>NC_088132.1:25712427-26348364 GCF_036370855.1 Dromaius novaehollandiae
CCATGTCTGGGAAGAAAATCTGTTGACCATCAACATAGTATTTGTTTTGGCCCCAGCAGTTTTCTTTATTCAGGCTTTATCTCTGAGGTTTGAGACAGTGATCAGAGTTCTGGGCCCAGGTTTTGATAAAGAAGTTTAAGTAGGCGATCCAAGAGCGTATTTCATCATAGGAAAGATCCTAACGTGTCTGAAATGAGAACGCTGAGGACTATTAAGCATACAGTTAATTGGATCTGGATCTGATACCTTGCACTGGGGTTCTGTCAAAAGGGAAGATGTTTTTCCTAGTTTCTTCCCATTCCCCTTCTTTTTTAAAGAATGGTTCCATGCTTCTTCCTCCCACGGTTTTGTTTGTTTGTTTATTTAGAGAAAGTGGGGTTTGTACAAAAAAAATTGCAAGACCTCATAGTCAGTGTGATGAAGAACACAAGACAAATTGGGAACGTTGATATTTTTCATGAAATGAAAAAAACACCAGCTGTTCTTATAAAATACTAAAACTGCTTTATTGACAGATTTAATATCTCTTTCTTGTTTGTTGATTTTCTTGTTTGCTTTGTGTTTTGCTTTTCAATGGAATTTTTTCTTCCTTTTTTTAGTGCGTGTCCAATTCTTTGTATAGTGCAAACTGCACAGCTCTACTAAAGACAATAATGCTGTTCTGATTAATTCTAGGTGAGAATATTTCTTAAGAAATTCAGTCAATGTTTTCTCTATTTGCGCCTGAAAGACTAAATAACAAGTCTAAGGGAAATATCCATGATATTCAGTTATTTCTTGGGCTTAAAATTCTTTTCATCACTACATCATTTAGAATACTTATATAATATAAAAATTTGTAAGTAATTTACAACACATACTTTCACATATAATATATGGAATCACGTGCTCCTCTTTCACTCTTTCAGGTTAAAGCACAGCTGATTAGAACAGTTTTGTGTGATGTGTTGCAGCAAATGTTTCATCATAATTCATCATGAATTACATCAGACCAAAGAGCAGGAGTAAGTTAATGAACTAGTGCACTAGCAACCTCTTAGTTATATAAATCTAGAGAAGTTTTTTGAAAACATGTTTTCTATTCCTTAGAAGGCAAGGCATTGACATTACTTACAAAGTGCCTTGATCCTCAGTATACCAGGGTGGCAGATACAATGTGAAGATACTGACCCTAAGCACTAAGCGTGTTTAACACCTCATTAGTGTAACTAACCAAAATTCCAGTAGGGCTGAACAAATCTGCTTCTGGTCAAAAAAAATCTGTGGATGATGGTTGCCATAGCATGTCAAAATGATAAAAATTGAGCAGTACTTTCCTCACGGTCTTTTTCTTCAGTGGATCAAGGAGCTGAACCTTTTAAGGAGAACATTTCCTTAAGACTTCATTACTATGTAAATTGTTTTTGAGTAGTGCAGTGTCTCCAGATTTATAAGCATAGTTCACTGAATTCAGGAACATGTAGCCTGAACTAAGAACACAGGTTACACTTGTGCTACAATGGTTTCAGGGTTTATTTGGACCTCTGCTCTTGGATTCTGGAAGCACTGGAGGATGGAAAAGTCAGGCTAACTTGATGAACCGTAGCGCCAAACTCTTGTCTGTCTTTCTACTGCCAATAACTCCAGGATGACGCAGAAAGCATAAGTGCTGTGAGATAAGAGACAAGAAGATAGTCAGGCTGCCACTGGGCTTCAAAACAAGGACACAGACACAAGATCAGGAGGTAGTCTGAAGGACTTTCTACAGTGTAAATTTCCCGTTTCCTCCACCATCCAGGATTACATAAAATAGGAGAAACAAGTTATGTGAAGGAGCTGGTGGTATATGAAATAAATCATACCTCTGTACTGAGAGTCACAGTACATATTTGCAGCAGAACTAAATATGCAAGTTCTTAAACTGTTTTAAAAATCCTCTCCAAATGGTCTTGCCTATCGTGGAACACTTACAAAGGTTTTGGGGGGCAACAGAGGCTCAACCACAGAAAGAAGCTTTTGTCCTATTGGAAAAGATGGTGGTGGCAGTGCACCTTTTATAGCTTTAAAAAAAGCATACTTTCACAAAATCACTGCACATCTCTCAATGAAGCAAAACAGGTAAAGCTGGTGTGCTTTGCTTTCTGCTCATTAAAGAATGGAAAGATGATGAAACAGTTGAAGGAAAGCAACTGAAGGACTTGTGCAGATGTTTCTTTCTGGTAATGAGGTGAACCTGGCTGGTCTAGTTTTAAGTAAACCAGTTGAATTAAAAGCTAAACTAAGGCTTTCTGACATGGATGATCAGTGCTTGAAAGCCCAAGTCTTGAAATTAGTTGACATTTCATATGGCAGTCAAAATGGATTCAGTGAAGCGACTGAGCTCTCCATTGAGGTCCTCTCCACCATGACATTCATTCAGGAGGAGTAACTCATCAGAGACATTTTGATGAAATCAGTTAAGACACTGTGGGAAAGTATTATTTTGGGGGAAAATGAATCCACTCTGAAAGATCTGAAGGTTGGTGTTGTTGAGAGATTCTGAAGGTACTGGGGACTTGGGAACAAAAGAAAACTGTCTTTGGTAGCTGAAATCTGAGACGACAATTTTATGACCTGATAAACAAAAAATGATACCTTTTTTTCGCCCTGTTATGTGAGACAGAAACATCTCTAATGTAAAATGTCATGAAGGTAGCGACAAGAAATGTGAAGCAACAGTGGAAATTCTTACAATTGTGTCCCTGTAAAGATTTTCCGGGTTTTAAAGAAACTAATGATGAAAGCTGTGCAAAGGAATACTAAGCACAGCAATAGTTATATTAAATCTAAATCTGTAAAACTTCAAAGAAAATTTACATTTTATCAGCCCAACAAGCTATTAGGGTTTCTCTCCTGCATTCACATATGTTCAGTGTGACCACTCATATGTGCAAGGAATACAAATATGAATTTGCAAAAGCAGAACTTATTTCCTTATTGCTGTTTTCAGTACTGATGGCCTCCCATAAGTATGAAATACAGTGTTTATTACAGCTTGAAACAGGCTCCATTGCATGTACTTTTGTTATACATTGTACTACATTATTGTTTACATAAGTGAGTTTGTTCTGCAAGTGGTCAGTGGTTGCTTGGTCAGCAAGCAGAATATATTTCACAACAAACCGTGAACAAAGTAGCTATAATTATTTTTTTTGCTTAAATTTTGTTTCACTCATAGGGACTTTCAATGAGGTGAGATCAGTCAAACAACCAAAATGAAAAAAATCTAGAATAATGTTTTTAGGCTTTATTTTTCATTTCAAATCAATAGTTTGATTTAAAATGTCAAATTTCTTTTAAGCTACAAGCTAAAATGAAGTGACATTTTAAGACAACATGCAATGTTGTTTTGAAACTGATTGTTTTTTCTCTTTGAAATGGCCTAAAAAAAGAAAAGGATTATTTTATGGAATTAGTATTTTTACAAACACAAAACTACAAATATGCTGCCATGACTCTTGAAATAAAACTATCCGGCTGGCCATGAAAATTTTTGCACATTAATTATTCTACTCCATAAAATACATAGATTAGGGAATAAGACTAAAATATTTTGCAGTATTTAACTCTTCCATTTCCAAGCTGTTGTTTCTTTTACATTTTAATACACATAAAAATAAAATATTTATTTTCCATTCCCCTTGTCAGTTCCTTTTCTGTAGTCATTTCTTTTTCTTAAGCTATTGAAGAATTAAATCATATAACTTTATTAGTCTCACTATGTCCCAATTAAAGCATTGCTGTCCCACAGTTCCTTCTGTCCTCTTTGCCATGAAGCACCTACTGAGCCTCCAAAACACCATATCTCACAGCTTTCTTGCCACTGGAAAGTCACCGGCATGGCTAAAGAAGGCTGAACAGCAGAGGGCTCTACAGCGTGGTGCTTTACAATAGCAGGAAGCATCACACCCATGCTTTACTTTCAGATCTCATATTTTGCGGTTGATATAGCACACTATACCAGAAGAGAGAGATTCTTGTAAGGAGTCATGATTAATTAAAATAAAATACAACAAAACCCTTTTGGTCTCGAATATTCTGCTTTTGCTTTACTAGCAGAACAAGCAGCATTTACAAAGGGCTCTTTGGTGTGTTCAGAGAAGGTTGTAAGGCTGCTCTTTGGATGCATAGAGGTTTTAGTTGCATGAAAGATTGATGTAGAGGTCTACATTCATTGTAGGTGTTTGCCCACAGATGACAATTTCCAATGGGAATGCAATTAGCAGATTTTAAAAACAACTTCAAATAATTCTTCCCTTTTTTTTCTTCCAGCATAGGCTCATTCATCTGTCAAATGCAATGTGAATCAAAACAACTTTAGAGCGTATTCCCAGCACTCAGTGGTGAACACAGAAAACGAGCCACACCTAAAAGCAAATACTTAAGAGTGCTAAACACTTTCACATACTTCTGAAAAATTGTGGCCTGAGATCAGAAACTCAGTGTCAGTATTACTTGTCAAAACTGTCTTTCAGATGCGCCTCTATATCATATTCAGATGAGAGGGCATGAGCCTCTATAACCACAAGGGATGGATCAAATCTTCTCAAGCCCACCTATCCAGAAATAGGATTAAGGTAAAGTTTAAAAAATCTTAGGCTATTCTAATGTCAACGATAGCAAAAATAGGAAAACAAAATAAAAACACCTGCCACCATTTATTCAAGAGTTACACAATTCACTGCCAATAACACAGTAAAAATGCTCCTTATAAAATGCAACGGTGCCTGAGGGATACTTCTGTTTTATGGAGTACTTTGAGAGTAATTCAGGTTTTCAGTCTAGTGGACCAGTATGTGAAGAAGCTGAGTGCTTCACCCATGAAAACAAACAGTAAATATGAATTTCTACCACATAAACAGAGGTATGCTCAAGGTCCTACTGTAAATGTATAATAAAACAGTATGACTTATAACCCCAGCTACATGATAGACTTCATTATTGTGGTGATTTATCAGTAAGTCTGTGTGGTACACTACTGACAACACTGTCAGCTTCAGGCACACAATAAATAATAACATTAACAGAAAGGTTAAGGTGCTGTGATCCTGGTGCAGAAAGACAGCTGTAGAGACCTTAGGAGAATGAAACACAATGTTTATGCGTTTGTATGTGCAGAAAAACTTAGAGGTTCGATACATACACAGACTCCACATGCACATATGCTTACATTTGTGTTAGCATATAAATAAGGAAAACTTAAAGAAAAGTCAGGAAAATGCTAGAATTAAAAACAGTGAGGTTTTTTATTAAGGAGGATGGAAATCCTTTAATTATGAACTTTAATGTTAAACTTAGTTGCTAAACTGCTCACAAGACTATTTTATTTTCTGTGGGTTGAAGCGTATGTCAGTAAAACATGATCTCTTGAGAGCAAGATGTGTCCAACAATTGTTATAGAAAAAGCTGTGATTTGAGTGGCTACTACTTTCTAATGTAAGATATTGTTCCCTGTCCTCTTGCAGCTGGGGGTCAATCTGATGAGAGCTCTTCATTTGCATGAGAGCCAAGTCAGTCTGTGTAGGTTAAATAACCACTGAAGACTATCTAAAAAAAGTCAGCGGACTTCATATTGATGCAGAAGAGGAGCATTTACATATCTGCCACATAGGCTTTCTTTGTCAGGGGGAGCCACAAACAGCAGAAGGGACACAACAAACATTAACAATTGAATTGGGGTCAGTAATATCTTTAATCACTGTAGCCACTTCTGCAGGGATTGTCTGACCGTAGCCTGAGCTTAAGCTCCAGCTAACATCGTTCCAGATGCATTGGCATGAGTCTTGATTGGCACTTTCATTAAGCTAAGATTATTTCAAAATACTCCCTCTTTGCCTATCAGGGCCATGACATGCAGGCACATAGAACAACAAAATAGTTATTGGCATTACAGATGGGTAAAGATAGAGCAATATCAGGGCACGACTGGCTTGGTGAGGTAAAGACAAGTATAATTTCAAGATGGGAGTATAGTCACAGCACTACAAGAAACAGAGGCAATTTTTAGGAGTATTTAATTTGGCTGATACAAGGGTTTTGGCATGTTGCATGAAGCCAGGCTACTCGTGTGTGTGCAAACCAAGCCTTATCAGTGTGCCCAGTTCAACACTTGTCTCCCTCAGCCTGTAAAGCGTTGCCACATATGGAGGATGGATGGCTTCTTTCATATTTCAGTTCCCTCATAGCTCAAGAACAGCCAAATGTCATTTATTCCTATTCAGAGGGGGAAAAAAAAAAAAAAGAAAACACCCCCCCCCCCAAACTGTCTGGTCCATTTCCAAATACAGGAAAAATCTACAGAAAATGAAAATGTTTTAAAAGCGGCTAAATAGAAAAGCCTCAAATGACACATCAGCAGTATTTCATATCAATCAGCTATTCCTTGCTGCATATACAATGAAAAAAGGGAACAGTTACACATGAATGACCTGAGTTTGAGAATTACCAAGAAACATGTAAGCCAATAGAATATCACTTATACTATATTTGAGTTTGTATCTCTTTCCACTTAGGGCTCTTTAAAATCAGATTTTGTTGCTTTTGGTCAGTGTTTGACTGCTTGTGCAACTAGATCAACACAATCTGCCTCCATTTATTTCCTTAGTACGGTGATTTAAGCCTTTTGTTTTGAAGCCACTGAGGTTTTAGGGGGAGCTGGACAGCAGCCTTCTCCACAAGTTTTCCATTTGCTCTTTGTTCTCTTAATTCCTAGTTAACTGGAGTCCATTGCTTTGAAAAGTTATAAAGATACAGCTGCAGGAATTTCTCCAGTATTGAGAAAAGAGATATATATGTATTCTAAAGCTCTTTAGAAGCACCGGGATTAATAGAGACAGTCATTTGAGATTCTCCAGCAAACTCTACCCCTTTACACTGAGGTAGTTCTTACCTGATGGACATTTCCTTCAACTGCCTTGAACTCTGACTTGAAATTTTCACCATCACACTTGTGGTCTTACTTTCGGTGGTACACACTGCATTTCCATTCACTGCATCTTAGCAGTGATAGCTCACATTTCTTTCTAACCTTAGTTTTGATTTGTCTTTGTGGTTATCACCAAAATGTAAATGGATTTATCATGAAGGCAAGAAAAAATACACTTGAATAGTCAAGAAAAGAAAGAAATTTTATGGAAAATTATGGACCCTCGTACCTTAATATTATTTTGCACTTTTTTGTTGTTGTTCCAGGTAATGCAGGTAGGAAAGAAAAATATATTTCCTCTCTTCTTGTTTTCATGTCAGTGTTATACATTGAACAATACACAAACCATAGCACAAAACTCTGTATTTTCATGCAACAGCCATGAAAGAAAACATGCCTCACTAGGATTGAGGGGAAGTGGAAATCTGAGCAAATTTTACTTTGTAGGAAACTGCAAAATGCCTCATTAGGGCATTCTGGACTTCCTTTCTTTTTCCAGATTTCAGCTATACCTCAGCAGGAAATTCACAGTGCTGTCAGGAGTCTCCAGTGATGAAGGAGTCTTCCTTATGCTGTGGTGGGCTCTTAAGTAGCTAACTGAAGCCTAGACCAGTCACCAGCCCTGCAAAACTGGATCTTAGGATCAAGACATGTTTCTAGATTATTTGGTCCCATGAAGTTTATTCCAGAATCATGAAAGGATCTATTACTCTGCCTTCTGCACTTTCTAGAACAAATCCCAGGCCAAAAATATTGGGAGGTGAAATCCTTGGTTAAATACATGAAGAATTATTGAGAGGAAACATGCAGTTTACTGAGGTTGTATCATCAAATGTGTAGCTCCGGACAGATGTGAAAAACAACAGCTTCTTGTGGACCACAAAAAATGGGACTAGCTTTCTTTGTACCATTCAAATAGGCTTTTCCAGTTTGGCTGATTTCCATCTCAATCATCTTCCTGGGAGTCAAGAAACCATTTCAGTGACCACTTTGTGCTAGAGGACCCATGCAGTGTTTTTATGTGGCAGGTTCCATTTTACAGGCATATTTCTTTCTGAGGCTAGTGAGTAGTGCTAATTTCTGTAAGGCAAGGAGCACTCTTTTATAATTCTCAAACATGCACTATCTCCTTTTTTCCACATTAAAATTTCTAGCTATAGTTAAATGTTTGCAAAGCAGGAGGTGCTAGCATTCCCTTGCCCTTACACAAAAGCAACACAGCAAGAATCTGTTCTACAACATGTCAGCTTTCAGTAGTTGGGTGACAATTATGAATTGTGTGTGACAAGAAAATACTATTGGTCATATCCATGTTTAGTATTAATAATATTGCTTATTTAAAGCTAAGGAATAGAATTTGTACACAGCTGGAGACACAGCTGAGCTGCCCTGCTTTAGTTGCTATCTACCTTGAAAGAATTCTTCAAAGTCCTGTTGGGTGAGACCAGTTCAAGGCAGCCATTTCTGCTGATGAGGACATGGCGGATGAAACATGGCTCTGTTTATTCCTCTTTTCCTTTCCAGTTACTTATTGCTTATGCAGTTGCTTATTCTGTAGAGGGACAGAAGGATCAAAAGTATACCTAGGAAAGGGATTTGGTTGTGCCAGGGTTGTGGTGGTGAGAGTGACTGCTCTCAGCTCCATCCTAGGCATATACGTCTAGGCGTATGCTGCTGTCCCTGTGTCCTCCTCTCCCTCTGAGTTTAAGTGTCGCAGCTTTAAGCAGCAGCTACCTCAGGCTGTACCCAGGGCTCTGCACAACCACTACAGGGTACCTCCAGCTGTAGCAGCCACTGCTGGTCTCCTCTGACAGAAAGGCAGAGACTGGATTTTTTTGTTTGCTTGTTTGCATTTTGGCACCATTTCAAAATAGTTTATATACCAGTTTTTTTTTAGCTTTATCAAGAATCCCTCCTTTAAATTGGAAGACTATGCATTTTTCTCAAATAACGTGGGTGCAGTTCTGGCTCCCCAGTCCTTCCGCTCAGTCTGCCTGGCTACCTATTGTCCATGCACATTGCAACTCATTTTATTAACCAAAACCAAAGACAGCCTCCCTGCCTTAAAGAGCTTGTGGGCAGTTTTCAAGGGCACAGATATGCAACCAGCTTTGTTCTCCAAAGGACTGAGCATCTAATTGCATTTTATATTTTCCTCTTTGGGTGTAATAATCCTGTCTTGCAATACAACTGACATTAAAGAATTCCTTGGTAATATCTGTTCTCTGGCCTTAAATCCTT
This sequence comes from Dromaius novaehollandiae, assembly GCF_036370855.1. Classification (NCBI taxonomy): domain Eukaryota; kingdom Metazoa; phylum Chordata; class Aves; order Casuariiformes; family Dromaiidae; genus Dromaius; species Dromaius novaehollandiae. The sequence goes on from NC_088132.1 coordinate 25,721,612, forward strand.
GACACAGTATTGTTACTCCCCTGTATATCAGTTCTTACATTGTGACTACGGGTGGGAGGGAAGGGAGGAAAGGGTTAGTTCTGTTTGTTATTTTCTGGGGCCTGGCAGCACCAACTACTTTCTTAACAAAAAAGAAGAGAGAGAGAGAGAGAGAGAGAGAGAGAGAGAGAGAGAGGGAGAAGAGGAAAAACAGAAAGAGTTCTCATGTCAGCGGGTTTCCTAGAACATAAAAATTAAAAATGAAGGAAATTAATTTTTCATGAACTGCTTTTCAGAGTTCAGCTTCTTAAATCTTACAGCCTGTTTATTACACTGAGGACTGCAGTTATTTCTGTGGTGGGTTGAAGCCCTGATTGATGTTAGCAACCAAGTACTAATTAATACCTTGTCCTGTGGGGTAAAATTGTTGTGAAACCAATACTCTTAAGGTAGCATTTCAGAAATCTTCATCTCCTTGTGTGGTTGATGTTTCTTCTCCACCAACAGGGGTGTTTTTGGTTCAGAGCAAAGGAGGTCAAGGCCTGTGACTAATGCCTATATTCTTGGGTAATCATTGCTTTTTTCATGCAAAATATTACTCTGCATTTCAGCACTGAAATTCATATGAATCAAGTATGCTAATAAAAGCCAAGAGCAATGACAAAGGAAGCTATTATTGAAAACTTAGAAAGAGAAGAGTGGCCATCTGACAGTAAAAGAGCACATCCACGGCTTTTGAAGAAGTGGCTTGTAAAAATCCGAGTGATTTATTTGTGCTGGTAACTTAAAATATAAATAATTAAAACTGAAAAGGCCTTGTTAACAGAAATAATTTACACAAATGTAAGTCAGAGCACAGCAGAATTATTACAATGTGCAAAAAATAAAACCGGTCTACAAGTCAACCCGTACTGTGGGGGTGCAACCATGGGTGCCAGGAGATCATGAGTATATTTGTGTTACTGTCTGGTATCTCACAAGTAAAACATTTTATAAGCATCAGCACACTGACACATGGGTAGCACATTTTTGAGCTAAATATTCTAAGGCATCACAGAACTTAAATAAAATAAAACCCAGCAGTATGGTTTTCCTAGCTGTGTCACTGGAAAAGTTAAGTGTGTTTTAGTGTCCAATATTAAAATCCTCTTTGTCCCATATCTAAACATAGGATATGATAGCTCTGTATGATAGCTCTCCGTGAGTGTGGCAGAGTGAGGGAAGAGAGGAGTGAAAGGGTGGGGAAGAAGCAAGGAGCCAGTGGGATGGCAGGGGATGCACATTGAAGCAGCCGAGCTAATTGTAAGCTATTAAAGGGATCGCAGGAAGGTATGTGGTGTTAGATTCCCACCCATAGCTCTGCAGTTGGAAGGTAAAACAGTCTAAGAGGGAACAGGGTTTCAGCTTCACTATAGTGCACTCCCAAATGCAGCCATGCTTGTCAGACCCAGTTAGTTTATTGACAGAAGCATGCATTCATTTCAAAGCGTATCTTAATAACCTATCAAAATCATGCACACAAGCACTCAAAAGTAAAGGAAAAAAAAAATTGCCACAGATCAGCTCTGCTGTTGATGTGCAACAGCACAGCTCCACTCACGCCAGCAGCTTCATCTTGCTAAGGATCAGGCTGAGATCATTGCTGTCGCTGTCGATGCCATCTTGGGTCCAGCTGTAACAGAGACAGTGGCTGCTTTGGAGAAACTCAAACGCTGGGGAAAAGACACGGGTAGCAAGGGAAGCGGGGTCCCCAAGGAAATACAGCGTCATGGCCCAAGGACACTACCAGACCTGTCACCCCAAGCCCTATTTCAGCCCAGCCTGGGGCCATCAGTCCTTCCCTGAGATGTGAATGTGCATCATTTTCTAATGTTATTCTTCTTTTTATTCTAATAGTAACTCATATTTATCAGAGATCAGTTCGCAGATCTAAAATGTTGCGGTGATATGTTCTCAGCCATGCAGGTCAACGTGACTTTTAAAAGTGTGCCCCATATTTTTAAGCCAGCAGCACTGCATTCCTTGAGGATAGTCGAAGAGGAGGTGCAACTAATCACAGTCCTACTATACTTCTTCATGCATAACAGCTATTCCCGAAACCAAAATGCCAGGTTAGGGTCTCTGCTGCAAGAGGATTTGTGAGAGACTCTATTGTTTGAAGTCTCTCTTGATTGTAGGCATTGCACAGAGTGGAATTAAACATAAACTTTTAAGGGCAATCCATTTTCTACAGAGCTGCATTTTCAGAGGTATAACCTGGGGGTTATCTTTGAAAAAAATGGAACAAACGCAACATGTCTCTGCGCCCCTCTCTCCTACATAGATTAGAGTGCAGGTAATGCAAAGGGAAGTCTACTTCAGGGTCTCTCTCTCCCCAGTGTCCCCTGCCTGTGACTCCATAAAACTTGTTTCTTACCTCTTATTAGGTTCTGCTCCCCTGAACCCCTATTCTCTGCTCCTGCTACCATACTGGATCATATGGTTTTGATTCCTTCCTGATCTTACTGCTTATCAGAAAATGTATTTTCAAAAATTGGTGCTATGAGGGGGATGCAGGTGCTATGTCTGTAATGAAATTCCCTGGTCCATAGCAGAGAGGTGTCTTTCACCTTATCTGCAAATTTTCGGTGGTTTTGAATTATGCATTTACTTGTTGACTGGTTTCCTGGCTATACTTTTATTTTTTTATGAAGTGTTTATCTTATTTCTGACTTCTGAAGAGAAACATTATCTCTACCTACTACTTTGAAGGTACAGTCCTATTTTAGGAAAGAAAATGATAAAAATAAAGATACAGAGAAGGAATGCATATTTAATGCTTGCACATATGAGCTGAATAATTCTGGAAGTCACTGGAAAGTGATATTTAACGCACAGTCCTAAGAAATATTAGAGAAGTCCTAATGAACTTTGCAAGTCAGCACTTTTTCAAAGCAATGAAGAAGAGCCCTAGTAAAAAATACAAATACATTATCTAGAAGCTCCCCCCACTGTTAAACTGCCTCAGGTCCCAGTCTCTAAAATGACTTCTACTGTCAATTTTGACAATTTTTGGAAAACCGTTATAGATGTCTTTACACTTGTGGCTGCACATTATTTATGTTATAAGGAATGCAATGCTCAGAACTGTACAGCTGTGGCAACACTGACTCTAAATTAGCAGGGAGGGAAACATTCGTATGGAGTTACTAGTCATCCTTGCTTTGGAACACCTTTCCCCCCATTTTCTGTTTTTTTTTTTTTTTTCTTGAGCAGAGCTTGCTGACTGTGCTAAGCAGTATGTTATGTTTAAGTGGACAGTGTTATTTAGTGACATACTGCATTAGGAGATGTGAGCATCTTAAAGCTGACCTCTAAAACGTGTCAGATGAATTGCTCATTGTAAATTCATGTTGTTCCCCATTGACTACAAAGAGAGTCTAGAGAACAGGCTTATAGGCAGATAATCACTCTGAAGATGTCTAGAAAAGGTGAGAAGTGTCTTGTCATACATCTTAGGTAGATATTCCCAAAAGCCTGTTCTGCTATTACTCCTCCTGATTATCCAAGATGGAGTTCATATATCAATTCATTTATCCCCCAGTGTCCCACAGTGAATGTGAACAGGTATAGTAAGGCTGGGCATATGTAGGATATGTGTTCCAAAGGTTTGGTTCAAGGATGAGGAGGAGGAAGTTATGCTGATTTAGGCATCCACATGTGGCTGCTCGTCTCCGTGTCAGTGCTGTAGCAGTTCTGCGCCGTGATCTGGGCAATCCAAACTAAGCAACAGCAGTGTACGGAGCACAGTGTTCTTGACGGCTTTTATTGTTTCAGATTGCCAGTCAAAGCCATGGTTGGCTAAAAGAAAACGTCTGTTCTCCTTATCTCAAAAGAGTAGAGCTAGTGAACATGCTTTGATGCTGGCCAGAATTACAGCTGTCTTCCTTCCCATCTGAGCTCCAATAGTAAAACTAGATGGTGATGGATCCCACCTGTGCATGCTGAGCCAGCTTTACCGGGAGTGAAAAGTTGTGATTAAAATACCGAGTCTGGCCTTGTTTCCCTAAGTGGACTAGCCTCTTTTTAAAAATAAATCAATCAGTGACAAGCAGCTACTGCCACAATTTGTAAGAGTTTAAAGCTAATGCCTGTTCTAAATAGAGGGAGAAACAGTGGTACCTTCAGTATCTCTGCTTGGTAGTGATTAGGGAATGCCACGTCTTTAATGACAACGACCTCTGTTTTTCTTGTAAGTTTACTTTCTGTCTACCCAAGGCGGTCTGCTTATATTTACTATTTGTCTCTATATCCCTGACTTTTTAATTGCTTCCATTCTCTTACATCCATTTCGTCTTTTGCCTAGTATCAGATAGGTACTCTGCCAAATTTTCGTTTCATTTAAATGAGTGTAAATGGATGAGGGTACAATGGGAGAAAAATTTGGCCTTCTTTACAGCCTGAACTGAATTAGTGGGATCAAGCAGGCAGACTGGTGCCATCCTGTGAAAGAAATAGAAGTATACAGTTTCGGCTGACCTTCTGCAGCAATTTTTTTCTTTGCTCTTTTTCTTCATACGAACACAAAACATCAGGGAGGAAGGCAAGGTCAAAATCTGTAACTTCCACAATATTTCCTCAATTTAAATCTTTTCAAGATTTGAGCTTTCGTGCAAATTGCTAAAGATGAAAAAGAAAAAAAGAAGTTTTGATTTATCTTTTCTCTCTAGAGATAGAGAGTGAGTGTGTATAGCCTGGGATCCTCATGCAATGCCTGTTGTCATAGTATCTGAGTGCTTCACAGTCCGTAATACACATGGCTCTCATACCTTTTTTCTCACGCCCAAAATTGTACCTGAACACGTAGGGTATTTTTCAAGGTTTGTACTGAATCAATCCATTATTTCTACCTTATTCCTCTGATCGCCCAGGGGATATAAACTTCTACGCACTGTGCATTAATGTCTTGAACTTCTTTAGGCAGAAAACAAGTTCAATTGGAATGAAAACATTAACACATATGTTTAGCATTTTAGACATGTGTCCATTTTATTAACATTTAATGGGTAAAATTGGCAAATTTATTTGACATACAGAATACAAATGTACAAGAACAACCACTACTTTGAGACCGTAAATACCAGGCAGGCTTTTTCTTCACAGATAACATTTAAGAAACCAAAATATGACATTTTTCATGACATTTTTCACTAGCTAAAGAAGAAATAGAGAATGTTAAACACAGGAATTATTGCTGTTTTCCATCCTGAAATGGTAGATTCTGTGTTTGGGCAACAGAACTCTGGATGTAGCCTAGAGACAGTCCTGGCTCAGAAATGAACATTTCAGCATTTCTAGCACCAATTACGTTCATTTGCCTTCACTCTTCAGGATGGGGGGTGGGGAGATAGAGTTGGGAAAAAAAAAAAGAAAAGCCTGGCAGCTGTGTTCTCTCCATCCTACAATGTTCTTTTTAAGATCTAAATAAGGTTGTGCTCAGATCTCCATATTCCTTTGTCAAGACGCAGCTCCTGCTGTTGGGAATACTAGTACTGAAATGGTTATTACCACTTTGCTAAAGGCAGCTATTACTCTAGTTATCTAAAGACAAGGAAAGACAAGACCCTGCAAAAATGAGATTTTAATCACTGTGTTGTTTTATTTGATACCGATTTTAATCATTTTTCCCCCCTGAGCCTCGTTTTTATTAAATTACAAAATATAAAAAGGACTGTGAGTCCTGCTAGGGGTTTCTGCTTTAAATTTAAACTGTTAAGTTGGATATTTTAGGAATAGGTACCTTGAAGAACTTTGCATTGCAAGCCTAAGCTTAGTGCTCTTTTTTTACCCAAATTCCATCTGTACTTACAGAAGTACAGTTTTATTTACCGGACACTTTTATATGGTAAAAACATGACTGGTGCTTAAAAGCAAGCAAATGACATCTTTCAATCTATAACATCGAAAGGAGGTAGGCATTTTAACTTATTACATAATGTAGATATACTTATGACTGAAAACTGATAATGGTTTTTCAGGGACTTCTGTTGGTGTATACATGTGGTCTGTTTGACCCATATGCCTCTCATTGGTTCTTTAATCGTCCATCTCCCATTTTTTTGTCATTGTTTTATCTGAATGACAGATTTACACGACAATTTTTTGGAGAATTGTTTTTGCTATCAGAATTGATTGCCTGTTTTTCATTACTCCATAGCTTTTAACTGCCTGTTTACATGATGGTCATATGACACATCTTACATCCCCTGACTCAATATGAGTTTCCTCATTAGGAAGCCCCATCTGCATGGTGTATAAATGGAGTCTTGCCTTCATCTCTTCCTTGAGATATTTTTCTGTGTTTTGTGTTGAAAAAGTAAGGACAATGTGATACAACATACCACAATATTCCAACACAGAATATGTCAACTAGCCTGCTATCTTCTTGGATAAAGTATCTTGAATTCTAAATGCTATCATTCATGTAGATTTTTGTGAAGCAGCGATACAGTGCAATATGGAAAATTGTTTTTTAAAAGGAAGAAAAAGACTTGTAGCAAAACTGAAGGAGGTAAAGAACTGCCTGAAGAGGATGTGGAATGGGCAGATGACAATAGTTAGGACTTGAAGGCAGAATACATAGGAGTTTGTCATGGGACTCACCTTAGTTAATATACTCAGTAACGGCTATGGCACAAAGCATGGTAGGTCACTAATCAGTTGCCCGGGTGGCAGGCACTGAGAAAGCTTTATAACTGCACTGGAGATCAGAATATATCACAGCCATGAGGACTGGAACAGTAGATAACAAGTTGATTATATAAGCAGCCCCTACCATGCCTGTCATCCCAGACATTAAATATATGATCAAATTAAAACCAGTGCTGGAATGGGATAGATCATGGAAAGCAGTCAGCTGTGTTCTGACTGCCAGTAATAACTCAACGGTATCACAATAATAGCTTAGCAAAACTGTTTTTATTTGTCCACAAGAGATTAAGTTCAGTGTCTCTTCACGCAGTCTGTGAAAGAAGAAAACTCATTGTTTGTAATTACAGACCATCAATATCAATGCCACTATCTTGGTGTATTTCAAAGCAGAAAAAATCTAATGTTAGAAGGTCTGTTAGTGACACTGGATGATATTTGGATCACATTGAAGATAACAGCCAAACTCACTGGCTTCAATGATAGCCAGATTTCAACCGTTGTTTTTCATGGAATGCATCCTGCATGAAAAATGGCACAGGCAACCATTCTTCACAGAACTCTGGCACCGATACCATAGGTCTAGGAAACAAAAAAACAATAACATTCCAATGAAAAATGAGCTAGCAAAACAACTACTATTCCCATATACTTTGCTGTGCAATTAAATTGTTAGTGTAATTATCCTGAGTATGGCCCACGGTTTCAACAAGTTCAGTGATTTTAATTCTGAATGCAGCCCTGATGATAATGCTTCACTGTTTGCATCCCTGTATGTCTGGTAGACTGCGCAAGATCAAAGCAGAGCAAAACTAGCCCTTCTCACTATTTTGTCACCGTCCCTTACCCTTATAGGCATGAAAATGGAAATTCTTCCCTGTTATGGAGAGATAATGTTGCTATGGTTATAATTCTATAAAGGTAAAGTAGATTTATCAAAATAATTGGAGGCATGATTCTCCATTAAGGTCAATGATTGCAGAGACAGGCTGACATGAAATGACTGAACTTTTAATTTTCTTTTTTTCCCCTCCTTTATTTCTTCCTTTCCTGTGAGTGGATATTCAGCTTGGATATGCTGACAGAAATCTATCCCAGGAATGACATATTAAGCCTTTGGTCTGAAATGTTAGTGTATCAATTAATGGGATCATTTGATGCTTAGTAGGGATGTGCGAACTTACTTTTCCAGGACCCTTCTAGAGTCTGAAAAGCAAAGATGGAGATACATGGACATATATATAGCACTAAGACGACGCTAAGAAAGCTTCAGGATTGCATACATTTTTGGTGCTTGGTGTAGTTCAGGTTTATGGATCCCCATATAATTGGCTACGAGAAGAATTAGTTGGCTGGTTTCCAACTGACATTTACTTATGATATCTTTATGTAGTAAGGAAAAACAATATTAAAGCTAGAGGCCAGCTAGTCATCATTTTCTTCTTTAAGATTGCCATTGACATCACAACGTATAAATATTGCTATCCTAACCTCTTCTTATTACTTACAGGTATGTGCTCAACTGTCATCCAGGGAGAGTGGTTTAGCAAAGTGTTCAATATTTTCCTGTTGTAAGACTTTGTTTTCAATATTTATAAAGTTGCAAAATTTAAATATTTGCATTTAAATTTTTATATACTAATATCTATCCTAGATATGTTTATTCTTTTTTTTTCCCCCTCTAAAAAATGGTGAACTTTTTCTGGATGTGAGATAAGGGGAAAAAATGTAGTGTTTCATGTCTCTTAGCAATTCCAATCACTTATCTTTCCAATTCTCCCAAGAAATTGTGCATTAGAGGCATGAGAGTCATCTCCAGGCATTGATATCAGGAATTTGCCTTTCATCGTGCCTCAGAAAACCCCTAGATTAATTTGATCAAGCCTTTAAAACTCAGTGTACCCCGGTCAGTAAAGTCCTTCTAGTTTCTAAGCATTTTACCTGTGCTGCTCTTTGGCTGTTGTGGGACATAATGAATTGCAATCTAGTATGGTAAAGGGAACCAGAAACTTAGTCTCACTTGGATTCATTATGAAAACTATGTTCATGTACTTTTATATGCAATGCTAAAATCGTCATGGTAATACTTTAGAGTATTTAGAGTATTTTTAGAGGAATGTTCAATGGGAACAGTTTCCAATCTCAGTTCTCTTGAAATTTTTTATAGTAGTTTTTTATTGGTTTCCTAAACATTTTGGTTTCTGGATGCCAATGGCTGAAATATTTTTCATGTATAAAGTGATTTTTTTCCATGAATGCAAACACAAAATCAGCCAAAAATAAATAGAGTTGAAAACAGAAGTTCTGCACAGTCGAAAGCCCACTTTCAGTCAAAAAAAATGTTGACATCGAATTTCAATCAGCTCTAACACATAGTTCTTCCACCTATAAATTATGTTGTTTTCTTTCAATAGAATTGCTACTGCTTTTTTTGCTATTTAATGTGTAAATTTCATCTGTCATATCTCTGGTAGGATACAGGATACTGTGGGCTACAATTATGTGCTAGCAGAGGAATGGCAGATGTAACTTACTGTAACAGATTGAACCTTTTCCCAGATATAATTTCTTTGTGTCCATGAAGAGCAATTCTTTTCTAGATAGCTACCATGCCACCATGCCTTTGAAGAGCTGAGACTGAAACAGCACTGGGAGTCTCAGGAGTCCATAAAGGTCACCCTGTGCAGAGGGAAACCACTAAACTTGTCAAAGGCAACAGCCAAAATTTGTCCTTTTGCTTTGTTTCATGATGCTTTTATGTGACGTTCTTTGTCCTTTCTGTTGTATATGTGCCAACTCAGTATTCAGTGGGTGTGCAAAACCAAAAAATTATTTGATTTTACATTTTGAAAGCACCAAATTTAGCCTGGCAGCTATTTAGCTATTGAATTTCCTTAGAGTTTTGCCATTACGACAGAAGCCCTAAAAGTTATGAATGGTTCGGGAATAAGCTCAACTTGGGGAGAGGGGAGCTTATTTTGTGTGATCTTGTTAATTGCTTTCCTCGCTAGCAGTCCCTATGCTTTCCTTGATTTGTGTTACTTTGTGATGTGTTTTTCTGCATCCATTAATGCCAAACAATTGTAAGTTTCTCAACACTGATTTTCCCCTTGTAGTTCTTTATGATCATTTTATATTCAATGAATGACTTACTACTCTTGACACCAGGGCTGAATTTGGCCAGAAGATTAGTGCTTGAAAAGACCTATTAATTTATTTAGTTCATCTGCCTGCAGGTGTAGGCTGGTTCCCTCCTGTACAGGAATGATACTACTGTGAAAATGTAGGAAAAGTACAACGGTTTACTTTTTCTAAACCGCTTATGCAGGACATGTATATTCCTTTTAATATAAATCTATGGTATATTGTAAAAGGTTTATCTCTGATTGTTTGGATCCATAATACTGTGTATTGAGCTTTCTGTTATGATTCATGCTGGGATATATGATATAAATTCAGGAGTGCTGTTGTCTGTGTGCCAAAAGAATTTAGCGCTCCTGTATTACCAAAGGATCATGTTTTACCTCTAGGCTTCAAGACTCAGTACTTATAGTTTCTTCTGTGCTATTTACATTCTATTTCCAGAATACTCAAAGGTTTTGAGGTTACATCTTTTGAAGCTCTTTAAATTTCCAAATTCAACTGCCCTCTTCCATGTTTTAAAACAATTTTGTTGCATGTTCTGCTGAAGGTGAGAGATTATTTATTTATTTGTACCCTAATTTTCTATTCCTGATATCCTTGTTTTCCTAATTGATGCCTAATTTTTCTGTACCTTTACCGTGTCAGCTGATGTGATAGCCATGGGATCTGCAGTTTGTGTTTGATCCCTTTTGGACTGTGAATCACCTTGGGTTGGATAGTCTGAGAGTGCTATCTTAAAATTACAGGATGAGATAGTATTCTTGCTTTCTCAGGAAGGCTGTTGAGATTGCAGGCTGCCAGATTTTGTTCTCATCAATAAATAGCCTGACCAGTCAGGTCCAATATCTTAGGTAATATTTTTAACAACTGCCAGCCCCATTTTTAGCTTCACTAAAAAAGAAATTTCCTGTTAGACTGAATTGTTCAAATGGGAATGGATTGTTTTCAAACATCTTATTGACCGCTGGCTGATCAGACACCACCATTCATTTCATTCATGATCTATTCTTTGGTTAGTGTTAACAATTTTTACCTTAGAGGTGAAAGTCAAGCGCTTTACCTATTAATCTGTGCACTACCTATTTTTCTGATGATGTGTGATCACCCTCTTTTATTCCAGAAATATAAGCCTCAAATAAGATTTCATAAGCAGCAAAGATAATACAGAGAGAACAGTATTGTTAACTAGGATGCTACCAGTTGAGGAGAGTGGGGTAAATGATCATAAATGTAACACCAGCTATCTTAGATGGGCTTTGAACACTTTTTTTGCTACATGTTTTAGGTGGGGCTACATTTGGAAGCCTGAGAAGTTAACAGGAACTGGTATGGGGGCTACGGGGTTATACTCAGAAAAACTTCCCAAACTTCCCAAAACTTCCCCAACGCACAGTTGGAATAATTCAAAGAGGAACTCACTGCTGCAGGAGGTCATCAAGTTAAATATTGTGGAAGATAAAAAAAAGAAATTAGCATTGTGACCAATTTTATATTTTGATGACAGTTTTAACTGGCATATCGTAAGTTAAATCCAATGCTTTGGGGCATAAAGTGATAATCACAGAGTCTTTCAATTCAATTAAGAAATTCTTTTGTCTCAAACAGCATAGCCCAATAAGCTGGGTAGCTGGTAGCTGAACTCAGTTGTGGCCAATAAATGCTGCTCTTCCCAGGAAAAGGAGTTCCCAACTTTAGTTCTCATGATAAATTCACATTTAAAATATTTTTATTCCCAGTACACATTACTATTTCTTCACTTCCTAATTTTCCAAAGTTTATGTTACAAAATTTTAATGAAATGTGGGAGGAAGTTTTACAATGCCTTTTACTAGTTATTTCAAGAAAGTCCCCTAGTAAATTCTTTCTACAGAGATTTTATTTTTACTGGTTTTATTTATCTGTTTTTACTTTCCATTCTATTTGTCTATTTTCTTTTAACAATTTATTTTCTCTTTTTTTAAAAAATATTTTGATTGCTTGAGCCTAGTGATTAAGAAACCAACAGTATCTGCTGGGAGTTTTTTCAAATCAAGTGTTTTCTTCTGTTTTGTTTTGTTTTCTTTTGTCTGTTGATTGCCGAGTGGGTATGTGGTAGACTGTAGCTTGAAGGATCTATGCATGGGCTGTGGCTTGTTGAGTTTTTTGGAGCCTACATACTGTGAGCTGGATAGAGACTTCGCTGCTTAACACTTGCCAAGCTTCCTGCTTTCAGTGGCCACAGTTTTGGGTCAAGTCATCATGAGCTGCTGTTGTCAACCCTTCTGCTCTGAGGGGAAGAGGATGAGGGGAATGGGCTTTTGATTTTGGAAGGTGGACTTTGACTGCATTTTTGGTTGACTGGAAATTTTAAATAAACCCAAAGGAATTTTTTGCCCCAAGTGACACATTGTGTGGCAGCAAATCAGATCCCTCCAGGATGGATATGGTTCACTGAACAGGAAGAAGAATGCATGGCATCCTGGAGACTTGGACCCCCTTTGATCCTTCCACTTACTACATTATCTGTGCAATTAGTTGACCGGTCCAGAATGTGGACTTTCTGCACAGATAAAGGTGGACTACACAGTACATGTACAAGTTTATGAGACCCTTAATCTCAGTGTAGGTTCAATCTGAGTTCTACCTGCATGTCGAGTATATCTGGGGCATCCATGATGCATGGATTCTACTGCACATAGCAGTTCCCTCATACATATCAGAAGTCTACTTTATTCAGCACTGAAAGTGAAATCAGATATGTTTATTCAGTTCAATTAAAATTCAGGGACAAATAAAACATTGAACTATTACTATGGTTACGAATCTCAAAAGTGTGAGCTTGGATAAATTAAAGGAGACTGTGAGGCCAACAGAACTAATAAATTAAGGATTTTAGGTAAAGTTAGGTTAACTACAAAATAATTTGTGTTGGAATTTGTCTCCCAAGCAAGAAAAAAAAAGTGTAGAAAATGATTCTTGATTTCATTAGATGACTAATCATTTAAAGAGATATTTGTCATAAGAAAAGAGCCAACATAAAGGCGTAGGTGGAAAAGAGAAGGAAAGAAAGTCCTGCCTTTAAATTCAAGAACTGTAGGAAAGAATTGCCTGAAGTGGAACTGAATGATGTTCTGAAAATGATAGTAAGGCAAAACCAACATATTTTTCAGGCAGATGAAAACAAGGAAAAGATGGTACTATGTAGTTGGGGGTGTGGCAGAGATTAAAGATATAACCTCAAAACTGAGCAGAACTGCTGGCTCCATTTTCGGTAAACATGACAGCATTGAGAATAGCAAAAAAAAGGCAGGATGGCAAATGGAACTGATGATCTGAAAACCAGAGCTACTATAACTGAAGTAGAAGCAAAGTGAAAATGTGCTAATGCAGTCGACTGATTGCGCAGTCCATACAGGAGAAGGCCAGCACATAGGAAAGTTAAGATTAGCTTGAGTACCAGAGCCGACAGGATAGATGGCATTAATATCTATAGTAGTAGGTACAAAGTAATGCTTTTAGCTACTAATATTTCTACAATAAATTGGGATCCCATCTGCTGAAAACAACAGCTGTGGTCAGTTGCAGGCTGACTGTGAACCCTCAATATGCTATCCCTGCTAAGAAGGAAAATATGATCTTAGGACGATTTGGGTAATGTACTCTCTGTGAAGATATGAAAATTTATAACATAACAACACACGGAGCTGATGAGACTATCCAAAATACTGTGAATAATGCTCATTCTGGTAGTACTAAAATGACAACTTCACTGTAACTATGGGGAGGGACACTTAAAGATCAAGGGAATGGGGATGTCTCATCTGAGAGGAGACTAATATAGCAGGGCCTAGGTTGGCTGGCTGGCTGGCTATGAGCCTGGCTGGCTATGAGTTTGTTCAGGAGAGCAGAAGAAAGTTTGCAACCTAACATGCAGACCAGTGAGTGTTAGAACAGTATTATCTTTAAAACAGTGTAGACTGAAGACTTTAATCACTTTTAAAAGAAAAATGAAAAAGCTTACAAGACATGCCTGTTTGCAATAGCAAGAAACATAGTTGAATTGCCCAGGAGATTCCTTCCAGTCCTGAGTCCTATAGACGACTTTCAGATGACTTGGCACTAACTACAGAATAGCTAAACTAGCACAAATTTACTCAAATAGAAACCATAATTTTTGGTAGCCGGTCCACTTCCAATATTCTTGGAATTAATTCAACAGTAATTTCACTGCAAATGCCAGTAAAACCAGATTTGGTGCAGAAAGCTATTAATTATACACAAACCTTGGCGATAATGTCAGCTAGAACAGGACAGTCTTGTACAGGATTTTACTGGGACTGGAATGTGTGCTTTGTTTTGTTTTGTTTTGATACTAATTTCTCTGGCATAATAAAAGTATTTTTCAGGTTTATTTTCCTCTAAAAGTCCTTCTTTCCAATACTGAGGACACCAGTGTAGGGATCACTCAGAGTTACTATGATGGGGTTTGGACTGAGCGGATGTCGTTTCTTCTTTCCTATTTTGGCTATTAAATGATAATCATTCTGTAAGAGGTCTTTCTGTCACAAGAACTGTTAGAAACTGACTGCTGAGGCTGTGTTACAGGAATAGACGTTGAAGCTAAGAGGTAGCTTTGCCATCTTTCTCTATGCAGGTCAGCACAGTGCCACAGAGATTAAATAGAGTTTCACAGAAAAGCCAAAAAAAAATCATTTTAATTGAGCCTGGGCTTTGCAGCACAATATTCTTCTCTTAAAATAGAAAATTTCTTAAAGTAGAATGTTCTAAAAGAGCTTTAAAAGTGGCTTTTAATACTGACCCCAGTTTTAAAAAATGTTGCATTCTCTCTTTAGTTTTATTTAATCTTCTTGGCACAGAACTGTGTCTCAGAAATCTTTCCCATCTTTTCCCTTCCACTTTTAAACTTGTTAACTTTTTTCCTGATGAATACTATAGAGACATATATCCAATTCCAATATTTATGGCATTTAAAAAATTATGAATGAGATTAAAAAGTAGAGAGCAAAGAATCAAAGAGAAAAATTTTAGACCTTTATTTTAAAACTAAACATTGGAAAACAAAACATTTTATTTCTCTTTAAAATGTATATGGTTAGTATGAATTTATTTTTCCTCAATTTACACCTATAATCCTATTAAAATCATAGGGAACTGCAGGAAGAATATAGTCCTAAGGACAAAATTATGCCCTCAATTACATCCACGTAATCAGGTTTGAATTTGCTCCGGAATGCCAGCATTATCTCTACAGATCTCATTTAACACTTTGTCAGAGCTGGAATAGGTGTCATAAATGCAAATTCAAGTGGAGAAAATTTAAGTTCAAATCTAGGATGTTTCTTAGGGTCTCTTGTGCAACACAAGCAAAATTAAATACAAAGTGCAGAAGAAGAAAGAAAACAACTTAGCAAAAGTGAATCCAAAAAGTCAGAGAAGACCATAAATATAAACGGGAATTGTAATGGAGATTGAACACTGCGACTGCTAATTATAGCCCAAATTATGCCCACAGGGGTCTCTGGCTACAAAGCTGAAGGAGCGCTTCTCCATCTCTTTCACGTCTAGAGGAAGGTGTTGTAACACACAGGCCTCCAGGGATGCTGCTGCAAGTGAGAGGAGAAGCTTGTCTTGTTCCTCAAGTGTTCCCTGCTGGCACAAACCCCTCTGGGCCAACAAAGAAATTCATAAGCAGTCAACTTAACCACCGTTAGTGATAGATGGGAAATACACAAGGCAGCTAGGGAATTTCTTTACAATAACTCCTGTTTACCAAAATTGTGCCAAAAATAAATGATTTCATGTCTAGTAACAAAGTTCACCCTTCTCCTCAAAACACGCAAAACACAGTGGGAATTTTTCAGTGTGATTCAGCTTTCAAATCCCTGGATCCAGACACAGGCTCCAGGCTGTCCTATTTAAACTGCCATTTTCATAAATCTCAACCATCAATTAAAATAAAATGTTACATGTCCTGCAAGAATAATTTCAAACACAGAAGATTACTTACTCCGGACCCTGAAATTTACTTATAAATGTCTGACCACAGACTTCATTAACATTTAAGAAAAAGAGTTAAAAGTTTATGTTATGAAATGATGTCCAAATAAAGTCAGAGAGTGCGACTTTAAGGCTACATTTAGGGGCTGTGTCATCTGACTTTAAAAACAAATACACAACATACAAATTTGGTACAGAATGGACCTCCTGAATGTAGTTATTTCACAGCTTAAAAGAACAGAGCAGGACTTAGACATAGATATCATTGCCACATCACTGAGCAAATGCGAATGAACAAGCATATGGGCTCCCCACTAGGCTGTTCCTCAATGGGTAGGATGAAGATGTATCTTCAGACTGTTAGCAAGGACAGTGAGGGTACCTAAAGTCTACAGATAAAGTCTAAAGATACCTACTTGCTGTACCACAGACTTTTCACTGGAGTTGTCACCTCTTCTAGCTAGATAAAACTAGCAAATCTACAAGTACTTTTCATTTTTCAGTGAATATAAGATTTCAGGCCACTTACAGGGTGAGGCAAGCAGTCTACCCACGGGTTTCCTGGCTGGTGCCTGTGTCCAGGAAAGGCTGTCACGTAGGTCTTGTGTGCAAGGGAGTATCATATGGTGGGGAAGGTCCTATCTATGTCCCAAAACAATGGTTTATAGTCTGATGACTTTTCTCATCTTCCTTGTCTGCACATTCATATTCATTCTTGATTAAGGCTAATAATATTGTTTTGGTACAGAACAGAGCATGTCTCAGAAAGGATAGCATTAAAATTTACTGAAAAATGCCAGAGAAAATCTGTTTAAAGTTAGGAAAAAAATAAAAGAGTCGGATCGTTTCTGATTATTTTTCAGACGTGTGCCATTGGCCTGGGTTGAGCAATTTATTTTCCTATCCAACCCTTTTGAGAGGGCTCTGGTCTACTCTGCACTGTGTCTACAGTTTGAGTAAAGCTACCTTCTAACTGAATGAAATGTAGACCACATTACTGGTATACTACCTTTCTCCTCTGCCTTGTCTCACGTGTAATCTTTGTGCTTGATATATCAAGAAAATAATTTTTCTGGATAAAAAGCAAGTTGGTTCAGAGGTCTGTAATGAGGATATAATGAATATGAGATCTACTGACAAAAGAAGTATGGGGGGGGGTTGAACTTAGTTCATTATTACATATAGATACCCAAACTGTGTAAGCATTCAAATAACTTTTTCTTAGGATATGCGATGGCCAAGAGATAACCCACTTTTTGTAAGAAATAGAAATAGGGTTATCTTGTGCTTAGTTACCTCTCTGGAAGACTTCTCTAAAATGTTCCTGCTGGGGAGCTACACTCAGATGGTATCAGAAAACTTTGTCTAATCCAGAAATTGAATGATTGCTCCTGAGGTGAAGCAGTGACAGCATTTCAGCATTTTACAAAAGCTGTCAGTTCCCTGTGGGGTGATTCATAGTTTTCGATATAGTTTATAAAGCATGGTCAAGACCCATGTTTGACTTGGGTTGTACCATCAGCACACCATCTCCATCCCTCAGCAGTGCTTTTTGTCTCTGTGCACTGGCAAGAGCAGCGCTGTATCTTTACTGGGTCCTTCATCTTTGGAATTACCTCCTACCAGATGTCTATTTAAGGTTGAATCTGGTAACTTTTAAACCAATAGCAATGAGTACATCTCTTGTCCCTAGATTTCCAGTAGCAGTAATTTCTGGAATTTAGTACTGTGATCATTTCTCTTCTGTTTTCTTTCTTTCAAAGTCACGCTGTGTGTGTGTGTGCACGAGTATGTGTGGGCATGTGTGTGGGGATTGAGACAGTTAGTATTTGATTATCCTATTTGGTTAATGTCATTTTCTCACATTTTCAACCATTTAAAGTACTTCCCGATTACACATTGATGGGTGTGTAAATGACAGCAATAATAATGATAATAAGGATAATTTCTGCAATTTGGAACTGATTTTTTCTGAGTTCAGCTGTTCCCATAGGATTTTGTTTGCATACAAATTAGATATAGAAAATAGGCCCACTCCGATTCTGAAAATGACCTGAAACTGAAGTGGATAGATCTTTGAGAATCTGAATCCAGCCTAGGTAACCTCTTTTGCCAGCCCTCATAATTTGAAGAAATTAAGAAATTGATAAGTATTAGATACTTGAAACTATTGCTAACATGTTAGTGTAGAACCCTTGGTAATGGGAGGTCTGTTATGTATATGTATAAACATATGTCAATTTATTTGAGATAAGACAAAAAGTATATCTCTATATATCTAAATACAAACACACACACAAACATGCATACACATGTATACACATATGTACATATATTTACATTTTTTCCCCTTCACTCAAATGTATGAAAACTATGGGTAGGGGCTAGAATATGAAAATTATGAGCTTTCTAATAATGCCTTTGGGGTCCGTTTTATCTCAGTCAGTGAAAAATAACTTTAGAATGATTCTTACACACTGTGTATCATTATGAAATAATTATATTTTAACAGATCTTTGAAATAAATGAGACTGTTGTTTGTAAAGAGACAAAAACAGAACTGGGCTTCAGAGGAGTCCTGAGCTGAATAGACTGTATCAGACCTTTTAGTTGCTGTCAGAAAGAAATGTATATTAGTTGGAATTTAGAGACCTGATCTTGCTTCATGTCACTTGCCTTCAACTTCTATTGAAGTTAATGAGAGTTGAGGATACCCAGTACTTTGTAGAAACTGATATGCAGCTCATGGGAATGGGTTCTTTGTTAATCATATTTTCTTTGAACTTCAGCACTTGAAATTCAGGCCCCCCATCTTGTAAACATTTATGCATTAAAATAACTTCTCATGTGCATATTATAACAAAATTCAGCAGAGCTACTCTGTTATAAGAGTGTGTGTCAAATCAGGCCTATTGGCTAAAGACCTGCACCCATGGAAGCCAATGACAGTTTTACTCTCATGATTTTAGCAATGCTATAGTGATTTCTACCAATTTTTTGATGACATTGCAACTAAAAGTGTAAAACCTCTGTGCAATATGCATACAGATGATATTCATATTTTTGAACTAGAACACCCCCCCTGTCTTGGATAAGGCTTTTCTTTGTAAGACAGTCTGACAGGAATAGTTTTGGTCTGGAGGAAGAACAGGCTTTGAGGAGGAAGACTCAAGGGAAGACAGGGAGGGGGAGAATGAGGCAGTCAGAGCCCAAAGCACTTGGCTAAACTGTTCTATATTTTCCTTTAGCAGTTATTTTCTCTTTTAAAGCTTTCAAGTTTTAATCATTACCTTATGGGATTTGGTAAGAAATTGTTAAAAAAAATAATTGCATACAATAATCACAAATGAAGTGCACTGAATTAGAAAACAGATTCTGACTACCAACTTCCTTTAAGACTTAAGGGAGCAGCAATTTCCTGACAACATTATAATTATTATTTACTATTTAAATTGAGGAATAAAAATGCTGGTGTTAAGAGATGCTTTAAAAATTAGTCTTGGGACACTACCCAAGCTTGCTGATGGGGTAAATATGTGATGGAAATTTTCAAGATGTCCAGTGAGACATTTCAATGCTTAAGGCCTACTCCAAGCCTCAGTGAGGCCAGGGAAATGTATATAGTCCTCTGTTGTCAGGTCCCCATAATGACCATGAAATATTGGAAACAGGGTAAAAACAGCTACAGGAAATTGAGAATTCATTCACAAGTTTGTCCACGACTAAAGCCAGACCTCCATAAATGAAAAGGTTTCAGGACAAAACCCAGAAAGGCAATTACGATACTAAATATTGAAAAGCATTTCTCCGGGGCACTGGGTCTCCTAGACTGCAGTCTGAAAACCCGTAAGGCTCTTCTTTATTTTCCTTGGGGAAACCAGGTGACTCAAAGTGGGCTCCAAAACAGTCTGAAAAACAGTCAAAAAGTCTAGGCAGTGCAGGTGGCCTCCCCGGAGGGGTGAAGAGAGCAGAAGTTTGGTTGATATGCACCCCACCATGGGGACCAGGCCCCTTGCTCCTGGGAGGACGTCCGGCCATGCAAAATCCACAGGACAAAAACTGCTCTGAAAAGAGACTCACGTCTCTCTTCTCTCAAAAAGTGAGCAGCTAGCAATTTTCTTTTACAGTATTACTAGCTGGGGTTCTTTGTTTGCTTCAAAAACTTAGTGGCTCTATGTAGTATACTGATTTTTTTTTTCTTATGGTCAAGATGATTTGAACTGTTGAAGATCGCCTCACTGAAGAGTTACACCTGGGATACTTTTGTGAGGGCTAGGGGAAAGAGGCGGGGAGGAATGTATCCTTGCACCTTCTGCTTAAATTGTTCCAGTATGTGGTAAATAAATAAAGAGATGTTAGACCATGTAGTAACCACAAAAGTAAACATGACTTTCAGTGGGTTAAACAAGACCCCTGTTCAAATACTAGTTTGGTTTCTTTATCCAGTAATTGCTTTACGTAAAATACTTAATCCCGCCTAAACTCCAATTCTGCCTAAACCTTTTTCACATCTAGTCTTTATTCCTTGATCGCTTCATCTGAATTGTTCATCGGTAGAAAGTTATTAATGTTAAATAATGTAATTAAAGGTAATTCCTATTCATAATTTTATGCAAAAGACTTACAGAAGACTAGCACTTATTTTTTTCACAAAATTTTAGAGTGTCTTCCTCATTTCAAAGCCATTTTACTGAAATATTAATATATGTGAATGTTACATTTGAATTACGTAGAGTGTGATGGGGAATTACTTATATTGTAAACAAGGTAGAATATTAAAATGTGCAAAGAAGTGTCATTTGAAAATGGACAGCATTTTTAGGGAGACCTAGTTGAGTGTTCCCTCCAAGTGGCATGGGTACATATGACTTCTTCTGTTCTCCTTACCTCAGCAACATCAAAATACAGTGTAGTAGTAAATCTTCAAAGTTAACTTTACAAAGCTAAAAGATTACTTTAAAATCTGTGTTCAGACATAATTTTCTGTAAGCAGGCCCAACAGATTTTATGCTTTAGTCAGAGTCAGTCACCATAACTTCACTTTAAAGGAACTGTGCTTCACCAGAGCTCAGTGTATCTTCATGGCAGCCCACACTCTGCAGGTACACTTCTTCGTGCATCTCAGAGACTTGTTTTCCTGATTGTCCAGACTGGGAACTTGGCCATAAAGCAGAATATCTTCCTTCTAGTTCATCTGTCATGGTTTCTTCCCCAGGAACATCGAGGACAGGAGGGAGAGCTAGACTGTACGAAATCCAGGTTTCATCCTGACATGGTGGCAAGATGGAAGTGGAGCACATACTTGGACCAAGGGTATGAGCAGCACTCCAAAGTTCAAACAGAGCCACTGGGAGTCTATAAATGACCATGTACTTTTTATTGAGGCCAATGAATGCTGAAGGGATGGGGGGAAATGGGGTCATTGTGTCTGGTTAACAAATACTATTTAAATTTCCTAGGAGACACTTGAAATATTCTAATTTAGCAACTCTTTGCTCCTTGAGAATAATGTGGATACTTAGACAGAGAAAATAGCCCCGTGAAAGCTGTTAACTTAACACATATAGATGTAAAAATAGTTGTAATAATCCATTCTTGGTGACCAGATGCAAGTGGAAGTGACCCACAACAGACTTTTTATGTCTTTCTGTGCTATGCCTCAAGACACATTTCATATAACTCCAGTACTAAGCCTTCAGTTCCTGGTCAGGAACGCCAGTTACTTTGACAAGTACGTATCTTTATCTCCCATCACCAGGGCTAAAGAGGTTTTCATTAGCCCACCTAAGAGCAAGAAGTTTCACAAAGTAACAGAAGATTCTTAAGCTTTGTATAATGAACTTCGTACCTAGTCATCAGGAATTAGTGTTGTGTGGCGTATTTTGGACCAAGATAATAACATGTACAAATCATCTTTTTGGCTCTGCTGGATTCCCTGGAAGATGATCAGTGTGGCTGCAGTTGTCCAGCAACTCAAAGACTGCTTGGGATTGTGAGTAACGGAGCAGGGCAGTGCAGGGCAGTGTCAGAAATATATTGTCTTTAGCAGTCAAGTTCCTTTAGAATCTATCTTTTTTTCAAATGCTGGCAATTTTTGAAGGGTTGATTTAATTTAAAAAAATACATTTGCCTATAGCTTAGCTTCTAAGTAATTTTCTTGCTATTCATATGATAACTTGACCTCACAACTCAAAGTTTTCTAGCTTGGGAAAATAATGTGTTCCATCTCAGTGTGATTGTCATCTCATGTAAGATACATCAAATAAGAGGGATTTCTATCTCTTATTTATCAATAAGAATGGACTTTTGTTTTTAATGGTGCACCTCCATTAAAACATTCTAGGACAGTATTTCAGGGGAAAAAAAAAAAAGGAAAATAAAGCTCTTCACTGTGAACCACAATAAGTGAAAGCCTCAAAGTGGTAACTACCGATTAGAGGAGTTAGCCGTGAGCTCCAGTTTGCGTGTTACTTTATCTTGCTAGAGAACGTATAATGCTATCAGGCTGGCCATCTTGTATGAGGTACAGAGGTAGCCAAAGTAACCTCACTGTTATTGATATCAGTAATAGCGTTTCTCAACCTGGATCAAACATGGAGCCCAGAAGAGGCTCTCTTGCCTGTGGACCGTTCCCGCGGTGCTCTTCTCTCCGAAGGCTGCATGCTGGGGTGTTGTGACTGTATGCCAGGGTGTCTCCTGTTGCTACTCGTTCCCTCAGTGACCCTGTGGCCTGGGTCCCTATAATGCCTCCATTTCCTCTATTGACTCTACTTTGCAGTGAGTCCATGTTACTCTGGTTATGGACCCTTCCCAGAGTGAGATGTTACAGCCAGACCCACCTTGTAATAGAAATTCTGACTCAGTTGTTTTATCCACTGTTTTACAGTGAACAGGATACAGCACTTAAGGCAAAATGGTCTTGTATAGCTGATGTCTGTGTAATACCCTCAAAAATACTTGTCTAATGGAAAAAAGTGAGGAAACATATTTTCACTGCCCAGACTTTGGAAAAATAATCTGATTAAAAAAGGAAGCACAACTGAGTGGTTTTGAGTGAACTGTTGAAAGCCTGAAAAATGAAACAAACCTGGAATTCTATATTGACTGCCAACAGGGTTAGAAAGGCACACATTGACATCAGCAGACTGAATATATCTTGAGGCTGTCCCTCTCCATGTGCTCACATCTGAGCCTGTGCACTAACTCTCTGTGACTGCTTTGTGGCAGAGCAAAAGAGTAATTGACATTCTAGTTAACACAGGCTGAAAAATGACCTTGATTTTTCACTTTGTCCCTGGCTTTGCAGGGTATGGGGGTTAGCGAAGGTCACTTGATTCAAAATCTGCCAATACGGCATCCCAACAAACACCAACAACAGGACCGTGATACCTTAATTGTTGCGCTGTGTGCTGATACAAATTATTCATACCCCAACATTAAAAGAATCAGGTAGGCTCAGTTTAAGGTACAAACACATTGACTGTATATTTTCATTTTAAATCCTATTTAACATTATGTATTTTCAAACACCTATTCTGGACAATGCCCTAGAAAACGGGACATAATTTTGATGGCAAGATGCCTAGTCTTTGTGGTGCTGTGGTGTGACAGACTGGCATTCCACAGTCAGTCGCATTTATATCTAAAAAAGGAGTGTTTTTTGAGTAAAACATGGAAATGAATGATAGCATCTGAAGAGTAGGCCTAGTGTTATTTTTGCTGTGATTGAATTCAAGTTATTATACTTACACTTTCTCTGCACTTCAGTATCCAGAGAACATTTACACTGGCCACACATAAACACATAAAGAAAGAGATAAGAATACATTATTCATTGTGTAGGTGGCAAGTGAGATGACTGGAAAAACCAATCAGAACTAAGAAATAGTTGAATGTTTCTGCTAAAACAGCCACTATGCAAAGAGTCAACAATATCGGCCTTTAAATTATGACAATTAGGAAATCTGTGCACATTCCAGTGTATCAGCTTAAATTCATTCAATTTGCTATAAATTGCTTTCCAGCACTGAATGGTAGAAACATCACTGTTTTTAAGACAAGGTGAAACTTCAGCACAAAATTTTGCAACAGGTCATGGCATCTGTGGAAAAATCTTCTTTGTAACTGTATAAAAATATAAACAAACTAACAACCATACAAGAAAAAAATATTAGAATCAGTCTTTATCCACAATTCACATTTTTCTTCTGATATCTAAAATTTCAGATTAAGAAATACTGAATCTTAAGAAATGAATTGCACATGGTAGCATTTAACTTGGTGTTGGATACCCGTGAATACCCAAGTGGTTTCAAAAAAGGGCAGAGCTAGTAGCCCCCAGAGCTTACTACACAGGAGCTTTATAGCAAAAGACTAAGTTTGTTTATAGACTTCCAATGGGGGAAGAAAGGCTACCTAATAAACTGAAAAGAGATTGTAGTAAGCATAAAAAATCTTGAACTTTGACACTACAGTAGATTTGGGATAAGAAGGTGGATAGGGACTAGTTTGAGAAGAAATGAATGTAACTATTAGGAGTATTTATAGAGTTAATGCTGAAAAACTAGCAAGTGTACAAAGATCTGCAGTAGCTAGGAAAACCGCAAAGCTTTCTAATGCGGGCTGACAGCAGTGAATGACTAGAGAAAAGGCTTGGATGCTGTCTCCAAATCCCGGACGTGTGTAAAGTCAGGCACACTGGGAAGACCCAGAGGTAAGAACTGTAGATGGAAAAGAATTGGCTGGAGGAATGGAAGGGGTGGATGTTTTGTGCATTCGCTGCCTAGAGTGGATGATTAGCATAATTAATCTATCCCTTGCACTGGCCCAGAGGGGGAGTGATTCCTTGATGCACCTGGTGAATATAGTGATTGAGTAAACTAAAGGAGGGAATTGCTAATGTGGCTATGCTACAGCCTTTGTGAGTGGCAAGCAGGTGCTTTCAGCTCATCATAGCTGAATATGTCTTGGGGAGAGGAAAGGAATGTGATTTGACTGCTTATGCGGTGACTCATGTCCTGCAGAGCTCGTAGATGGGAAGGGAATGACTTTATGAAGTGGGGAGAGGCTGGCTGCCTGATAGGGAAGCTGGTGGAAATCAGCAGCTGGTCAGCATCTTGCTGCAGAAGCATGTTGTACTACTGCTGGGCACGGAGGAATCCACCAGTCCAGCCCCTCCCTGCTTTTTTTTGTTTGTTTGTTTGTTTCATTCTTTCTTTCTTTCTTCGTTTTCAAGAGCAAATTCCCTAAAGAGCTGCATGTGGTCCTGGCTTGTAAAACATAAGGATTCATTTTAAGTAGCAGTGCCTTAGCATAAACAACTGCAAGTGAATGCTACTGGAAGCTCCTGAAGAACCTGTGTCAGAAGCCTACCTCTTCACATGTGTGTCTTTCTTCCTACAGGCTAAGAACTATAGAGCTGTGGGAAAACCTCTGTTTTAAGAGATCCTTGAAAATAAGCAGTAGGGCTACAAAAAGCTACAAGATTCGATGATACTGTACTCTTATACAGAATACAAAGTGTGGTATTCTTTGTGGAGATATTTTGTTGTTGTGGAACTCCAATAACTGAATTCTTAAAACTTCATGGATTTCCTCTAGAACTTTTTAACTTAAAAATCATAATAAGAAACAAACAAAAATCCACAGTGAAACCAGACGGTTAATTTCCTCCCTCAAGCTGGAGAAGTGCATGTGGAATGAAAGTCCGGGGAAGGACAACAGTGCCAAGAAAATATTGCATAAAAACTAAGACAAACCCTTCAAAAGCTTTATTCAAAGACAGTGATTGAAATGTGTGTCTGAGTTATGGAGAACAAAGTTAGTTTCTGGCTGAAGGGATTTGCAATTGCAGAGGCTGATTTTGATAATTTATGGAATGACTTCAGTGGTGTTTGTATGCTACTACACTGCATATAGATTTAGAGGACCAGCCCATAAAAAAAAAAGAGGGGAAGGTTAAGGCAAGATGAATAGCGAGACTCAGAGCAGGGTCTTACTCTCGGTCCCAGCATGAAATACACACTTTTATGTATGTAATTTCATTCAGTTATGCATTTGTTTTCCTCCAAATCCTCACTCTTTTAATAACAGGATAGAAAAGATATTTAAGGTGGCCTAGTATATAGGAAGATTTCAGAAGAATCAGACACGAGAAGTTTTGATCTAGCACTAGCATAGCATAGAATGAGAAATGAGAACTGAAAAAAGAAAGATAAATGGATATTGCACTAAAGAATGAGAAAGGAATAAGAGGAGATGATCAGGAGTGGAGGGCAGGGCTGATGGATGCTAAGAAAGGAAATGCCTCAGTATTATTAGTGTCCTAATAAAAACATTCTTGAACACATGGTTCCTCTTGATATACCTCTTGCCTGTATCATCAATCAGTTGATGCTTGATGGTGCCGATTGCTTTATTTTTTGCTTAAATTCCAGAGCACTAGTGCAGAAAACATTTCTTTCCTTGTAAATTTGTAACTAGTCAGCTTATTTGAGTTTGTTTTATTGTACAGCTAGAACTATAGCAACTGGCTGATGTCTTTGCCATAAAACTTGTTTCAAAGGGACATATATTTTGTGACAAAGTTTGGCAAACCGAGATGTCAAATACTCAATGGTAAAATTCAAAATGAACAGCAGAGCAAAAGCTAAATCTGCTCTTGGTGATGTGAGGATTTACAGATGGAAGTCCTTTTGGGAGGATCTTTGCAACAAAGCATAATCTCTACACCTCAACTGTTATGGGAAACTGTTTTTGTGAATCTGAGTTTAGACGCATGGCTTTCTCATCTTACAAAGATGTTTCCATTCCATGTTGTCAAGAAACTTGGTAGCGGGGATAAAGAGAGCATAAAGAGTACGCATCTGACCTGAAGAAGGCTAAGGTTTAAGGTCATTTTCACTCAGGGACTGATCCTGAGTTTTCCTGATGACACAGATGTGTACTATTAGGCCATTTATTATTTCTTGGATATAACTCACTCTATCTTGACAAACTTTTCTTGTCAATGCTCATGTGTCCCATAGAAAATCCTCTGGCATCTTAAGAGGGAAAAATTGTATTACAGTTCATGCTATTTCACCTTCTCTTCTTCTTTTTTTTTTTCAAAAAAAAGGACTATATTTCTTGAGCAAGTGAGAGATTGCTAAAACTGAAGAGATTCTTGGATTCTGGCATAAATAGTATCAAACATATAGTAATTTCTGCACCCCTCTTACAGTAGAAACATGATGAACATGTTAATTATATAGTTAAAAGTCAGAGTAGAGCTTACAGCCTACAAATACTGTTGATACACTCCCACAGTATTGTGACATAATTGATCAAAATAATGCTTAGGGTCCTCTCATTACAGATTCATTTGGTATTCATTAGAGTATCACTGATCATAATGACTTCATTTGGTATTCAGAGATGTCATATGTTTCTCCATAGGTGTTCATGGACACTTAAAATAAATTGCTTCTTTCCTCTCTTGAACTCTTTGATGACATGTTAATGCAAAATGCATTTGCACTAACACAGTCTCTCCCAGCCCACCTGGCACCACAGGGGCAGATCTTCTTATATAGCATCTGAATTATTAAAATAAAGAAGATTTTCCTTTTCTGAAAAAGTAGAAAGGCTGTGCTATTTAAAAAGCATACACAAGGGTTCACAATATAAGAACATTTTGATTTTTCCCTTTAAATAGAAAAGACATAATAGAATGAGGAATCTCTTGACAGACAGAAAATTCTTACTTTCCAGTACTGCCTTTAAGAAATAATTATATGTCAAAGGAGACCTATAGTTAATAAAAATGAGAAGAGTGTTTTGGTTAAAAAACAGAATCAGAACTTGGAAGCTTAGATGATCTTTGAGTGCACCAAAAATCTGTTGATACTTTTCTTAGGCTGTCTCCATTTACGCAAACTAAATGACTTTTAATTGACATGAAGTGAACCTCAAAATCTTTGCATTCCTTCCCACCTGCCTGCTCTTCTGGATTTTTTACAGATCTAGGATGGAATAAGCAGAGCTTGAATTTCTATCTGTAGTAGAGTCGACTTTGTGAGGCAAAATGCTGCACATTCTTGTCAATATTGCCTTGCTGTTGCTGAAACTGAACATTGAGGGCTGAATAGATGAGAGGGTTGCCATTTTTGTGATGTTGATTCTGGCTTGAGAAAGGAGACCGAAAATATTAGCTTTTTTCTGGTATTTCCTAAGAAAGCATGGAAAAGAATCGATTGGCCTCAGTATTTTCATCCTACTGTGTTCAGTGAAGTTATTTGGAGTTGCTGTACATGAAAGAAAAAAAAAAAGGTGATGGTATTTGCTGTGCTTCCAAAAAGAATATGGATCATGTGTCTCTAATAACTATGTTGTAGTCATGCTTCTCAGTATCTAAAAGTAATTAGAAAAGGAAAATTTTCCTTATGGTAGGTTGGGCATTCAACACAATTAAAAGTCTCTAGACTTTTGTTTTCGTAGAGTAGTCCTTAAAATTAAAATAATGTCTTAACTGTCAATAATACAAATTGGAACACAAATCTCAGAATGTAAATGCTTACAAACTATAGGGTAACTGCAGTCTACAGCTACAATATTTTGCTTGATCCTCCAAATATCCCTACTTTTTTTTTCAAGTGCTGCATGTGGTTTGGGCATGGATTCAGGCTGCTTCTTTCTGTATCTTAAACCATTCACTCCCTTTCTAATAGATATTATTTTTATAGGTCCTTTAGATGGAGCTAATAATAGCTTCTTTCCTCTAGCACTACAAATAAAAAGAAAATGGTGGCAAATGGGAAATGTGATGCTTGCCCTTCAGCAATGAAGAACGTTGCAATATCTTGCCGGTTCCTGCAGAAATCATCTTGGAATACTAAGTATAATTAGAATCCAGTTTCAAATCTGGTTGTTAGAGACTGCTGAATTAAAAGGTCCCATAGGAAAGTCCTCTGCGAATCCCAAAGTCTCACCAGATCATCCTATTTTCCCATGGCTTCCTGAATAAACTTTCTTTTTTCTTTCTTTTTTTTTTTTATTTTTTTCCCCCAAAGCAAGTTAGACTCTTAAGTCCATGTTCAAATGACTACAGAAGTGGCTTAATTATTAAAAGTGCTGAATGATGAGCACATGCATTAATGCAAAACTATTTAGCATATTTTATTCTTAAGAAATTTAGTATTCCTTCTAAACAATCTGTTTATTTGTGAAGAGAGCAGATACAGAATTATATTCGACTTCAATCTGAGTGCTAACTGAGTGCTCACTCCTGGAAGTCAAGCCACTTGAATGATTAAATAGAGAATTACAGTCACCAATTCTCAAAATAGGGATGTCTCAGGCAAAAAGGTGAACTGGATATTAGATAACAATATTTCAAAGTCTTTCTCCTGATAATAAATCAGCCACTTAATTCTAGTTACTCTTATTGATAGGATGGCACTAACTCCAGATATTCCTCCAGTTATTTGTGTGTAACTTCTAAAAGAATTTAAGGACTTAGCTAAGAGCAGTTTTATAGACTTTGTTAAAGAACTAGAACTTTGGATTTCTTCATGCTGTCGAATTGATCACATGGCTTAGAGTACAACTTTGCATAGCTTTGTCTTAGGCTGCTATGAAATACATTCATACAGAAAATCTGTTTCTGTGCACCTAGTTACTATAAAATGCAGTTATTAAGTGAAAGGTCACCTGCAGACCTTGTACACTGTATTTTGAGTGCAATGTCAAGGGGGAACTATTTACAGTAAAGCCTTATAGGTTGAACTGATAATGCCATTAAAGACTGTCAACTCTACCCACTGCTATAAAATATCTGAAGTCATCTGATTAATCCTCCTAAGGATGTGTTCTGACTCTGGAGGGTTAAAACTATATATATATATGAATATGTATATATATGAGTATATATATGTGTGTGTATATATAGTGTTTTTATCTGGCTTTTTGTTATGCTCTTGAATTGCCCTGCATAGCTTGTTGTTTCAATCTGCTTGGGCCTGTGCAATGTTTAAATTGTCTTTGACCTTCGAACAACTTATCAAAGCAAATGAATTCCAGGGGGAACATCAAATCTGAGTGTGAGATTTGATGTTTCTCTGGGAAAATCCAAAGTCAGAGTCCTAAAGTACACGTACCCGCACAGATCTTAACAGCTGTGGTGCCTTGGAGGATACAATGACATAGGGCCTGTGGAAATAAGGGTCTGTGTGTGGTCCCAGAGAAATGCAGCTAAATTCAAATTCTTTTAATTGTTCTCCACCCGCCTAAACAAAGAGCCACAGAGAAAGCTGGGTTAGAAGGAACACCTGGAGGTCATCTTGGCCAACTCCCCACTCAAACCAAGGCCAACTGAGATAAGCTGTTCCGGATTGCCCAGCTGATAATAAAATAACTAGAGTGTCTCTCATGTACCTATCCATGGGGTTGAAGAGGTGCATTACTTTATCTCAGTTGTCCTAAAATCAAGTTGTGGCTTTTTCAAACTATAAACTGTGCAAGAAGTGGGTCCTTACTTTAGCACTTATGAAGAGTAATGTCACATCTGAAAGGTAATAAAAGATTACAAAATATAACCAGCGCAGATTCAAAAACACCAAAAATTAGCTGAGTGTTCAGAGATAGCCCATTTACAATAAATAATAACAATAAGGACAAATATCCCGTGTGTAAAGGTTACCTCCCTCCCCACAAGCAGAAAGCTAACTTGTCCTTTCTGTGCTGACCTCTCTGCAGAAGGGTTTTCTCCTGCCAAATGCATATCTAAATGCAGTGACCAGAATTGCTACCAAGTCTATTTATATTCTCTTGCAGAAAAGGATTCCGTAACAGACTAAGCCATAGGCTGCTACTTACATGAGTTAAGTAGAGAAATATTACATTAGCTATAAGATAACCTTTTATGTGTCTCAAACTGTATGCTCGTGGATTTTTTGTTAATTTTTTTAAACACAACAGTTTAAAAATGAACTGACAGAAAAATGTAATTTTTTTATAGCAATGTTATTGTGTAGAGAACAGATTTTGTTTAAAAATAAATGCATCTGAACAAATATATAAATATATATGTAACATTGTCAGTTCTGGATATATTCTAGCAGATTCATTCATTTTGATTATTTTTTCTTGTCAGAAATTATTGACAAGTGACTTATGTTTGTATGTCTGGTTTGCTGTTGAAATTTTTTGCCAAATAGATCTCACGGATAGCTCTTGTTTGAGAAACAATTTTTAGGGAAATCATTGCAAAGACAGAAAATCAAGATGGTAATCAGGCCCATGTTTGGTGTTTGAATAGATTGTGTAGCATGCTTCTGTTTGGATAGTAGAACTAAAGTAAGGCTATTAGTACAATTCCTTATATTTAATCACTGAAAATTTGCCCTCCATTAACATTTTATTTTTTAGAGAAAGCCTTGTTTAATAGGAATTTTAGGTATTTTTGGAAAAGCATTTTTCTAACTCTTGGGCAGTAATACTTCATATAAAATGAACTGTTCTTCTTTCTGGAAATTCAAACAAACAAAAAGCCTTTGAGGCACTTCTGTAGTCCTGTTCCCTAATAATAATTATTTGTGTTAGAATAATAACTAGAAGTTTTAAAAATTTAAGATAATTTAAATATTGTCTTACTGTGGCATATTTGTTTGTATGTTTCTTACTGTTAAGATTATTCCTTTCTCTTTTAAAATAAGATTGTTATTTCAGCACTGCATTTATTTTACAGCTTTATACAACAATATATTAGCTGTGAAGGCTTTAAATAACTTTTTTAAAGTGTTTTTATCTGTATGGGTTTTTTCTTTTAATCTTTTCCAAAAGCATTGGAGTCACATTTAACCTGAAGGTGTCTCTTTATTACTGTTAAATCTAGGCATTCTTAATGGCAATTCTGATGAAGACTCATCAGATCTATTGACTGCAGTCTGCTGTTGTATGACATCTGGAAAACAGAACTTAAAATCACCTGGGATGTCATGTTAAAATTAGAAAAGAGTTCTCTTCTGCCTGCTGCTTTTTGTGCTGATCCTCAGTTGGCAAAAATGACTTCACCAGTTGAGTTAGAAAGTTTAGGAGGAGTAGTAATTGGAAGGGACACTAAAATGAGAAACTGATTAATGAACTCTAAAAGAAACAAAAGTGCAACAGTTTTGCCTCCTACATCCTGGTGAATATTGCCTAAAACCATGGTTATGGGAGAGAAGAATTTCCTATAGGATCATTATTCTGTCCTCAGAGGCAGCTCTCCCATGAGCCAGAAATCCCACAAAAATAATTTCTTTGAATAGAAGAAGGAGAGAAAGGAATAGGGACAGTCCTGTGTTAATGATTAACTTTATACTGCATTTGCTTTTCCCACTGGAGGCAGAGAGGGTTGAAAGTGAACCTCAAGTTAGCAGCCTGATCTGAGGACTGTATGGAGTCTGAAGTTGAACTTGGATCTGAATTAGTATCTGTGATGTCTGGTCTTCTCTGATCTTTCAGCCAGCTCATCTTAATGATACAGAGCCATTTGTTTTTCCCAGTCTGCTGCCATCTCCACTGAGTTTCCTTTGGGATAACCAGAAAACTGAAATCGGAGGGTTTCATTTACATCAGAAAGGATTCCTCAGTCCTCCTACTTGATGCTTATGTAACCTATATCAGCAAGCAGCTAATGTGGCCAAGAGGCCTGCTGGAGCACAAAGTGATGTTTCAGTTAATTCTGCTCATTATTTTTTTTATGATTCCAGGAACAACAGGCTGCTGCGCATGACTCCATACTGGGGTAAACACAATGACTCTGGTACTTAGAGTTGATGGCCTTTTTCCTCTATCATGGGGCTTGATTCTGCAATAACCCATGGAAATCCTTGTATTGATAGTTGCTCAGTACCTCTTAAAATTGTCTGTGTTCTTGCAGAAATGATCCCTTGAAGGCAGGTGAACATGTAAGCACAAAACCGGTAAGCAGGATGGAAGGTGAAAAGGACACCTAAAACATCTCTTTAATTGAGGTCCTCCCAGGAGGTGACCACTGAGACGTGATGCTATAATTTCCTGCTAGGCAGAAACTAAGCATCTAACTGAGAGCAATAATTACTTAATATTGATGTTGAAGATGGCACTTCAGTCTTTGTGAGAAGGGAGAGTCTGAGCTTGTACTTCACTCAGAATGCACCCCTTTTCAGGCTACATCTTTTCACTGACAGTTACTGCAGAAAGGGTATGTTGTGGGACACTTCATCTTCTTTTGTGTCCATGGAGTCCCCACTTAGCATAATATTCAAAAAGAATTGCATATGCAAATACGGACACCAATCCGCAGTGCTGCCACCTATCCGCAGCACTTCTGAAACACACACTAAAGAGTATTAATGATAATATATCAGTGAGGTCAAAACCTACCTAAATGTGAAGCTTGTAGTATCAAAGCAGATGTTGACATAAATGAGCTCTTTGCCTATTAAATAGCAGGTATGAGTATAGTTGACCGCTGTCTCACATTATGTATACTAGAGTTCCTAGGTTCTATTAAAAATTTTCACAGGGGGCATAAGCGTATGCTCTCTGTGGTATAAGCAGGAGCCAGAGGTAACCTGAAGCTCTGTTTACCAAACCAACAATACAGACAGGCACTTATTTCTTCTGTGTCTAGTTTGTGTAGCTATATCATTGACAGAAATATCTTTACATGACCTTTTTTTATCTCTACAACAATGAAAAAAAAATTGCTGTAGCGAAATATTGGTTTAAGGTTAAATATCTGGTCAATCACTTAGAGCCAGTGAGGCCTTTCTTTACACAGACATCAGACAGCATGTAGCCTATAACTTCTGAAAAATCCAAATACTTCCCTAATAACGAAATCAATTATTAGCCTTCTAGGCTGAGACAGTATCTTCTCTTGGTACTCCTTGTTAGTTTGCTTGCATCCCCTGTAATAGGGGATCAAATTTATATCCTTCCCCACCTGCCTTTTTAACCTTGTAACTAACTAAACCATTATACACACAAGGGGAAAGGAAAGCAAGAAGCCCAGAGCTGCTACAAGGTCAGGGATCAAGTAAGCAGAAGCAGCTTGTTAACAGCATTCTCAAAGGGATGCGAGTAACTAAGAAATTATTTGTGCACCAGTGAATTACAGACACATGGTTTGTATAGTTCTGTTTGTCAAAGGCCCCCAGAGCTGCCTCAGTAATGTTGATGCTGTAGAAGGCTATAGAAGAATAGATGGTTTACCAAAGGTTAGAAACACTTTTGGTATATTCATTCCCTTGGTGCAGCTTTTCTCTCTGAATAAAATGACTTGCAGCTGTGACCCCAGAAAAATGCCATCAAATGGAATAAATACCAATGTCACATCTTCATTCATGAATCAGCATCAGACTTTGCTCTCCTTAATGCTGGTTGGGCCTACACTTACAGTGGGAGTAGTCCTACTCAAACCTAGTCTAGAAATAGTTTCATAAATCAATTTGTGGACTACTTTGAGAGGAAGGTGTTTCTCAGGGAAACAATATGTAGTCTTAAAATATTGCTGAACCTAATGCATCGATGAGTATTAATGCAAATGTTCTAAATAAAGCTTAAACATTTTTGTCAACTGAGTTAAAATTACACAATATGGAGAGCACTGGGGTTGTTAGCTGCATAATAATTTGGGGCTGATGCTGATGTCTAGTGGCCCGTGAAGAGCTGCACCTGAAAAGCTACAACCTCATCAGCAGCCCAATAATTTGTAACAAGAATGTGCAATCTTTAGCACCTCTTTCACGGTCCCTTCACATTGTCACATCTCCCCCCACACACCCCCTCTCTCCCTTGGGAGTGTAGTTTGCAGGCCTGAGCTGGAAGGAGGAGAGCATTTCCAGTGCTTCCGGAATTGTAGGGGCTGCTCTTGGTCTTTTCAGATGGAAAGGGCGGCTCTCATTTGTAGTTCCATAGTCCTCATGGGCACACAGCTGATGCAATGTGCCTATGTAGATGGTGAATTTCAGAAAGGAACAGTATATATATTCTCTGCTCTTAGAGAGTTAGTTGCATCACTTGCAGGGAATAATACTCAAGTCAGTTTTTAGCACTGACTGGAACTAAGGGTACATAGAATTCAACTAATTATTTTTTTTCCATCTTCTGTGGGCCCTGCTTCCTAGTATGGTATTGCGAGGTTTTGTCTCATGCACAATTGTGCTTTTGACATATATTTGCTGTCTGAAATATGGCTGAGGCATTAGCTGCACTGTGAGCACTCTACTGCAGCTGTGGTATTTTAAATCACTGCAGGGCTGGTCAAAAACGTGAAGCTATGCGCAAGCGCGTGTACACACACACACAAACATGCACAGACACACACACAATGGGAAATGCTCTTGTTTGATGGGTGAGCAAGCAGAAAGGCAGGCATACTGTCCCTGTCCATTCAGTCTTTTACTAATTGGCTCATTACTGTACTAATACAAAATGATCACCATTTAAAAAAAAAAGTTCCCATCTTGCTTTCCTTTAGACTTGCTGTGTCGTCTCTTTTCCTCAAGCCATAGGTAATAATTCCCATTAAATTTGTTGTGATTTTTAAGATATGACTTACTAAAAATATTTATATTGTCTTTCCTTATGAACAAATATTATTAAGCTTATGTTAACTAGTTGATACCGGGGTAATTCTGAGTGATTTTACAGCAAAAGTTCAATACTCCACGGTAATAAATTTTTGTAAGGGTTTATGACAAACTGAGACCTCAAAAATACAGTATTAGAAAGAAGAAAATGATTTGTGCAGCAAATCATGCAAATTCCCTCTTGCTTTCATTCTAAAATCCAAAGCTGACTGTGCACAACTTTTCCCAATGTAATTATTCACTCACAGACTTTCATCCCCAAAACAGGGATTGAACTGGCAAGAACAGACCCTTTTCTAGCATCAGTGAGCATTTTGCTCTTTTTTTTTCTTTAAACCTGGATGCTGTTTTTTTCTCAGAATTTCTTTTGAAACAGTTTCCTAACAAGTGTTCAAGTGTTCAAGTCTTTTTAGCAGATAAGACAAATTCCTTTTGGGCATGTGTATGTGTGTGAACGTAAGTGCAAACTGAGCATCTGTGAGTCAGATCCAACTGTTTAACAGATGACAGGCTTTCTAGATCTCTTGCTGTGCTAGACACACTGACCCATGGGAACAAAAAACTTATCCCACTGGGACATGCACATATGGAGCTTTCCTCGGTGGGTTTCCTTAAACATGTTTTGTCCTCCTAAAAAAAAACACGTTCTCTCTTTTCAAGCTGGGCTGGAACAACACTCACCTGAAGTTGGGTGTTCAAGGGAGTGGAAGCCAAAGTGGTGAGTAAGATCCAAACGCAAATGGTTTCTCTCAGTACTGCTGATGAAGTGAGGCATAGGAATGTGATGATATTTGATCTGGAAAGAAACTTTCTATCTTTTCATCCTCAAGGAAGCTCATGTTTATCATCGATACCACCGGAGAATACCATGACAGTAGTCCAATCTACTTACATGAATAAATAAGACTCTCACATATTTGCCTTGAGGGCACTTCCTAGACACATTGGGTCCATTGTGTCTGTCTGTTCACTCACTTCTGAAAACTATCCAAAATATTGGGAAGGCTACAGTCCAAAAGCTTGTAGTTCAAGACATAATTAGTGATCCCAATTGTCCCTAAGCAACAAAGCAAGAAATAGGTGGTCAGCATTACTGACTTCAGAAGAAAGTTGTGTTTTCTGTATTTAGACTGGCCTTGATACAGCTCCTTTCTACAGAGAGAGATCCAAGAAACCAAGCAAGAATAAAGGAAATAGGCTGCTAAGAAAGTTCCAAGTTCTAGATAGAAGAAGAAATGTTTTTTTCATCCTGTGGAATGTACAGGATTTGGTAGGGTAAAAAAATAACAACAACAAAGCCAACAAAAAAATTCTTGCATTTCATCCTGGAGGTAATCCAAGACTATTTAAAGCTGAGGAGTTTTTTGTTTGTTTTTATTTTTGTTTTCCTCTGAGACAGAAAAAAAGAGATGGCAATGCATCAGAATAATCAGTCTTTATTAGCATTGCATAAATGTGCATAGACAGTTTCTCTGTTCAAGCTGGTATCTTTCCATAGAACTATACTGCTACATGTAGACTGGTAGAATTGCTTGCAATGCAGAATTATCTCTCTATTTAATTTAATGTATGCTTTTGCATAAAAAGCGAATAATTTCAATAAGAGAGGATGACTTGCCCACAGTGTGGAAGACCAAGCTCTCCTGAATCAGGTATATTAGAAATTTGAACTGATGTTTCCACACATCCCAGCATAGATGTCATAAAAAAGTCCTAGAGAAAAGGAGAACCTGGTCTCATTTGGATTAGAATTTCCATTGATGAATTAATGAACTTCTTATGACTGCAGCTACCACATCCTTACAAAGTGTAGTGCTATTGCATCAAGTTTTTCTGAAGAAGTTAATTACCCAAAATTTTCAAGCTAAACCAGTCTTTAACATGAATGAAGAACTATATTGTTGAAAGCTCAAGACAATTCACTAGTGACATTGAATGCTTGCTCAGAGTAATGTACTGCCTGTGAATGTGGTATTGGTAAACTAAATCCAATGAATTATAGATGTTTTTTGGAGGAGAGCAAAGAAGATTCCTCACGTGTTCCTAATCCCTAATCATTTCTTCTTTTGACTTGTTTTCCAGTATTAGAATACTCTTTATTTTTGCAATCCAATTGTCTATGAGATGGCTGCATTTTTCAAGTGTTTGCATTAATTTGTAAGAAATACAAGCTCATATTTGCAAGCCTACAGAATTTTGCTATGGAATACCTAGGCAGAAGTTGATAGAAATCAGCAGGTGAGACTGAATAAAAGCTGAAAAATTTCACCAAGTCTTACTGCAGTGAAGCTGGTTCAAATTACAGAAATAAAATTAAAGGTCAGAAATTAAACTTTGCCCTTTAGCTTTCTAGTTCCACAATATTGGCTCTCGTAAGCCAATTAGCAGTACTGAGGGATCCCAAAGGAGTGATGGAAGCTCCATCATTTTGGCACATTTAAAACTAGGCTGCACAATATACAAGAAAATGTGTTTGTAAGAAGCAAAATTCATGGCAGGAGGTGAGTTGGTTAAGCTAATGGGGCTTTTGTCTTCCTTTCTCTCTCACTTTCATCTCTAAATTCTGTGAATTCGAGGTAAATGTCAACTGCATTGTAAAGGGTTTCATCCTCAAAAATGGCATTTGCCCTGACTACTAATCCATAGTGTCTTATAATAGAGTGTAACCACTGAGCAAAGTTTCACAGAGAATCCACTTTTCTCTTACAGCCCTTCTAGGACAAAGACAGAACCCACTCATTTAAAAGTAATGGGAGGCCTTTGACATATTTCTGGGTCCTTTATATATGAGACTATAATCAGGAGTTCCATTGAGACAGTGCTGACTTTTATTTCTCACTAAAGGCAAAAGTGGTTGAAAGATGCGAACATTTACTTTCCTTGCTTTCTTAAATGTTTCAGGGTTCCATCTGTTTGAAGGCCTTTCTACCCTGAGAAATGTTAGGGTAGGGCACCCAATCTTCTTAACACTAGTAGAGAAAAGTTAAAAGGGTCTTGGCAAAAAAAAAAAAAAGTGAGATAGTTTAGTGGCTGACTTGATAGTGTTGAGTAAACACATGATTGTATCTTTTGAGAAACAGGCTGAATGCCAAGTTTTACACCGACACAGAGGGTGTCATATTCACATTAAACTTAAGCACATACAAATAATTTTTCTTAATCTAAGCTGGTCATTTAAACTCTCTTTATAGCCAGCACAAAAAAAATAGGTACACCCAGAGCCGACTATGCAATTACAGCAGACACCAGTCGTAATATGGGATGAACTATCAAATGGAAGTGCCATGCACTATAAAGGGAGGCAAGACAACTATTACATGTCTAAATTAAGGTGAGATGAATCCTAACCATAATAATATTTTTTTGCTGAGAAAGCACCACTGAGAAGGTAAAATTTAACAGCAAACATAATGTTCAATCATCATTTAATGGCAAATAAAGCCAAGAACTTTGGCATCCCGGAGAAAAGTTGTAAGATCATTGACTTCTAGAATGAATGTAGGTGAAGCCCAGATACAGAGAAAAAAGCCTCTTTAATAGGATAAGGAATGTTTTTATTCGTTGTTCCTCTACTGTGGTGGAGTGATCATTAGCAGATGATTGTCCATATTTGTAAAGTTATGGAAAAGGCTAAATGGCAATTTAACTGTTCCAGCTGTAGCAGGTTCATTATATCATTCTATCTATTCTATTCTATAGAAGATCTATCATATATCTATTCTATTCTATAGAAGACAATAAGCCTGCTAGATGGGAATGCAAATGCTGCTCTGACTCAG
The DNA here is from genome assembly GCF_036370855.1 of Dromaius novaehollandiae. Classification (NCBI taxonomy): domain Eukaryota; kingdom Metazoa; phylum Chordata; class Aves; order Casuariiformes; family Dromaiidae; genus Dromaius; species Dromaius novaehollandiae. The sequence continues at coordinate 25,760,796 of NC_088132.1, forward strand.
TCCTGCTGGAGATGATACCCTTTCCCTGGAGAACAAAGCTCTGTTTGCTCTTTCCTACCACCACCTTTAGCGACAAGTATGTGACCAAAAATTCTTTCCTGCTTTCTGCAGCTTTCACAGTTTCCAGTGAGATAAATAGCTAACCTATCCCTCCAAATCTAAGATTTGGGGATCTAGGAATTCTATCTTATTTCTCAAGTGACAGAATAATATTGATACTGTAAAAGCTGCAGGTGAAATAGTAATTGCTGTGTATATATGAAAAAAGTAAGAGATTATAATTTTCTGAAAGGTCTACCTGAAGCGGCAAGATGTACTTGATCTTGTTCAAAATTGTTGGAAATGAAAAGCCCTTTTTATTCAATAGATCTTATTTTGGTTAATTCCAAGATCTGTTTTACGTGATTACATAATAAAATGTACATATTGGTTGTTTAGATTATGCAATTATAATATGTTCTTCATGGAACATGTACAATCATCTGCTTGGAGATGACTTCTACATGCTCAGTTTTTTCTTTCTTTAATCAGAGTGGGATTTAGACTGAAGTGTCAACAAATTCCTCAGCTCTAACTCTCTAAACTCTCCCTTTTCCCTTGAAATATGACCTTGGAAAGATTTTAACTTCCTCCCATACTAAGATTTTGAAGTTCAGTTGCAGATTGCCAAATAGAAGCCTTTCATCTAAAGCATTAAAATGCAGCAAATGTTTAAGTCAAACTTTTTCTGCTTGAGGATTTTCTTTCTGTATTACCTTCATTGAACCTGATGTGCTTTTATCTCTCTCTATGGACTAATATTATTCTTATTTACTAAATGATTTTTTTTTCATTTCACAATATGAAGTATATTAGATATATTCACAAAATAAGATTATTTAAAATATTCTCCTTGAAGATTACTTTGAAATTAGGATAATGAGCTTCCTTGTAAACAAAGTGATAATAGAGAGTGTTGAATCTCATTGAACTTTAGGTTAGAAATGCTCTGCTAGACACCGATCTCTGGAAGCTCATGAGACATCAGTGGGGAGCTAGCGTGACATAGCAGAAAGCATCTCATGGTAGTAGCTCAGAGCCAAAAGCCTGAGAAGCTGCAGTATTATAAGAGGAAAGATGGCAATCACAAAAGAAAGAAGGAGCAGATGGACAATGGTTATTTAAAAGAGATGCTCTTAATTAAAGTCATCCATAAAGACTGGCTTCTGGGAGAGGGAGAGATACGGGGAACCAGGTTTATATCTGATGTGACTCTAAGGAGTTATAGAGCACTTCAGATACTTTGGAATGTGATTCCAGTCATATTGACATGGTGTATATCTTAATGTATACTAATATCTACATTTTAAAGAAGCTTGAATTTGTCCACAGGAACTGTGGGAAAAAGACATGTGGAAGATGGTTACTTCTTTTTTCTTCTTTTTTTTAAGGCTAAAGAGACAAAGAAGCATACGGAACAGGTGCAGAAGAAAGACAGTCTAGACTGACAGTCCAGAAATTAGAAAGAGCAAGATGAGGAGGCTAAAAAAATGTCAGATGACATAACTGATGGTTAAGTACTATTCCTGCTTGTTTTCTTCATTTTTCTAGATTAAAAGAATTTTGCCATTTCTTTGTAAGAAGGTCTCCCATGCCTTCAATTATTTTTAACATTAGCTTATATTCATTAGAAGTTGCCAAATCTGGTAACTTGATAGAGGTGAGTCTGCCGCTGTTTCAAGCCCCAGGTCCAAACAGTAGTAAGGCTGAACATGTATTCCCAATATGCCCACACACAAACACATGTATATCAACACGTATAAACAGATATACAGATCAGCACAGACGTACACAGCACTCACACAAACAGTATCAGTGGCCGCACACTGTTCAGCAGGCTGATCAGCACGAAGGTCCATTAGTGGGAAACGTATAGATATGTGCCATGTGGATTCCTCCAGTAGCTGGACTTGGACACTCAGGTCACCCAGCAGCTGCCTGCCTTGGTTGTCCCCAAACCATATTGATCCCTCTATTTCCCTGCATTTGGTTCCCCTAAATGTCCCATGATAAGTCTTGTGCAATCCCAAGATGCTTTCTTGTACCCCACGGCAGGAACCTCCCTCGGTCAGTGAGGAGAGATGGCCCCATTGACCCATCACGACAGGTGTCACCCGCAGTCCCTGGTGCTGATGGCTCTCCTGTGAGGTCCATGGAAGGAGTCAGGTCAGGATATTGCTCAGGTTTGCCCACCTGCCTCTGCGCTCCTTCGTGTGTAGGGCAACCAGCTTTTTAATCACTTAACCTAACAATATTCCTCTCTGGCTGTGTGATATGGATATCAGACTTTAAAGAAAAAAAAAAATCCACTATGTGAGTCATCCTCATCTTCTTTAAATATAAGGAATGTCTCATGTACAGATAAAACCTTTCAAAATGCAAGTTTTTAAAACTGCAAGTTAACTTCTGAGATTCTGTTGGGATTACATTAATAATAATCAGGTAAAAGAGTACTTAAATATTTATTCTAAAGGTACTGTTAACTATCATAAGATTTTGGCAATCGTGCTATAAGTATTTGTACTCTTGAGTGCTGCTTGGGAACTTGGTTGATGAGGTGGAAACTGCATTAATGATTTCCCTTTCACAGAAAAAAGTTATTTGGACCTTGCTGCTTACATAACAGGCAATAAAGCCTTGTGATATGTTAATTTTTTGGGCTGCAGTGTTTTTCAGGTAGGTGTGCTTAGACTGACAGAAGATATTTTGAGCAGAAACTTGTCAGTCTAGGCTATATTTCACTGAGATATTTGGAAGCAAGTTCTGGCTCTGTGGGGCTATTTTTTAGCCACAAATTAATGGGACAATAATGACGTTGTCAATATGGAGATGCTGTAAATGGCTTACTCTTTATTCAAAGGAGGAATAAAACCCAAATAGTCTCATATTGCTTCATACATTTAGGTAATGGGTTACAGGTGAGCATGTCTGAGGAACAGGCTTTTTGCCCAGGTACTGCTTTTGGAAACTCTGGATTGTCTTTTTCTACCAGCTCAGGAAAATTCACCTCTCGATTTCAGCTGAAGCAGGCCTGTGATAAGGTTTGTGTGGTTTGCTGGCAATTAATTTAGCAATGGCACCAAGGGCTAACAGGCTGGTTATTGATTTTGTCAGTCTGGCTGATCTGATTTGGCTAATCTTATCTGGTCTGATTTGCAATGGTTAAATTTAGAGCAATGTTTGAAATCTTTCCCAATCTTGTTTTATTCTACTGCTGTTACTTATCAAAGAGTTGATTTTACTGAATTGTCTATAAATGGGACCTAGATTTCACTGTGATTAAACTATTAAAAGTGCAGGAAGGTTCATACCTCTTGTTTAGAAAAAACCTTTAAACACTCATGGCAAGAGGATACAAAACTGATGGTCATACCAGTGCCATTTAGCTTTAATATGTGTTGTAAATTAAATAATAAGATTTAATAAAATCACATTTTGCAGATGACAAAGGCTTCTTTAAAGAGTAGGTAGATAAAGTTAATTTGTCTTATGATGTTGGCTACTCCTAGCCTGAATATTTTAAAATGATTAATTTTAAGAAATTCCCTGTGGGGGACTGTTTGTTTTGAATCATTTTAATAGTAAACTTGCATTATTTATGCTGATTAATGTTCAGAATGTGCTCTTCAGAGATGATTTTCACCTGACTTATAATTGCAGTTGGCTGAAGAATGTAATAAAATTATTATAGCTTAGCTGTGATCATGACTGGGACTGTTTTATAAGCATTAAATAGTTCTTCATAACATAACTGATAAAATTAAAGTTGGATATACAGCTTTTATTATATAAAGTCCTGAATTTGGAGGGCTTATCAATATAAATATTACATTTTATCTACATAGATTTCTTAATGAGAAGTCTTCTGCAAAAGAAATACCAACAAAAAGATTAATCACTGTCTAATAGTCACAGCTAATATCCCTATCCAATTAGAATGTTAAAAAAATTTCCTATGCTTTGTTTTTTATTTTATTTTTTTACTACTATGTCAGAGATTACCAGGAGGTCATTAACCTTTTTCATAGAGTTTCAACCAGTTCTGTGCCCTTTTGATCTGAGAATCTTGAAACAAATGATCTTTTGTACTTGCATCTTAGCATTTGTTATGCTCATTCATTAGGGATTGTTGATTACAAGGGGAGAGGAAAAAAAAAACAAGTCTGACATTTCTATCATAGGTCAACAAAAGTTAATCAGTCAGGCAGTTTACAAAAACTGTATTGATTTCTACCATGTTGTCTAGCATGAGGTCTCCAAATTGGAGAAATTAAGGCAATCTAAGGACACTGGTTCTTTGTAGAAAGATTTTAAGCAAAGCAACCTTTGGAGAAAAAGACAGCATCACAGGTACCAATACTGATACTCAGCTATGCCTACATCTATATGAGGTTAATGAGTATATATTTGAAAACTCATCAGTACATCAGTCCAAGTTTTAGAGTAGAGATTTAGAATATTTCAGACTTCATGGAAAATATCTTCTGTATATTTATATCTTGCAGCCAGGCTTTTATATTTTAAATATTCATGTTTAAAATTTATTTCAGAAAAACTATTTTTTAGGAAATATTTTAGGATAATTTAAATTTTAAATTCCTGTTATTTTTACCTCCATTATGAAAATGTAATAGGCTAGTCCATGTCATATGTAACACAACTGTGTTCTGTTGGTCACTCAAAGGACTATGCAAGAATGGGGACTGACATATCCATAGTAACTGATTAAATATTTACCAGTAGCACCAATCTCATGAGGATGGGTGTGAGGAAGGTCTCTGATTAAATGTGAAGGGTTTTTGGTTTTTAAATAGCTACAGTTTTACTTTATTTCTCATAGAAGCTGCTAGGTTTTTTTTTTCCCCCGCTAATAGGTGTAAAATGCAGCATCTGCATTAGTCAGCTCTGCATCCTCATGTATCTTAGGCTCACTACCTTAGAGCTTCCCAAGGCAATTACTTGTCTATATGTCACAACTGATACTCCCAAGCAGTTTGACATTTCATCTATTGAAATGACTATAGTATGTGTGTCTCTGAGCAAGATAAAAGCCTTTCATCTTACTAATGCAACAGTATCATGTCATTTTGGCAAATCAGATATGTCCCATTGTGAAAAGAGCTAAGTTTTCCGCTGCATACCTTATGATTCCAAGAAGGACGCCATGTATTAAGGGATGCGAGTGAATTATAGTAAATGGAGCTACATAAGCTACATCCATCCCCTGTTTTAGAAGCCTATTCTCAGATCTTTTCAGTCATAATTTTTGTATACAAAAGGCACAGTTTGAGATACAAATATGGCTCAAAGTCTGAGAGTGATTCATGCCTTTCTGTATGAGAACTATCATTATATTTGGCACAAAAAAGGTAGGGAAGGACAGTTATTTTAATGGCATTTCAGTAATAGAGGCTGACTGATAAAAACAAGGAAATAGCTGAGGGTGCTATTCCAGTGTTACTGGGCTGTCGTACCTAGGCCCATGTGTACTGTTTCATCTTCTCTACATTTTGACACAAATTCTCCCCAGTAATTTAAAGGGGGACATGAGTGTCTGGGCACTCGTGACATTTGACAATAAAGGGTAATTGTCACAAAAACAAGCATATTTCTTCCTCTGAGAAAAACTTCAGAGTAGGAGCCGAGCTGTAACTTCAAGCCAAGTCAATAAGAAGGAACGCAAGGTGGGAAGTCAGTGAAGAAAGAGTAGATTTGCATGTTGCTTTTTGCATTACATAGAATTAAAGCAGCCAAGTTTACAAACAGTCAAGAGGAAAATACTAAAGTTCATAAAGGATGTGTCAACAGCCTTAAGTCTTATATAAGTTGTGATTATGTATATAGTCTGCGGATGAGGATATGCCACTGACTTGAATAGGTTATTTGATTTTTGTTTCAAAGTGGGAAAGATTGCAAGTCTTTAAGTCGTGGTTAAAGAATCATAAAAATTGACTGGCAGACAGGTGTGAATCCATATTTTAAAACCTATACTCTCTCATGTGTATATTTCAGCTGTATGGAAGCATCAAAATGCCCTGAATACTTTTTGCCTTGCCTGTTCTTTGGAAAAATAGAGAGAAATACCTGATATTATCCATTCCATTATCTGATCCAAAGTATCCTGAATGCTTCATCTGGGGCAAAGACAGCTATTTTCTGTGGTGTTCAGAGGTGGCATAGAGCAAGTCTTCTTAGAAAACATTACTTTCTAGGAGAATGGATTTTTGTAAGGCTTAGAACTGTTCTTCTGGATCTGCCAAAAGCCTTTTCTGTGTTATTCATGTGTTGATCAAGCAGTTTTTTTTCTGATTTCAAGGTCATTAAAATAATTGGTGAACATAGAACATCTAGACATAAATTGAAATAATTTGGGACTGAGACAATATATATATTTTTTTAATGTCAGGAGAACAGCTGTTGACACAGTTTTAGCTGTGCAGCATCCCATCCTTTCCCCAGTGGTGACATGAATTCCTGATGGGGAAATAAAGCTACCTTGGGGATTTGGAGTGGTCTTTTGGAAGAAAATGAGCCACTATAAGTGGACCAGATCCAAAAATATATGAAGGCCTCCACGTTGTTCAGTATTAGATTTCTCAATGCATGGTACTTCACTAGTATCGCTGCTGTTTTTCTGACAGTGTGCAACGTGTGACAACCCATACAGAGTATAACAAAACCCACTTGCTAAGCTGTAGACAAAAACAACCGCTCCACACTTCCCCTGTCTCATATATTCTTATTAAATAACTGAATGTAATCTACTGTCCACTGACAAGTAGATTTTCAGAAAGAAAGACAAGGGGAAGGTCAGTTGGTGCAGTTAACCAGGGAGAGGGAGGTTCAGATCATTAAGGCTAGTTGTGAAAGTGGGAATGGAAAGGGAGAAGCTGGCATAGAAAATCTGGGTGGTACAGGAGGGGGTGAAAGCAGAAGCAGTGTTTTGAAAATGAGAAGACACTTCACTTGTCGCACAGAGGAAACACAGAAGCAGGTCAGAAGGACTAGAAATGAGAAAGGCGTGATCTAAAATTGGGGAGGATTTTGACAACATATTCTAGGACTGGTTACACAATAAATGAAAAATTTATCAGAGAACCAGCTTGTAGAGCATGACATTTTGGTGAATGGAAGGGAGAGAAGGAAAATGAAATATCGTAGGAGGCAGATAAAGATAAGGGAAAAGGAGCAATTAGTTTTTTACTTCTTTTTGTCTCCGGAATGACAGGACCTACGGTGTAGGCACTGTAACCCATCTTAATGGTATTGTTATATCATATAGTACAAAAATGGTCATTTTAGACGGCAGTAAGCAACCTGCCACCTACCAATAAATACTTTTTATCTGTCCATCGTCCAGTAAGTAGAACAAACAGTAGCTGGGAGATGGGACATACAGACTTACAGAAAGGAAGAGTGTATTGGAGAAGCAGCATGTTCAATTAAATTAAATCCAACATATTCTTTTTTCAGTGCCATCCAAGGGGAAATTTGGGGAAAATAATTTAAAAGACCAGCTGGCTCCTGACTTATTTCCAGTATGTCTGTCCTCACAGGCTTGAATTTGAATTCTGCAGAAGAAATTAAGTTTTGCCTCCTCCCTGTTGCTGAATTGTCATCTTGGCATGCAAATAGCCCCTAACACGAGATCCATTACAGAGGCCAGACAAGCTAAACGGTGTTACACATGAGCAGGATTAATCTTGCTTGAGTAAAATAAAGTAGAATCAGCAGTGAAGTGAATACATAGAGCAGAATCATTTCATTTCAATAATGGACTCTCACCCAAGAAATATATATGTGTAAGCAATGGCTAAATAGCAGACACATGGGTGATGAAATGAAAGGACTGACAAATAATTCTGATAGTCATCAATGTGTAATCAGTGACTGTACTATTTACAATATACTTAAAGAACTTTCCTTAACTTCAGATTGCTGCTCCATTATGGAGTCTACTAAGGCTGATAAGAGATCCATATGGTGCTAACAGCTACTGCGCATCTGGACACCTGTGTGCTGCACTGTGTACTATCTTGGAGTTTATATGCTCATAAAGACAGGGAAGGAAAAGGCAGATTTGTAAAGGTATGTAGGTGCACAGCTTTTATTTAAAGCAGTTCTTAATACCTTCAAGAGGGTGGCCTTCTTTGCAAGTGAATAATAACTAGCACCTTTTGATATTACTGAAGCGCATATCAGGTTACTGTTAAATTGGAGTGAGGGAGACATTCATTTGCATAACAGTGTTAGCTGCTCACGCTTTATGGTATGTTAGAGCACTGCTGTATAAGCACATTTCTGAGGATTTCTGCTGGCACATCTCCACCCTTTCTGTGCCTGTAAAAGCCGTATCATATGTGCAAGGAGGCAGTTGTGATCATGGTGTTTGTCTCTGGCTTACAAGGTTGGGCTTTCCCACCCTGATTCCCATACCCTTGGGTTCTTCCAAGTGAAGGAGAGACAACAGCACTCCTCTGCAGACTTAAAGCAAGACTATAGTGAGACACACATTCTCCAGTAGCTCCTGCTGCCCCAAAAGGGAAGCTTCAAATTGCCAGTTTGGAAGGAGAGGTGAGAAGTAGAGGAAACTGGACTAGGAACTGTCATGAATGGGGGGAATGATAGGTGAAATGATGTGTCAGGTGTCAAAATGTTCGTGTCTGGAGCTACGGCTCTTTTCCCTTCCTAAAGACTGTAAGGAGAAAGAACTACAGCGAGGCGGGGGTAGGAGGAGAGCAGGAGGAGGGGGGATATAAGTAACTTAGCCTTAGGCTGGCAATGAATTTCCTTAGCGTGAGTAGAAGTTTCATCTTTAGATCGTTTCCATGACCCGTGTGACCATTTGCAGCTGCATGAATCTTTGTGCTACCCTCTGAATCGAACAGGATCATGTTAGCTATAGGTACGGGATGCTGACTTCTCCCCTAAATTTCTGTTGCCTTTAAAACATGGTTGCATTAGGGGATTTGGCATGGTGTTTTTTGTTTTTTGTTTTTTTGGTTTTTTTGTTTTTTTGTTTTTTTGACACCCACTATCATATTCCCCCATCTCTGTGTGTGGTAATCATAGAAACTCGGGCAATGAAATCTGAAAATGATTCTTTCTGGCATTTGACTCTTTAATGGATTCCTTGGGCCCTTGTTTTGTCAGCTTCATGTTTGCCTCTAGCTGTGACAAATTGGGAAGCTGTTTCTGTTTTTCCTCTGGCTTTCCTTTCCTTTGATTCTGTTGAGATTTTTTTTCAGAATATAGATGGATTTTAGATTTCTCAGGGATGCGTATATCCAGAATGATGACTGGAGAAATAGCTCTCCTTTTTTGTGAAATCTGTTCCTCTGAAGTCCCATTCATAATAGTATTTTTATTTCATATGTGTTTCTCTGTGGAACATAGGAGGCAGATTGTGGGTTTTGGTCTTTATCCCATGTAATCTTTACATTTAGAAAGCATAACAAAAAACAAAATTAAAAAAAATCAACTCACAAGTTTTGGACCCAGGTTAGGACTCCAAAACTCTAGCTATAGGGCTGTTTAAATCCTGGCTTAAGTTGGGAATCATTCCTGGATCTAAAGCTGATAGATCAGTTTAATTGAACTTGTCGACATCTATCTTCCTCCTGAATATAGTGTAATGCCAAGAAAAACCTTCTTTTTAAAATGTATTTGAGAATCTTTCAAGGCTAAGTCAGCAAAGGGGACACATAAGCAAATGTGGATGTTCTAATCCTACTCATGTATTGTACTTTTGCTCTTTATGTTTCAGAGTCATGCACGGCTTTTGCAAAGCACCTCTTATGCTTGTATTTATTAGAAAAATGTGTTTACAGGACACAGATGCATATGAATAGATCGTTTCTCACAGTGTGCTCAAGTAACCCATCAGTGCCAGTCACACGCTGGTAATAAAAGTCAAATAAACACCTCTAAGTGAGAAAATAGAGTGCTTGTAGGCTTCATTTTCCACGACCACTTATATCTACATTGGTTGACGTGTTCTCAATACATTTAAGTGTTATATTGCAATCTATGTACTTGCCCAGCTCTATTGCTTACCATTTATGCCCATCACTTTCATTCTTCAATCTCAGTATTGCTTACAATGCTTCTTTCACTTAATCCTAGAGATCTTTTTGCACATGGATATCCAAAATAATAACATTTTCATTCTAATCTGATACACTAATTTTTCAAAATTAGCAATAGTGATTCATGTGACATTACAATTAATAACTATTAGTTTTATTAATTTATTAAGGTTTCACATTAGCTCATAACGACTATTTTATTTAGAAGTTAGCAATTCATGCATAATAAACGAGCAGTTGTCCCTTCTATGACTGCAATTTCTCTGCCTTTTATTTTGTAATAAGGTAATTAGTTGATATAATTAATGAAAAATGTATATACTGTATATTTATTAGCTTATTACATGAGAAATGAAAAAGGAGCTTGCTTTGGGATTTCGCAGTGCACTTATATGATTTAAATACACATGTATTGGTAGCCAAAAGTGTAGTCATAATATTTAAGAAATAAAATATGATGAACCATCCAGCTAATTCAAGCACAGATGAATGGGAATTACTGATAGTTTAGGGGTGCATTTTCAAACCTGGGTGAGGAGGGGTTAGCCTCCACATTCCCAGTGATTTTAAAGGCAGTTGCATAGTATAATCCCTGTGCACCACTTTGAAAAATTTCCCCTCAATCTAATGGGTTGCCATTAATACTATGGAGAACAAATCATGGGACATGGAAGTTCATCCATCATTTTGACACTTTGCTCTATGGAAAGAGCAAGAACTGGGAGGGGGGAAAAAAGCATAACTTCTCATTCTAATGTTTTTGCTCTTCCAAAGTAATTGATCTATGCTTTCTTTTTCCTATATACCATGCTTTTTTGGTGTTTTTTGGGTTTTTTTTTGTTGTTTTTTTTTTTTTTTTTTTTTTTTTTGCTGTTTGTCTCATTATTGGGGGCTACTCTAATTGCAATCAGTTTGTGGATTTTCTAACGAGATTTTCATTAGGTGGATGAATCCTAACTCTGCCTTCAAAATGTGCGTTGGTTGGCTGGAAGCTTCTTACAGAGTATGTCACCATGACAAGAATGCAAGTTCATTAAAATTAAAATCTTTCAGGGGACATTTCAGATGGAAGCCAGCTACCAACAGAAAACTGCCCAGATGCCTCGCAGCTTTCAGCTGAAGGTTCTTGGGATTTCAGCATTGCTCATGGAGAACCTCAGATCACTGACTCCCTTCTCAATAGCTTTCGATCCCAGTGTTTTGAGACTCAATTGCTCCAGGAAAGCCTGTCTGATCCTGAAATTTTGGCAGAGTCCAAAAACCCTGTAAATCTCATCTCTGAGGCTCCCCAGACTTCCTATCTGCCTAGAAATAATAAAAGTATTTTGAAAGAGCCAACTCATATACACAAAATTAATCACAAGTAATTAGTTGATTATATTAATTAAATATTTTTAATCCCAGAATTTCCAACAGAATGGGATTTTCACATCTCATCACACTCTGTTTTGCATCTGCTTAGGCTTCTATCATGCTTGTGTTTTTAATCTATCTACATGTCAATGAAGATGTCTCCCTGTCTTGTGGAGCTGTCAGCTGGAATAAATACAGTAGCAATATGAAGAAGAAATTGGGACTGTATCAAGCCAGCAATTCCAATCGTTCTTTCTCTTCTCGGGGGTAAATTCCTGAGTCAGATTAAGCTTTAAAACAATATGTTAGTTCTATGTCCAAATTAAAAAAATTGGAAACCCTGGTTTCTTTACCTTATCCTATTTCAAAGCAGTAAAGCTGACCTGCAATTATCAAAACCTGTACAGGCAAATCCAATAGAAAGAATGGGCTGTAGTTGCATATGGAGCTCATGAGGGCTGTCCACATCCTACAGTTGCTAACTAATGGTAACGGCAGCTCAGATGGAATAAACGTGGAAGGACAGGCACTAATTTGCTTCCACTGTCTGTGTGTGGAAAATACCATTCATCAGAGATGGGCTAAGCCAAAGGGATTACTCAGCAGTGTGATTCTCTGAAGCTTGCAATGGTTCACCTTCTGCAAACTCCCTGATTTAATATTTATTTGTGAGAGGGCAGTTTACTCCACAGTCAGAATCTGAACTACCTCCACCTATTTGGAAAGTAGGAGGGTGTGAGTGGGACAGGAAGCAAACTCAAGTGCCTCAAAGATTCAAAACGAGCTGCAGAAAATGGGTAGGAACCACTGAAGTGAAATTCAACCCTCCCCCCACCCCGTAAGCTGGCCATTCTACAAAGTGATAATAATAGCAGTAGTAGAAGTAGTAATAGTGGTAAAAATAGTAATAAATTGAATGTGTTAGACTGAAAAATGACTTTTTTTCATTATCCCCAAAACAGAATTGCAGAGATACTAAATGCTCCAGAATGACAAGATATTCATCTATGCCTGTTGAAATGGCAGAAAAGGCTTTTCCTGAGAGTGCAAGAAACTAAACTTCTGTGACTGCAAAGCAAATGATGCAGAAAATGTGACTGGTGTACAGATGAGTCCAGGACTGTTTTCTCTGAAAGGAAACCAATCACTGGACACCCTCAGAAGTTAATGCCAGGGGCCCCATCAGCTATAGCAAGTCGCTTCCCTTAAGCCATCCATATAACCCGCCCGGAGATCAGAGAGAGCTGGGTTCTCAGCTGGCTACCTGAGGAGCCCTCCTGCTAGTAGCACTGAAAGAGGTATCAAAGATAAGCATCTATTACATGTCTCATGCTCTCCCAGCCTGTAAGGGAATGCCTGTGGTGATACTAGAATAATACTAAGCTATAATATCATGTAGAACTGTAGTGAAAATTGAAACCAGTCATGAATTTTCCACAGAGATGGAAAATTTACTTAAACTAGAAGTCTAATTTTGGTAAAGACCTTAAATATATGTATGCCTTATCTCTGGGTGATGAACTGGCTATCTAAAATAGTTAATCATTTTGTAGAAAGAGTATACTTGATTAGGTAGGAAGAGTGTACATTATTTAAGCATTAAGTCAGCCACTCAACAATATGATGAGTACTTGTGTTATACTAACAGTTTCCACTCCAGGCACTGAAGAACGATTTGAATCAATAGATGACTGTTAAGAATATGAAAGTCTTGAAGACTCTCTATAGTGCATAATTCAGTATTTTAGGGAAAAGTAATGTACAAAGATATAACTACAGAAAGTACTTACAGAGTATATTCCTAGAGAGAACAACTTTGTTTCCTGTAAACAAAATTTAAAAAAAGAAATAATTGTGAACTGCTCAGTTACAAAATGTCAATATATGTTATTAATAAATAATATTTAGGCTTGCATTCAGTTGTTAGACATTTCTAACAAAAGCAAATGACTGAAAGTGAATTTCAAAAGAGGATAACTGATACCATGGCACTCTGTTCAAATTCCAGCTGATTTCAGTTGCAGCTGAGCAATGCCTGACTTCACCTGTCTTACGAATGCCTGTGTCTTCCATAATTCTATGATCTTGGGGTTTTTTTCAGCTCTCCCAACACAGATCTCTCTTTTCTCCCACCCCATCCTTTTTACTTCCCTCCCCTTTTCCCTTTCTGCTGGGAAATTTGCAGATCTCTTTAAAATCAAGATCTCTAAAAACCAAGCTCTTCTCAATTCATTTTCACCTCTCTTATGCTTTACTGAGCCCCTTTCTCCTGTACCCTAAGCCCAGGACCCCTAGTCATGCTTAAAAGTCATTGATATTAAATGAATTGCTACCAAAAATAGTCCTCAGTGGCTTTTCATTCAGCTCAAATTGCAATTTGAAGCCTAAAGATAGCTAAGATAATAATGAGTTGGAAAAATGAATTAACAGAACCCGGAAATCAGATAAAGTACATGTCAAGTGTAAATGTTCAATCTCTGTGCTTTTACACTGCATTCTTCTTTCTCCCTTCAAGTCTGGCTTCCTAGAGTTCAATTCTTGCTGGCTTGCAAGAACATGTCTTCCCCACTTCTGTGACAGATTAAGGCAACTTAAGTGCTGGCTGGTGCAGTTTCTCCCCCTTCTTTCTCATGATATAGGCTTTAATCTCACCACGCACTTTGGTGAACCAAGAGAAAAATACTGCTTTTTATAACGTCATTTTTCTCACCCAGTGATGTGTACTAGCTCACCATCAGGTGCAGGAATGAGAGAGAGAGGACTGAATGGCCAGGAGTTTTGACACAGCCTCGATTGTCTTGGGCTACTATCAAAGAAGAAAGAGGCATCTCATTAAGGAAGATAGGATTTGATTCTGCTGTCTCCATAGGTACTGGCTGGGAGTGGAATGGTGTTTGTCCCTTCTAAGGCATGGAGTTGCTGTTCCTAAGAACATTTCCTATTGAATGATTTCCAGCTGAGGCTGAAAATTTTTCCCATGGATTCTCCCTGCAACATCCTCTCTCATACCAATTCTAATCTTCTGTTTGCAAGGTCTTAAGAGAGGGAACTTGTCTCCTCAGGCATTTGTATATCATCTTTCAAATAAAAGGAACTCTATAACAGAGTTAACGATATTGCAGAATTATGCTATGCTGGTATACTAGGACAGCAATGCTATTTTACCAGGTTATTACACTGATATATGAACTATTATGCAGATGTCTGAATGACCCCATAATCGTTTTTGAGCATCCAAAATACAAATTTTTTTCATTAAAGTACAAGGAACTAACTGAACATCAAAACAGAATGAAAAAAAATTAAAAACCACTAGCAGAATCACCTGTTCCAACAACTAACCTTACCATTTTCAGGATAAGCAATAAATATCATTTTTTCTCTGACCAATGGGGCAAATGTGATGGCCGTCATTTGGTGGATGAAAGAGACAGTAAAGCAGAGCAACCAAAAGGAAAAAAACAGTTGATCATTATGGAAAATTTCTGTTAAAATTTCAGTTTAGGATCATGGTCTCTTTGACCTGAAAACTAAAGTCAGATGTCCCATAAGATTTTGCCTTGAGATTTATAATAGTTCCTGTGTCTATTCGGGCTGGAAATCCCAGGCAATTAAGCTCCCATTCTGGTAGGATGACCTTCATGACCCTAGTGAGATAGTCAGAGGCATAGTAAAGATGCAGCGTGTGTTTCTTAAGAAAAATAATTTACTAGCTTTCTTAAATATCAAAAAGCCTTGAAATCTACCTTTGATATCATTTTCACTTGAATTTGGTGGTAGACTTTTGCTGAGTGGTGACTTAGCAAGATGAAATAAGGGGAATGCTGTAAGCTCCAGAGGTAGAGTGTAAACTGATATCCTGTTTTTTGTTTTTTGTTTTTTTCCTGGACTGTGAAAATGTTGAAAATAAACCATATTTGTGGTAAGAGATGAATGGGGCTGGACAACTTCAAGGAGAAAAATTCCATCAAGGTCTTGTAAACTTGATGATCCAGAGGCAAGTCTCCAAATTGCTGATTACTTAAAAGTCAGGTATATCAGGGAAAAGGTTGCTTAGATGTGTGCTTGTTTCTTCCCTGTCTACCTTGAGTGTTCCTTCAGTGTCTACCACGGTGTCTGGCCATTATCACAGGCAGAACACTGTGCTACGGGGATGTTGGGTGTGATTCCATGGAGAAATCCTTACATAATGCACATAGGAGTTAAGTATGTAGAGCTTTATTGCTCTCTCATGTTACTAACAATTAAGAGTATCCTTATTAAAACCCGTGTGAGAAAAGACTAACATCTAGCTGCTAGGGATAAGAGTCGCTGTTCTCTCCATTTGCTTTCCAGATTTTTAGAAACATATTGTGAAGCAAATGTAACAAGAACAGTACAGACATTAAAGATTTCTCTGACTCTACATGTACTGTCTGTACATGTATAGTCTGTGTACTAAATAATGCAGCACATTGATAGGTGTTGCCTTGGCTTTTGACCTGCAGCCAAGAGGCCCTGAGAAAGCATAACAATTTGCTCTTTTGCATGGTATGTTTTTCTCTTTCTTTGTTGGTTCCAAATTCAGCCAAATGAACCATTAAGTGGAATACATAGAGCAGTGGAGCTGATGAACAACGAACTGAAACATGCCTAAGGCAACAAACAGGTTTTTAATTGCTTAACTTTTATTTCTCTAATGTCTAGTTCTCTAGGTGATTGTGTGACAAGAGTTTTCACTACACACTGTATTTTGAATCATATATTTGTTGTAATCCTACCAATGTGTTGAGCCATGACCTTGCAAACAACAGCTTTGATCATTTCACACTGGGCTCCCCTCCCGCCCAAATTTTGAGGCAACTTTTCGTCACAGGACTGGAATTTATGAGGCACCTCTCCCCCCTCAAGATACTGCTCTAGGCTCTTTGTGAACTTGTCTGGTAAAAGCACTTTGTACAAACTATTGACAGCAGAACAGCCAACAGAAAACAAACAAGCAAACAAACAAAACCAAAAAACAACCACAGTAGTTTAGGAGGCTAACTACGATCTCAACATCTCCATTTTGAAACAGTTCAAAAAACACTTTTGCTGAAGAATAGGAGGGAGGGCAGAAGCATAACCCATATGCTGAGGGAGTTGCAGGTGGCCTCCGGTGCCATGTACTGGCCCAGCAGATTCCTATTGCTGTCCTCTGGTAGAGTTGTGTATCAATGCAGCACAAGCCAGCGGTGTGGCTGAATGCCACCGCTCCTCCCCTCGGCTGGGTCCTCTGCGGGGTGCAGCTGCCACCGCTGGCTCTGGGCAACGCAGCCGTTGTGAGTGGAAACGACTGATGGTTAAACACTGAGATACAGCGGGGACGAATGCTATGTACAAATTCAGTGCACACATTGCTGGACAAGAGCGGATCTTGTTATTCTTTCTGTCTTCCCCTTTGTCTCTTTCACTCACCACTGAGCGCATGGACAAAAGGCAACAGAAAGCTTCCTTGGAAGAGAAACCCTTATGGCTAAGCTATTTGGGGTCTTACAGGGATTACATTTTAAGAGTGCATTATCTTCTACAGAGAGACATATCAAATAGTAAATGAGTTTTAATCATCATCTCAGAGTTACTCAGCATCATTACTCGAAAAAAAAAATAAAGCTCCTCTGTTCACAGGAGAACACATACTTTCATTAGAATCGGTGAGAGACTTCACAGCTTCAAACGTTTAAGCGGTAATGTAGAGCAAAGGCTACAATATGCAACTTTCACTGACGCTGGAAATACATTCCCATTAAAGTCAATGAGAACTGATGCAGTGACACTCACCAACATGAACAGCGCTGCTTGTTTTATGTGTTTGCTCCTGCCAGTCTCACTACAACTATTCTCTTTTCTTGCCTTGACCGATTATCTCAGAAAATACTGCCAGGCTGGGACCGATGGCACAGCCACTGTCCTCCTACATGTTGCTCCCCTCTCCTGCTTTGCACACCCAACCCGTGTTCATAAATCCACAGAGAGCGAAGGAGGACACTTCTTGTTTCTATTCTTGTGCTAAAAGCATCCAGACTTATTGTAAATTCTTGTCAAAAACTTGAAAGCATTTGAAAAATATTAGAAGTATCAAAATGCTGAGTAACTGTAGACTGGGAAGGTTATATAGTTTTAATTTGTCACAGGCAGTAAAATCCCTTGAGGTAACATTATGTCTTATATTTTCGTGGAAGGGACTATAACTAAACATTTACAACACCAGCCCAGGCTCATACATACTCTTTGTAGAGGGCTGTAAGACAATCATTTCTTGTCAGGCTCCTTCTCCTTTCTTCGAATTTACAGTGCTACCAACACCCTGCCCGCTGACAAATGGCATTTAAAGTTGAGACCTTAATAACATTTTGGATACATCAAGCTAACACAAAAAATGCATATGGCTCTGTCCTATTGCCAATGCCTCTTTCAGTTCAGCTGCCCATTTCACTTCAGACACCTTAGGTTTATGCATCCCTGTGTAAGTTTTTCTGAAGCTCATATCTTTAAAATTCAGTAGTTCTGTCTCAGGAACTTTCTTGATTAAATAAATTAGCTGAGTGATCAAGCTCCTGCCTCGTGTTAAAACTCAGGTTGCTAGCAATTATTCCTCCTGACAAAGAAAAGTTTATTTATCAATGTCTGCTTGTTACACTGTTCAAATAAATCTGTTTCTAAGTGAAGTGTCTGATTTACAGCCCGAGACTATCTGAAAAGCATGACCATTCAACCCAATCTCAGATTTACACCTCAGTTCAAACTACATTCAAGTGGGTGATGTTGCCTCTAGCCCTGACTGATAATGCACTGATCTGTGATTTGACATTAAACTCAATTATTGGAAAAGGAAAAAAAAATGGCACCTTTCACATCCATTAGCAAAATTGTCACTGTATTTTATCTTCTATTACATCAAAGAGACTTCAGGGTTGCTTTTTTCTGGTTTTATTGTTAAAACATTTTAATTAAAAAAAGTCTGCAATTTATTTTCTGAATTGTTGATGGGAACCAGGCGCAACAGCTCAGATTTGCATATGAAAGCAACAACTCTATGATATCTAGCTGTCAGCATTTTTTCAAAAAGGATGTAAACCTGCCAAAGATTCTTTAATGTTGTAGCACATGCTAAGGTATTACTTCAGACTAAACTATATTAAAAAAAAAATGCGGCTTATTCTGTCCTAGTTGCCTTCCAAGAACTTAAGACAAAACTTGTTCAGTTTAGCTTTTTTGATAATGACTTGAATGTAACGAAACTTTAAATGCTGAAGGTAGGCAGAATAAACGTAATCGATGTGTCTCAGCCTATTTAAATGTTTCTCACTTTCATTGTGCACCAAAGTACATGTGATTATACTGAATTAATCCTCCTCCATGCAGGCACATTTGGCTGTGTTCATTCAAACATGCATAACTTGATGTGTTTTACATATTGTCTGACAGTAGGACAGACTCTCATTGGCATAAGTCAGCAGATCACTATTGACTGAAGTGGAAGTATGCCAGCTCACACTGGCTCAATATCCATCCATCAGTGTCCATCTATAATGTAAGTGTATAAATATTGTTGTTTTTTGAATTACACACCAATCACCTTTTCAGGACTGGTAATTCTCTTTTTTTTAAATAAAATTTTGGGTATAAATTCTGTTCACTATATCCTAAGCAGCTATAATATTACCAACTCTGAAAATTTTAGATTTTTTTTTCTTCTAATACAGCATTGCTGCTGTGGCCAGCATACATCCATGAGGCTACCAATCTTGCCTTCACATTTCTATTTCCGAATAGTAATTGCACAAATGTGTGTATTGTTTTTTTCTACGACCGATGGCTGCAATATGCACAGTCAATTCTCCTTCCTTCTCCCAGCCCTGTTTTGGCCCTCTCTAAGTTGTTCCCGGCAGCTAGCGTGCGGATTGCTGCGTGCCACCAACCACTGACCCTGCTCTACCTGAGCACAAACCCCCAGGAGCTGGGCCAGGCACCTCCCCTCTTCTCCTGCCTGCAAAGAGAAGGGCTGCGACAATACCAAATGGACACCTCTTCCTTACTAAAGTACAAAACATACAGATCATTGTACCAAAACAAATAAATGCATAAAACCATTTAAGCAGTAAGTGCTACTGGTTTTGACAGCTTTTCAAAGTACTTGTTTAACAGTCATTCTCGTTAGAGAATATCATCTCTCCAGGCAATGCTACCTTTACCTTTTCTCAAACCTTCTAAGGAACAAAAGGCTCTAGGACATTGCAAACCAGATCAGCCAACAGAATAGAATTCATTTAATTATTTTCAGGTCAGAACTTTCACTTACCTTCCCACTCTAGTAATTTCTTGTGTTTTTTCCTTGGACATTTTTCAAGGTTAGCAATGTGTTGACTATTTTAAGTTAACTGGTAACAGAGGCATCTCTTCTGAGTGCATCTCACTTCCCCTCCTGAAACCTAAAAACTCAAAACAGCTTTAACGCTTCTAAATATAATACCCATTTTATAGCTCCTAATTTGCTGGGTTTCACAACAGGGTAGTTTTTTCATTAATTCTTTGCCTCAAGCCATTCTTCAGCTATAATTCTGTTTTACTTAACAGTGTTTAAAAGAGTCCCTTAGCATTGGCACAGACTTTACACAAACTGAGTCTCAGCTATTTCAAGTATAGATTCTCTTTTAAAGTTGATTATGACTTTTTCCACTGGTACCTTTATTTTTGGTCTTTAAAGTTCACTAACTCTGAATCACAATCTATTCAACTATTATCATGGTTAATTCACTTCACTGAATAGGACAGCATTTCATGGGAAGAATGTAAAAGGTAAATGGCATAAATTCATTGTAATAGCGGAAACTCCAGAGCAAGGAGATAGATTTACCTGGTCGCAATTAATCTGAGGGAAGAAAATACAGCAATATTAAAAAGTACATTTATTGTAGTGCCTGATAACAGAAATCTCTGATGTACTTTTTAGGTACTACACTAATGTGCATCACTGAGGTATTGAGTCTGTGGAGAGAGTGGAGTACGTGGCTTCTGACACAGCCACAGCGAAAGGCAGTGTGCTGAGCCCAGCCCCTTGTGTCAAAAGGGAAGCTCTTATTGATTTCAGCAGGAGATGAATCAGACCTAGTGATGGGAGATGTAAATTGCTAATGAGAAAAATGATCTTGGGATATTATTCCAGAAGTCACTTTGTTGTGTCAGGCATCGGTGTGAATACAAGGACTTCATTGTGCAAACATCGAGCTGTTTGGTCTTGTTCAATGGATTTGTAGTAAGAATATGGCTTCTTATGAGCAGAATAAAAATTTGATTTGAGATGTTTTTTGTGAGGGCTGAGAGATGTTTTTGTTGCTCTTTTACAAGCACACCGAGTAGCTTTCAGTACTAACCTTAGCTGGGTGCTCTCATCCTTCTCCAAAAATTGGATGCAGGCGCTTGAACTGGTGACTCTCCTTCAATCAGACCTGCTGTAAGAACACTAATGTCTTTCTCTCCAGCTCGTTTCTATCTGCACAGCTGAAATAGCTCTCCATGACCTCCTATTAGGACTTCCAGTGAAACTTCATGACTCAGCATGTTGTGTTTTGTACTTCTCCTAAACTGACACAGTTAAATAAAAAGCAAAGCCATCAATCAAATGAATCAGGTTTCCTGCCTGTTACCAGTTATCCCCGTGAACAGGTACTGTGTTAATGTTCAGATACATACAGGCAAATCACACTCCATTCTATATACCTGTTTGCATATCTCTTACCGACACAACAGTCTCAGTGGCTTCTGCTTGTTTGCTCATCTCTACCATGATAAATCTGTAATAACACAAAAGTGTTCTGAATTATAATCTCCTATGAGAAACAGCTGCCTTTCATAAGCTGTTGTACACAAGCTCTTTCTATGCTACCAGCTACTGCTATGGAGCAGACAGGATCAAAAAACACTGCTGACTGAACCCAAACCAACCTCGAGGAAAAGCAGCAGTGCTTCTCTATTCTTGGTCTGGTATCATCTTGCAAAAAAAGAATGGTGATGTTATCTCAGCCTTTGGGACAAGCACTTGACAATGGAAGTTAGAAACATTTTTTCTTTAGATTTCACTGACAACACAGTGACTGTGTGAGTCATGCAAACTGATTTTAAGGAACTGATATTTAGTCTGTAAGATTTTGCCTCTTTTACCAAAGATACTCACACTATGAGCTATCCCATTGCTAGAGTCTGGCTAACAAGAGCTCATGTGCTACCATTATTAATATAATTTGGTTCACAAAAACACAAAGCTTTCCTGCTTCATATGAAGTTTATTGTTTCTCAAAAATGCACACACAAACCCCAGCCCTTAGCTGATTCATTATCACAGTCCAGTGGAATTTAAATTCAGCTTATCCTGTTTTGCCCTGTCGTAAACAGATGGGGAATATTTGAAGACACATCTGCAAGATCAATACAATGTGGCCTCAGTGCCCTAACTCATTGCTCTGCAGAGCACTAGTTCCTTCTCTGCTACTAGTCCTCTTCTGCCAAAAAAGCACTGATTAGCTGAGTTTTCCCAAGTCAAATTATTGTATTGAACAAGACATCTGCTACTGCACAACATATACTTGTAATTAATAAGCTCCAAATAATGGTAATTAACAGCCACAATGAGTAAGGTGTAAAAATCACCGTCATGTCTCTGTCCTCCAGGTGCTGATCTAAACTGAACAACAGCAGGTGCCTCTCAAAGAACAAAGTCCCTAGTACTAAAATTATTTTTCTTTCTGTCACCAGAATATAAGTGCTCACTGTAAAATAATTTGCTTAATGATAGATGAAACAATAAGTAACAGCAAATGTTGGCTCCTCCTCAGAGCCTGATAGAGTTACAGCTAAAGTGAGTGGAAGGAGCTACTGGGTTTGGGGGAATCAGGATCTAGTTGAGAGGGCTCAGCTGTTGCTTGTCCACTGTGATGGGCTGCAGTAACTGAAAACAAAATGGTTACCGGAAAACACTCTGAAATACGAAAGAAAAGGAGAAAGAAACTGAGTGAGGAAAGCAATGTCATGGTCCATCTTGTCAGTCCATCAGGGAAGTTAAGGATGGGCTAAGAAGCCAGCAGATATTTCAAATATAGAATGACTGCTGTCAAAACTCTCCTAAATGCAGCTAGATTTAGGTGTGTGCTGGTGGCCAGTCTGGGATCTCTTTGGTATCCTGTCTATTTTATCAAATACAGAAAGGAAGCAAAGGTAAAAAATATCCCCATTTTAAAAATAGGAAAAAAGCTGGTTTGGGGGGAAGAAACAACTGCTCAAAAACTTGGAAGAAATCTGGGAACTTTTCCCTGAAAGATACACTTTACAATTTTTTTGGGGGAAAGGTGGGAATATTTATGATTCTTTGCCAGATAAAAATGGTTATCTTTTGGGGGGAGTTGGTTGGTCATTTTTAGGGCATTTTCACACTTCTGTTTTTATATCTGCAGCACTAATTTGTAAACCAAGAATAGCTCATATAACGTTACATTGCTTTTCATTGTCTGCTTGCAGTGCTTGTTGAAAGGAGAAAACAAGTCATATTGGGGGGGAGGGTAATACTCAATGGATGAGTCATATTGTGTTCAAATAAACCTGCAACCATGTTAGATAAGCATGAAGGCAGTTTAGTATGTTTAATAGTGTTAGATTTTAGCAGTGCCTACATTATTTATTATTTGGGTTACTGTACACCTCCTTGTTTTCAGGGTCTATATTTTCCTCACTAAATTATATGCTATAATCAATGGAGATGGTAGATTATGGGAGCTCCAAAGGAAAACTTGAAGCTGAGTAACTGAAACATATCCTCCTTACATACTTTGAAAGTTACAGATAGGAAAGATCTATTAGTCCAGGCTGCTGTCAGGACAAGATTGTTCCCTACAGTATATTTTCTAGTGCTTTGTCTAGTAGAATTGTAAATATCCCTAGAGATGGAGCTTCTTTCCACCATTTCCCTTGAGAGATCATTTCACAACTGAATAGAGCCTACTGTCAAGTTTGGGGGGTTTGTTTTGTTAAATTGTCAAAATACATATCCGCACATCTTTATTTATCTGTTTAGCAGACCATAACAGCAATAGTCTTTCAAGATGTATTTTAACTTAGAATAAAAAACAGTCAGAAATGTGCTATATTTGTTTTCTAGGCTTTAAAATGGTAGGTGAATTATTTGGTTTACAGCACAGAAGTATACACGTTCTGCCTTTCTTCCTATTCAAAGAACACTCAATAAAAGCAAGCATTCATTAGAACTCATCCTGACCCTACCTAGCCATTGATCATCTGCAAAATTTCACATTCATTCTCAAGGATAACCATTTAAGTTATTGCAGAATTTCTACTTAATGCACATGAAGTTTCCTGATGTTTTAAGAAATAGTGGGTGTGAATTTTAGGTCAATTTGAATAAATACAAAATAAGGTGTTTTTTGGAATGACATTCATTGCACTGCTTTCCAGATATGAATTATTTATCATTAGTCTCAAATGTCTGATGTTCTGCAGTTTTGTACCAGTATATGACAAAATGGAAACCTCCAGGTGAGGCAGGAACATTAGAGATTCCTGGTGTTTGGTGATTCTGGCAATTAGGTAAATGGCTGTTACCTCTTGTATTTTCAATGAGATGATCTGTGTTTCTTAGAGGATTCTTGCCAGAGCTGAGTCCTGATGACAGGAAGGGGAATTAGGAAAGCTGATTTTATTCCACATGGTACCTCTTGATTTCCCTTTGAGACAATATAAAATAGAAAACAAAGTGATATGTCCTCAAATTACAGCCACAGTTCACTTTAATTGGAGAACACAGAATGGTTAAAAATAGCGAAGATCTGCTGTGTACAAACAAGAGAAGTTTCCGTGTGTTTTAGCTTAAATTTCTATATGGTTTTTTCTCAGCTGTCATGTTTGTCTGTATAATTAGGACTCTTCTTGTTGTAATGGCTGAAAGTCTGTATTTAAACCCATGGACTTTTGACAAAGTGGAGGCATTTGAAGAGTTAGCCATTTAAATTGCACCCATAAACTAATATACCATAGCATTTACACCTGTGCTATTCCCAGACATTCCCATTGCTCAGAATTATGAAGAAGGACATTCAGTGCAAAACTTGGACATGAAAATAGGTGCTGAATATTAAGAGAAAAGAAAAACAGCTACAAATATGAGAAAATTCAGATGTAGGTGGTTCACTTATCTAATGTTTGTAGTTTCTAATACTTATCATAGAAAATAATAACTGTATTTTCACCAATAAACAGGATTTAGCACAGAAAAGTATGTTCAAATACAGGAGTTTTTGCCGTTGGGGACACTGGCCAACATGGGCAGTAAAAGGGAGCTTTCAGACCTGTCAGTTCTAAGCTGAAAACTTCTCCAGAGCAAATTCTCACTGGTGATTGAGGGACTGAAGCATCTTGCATGAGTGAGCTGGTGCACAGAGCACTGCCGGGCTCATATTGCAAGGAAGAAATCCAGGTGAAAAGAAAATCAAGCAATCCAATAAAGTAATCCTCTCGTAACACAGGTTTAAAGTTATTGTTCTGTCTGTGCCGGGCAGTGTGCTGTACTGAGCTTTAGATTTCAATTTCACAACTTACAGCCCTCTCTTCCTTATTATTCAAAGCACTCAAAAATAATTTGCCAAGAATAGTTTCACAAAACTATCCAGATCAACTAGTGCTTCCCTTGCAGTTGCAACTTCCCTCTCTTATGCAACACATAGAGGCATACATGTGGCTGTCTTGTTCCTTAAAGATAGTTGGGAAGATTACCTTTTAGATGAATAGTCCACAAAAGTGGCAGATATAACAGCTGAAAAGGTAGGAATACAATAACATACCTTCAGCAGAAAACAGCAGAGTACTGCTGAAGTATTGCTGGTAATGATTGTCTCCATCTCAGGTTCTTTGCTCTCCTGGGTAACTTATCAAGATGGATATGGAGTTTGCTAACTCACAGCACTAAAGTCTAAAGGCTAAAAACTGAGGGAGAAAATATGGAAGTATTTAGAGGACCACTATTTTGATGTGATAGAACCAAAGATGGTCTTTATACAATAAGGTAAGATGGAGACTAGGAGGACTATGAAGCAGGAGCAGACAGTCTGTCCAGGCAAAGTGAGAATAAGAAGGAGACAGGTGGACCAGTGAAAAGCCATGGAGTAACACCTTCAGCCAAGTGTAGAGCAGGACAAAACAAGAGCTGCTGAGATTTCCTTCATTAGATAGGACAAGTCTCTATTTAACATTGAGTCTTGGCTCAACAGGTTCATCAGGCTCCCAGTTCCCCGAGAGACTGCCTGTGGCCAGGTGAGCCTATCTACAGAGGGCTCTGAGCCTTTAGTAGTGAAGAGGAGGGGAGCAGATAAGGAGCAGATGGGGAAGGACAAGATGCCTTAAAGATTCCTCTTATCTCCTAGTCATCTGTGTAGAACTTGAATACAACACATCCCTATTTCCCTCTTCCTTTCTCCATATCAGCAAAGCTAGACACTCTTGCACATGGGTATATAACTGCTCCTGCAATCAGCTGGAGCAGATTCATGTGGATGATGTCTTAGAGAACCTTCTCCAAGTTGTCTGCATGTATTCTTGCAAATGAAAAAGGATCAGGGCTGTAGAAGAGCAAGTGTGAAGAATTTCCCATTTATCTGAACATTAACAACCACAATAGTTTTTACAGTTACTTTGTAACTTGGTACTAAGGTCAGCTGATACAGGTTTTCAGAGGCAATTACAGTAAATCAAACCGTAGAATATCCCCATGGGGTAATTTGAAGATACCTTTGCAAGATGCTTTTTTTCCTACCTCTAACCCTAGAGCTGCCACATCTAGCAGCTGCTTTCTTTTTGACAATTCGTCACTCCTGAAAAATGTTTGCAAGCACTTTGGATAATTTCCAAATCATTCTTGCAGGAAATGAGGATTTGCTTCCCCACTTGGGATACCTGCTGCTAGGTTTATTCACTAATAAGCATGATAAATGTTTTAGCCTTTGATCAGTGCTAATTTAACAAGTAAGCTCCATAGAAAAAAAGTCTTTGAGGCTCAGGGGCTCAAGACAGTGCACAAGTTGGAAATATGATTGATTGTGTTGCTGTGAGAAATTTCCATAAAAAAAACTTTTATCGTGCTGTTATGTTATGAACAATTAAATCAAAAGTGAAAGATATCTAGCCCACAAAGAAGGCAAGAGGAAGCAGACCAAACTTCACAGGACTTTGTTTCAACCTACATAGGCTGATTCTCTAGGATTTCTTTGTCTGTCTTTAATTAATTGGAGGATCCTTTTGCCCCACTGGTCATTTTTCTTGGAGGCCTATGTATCTTCTTGTTTTTCCCATGAAGGTTATCAAGACTTTCATGTATATGTATATGCATGTGTGTTTTGTTTTTCAGACTAGAAAAACTTATATCCTGGAAAATGGCAGTCTTGCACATGGCACTGTAAAGATTGATGCTGTAACAGCAAAAAAAAATAGTAATTAATTTACCTGCTCAAGTCACATACTGCTGTGATCTTAGCATTATATACACTTATGTGGGAAAGCTTTAATATAACTAGCTTTGGTACTGATAGGACTCTATTAACCACAGAAGGAGGCTTGACGTGAATTGCAAAATTCCCCTGAAAGGTAAACAAAATGGCATTCTCACACTAACACTTTTTAAAAGTAACATCCCCTCTTCCACAAGGTGCATCAATGTCCTCAGAGGACTCTGGACTAATCCTTCTCAAAGACACCTATTTCCCATCATAGATGCATACAGAAATATTCTAGTGAAATGGTGACAAACCCCAAGTTCCTGAATTACAGTGGCATCTCTGGTTTGCTTTTGCCCATGTATTTGGCACTTTCCCCGTAACCCTGCCATCAATGCAGGTATTCTTATTTTCTCTGCTTTTTCAAACAAAATGCCAGTAGCTGACATCCCTATCTTCACTGGTGCAAGTTAACATGGACCAGAGGCTGATTCCACAGCCTTACGAGTGGGTCGTCTTATTATTTTCATATCATGTCCCACACTCACTGGCAGTACTAAGGACCTGGCCTGAAATCAGACATCATTACAAAGTGCCTCACAGCATCCCATCCCACAAAGCCAGCTGCCAGGGGTTGCCAGGAGAGATGTCCTGCAGTGGGCAAAGCCGTGCGCTTGCTCACAGTGCTCTTTGTTCATCATTTCTTATCCGACTGTACGACTGTCTCAGGGAAATGACACATTTATTTAGCTACCTTCCAATGGATGGATCAAGTGGATCAAATGTGGATTTGTGGATCAAATATGGATCAAATTTGTCCTTTGTTTTAGATTTTTCAGCCTGTAAATGACTTAATGTTGTCTTATAAACTTTTTTTTTTTTTTTTTTTTTTTTTGCAACATCTTAGGAGAAGGAAAACATTCTTTTGCACAAAATCTCACCTTGTGCTTAGGACTGTCCCTTAAATTAGTAACAGAGCCTAAGAGTTTAAAGCTGTTACTAAAAGTACCGCCTCCTTGTAGGTTGTTGTTTATATGACAGTGTTTGAAGCTCACAAAGTAGAATGTCTCACTGTCTATATTTAGCCATGATTGCAGGTATCTGTGGAATAGGCAAACTATATTACCAATAGATGTATGTGAAAAACATTGCCATATACCTGCAAACAGCTCCTTTTTCCTCTTAGGTGTCACTGACATTTTTTGCGAGAGGCAGTATTATTTTTGCCCCCTGGGAAAACTAGCTTTATTTAAACAGGAAAAGATAGCAGGAGAAAATTCCTTAGGCACCATTCTCATCCTCATCCTATGTGAGTCTGTCCTACTAGTACCGTTGTAGAAATGAACCGTAGTTTTGCAGTGGAAGAGACTTCTGAATTTTACAAGAAGAATGAACCACAGACCTCATACTCAGGAAGATACTGCTTTAAAGTGAGGTCTGTTGGAACAGGAAAACTATTGACTCAGTACTGAAATAAGCTGCCAGAAAACAGGAGTGGATATGGAGGAAAAATAAACAGAGATTAAAAACACCAGATTTGCTAGAGCTTATTTCCTAAGACAACACCATACATGGTGATGTGCACCGTAGATCAGATCTTCAGCAGGTTTTGGTCAGTATAATTTTACTGACATGAGGGGGATGGTTCATATTTAAACTGGCTGAGGACATGCCCCTGTCTCTCCCATGGGTGAGGAAGGTATCAGGGTGGCATGAGTTACACAGGAAAATTCTGCGAAATCTTAACTATCATCTCCCACATTTTCATTATCTTTGGAAACTCAGTAATATACCTGGAAAAATGCAGCTTCAGCTTTTCTCTCTTCCTCCTTCTGAAACAATTTACAAACTAGGGTAGGAACACATCAGAAAACCTCTTGTCAGTGCAGCAAGCTGTACATGCTGTTAAGCTGCAGTCGATCATCTGTTTGTAAGCTTTTTCCCAGCATACCCCAAAGCCATTTTCCCTTGATTTTGCCACACACTTGCCACTACTTTGGTCATGCATATTTTTTCTTTAATTTTGCCAAAGCCATTGTGATTGCATATGTGCAGTTGGATACTGTACTTGACATTCATGAAAATATACTTCAGCTCTTTTCATTTCCTAGGATTACATGAATGAAGCTCATTAGCTTGTTGCTGGCAGAGTCTTTTAAGTTAGCTTCATAAAACTTCAAAAAACATCTCTGGAATCTTTTAAAATAACAACACTATCACATCTGACAGGACTTTTAAAATATATCAGATCATGTTGTTTTGTATGCAAGAAAGTTATACAGCATTCAGAATCCAAAATATTCAAAAACAAATTAAAAGGGACAAAAGTTTTGTTTGCTTTTCAGCAGAGACCAGAAATTCTTGGAAGAGGGCACCTAGGCTAAGCGATAATACTCTGTTATTTATTACTGCTTTAGCTGGGACTTCATAACTATTTGTTCACCTAATCTGTCCCTTTGAAAATTCATTTTCACCAGCTTGTTTTTCTTGGGATGATATGGATGAAGCTTTCTTGGATTCATCTAAAGAAAATAATTCCACAACACCAGTTGATATAATTTTAACTCCATGAAGAGAATACATTTTAGTGACAAGTAGGCAAGAATGGAGCTGGTGAGACAAGCAGCCTAACTTCTTTGTTTGCATCCCACTTTTGCAGTTTACCACTTTCTGTGGAATCCTGACTGCTTTCAAGTCAATGATAAAAAATGCACTGACTTCAGGGTGTTTAGGCTTTCTCAATGAGAACCAATAAGTTAGCACAGAAGACTATATTACAGTACTTAATAATGAAATAATTAAATGTTCATTGGAGTACACAGGGACATCGAGCTGTTGGACCTCATGGATAGTCTGTAGAGTGGATGCCTTTTTACTCATGGCCCAAATAATTTTTTTTATTATTATTTTTTGATGCAACTGGAACAGTTTCAACATAAAGGACTTGAGTGGTCCCCTTATAGGGTGTAACAGCTGTGTGTTCAGCTTCTTTTAGAAATCAGACAGAATCGCACCTAGATCTTGCAGGAAGAGGATAAATGCTCTCTACACTGAGCCTTTGTGTATAAAGAAGAACAAGGTGTGTCCACTATCTCTTCTGCCTACATTTGAAGAGGTGAGAGTCCAATCTCAAGGTAAGTATGTCAGGCTGTACTCCCCAGACAGGAACAGGAATATCACAGCAGCATGAAAAACGATGCTGAAATCCAGGAAAAGGGCTTGTTTTAATAGAGAAACTGCTCTTCATCTTTAAAAAAGAAAAACAAACAAACAAAAAAAACAAAAACACATTTCGTTTCATGTAGTTTAGCTTCTTTTCATCTAGTTCTGGCACACACCAGTGCAGCATAGTCTCACCGAGCTGATTGTTTCACACGAATCCTGTCTTCCTCAATCATTGTCCTTAGAGACAATCTAAAGGAAAAAAAGTGTGTAGAAATTCACATTCTGCCATGCTCAGCATGACAATATTTGAGGCTTCTGGGCATCTAGGCCTATTTTTTGCACCAGTGCAACCTTGGCAGGGGAGAGGTGGCCTGTTATGTCCCACAGTTTGAGCTGAGGAGGTGAAGCCCTGACAAATGCAGCCACCAAACACTATTGCATCTCTACCAAACATCTGCAAACCAGGATTTTTCGGAGGATAGAAGTTAGGCCAAATTTTGTTGGCACTTTTCATGGGAACAGCAAAAGTTACTTTCCTGAAGGAAAGACCAAATTCAAGTTCTCCAAAGTAAATATTTTTAGTCATTTTATTGTAATTACTATTACTTTTACCATGGGCTAGTCAAATCAGCTATCCCAGTCTCTGAATTCGCTCAGTAATGTTTTATTCTGAATGATTAATGATTATTAGAGTTCTGAGCAGCTGAAGGTAAGTTCTTGTGAGTGGAAAATTGTAGGAGAGCTTCCCCATGGACCAGCAGCACCAGTTATACCTGAAATATGAGAATGCTCGAGTGACTGTTCATCTCAAATGTTTTTTTTTTCCATTGAGTACATTAGCAAAACTCAAATGTGAAGAGAGCTGTTTTGTGCAAGCCGTTAGGGTTTGTGACGTGAATGAATAAAGGAAGGTAGCAAGAATAAGTGACTGTGTGTCTATGAGAAGATTAGTAGAGTGAGACTTAGCACTGCTCAGAAGTAAGGGAACGTGAATATTCGGGCTTGAAAGAGTTTGTGAGCATATTTGAAGACGCAAAGGAAAAAAAATACAACCGTGAGGGTTTAAGTAATTTGGTAAAACAACTTTGGCAGATTTTAAGGCCAGAAACTTCTCTGCAAAATAATCACAAACACTTGGAGATGCCAAAGTGACATTTGTATTGCTTATTGCTGCTTTCATCTTGCGACCCATACGTTTCTGACAACAGCGGTAGAGTCTGTCACACATATGGAAAGAGTACAATGTGCATTTTGAAAGGCCAGTGTTAACAAATCAGAAATGTTAATGCCTATTGATTCTCTTTTATAAGTTAATGTCTACTGTGGTGAATAGCTGTTATACACAATAATGTTATAAAAATATCTGGAACTATATGGAATGGATTTGCTTTGTTAAATATTAACAAATGAACAATATTGAAGAGAAAATGGACCTTGTACAGCATCATGTATCTTTAGCACAGCTGATAGATTCCTGAGCTGATGACTGAAGATTTTTCAGGAAATGGATTTTTTAATATGTTTACCACATTCCCTTCTTGTTGTAAGGCATTGCTCCTCTATTAATCACTATCTGTATGACTGAGTTATTTCAGTTTGCTGGAGATGTGTAAATGTGCGTGTGTGAAAGGAACACAGTTTTCCACTGCAGATGTGTTAATGGACAACTAGATTGTGATGATTAATTCTGCCTGATCTGGATTTATGAAGTGACAGTGAATATGATCTCAAGATTTATGCGCTGTCCATGTATTATCTCTTGTGAACAGTTTTATGATGAGATAATTGGACAGTAACTCAGCACTCTGATAGCCCAAGGAGATTAACTTTCAGTGTAATAAAGGACATTAAAAACCACAAGAAAAATGCTGGCTTTTATTTAAAAGCATATAGAATATGGGAGCATTTATAGAAATGTGTGATTATTTTTCCCATGAGAATGAAGTATAGTAATATGCTCTTTCTCTCTGTATTTTTTTTCCATCCAAAATGCCCAACAATGGAAAACTGAGAGACTGAGTAAACACGAAGTTACAGACAATCAGATAAGTTCTATACTCTTCTGACTACTATTTGGATGACTTCTTCATTCAGGAATGGTAGTCAGATTTGCTTCTTTGTAACAAAACTACAGGACTGACAGCACACAATAAATCATGTCTAACAACATGCTGAAAAACTGGCAAGAGACAGCTTGTACAGTGACAAATACAGCTGACAATGAGTATATACATCTATTTGGTAGGATTTATGAGAGGACAATACAAACAGAGCAATGGGACTCTAATTTTACAACAGACATTTGAAAGTCTTTTATTTCTTTCTTGCTAATAGCAAAAATTCAAGAAATATCTAAAAATCAGATAAAAAATAACTTTTTGTCATTTTAAACACAACTAGATTAAGAAGAGAATGTGTAGATTAACATTTTGATTACCAGCTACTTTTGCAAACACCAGATGAATTAATAAGAGAATGGCTCTAAAACACACTGATTAAATGATAATCTGTTACAGGTATTTTTAACACACACATTCAGGTATAGAGCAGTTTTGAATCCTACCTTCAAAGCTTGAAGTAAAAGCATTGCAAAATTTCATCCATTATTTTTTGACGCAAAATGAAGTATCAAACCATTATTTCATTAAAAGAATGTGTTTTATTATAATAAATGACTTTACAAGAAAGGTCAATGGATTCAAACTCTTTCATAATTAACTACTCAGTTATCTGAGTGAAATAATCAGGGTGCCCGCAAATTATCATAGCTGAATTCTACTGAAATTATTAAGACTTACTTGATATCTTATGTACTAAAAACAAGGAATGTTTTAGGTAAAGATAACTTCTTTGTGAGCTTATTTCATTTTTTCTGAGTAAACATGTGACATAAAACTAAATTTTGTATTTATAGTATAAAAACCCTCACTGAAACTGGTAGACATGTTGGTGTGTTACCTCTCTGAACAGTTAAAGTATGTTGGAAAGGGAAGAAATTATTCTAAATTTTTTCAGGAATGTCAAGATGCTTTCACAGGAAAAGAAACATAGATATCTGTTCCGTTTTGAGAGAACTGGATAAAAAAGTAAGAATGGTTAAATTAATGTATTAAGCTGAGTAGCCCACAGCTACAAGGTATCACTGAGAACAGCTCAGGTAGATGATAAATAGAAATGTTTGGGAGTTAAAACTAAAAATAAGAACCCCCACAGTTCAACTATAATAGACAAAACATGCAGAAGTGATAAAAAGCACAAATTCTGCCAGTTTAAGGTGAAGTTTCCCTCAGGGACCAACAGCTGACAATTTCTTTGAGGACTTTTGCATTTCTTGTTGGAAGCAGCGTTCTGGACATGAAATAGCTCACAGCTCTACTCAGATATGGTATTTCCTGTGTTTTTACAATTCTTAAGCGAAAGGTGGGCTAGCCAGGGTGAGTGACATAGTAACTCGCTCCCCTGGAGACAAATCATCATTTCAAGTCAAGTTCATGGTATGGCTGTCATCTAGCACAGACGAGCTTACTGCAAATGTTTCTGCCAAATGAGGTTGTGTTAGGAAGACAGCAGTCCCTTGTTTCCATTTGTCACCTTTCACCAACACCACTTACTTAAAAATTACAAATATATAAACACATTTCAAGAATTTCAGAAAAAGATGGATAATTCAAGTTTTTATCAGAAATATTTGTGGGATATTATAGCCTGATAAAAAAATTAAGGATTCTGGCCTGGTAGTTTAGAAACTTCAGTTGTGTAACCCACAGAAACACAATCATATCAACGTTGAAAACATCAGAGTCAGGTTCATGATAGTGCATAGTTTGCAAATGGTGATGTAAAAGAGACTAGGGTAAATGAGACACATAGAGTATCTTACGCAGCAGCCTCACTGTGTCTGGGGAAGGAAGGATATTCTTTTGGATTGTCATCTATTATAAGCCTGCCTTCAACCTTATCACCCTTTTCATGCCACTTTTCTAGCAACTTCCTTCAGTTTTTGTCAGTGTAATATTTCGTCGAATGTCATGTACAGAATTATGTGTAAGTACACAGTTAAGATAACCACATCTAATTAAAATATGTAATGATCTTGGAAAAGTCCTTTTCAAACTTTCTGAAGAAAAATATACAGAATGCCTACACAAACCAGCTAATCATTCCAGTTCAACACATCAACCATTGCTTATTTTTTAATGAAATAGTAAAAGTATTTAATCTTTGGTATGTAATTTGAGACTGAAAATATAGTATACTTACTCTAAATTTCAAAAGAAAGTAAAGCCCAATGTAACCTCTGCTATTTGTTTCTAAATTTCACACAAGTCACAAAAAAGTCTTCTCAGACATTTCACAAAAGCAAATTGCTGGCTAATGAAGGATTGCGCGCAAATTCTTTTATTTAAACAAAAAGAATTATATTAACATCCTTGGAAAAACAAAGAAATATATCTCTATCCTTGCAGATACTCATAAGGCAACTGAACAAGATTCTGAGCAATCCGATCTACATTGTCCCTGCTTTGAGCAAAGCGATGGACCAGATGACTGCCAGAAGTCCCTTTGAACATAAATTATTCTATGATCATAGATTCTTTATTGGCTGTGATTTAATCATGAATTACCCATTCACATTACTTCCTGCTGTATCCTATGTCCCCCATGCATTAGGCTGTAATATTTTTTCCCCCCCTCAGGATCCATCTGAACAGAGTATTTAAAAATTCCTTACAACATTCTTCATATTAAATGTTTTATTGAAACCAGTTATAAAAGTATAATTTTGGCGGTATTTTCAGCAATCATTAAAATAATTATCAAGTAGTTTATAAATACAGACTGGCCCAAATGAAGGGAAATATTAATAGATGTTTCTATGGTTCAGGGTACAGTATAACAAACAATGAATTACTATTTCAGTTCTAAGCTAGTTTCATGGATGCAGACTCATCTTCTTTATCTCTCTAGACTAACTATGTTTTGTTTAACACATGCTGTTGTTTATAATATAGGGCAAAGCAAGCTACTGGGTTAGCAGCCAACATCTGGACTTATTTTTATTCCTCACTGTACTGTTCTATTAAAGTAATATTATTTCCCAGATCACCAGTCAAGGCCAGTACTTTGGTCTGCAATCCTGACTGTGGAAGTCTTGAGTGAGAAGCTGGCACTAAATTAACTTTAGTGGTAATTTAATGAAGTAAGTGGAAGTCTGTGGGAAAGATTTTTGTATTGCAAGAATTTCATCCTATTGACGACTTCTCTAACCATCTAGGAACAGAATGTCAACTTCCTGCAATATTAAGTAATAATCAAAAGGAGAAATTTCCCCTGTAGTGAGGATTAAGAACTTTGTGCAAGTTCATCTAGTGTCAGCGCAAATCACAATGAGAAACAAATTCCCAGACTTCCACTCAGACACTATTGCTTAGTGATAGCAAAAGCAGCGCACCAGCAATGCTAATTACACTAATAATCCTGCTAAGTAGGATAATATATATCCACTCTAATGAAGCTCTAACATACATCACAACTCAGAGGGAAGCATAGTATGACATATTGGAAAATATAGCTGAAATGATAGAACATAACTCCATCTGTCTTAGGAAATTCTTAGGTGTTTAAAGAATTAGTTCAAAAATGCCTCAGTATCAAGTTTTACTAGGTAGGGGCTTTGCATATTTGTGGATAATTCACCTGCTAAATTTCTTGGATAAAAACAGAGGTAACTTTGCTACCAACTTAAGGAAAGTCTTTACTGTACTTTCATGGTAGCAAAAAGAAAGCAGAATTAAAAACTTATTGCAATAGCACACAAAAGCTTATTGCAATAATACACAAATTGCTATTTAGAAGTGATAATAAAACCTTTGTTTTCAAAAACAATATTAATTTTAGTAGTTTCTCCACAGCTGCTTGCTCCTTTTGAAAGTTCTTATTATTTGGTAAATTGGCACTGGGTATCCAGTTAATGAAGCAAGATAGCCAACAGAGATATAAAATCTGCTGTTATTCAGAAAAATTGAAGAAATGGTTTCTTTGGAGCAGTGGTTTTAGTCCAGCAGACAGCCTGATGGTTTGAACTGTTTTCCCACAGCCATCCCTATTTCACCACAGCTTCTTACTCTATTCTTGTTGCATGGTCATCTGACATTGCTTTCTTTCTGTAGATCACTGAAAATTTTTGGAATGTATCTGTTTGTGGGTGTGCAAATGCATCTATTCAATATGCTCCTGCAGTAGACAGTATTTAGAAACTCTGTGGCTAACAAATTTTCAGAGCAAACATTCCAAAAGTCCAAACTGTGAGCGCATATCCAAATAATTGACTGGTCCCCTCACCATTAACGCAAGAAGCTAATGAAAAAAAAGTTCTCCAGAAGAATTTCTGCTCTTTCTGATATCATACTGCTAGCTGGGAATGTGCCGCAAGCCCTTAAGTCCTTTGAGCGCCCAAGAAGACCTACGGAAGTCACTGTCAATGCTGCAAATCTCTCAACAGTCAGCAGTATTTTAATGTAAGGAGCATCACTCCCGGCCTGCCTTCCTCTCCCTACCAGCTCATTCACTCAGTCCGCTCTTGAATCCCAGGGCGCACTTGGGAAAGACAAAGTGAGATCTTCCAGAAGTAGGATGAGGCTGATCAATATTGCAGTGGTGGTTGATCCTGCTTTCTCTTTGGAAGACTTCTCCACTGGAAGATCAGAAAGAAACAGCTCCAGCTCGTTGGCATATGTACTCAAAATCTGCATTTTGGGAGGTAAATAACACCACATGTCAAACATCATTACCTCAGCAGCATAGCTAAAGCAGAGCTAAGAGAACAGTTGTGGCAGGGAGGACCACTGAAGGGCAGAGTGAAATCTGTAAGACAGAAGATGCTGATAGAGTTATGAATTGATATATGTGTACCTCTGATTTTCTGTTTCTTACATGCAGCACTAGAGTTGTAAATAATAGAATAATGCAAACTTTAGAAATAGTTTTCCATGAAATTTCTTGGGGGGGGGGGGGGTGGAATCTGCTGTTTTGAAGCCATGCATGTCTTTAAAATTATGCTTTATGTAAAATCAAATGATGAGCAGGGAAGTGCATTTAAAGCAGACATATTTTTTTTAAAAAAACATGCTTTAAGGCCAGATCTGATATTTGTTATAACCAAGAAAGTTTGCAGATATTTTCTGTCTTACAAAGTAAGAGCTTATCCATGACAACATTCTTCTCTCTTCAAGCTATCTCAGAAAAGCTGTTGTTGAATGGTGAGACATGGCATGGCATGGTCACTACAACGAGGTTATTGAAGCCCTTATAGCGGAGATCCACAAAGCTTTTTCTGAAATGGGATAAATATAGGTACACCTGAGATATACAATGATCATTGGTATTTTTCTACATTCATGTATCTAATGAATGAAATTCTGTTTCCTTTTGTTAGAAATAGTATCAATTCTGGATAAATTTTCATGTGTTTATGTGCTACCGTATCTTGAAAACAAAATAGGTGGAAAAGAAACAGGTACAGAAACTCTAATGATTTCATCAATCATGTGAAGGCCAGATTCTCTGCAATAGGAACTGAGTAGTTATTAACTGCCATCATTTCTCCAAAGGCAATATGGATCTTACTGGCCCCTAGAGGATGTTGGACTGTGCAATAGCGCTTAGCATGGCTCATGGGGCTTGCAGATGTTCTAAAATAATAAAGGCTGCTTTCTGTTAACTCTTTCACTGGTAGTTCTTGAGCTTTCAGCCGTTATGGTTCAAAATGCACTCCTTGGCTAGAGCTAAGTACCTAGACGAAAATGGGAAATGTATTTATATGTTAGAGTTTGGCTTGATCCTTGTCATTCATAAGGAGAAATTCCTGTTCAATGTTATTTTTTCTGACTTCTCTTGAAATTAATACTGTTTCCATCTAAAACAATTAAAATAATTCTTGCCGTGTCAACAGGAAGGGACTGCACTTGAGCTTTTTTTCTTAACCTGTTATCTAATCCAATTTTTGACCTTTCATTGTTGGTCCAGTGCAATGCCTGTTATAGTAGCATCCGGCCAAATGACACACAATAGAAACATGCTAATATTGACTGTTGAAGCAATCAGTTCTGAAACATACATCTAGATGAAAAAGCTGTTTATGATACTATTTTATGTGATTTTCCAGTAAATTTTGAACTCAGAAAAATAGATGTCCTGGAACACTGGAGATGTTATCATTCTTTTTCTACTTATAGCTTTGGGAAAATACACAGAAAACCTCAAAAACTACACCTGAATTCTTATTGATTGAGCTTACACCATACGAACCAAAAGCAATTCAACTGAATTCAGCTAATGCAGAATTCAAACCTAATTCAGTATTTTAGAGGAAAAATCTTGAACAGTTGATAACTTTAATGGCTTAGGAATAGAAGTCCTTCCCACCACAGACAGCCTGTTCACTTAGTAAAACAGAACTAAGCAAACAACTTCTTGATACCTCTTTGATACTTAGGTTTATCCTTGGCCTACTGAAACATACAGAACTATATATTGGCCCTTTGCATTAAATCTGTGACCTGGGGCATCTAAGGAAATATGTTATGATTCTACCAGGGTACGTCTTTTTTGCTGTGATGAAATAAGAGAAGATTCAAGGACACTCAACATCTTCCTTAGCTAACAGTCAATAAAGAACACCTTTGTGAATTCTCTCCTGCTGTTTACCTCCTAGATCTGAGCTGTGATTGTGGCCTACAGATTGATATATGGATTTTCCCCCCTTTCTCTCCTCCTAAAGCATTCTCCCTTTACTATTTGTTAACATATCTGCCATTGTGTTAAAGACATATCACAGTTATAAACTCAAATATAAATTTCTTATTAATCAGCAGCTAAGACTACTACAAGATAAATCAGCTCTCTGTCTTTCTAAAGGTCAAAAAATATTGTAAAACAAATTCTTCACTTCAAATATGTTTGATGTTAATCACAGAATCTGGGATTGAAAGGCATTTTATGCAACAGAATTCTTTCATATTGCACATTATGTTGTCAATTGCATTATTGGTTCCAGCTGAAGTCTATCTGCATGTAACAAAGGTATATATCCCTTAAGGATAAAGAAATCTGAGGCTAACTTGAACTATTTAATTATCTCTGTCCATTTCCTGACTATGAGGGACTGGATTAAAGTGGGAGAAAGTTGATATGTTTGCTTGATTACTTGTTTCTAGTAGAAATAGGAAGCTTGACACAAATTACATGGGTTGTTTTTTTAACCTGTGGGAGCCTCTCTTTAGGAGAGCTGGTCAGGCAAGGGTGTTTGCAATGATTAGAGCCCAGGAAATAGCAAATAAGCGAGTAGCGAGGCTGTTCCCTAGTAGGCTCTACCTGCAGAAAAGGTTTGAGTGGTTTATTCCCATGAAACTGTAGATTATTTTTCTGCAGTTATGTAGTTTGTTTCCTTTGCTGGTTTTGTTCTTAACTGAATGAAGTGACTCTGACTTCATCTAGACTTCATGCTGATATTCCCATTGTACAAAAAGGAAAGTTGTTGGAGTGGTAGTTCAGCTCCTGTATTTCTCTTTTAGAGAAAGCGCAATGAGGAAGGCAGATGTCTGTTTCCCGAAACAGAAAGTGTGGCTGGAGCCTCAATTGCTAACTGAAACTCAGAAGGTTTTTGTATGGTAAAGAGTAATTTCTTTGTAAGAGATGACAGCAGAAATTTCACTTGGGAGGGGAAAAGATAGAAAGACTGACTGCTGGGTTTCCACGCTAACAGGTCCCTCTGATGTGGGGCTTGAGAGTCCCTGTCTACGCAAAACCAAATAAAGATAATAAAAATAAATCTGTGATAGGAAATAAGCTCTGTGGCAGGAAAGTTTTGTGGCATGCAGTTATCATGACTATGGAGCTGCAATAAATTTTATGTCTGATATTCAAAAAAGTTTCCAGCAGAAACTTCGGTTCAAAGAAGAAAAACTAAATGGAGCAACTGGGCCCTCGCTAAACCAAGGCAGGAATTTTTGATGTCCTATTGGCTTTCTCCCTACCTCCTTCTTTCTTTCTTTTTTTTTTTTAATTTCAATTTATAATGTGTGAAAAGTTACAGTCTGAAGCAATGAGAGTTTATTGTCAACAGTGGTAAAGCAGTCCTTTCAGCATTGTCCATAAATCCACTTCTATGCTCTCCTAATGGACATGTTGTCCTAATGGATAATCCATGGAAAGTAAGTAGATAATTTGGTGTGTTCAGTGTATGTTAGAAAATAATAATAATAATTAGATTAATTTTGTTCCCATTGAGCCTTCTTAGAAACAGCACCTTAAGGAACAATAACACTTAGATTAGGCTGAAAGAGGACAGAGAAAACTTGATTAAAAATCCCATATGGTTTCACCACAGTATTTGCCACTTGATCCAAGTCTGAAGTTGTTTTTTTATTATTATTATTATTTTATTCTCTCCAAAACAGACTTTCAACTGTGGGCCTATCTTAATATGCCCTTATTTCCTCCCCATTGAATAGGGTCTACATCTTGGAAATATTTTGATATATGTATCAAGAAAGATCATAGCACAATCTTCAAAATAACATTTTAATTTAGAACAGTAAGGCCCTTTGGACCAGTATCTTTAAAGCATGCCCCGTTCCTATTTTGAAGCCATATTAATAAGCTCTTAAAAAGCTGGGTAGCAGCAATAATGAGCACATTTTCAAGTCACGCTTCTAATTTGTAAATGAAGCTCAGAGGTTGCTGCTACTTTCTGAACTTGTATATGTTGATTCAAGTCCAAGACATATACCTTGTCTGTACTGTTTCATTAAAGAAGATAATAAATACTATGAACAGGTATAGTTGCATGAGACTTGACTCTGCAATGCATCAAACAATGACTGGTTATATATGGGTAGAACCGAGTCCTCAAAATGCATGCTTTAAATCATTCAAATGCGGGGTAAAATATTCACAAATTCTAATGTGATATGTACGTGAGTGTTGGACATCAACTGAATTCTGAAGTGATGTTTTGGGCTTGATTTTCAGTTTATAGTGGAAATATAAATAGGAAATTCTTCCTTGTTATTTCTGCAGATATCAGCTGTGTTGCATGATAAGCTAAGCAGCAAAGTGCAAGTCTGAGAAGAGAATTGATTGGATTTCTCTTGTACTACTTTTAGTTTGGATGACCGATTTTTTTTATTCGTACGTTTGTTTATTTTAGCATCTGGAAAAGCATAGAAATGTGCATGTTTATCTGGGAACAATCTGAGTCTAATGCTGGACTTCTACACAGTTCTTTGGCTATGTTCCGGTAGTGCAAAAGGGGCATACAGATATCTTAACTATTCATGCCATCCTACGCTCTGGAAGGAGAAGGACAGATTAAAGGTTTTTCAGGGCTTCAGACAGTTCGGACTGTGAAATGCACTCTGTAATAACAGAGCTGTCACTGTCCAATGAACTGGTATGTTTTGAAAGTGACACCATTGAAGAGGTACTCTGTAGCACTAGAGCAGAGTTTGGCCTCAGTGGACACTGGGCATAGAGAGACATGCATTTTTAACTGGGAATTTTTTTCCCTTTCTGAATATGATTTCTTATTTATAAGAACAGCTTTTTGTGCTGCACAGCCTAGGGCAAGGCCAAAGAAGGTCAGATGCTGATGCAGATGCCTCTGCTGCAGCAGAACAAACCAAATGGGCACCAGGATCATGTCTGTGCCAAGCTCGCACACTGGTCACGCAGCAGGAGTTACAGCGGGGAGGAGCGAGGGGAAGCTGCGGGTAGCGAAGGGGAGGAGGCAAAGGGAAAACGATGGAGAAGCTGGCAACGAAAAGAAAAAAAGTTGGTCTGCCAGGGAATGCAAACCAAAATGCCGCCTGAGTCCTTCGGTCCCCAGGCGCATGCTGCAGCTCTTGCAGCTCCAGTCCCCGCGCAGGATCGAGGAGGGCCAGGGGCAAGGGAGCCATGTGCTGCACAGCCGGCCGCGGCATCACGCGGTGCCAAGCCAGTGCCACGCAGCTGCTGGCGAAGGGCACTGCCATTTGCCATCTCCTCTCTTTAAAAGACTAAATCTGTTTTTAGATGCATGCTGCAAAATGGTTTAAAATAAGTGGCAAAAAAATCATAGCCAGCTTAGTACTGTGTGTATCATTTGGACTTGTCTTTGTATAGGCTGCTCTTTGTTCCCACAACAGCTCTTGTCGTCATTGAGTGGTATATCAAGAGAGGAAGGTTAGGAAAGCAGAATCTCTTCCCCGCATATACATACACATTTATAAGCTCAGGATTTCTGGAGACTAAGAAAGGGTCATCTCTTTCAGCAAATATTCCAGGCTACTCTATTACCCTCCCTATTTCTGCATGTTGATGGTGGATAAAAATATATATATATACATATCTCTGGGCAAACTGGCTGTCCATAGCTGGTACATTTCAAGCAGAATTAGGGGAGAGGATTTGAACAGATTTCAAATAACTCTTCTCAAACCAGAGCTTACTTTCTTGCTCCTATTTATGGCTTTCCTCTGCTCATTTGCATCAACAATATGTCACCTGTTCTGTAGGTTTTGAATTGCTAAAGTGATTTTAAGTGCTTCTAGCCACAGTTTGTAAATAACTTCAGCGCTGTGACATTCTTTAGTCACAACAGCGGATAGAATAGATTGTGTGTTCTGTACTCATAAGCACAAACCTGCATATTGTTACCTGCATCAGCCTGACATCTTTGTTTCTCTTTGATACGTTGATTTATGAACATGCGTTATGAAAGGCTGTCCAGGTAGGAAGCACCCTTTACCTACTCACTGCCTGCTTCCCTAATAAAATATTTATGAGGAAAAAAACCAAACCAAACAAAACAAAAACCTGGAGGGAAATGTCTGGATTTCTCCTCACAAAACAGCTGTAGTAAAATATGAATAAAGTTAGTGGAATTATAAGCATATTCTAAAATTTCTTTTGAGTTAGCTATTAACTTAAAAATGTTGTGATTGTTAGGAATATCATTTTCACTTCTGTTATATCCAGAAGAAAGTCACAGGCAATAGAGAACAGTCAAAACATGCTAACATTTCTGTGCTTCAAAATGTGCGTTATTAGCCTTTGCTGAATTGGGAACCTGCTTGGCAGCTTACAGACAAGTAGGAAGGCATGACATGCATGCAGCTCCCCTTACATTTATGTGAATCTACATCAAGCACTGTTTGTCTTTGTTTTAACCCTTGCTTTATTGTGTGCATGTGTTTTTTTTTTTCTTTTTTAACTAAAATTTCATTTGATTTCTGACTTGCTTATTTTTGAAAAGAATAAAGGAAAAAGCATTTGGGGGAAAGGGCACTGCTGAGAGGGAGGACAAGTTATTCCTCAGTCTTTCTGTAGGACACTATCCCAATCACAGGCTGCGTTGACTCTGATCTTCCCTAGCACTGGCAGCTGTGAATCCTACCAGCTCTGCACTGGTGTCCTTCAGCAATAAGCTCAGTACATACAGCAGCATGGTTTGAAGGGCAAGCTAGTCTAGAAGGAATACTTTACTTTTCCCTAGAGCTTTTGCCTGTTTACCCTGAAACGAAGGGAAGAAGAAGAGGACAGAGGCAGGGAATGAAAATATGTATTTGTTTCATTTATAATTCTTCATAATAGTCCTTCTGAACCCCCTGGTGAAAGTTTCAGGGGCATTTCCAATATTGGCATCCTTACTGAACGGGCCTTCTCCTAAAAGGCTTGTTCATTCTACGAGTAACTAGTTTTCTGCATTCCGGAGGATGTGACTGGCCTCGTCAGAAGTCTGGCATTGTTTTAAGGACATGGCTTGGCCGGTCCTCCGCACCGCTGCCTTTCCACGTGCAGGAGCTTTAGGCAGGTGGTGCAGCTCTGCAGCCAAACAGGAAGCAGCTCTGTCTGTTTTGCTCTGTGATATTGAAACTGCTTGCCTCAGCGACTCTGCAACAAAATTATGGAAATTTATTTCGGAACTGTTGTACTTTTTCCCCCACTTCAACTGTTCTCCTCCTTGTAATCTTCAAATTAGACATTTACAAGGTACCGTGTGCCCAGACTCTGTTTCTTTGTACATTGCAATACATATTTATGTCTCATAGATTGCAGGGTGCAGGGTAACATCATGCTTTTATCGTCTTCATTCTTCCTAAAACAAAATAGAAATTCCGTGCACTGCCTTAAAACAAAGCTGAAGTCATTTGCATGTGCAGACATAACATATTTTTGTAATAACTATATTTTTTTTACATTTATTCAGTGTAACTAATTGTCTAATATAAAGCAATCCTTGGCAGAAAGAGCTACTTCTTTCTAAAGCAAAGGTGGTAATGCATGGCACGTACACAATTCATTTCTTTTGCTTACAGGTAACTGATTATTTGCTTATTTAACAAAGCTAGTGTAACTAAGATGGAATATGTTGCACCCGGGGGGCTTTAATACTGTACCACAAAGAAATATCAAAGAAATTTAAATGTGTTCTCATTAAATACGGTGGCCCACATTGCAGTACTGAGCTGCATCATTCTGATCCAGTTCTGTGAGGGCAACCTTGCCATGATTTTGGCTTTCCTGCCAGGGAAAACACTTCCACGAGGACGCTCTGCTACAGGTGGCGCGTGGGGCATTGCTGCTTGCTCCTGTCTGACCGCCGTGCTTGCTGCAGTGTTTGCGGAGCACGGTGACA
Source organism: Dromaius novaehollandiae (assembly GCF_036370855.1). Lineage (NCBI taxonomy): Eukaryota > Metazoa > Chordata > Aves > Casuariiformes > Dromaiidae > Dromaius > Dromaius novaehollandiae. The sequence continues at coordinate 25,805,624 of NC_088132.1, forward strand.
GTGCTGCTCAGTGCAGAGCCACCCCTGCTTTCCCCAGAGCACGTGGAGTTATGGGGCCAACGTTTGAATTGATTACTGCACATATGTATAATTAGGTGGATTAATTTGATGGATCTCGATTATGCTTGATTCCTAGGTAAAGGCCATTCCGTATACATGTATTTATATAATCATAGCAACCAAGAAAGCCTTACTGCTGAAACGTTGCCTCTGCTGAAGCCCACATGTGTACAAATGCTCAAAACTTTTACATTCAAAATTGGTATGCCTGTGGACCTCACACACATGCACACGTGGGTGTCACAAACACACGGAGGAATCGTATCGGCTTTCCTATTATCTAGCACTCTTTGGCACCTGAAAGCACCATTTAACTTCGCCCGCCTAAGCAGACAATTAATCCAGTCTATACAGGAATTTGCCAGCAGTTCTGACCCTCGTATTTTCATGTGTCCCTCTACAAATTTCACTGCGATATATTCATAATCACCAAGTTGTTACTAGTTGAAACTAGTAAGTTGATTTAAATAGCTCTTTGACACTAAAAGAGGCAGTCCTGCTCCCCTTACTCAGGCTACTCAATGGTCCTCTCACCCACTCATCCCTTTGGTGACCAGATTCAGTTCATCAAACCAGCGAAAAACTAAGGCAATAAAAAAGGGAGAAAGAGATTTTTCTGCCAGTTCAGTGTGTTGCATCCATTCATGGATGGATGTGAAAGAGTGGAAGGAATTGAAAAATGGGCCCATTTTGGAGGCAGTGAGCTGTTGGATCAGTTAAACCATATAGTGAAATTTCACCGTTAGCCTGCAGGTTGTTGGCAAGGAGCTAGATCACTAAGTAATTAACAGTCTGTCTAGGAGACATTTAATTCTTAGAATTTTTGAGTTAAAAATCTAATTTCTACTGTGAATATTCTGCTGACGTGGCAAGGGTCACTCTTGTGAATTTACAGAAACGATAAGATGAGAAGCTGAAGAGAAGCTATCTGCATCCATTTGAGCATCCTTGGTGTAAAAATCAGACTGGAAAATTCAATTGCAATGTTTTGAAAGTGTGTAATGCCAGCCAGTCATAAAAACAACTTTCTATATCTCTTCCTTATATCTAATTTTGATCCTAGCCATATGCAAAAGGATCATGCGCAACTGAAGTAAATATGCAACTAGGTACCAAGCTAGTACTGTCATTTACTATCTGATCTACAGTTCAATCACCCACTGCAAGAGGCTTCAGAAAGGAAGTGAATTCAAAGAACTGGATCCTTAGATGGTTGCATACCAACATAGCTCCAAGTCTGGCCTAAATATCTTAGCAGAGTTCTCTTATCTGTTATTTACAATAACATATTTTTCCATTATAGACTGATATATTTTTTCTCTCTCTCTCCTAGAAACAAAGCCACTAAAGTAAATTGTAGATAGGAGGCAATGTTTTCAGAAGTAGTTGAGTGACATGCATTCCTCAGGGTATGTATACATGGTAGAGACCTGTGCACACCATGAGTGTAGAGAAACTGGGACCGACTGGTCCGTGCTCCAGGGCTGTGTTTGGGGACAGCACCGTGGGAAGGTAGCTGCAGAGACCCTCGCAGAGTGGTCCCACGCTGAGAGGGCTTGCCAACCTGAAGCCTGTGAAGTGAGGCACATCTGCCTCATGCTTTGCTGTGTGATACACTGCTACTTGTAGTAACACTTTGAGTTACTTAGACATTGAAAATTATTTTCTTTACACGCATGTTCTGCTTAAGAATATTTTCCATGGTATATGTTTCCCTAAAGCTTTACCTTCTTATTCAATTTGTTTTCTTGCTGAAATTCAAGATTTTGGTTCTGGTAAAAAAAGATGGAGAACAGGCTTAACACACATTTCGGTTAAAATGTGAGCAAAATTCCAGCAAAGCATGTTGAACTTTATACAACAGAAACAACTTCAACATTTATTTCCCTGATCCTTTTGTCAGTCTAAGGAGGTTCTGCCACAATGACTAGTCAAAGAAATGCTTTTCAAATGAAAGTTGACATATTCTCCGGTCCCCTTTGACATATAAGTGCTCAGTCACCTTTTGGCTGGGCTTTTTCAAAAATCTCTTCTTCAAATGCTTCAGGGGTGGCCAGCAAGCAGACTTTGAGCTATATGCAGCTGATGAGCAGCTCAAGTGAGGTTCATGGGCTGGGGCTGTGCAATGGGCTTGGTGACAGCTCTGTAGTGTCACCATGACGGCTTAGTAAACTGTTGGAGGGAGCAGGTCTTTGGAGCCTGGCACCACTGAGTTTGCCTGGGAATCAGCTGGAGGTCCAGCTCTGTCAGTCAAGTGAGTTTGCTTCTCACCAATAGCAACTTCAGATCTTCTTTTCCTACATATGCCTTATTCATCCAGTAATTTGAATGTATAGAGGTTTTGGCATGTGGATGATCACGTCAGGAATGCGTATTTTGGGAGAAAGAGGCTTGCAGGAAGCAAACCTTTCCTCTTGGCTTATCAAGCAGAGGTATTTTAAGATGAATTATTGGGGTACTTCTATTTTAAAGCTCACATTCATTTGTAGCATTTTTTAGGATATCTGGGACTTTTTTAGAGGAGACATGATGCTTAAAGAAGAGAGAAAAGCATCACAATGGAAAAGACATGAGTTACCAGGAAAAAAATTGTTCTTAGGAAAACTGAAAATTCTGAATTCCTGACATTTCCATTTAAAGGAAGCCCATCTTTTGTCTGAATAAGTATCAGAGTTTTCAGGCCAACATGATCTCTGTGCATATGAAAATCAGTATTACACTTCAGTGAATATTAGGCCATACATGGTATCACGTTTTCCAACTGCATCATTAAGACAACTGGTTTTAGTAACCATACTAGCGAATAACGAGGTACTCATCCATATCGTAATCTTGCCGCGTTCAACATCCACAAATTTTTGCCCACGGTTACTAAACTGAGGCCTTGGAAATAGAGGCCCAAAGTCATTATTTTAGAGCAAGACTGCACCAGCCTTCACATTAGCCCTTAGGAAAGAGAATCACCAGGCTGAATTTCTGTCTGTTCACCCCTACATGAATATAGTAAAATAAATGGGTCTAGGAACAATCCTTGATACCCAGGTGTGATGGAACAGTCAATTTCTGTACCTCTGCAGCCTCTAAAATAGAGTAGCTGTATGCAGACCCCTTCCTGGTAATGCTCCCGCAATGCTCTAAATGCAGAGCATTGCCCAGGAGCACTGGTGCGTGCCAGTGGGCACAGTCCAGAGCACAGCAGGAACTTTTCCAGGAGTTTAGCATAGTCGATGGTGTTGATGGGCACTGTTCTAACTTACCAATGTAGACATAGCCTCAGATTAATTTTAATTTGAACAAGGTAACAGGGAAATATTGCTGATTATTATTTTTAATGGTTACTTTAGGAGATAATCAAGAGCACACACATTCTTATTGCCCTGAAGAAGACCAGCAGTAACACAACTTTGCCTTTAAGATGTTTCTGTTTATGCACATTCTCAGACCGGGCATTGTCTAACTGTGAGGACAATACAATTCTTTGTTTTGCATATAAGGAACAACATTGTGGAGAGGAAATTCTTGTTTCAAAAAGGTTCATAGATCAAAATGTTGGTTTTAAAGTAAGTAGTGAAATTAAAATTGTGGAAAAACAAAAGTCTTGGCATTTCTGCAGGCTGATTTTTGTTTACTTCTTCCCACATATATTGACTTTTCCTTCCCTATTTGAACAAAATGTACACGTGTAGTTTTCTCTCTGCTAGCTTGTTTAAATAAGTATTCATTTATTTTCAGGTAAGTTTGGGGGATCACTGTAGTGTGACACACCTAATGAAATCCCAGCTTTTAAGGCACAGAAGAAGAAGGCAACAGTGTAGGACACAAAGCTCCAAGGTGGGACACTCTAGATTTGGCTGGTGTCCGAGCCCTGGAGAGCTGGTCTGATTGCAGTGATTACTGCAAGGTTGGGATATGAGAAGGTTTTCACTCAAATCTCTACGTTAAGGCTACCTCTTTCCCTCCTGTCTCCTCCCACTCAAGCCTCAAGCTCTCAAAATATAATTTTGTCTACCCTGCTGAGAAGCTCTGAATGGCTCTGTCAGCTGCTATCAAGATATAAATTGAATGAAAGACTTTCTGCCACCTGTGGACGTAGTCCAACACAGATTACCAAAAATATCTATAAACCATGATTTGCATATATCTCGTTACACATCTGTAGGTCCAGATTATTCTAACAGTCTAAATAGTGTAAAATGCATGAAGAACTTAGGACAGTCCTTGTTCAACTATCCAAAAGACTTGGGAGCATGATGCTCAGCTGCCAAGTCTAAGCACCCTTGTCAGGGTGCTCTATTCATTAGCCCTCGTATCTTTTATTTGTTTATTGTCCTCCCAGCCCTGCAGTCCTCACGCTGGTCACAAAATGGCTCCACTTTAAAGGAAATGAGGAAGATGCTTCCACCCAAATTGTTCAGTTCAGCACTAATGGGTGCTGTCCCTTGGATCTTTAGCAGTGGCGGAGGGATTTTAATCCTGGTCCCTTATTTTATGACCACAAGGATATTGTACAGGAAAGCTAGCAAGACCAATGACCATGAATGTGTCCTCAATACTTTTGCTGTCTGCTAAGTTTGGTGCTGCTTGTCGTTGGTGGGCTTGGTCTGAATTTACCCACAGGTTAGGCCCTTAAGGGGATTTAGGTGGCAGAGGGGTAGCTTGTGAATCACAACAGGATGAACTGCTAAGAGATCCTCAGACCCACCAGAGATGATGGAGATGCCTGAGGAGAAGCCCGATAGCAAATATGTGAGCATCCAGGCAGGTTTTCTGGTTGAAACCATCACAGATGCTTTTCTAATTACCCGAGGAGTTGGAGTGGGATCGGTGGGGTGGGGGAGGGGCTGGAGTGGTCTCTGGAACCCAAATTCTGCCGACAGTGCACATTAGGCACCTGAGCGCTCCCTGGATCTCATGTCCATGTCCCTGTCGCATGTAAAAATTCAATAGCTCCTTATGGAAGGAATAGAACTATCTAAACTGCTCCCATTACTGTCATTTTTATAATAATTCTGTGCTTGAAAATCTCTCAGCCATGTTTTATAATGTAAGAGGGGGTAATAACAAAAACAAAAAAAACCCTGATTTTTTTCACTTTTTACTGGAAATTATTTAGGAGCCTTGTCTATTGGCAGCACTGAGCCACATGTAATCTAGGATTTTTATGCTCCAGTACTCACCACGGTGCCTGAGCACCTCTCTGCCAGCTGCAGTTGACTGAGATGCTCTGGGAAGCAGTCTCTAGATTTAAATGTGAGAGGGCAAGTGACAAGGAATTGCCTGTAGGAGGGTCTTTTGTGCTGGGACGCACTTTCTCAGCCGGCCTGATGCTGCCAGAGTTTATCGGCACTCACGGAATATCCCGCTCATCCCCTCGCATCCGCTGGGGACCTGCCAGGGCAGAGGAAAGCTGTGGAGATAATTTGATTGCTCAGGGAAGGTGGTCCTTTCCTTCCTAAAAGAAATCTCTTGTATTATACAGGTATCTCTATCCTACAGAATGACACATGTACATTTTGATCTGTGGAAGGGATGCATCCAAGCACCCAACCTAGTACATTTCAATTCATATTTTTTTTTCCTCATGATCATTTTCTGTCAAGTATAACTGCTAAGAAAAACTGATGAAACTTCCCATGGATTTCATTATCCATCCACCACCACCTGCCCTTTTTATTTTTGTGATGAGAACAATAGCATTCAGTAGTAAGCATCTAAATCCACCTGACAGGAAAAGAAATTCTCTTAACAGGAAGGTTTAGCACATCTTAAGGGAATTTTTTTTTGAATTCACCTCTTTGTGTGAGTATCACATTTTCGTTTTTTTCTTTCTACCTGTTACCTTCAGCTGTTTCAAAAAAAAAAAGAAAAAAAAAAAAGTCAGGAAGATGACAGGAGTGCCACAGCTCCCCGCAGTACGTGACTGTTTAACCTTAAGTCACCTCAGCTGTGAAAACTGTGGATGCAACTTTGAGAAAACATTTTGAAAGTGACAGCAAAATTACTTTGTGATATTTATACATTTTTCATAATGCTGTTCCCAGTAGAACTGATTCCTATATTTCTTACAGCAACAGTATGAAGAAGCAGGCTTTTAAAAGGATGGGATTTTGCTGATGCTGCTTTTGCTGTGTCTAGCCAGCTAAGCGACTACACCATAGCTTAATGCAACACCGTAGTAGCGGCGAGGCTTCAGGAAGCCTCGAGAAGCAAAGGTGCATCTCCATGTGCATGGCTGCTCCGGGGGAGCAGGGCATGTGCGTCTGTGCGCGAGGGAGAGCGAGCGCACTAAGGCAGATGGAAATGGAGTAAGACAGCCAAGCAGAGGACTTAGACAATGTGCCACAGAGCTCAATAAATCCATACAGTTTCTTTATGCCCTGCAAGGTCATATATGACGCTGACACTGGTCTCCTAGCAACCCACTCTACTAACCTACTTTTGTCCCAATCACTGGAGAATGGGTTTAATGCTCTGAGCTGTGTTTCAACATGTGGAGGAAAGAATCAAACTGATGCTGGGTAACTGCTGATGTGCAAAATGCTAAAAAGCATTTTTCTGGTCTGTCTCCCCTCTATATAGATTGCACACAGAAGGTTTCTTCAATAAAGAACAACTGTACAACAGCATAACATATTTCCACAGAAATACTATTTTCATTAGGAAACATAGGCATATAATGCATAAAGTGAACTAATTGTATATGTAATTATTTAGATAGGAGTCCTATGCAAACTCCCAGTTAAAGAGGATCTCTCCCGAAAAGGAGATGCTTTCAATATTAAAAAAAGGAAAAAAACACAGAACGTAGAAAATATAAAATAAAAATGACCCAAATGAAACTTGTGTTTATTAGGTCATGAATCATGTAACCAATTAGTTAAAAATGCTTAGAAAGACATAATAATGATAAAAAGTCTACTTTTGGAATACCTATTTTATAGAACTTCCTTTGACATATAGAACAACAAAGCAAAGTTTTTAGACAACAAAAAGCCATAACTATAGTGAATAAACTCTCTTCCGTGGCTTACGAGTAATATACATACGGCAGATAGGACATAACTACCTGCACTGAACACAACAATACATTTGCATTTTCTTTGTAGTTTATACAAAGTTCTCTTCTAAAACATAGTCAAATGATCTGTAGATCATACACTTAACAAGTGAATTCCCCTACTTGGTGCTCCAAATTCTAACTATAACTAACCATAATTCAGATTTATTTGGCCACTTTTTATCATTTTGTTTTATTTAGCAAGTGTCCAATCCCTGATAGGCAAAATTCATGCTGTGCTGGTTACCTGAAGATATTTATGAGAATGAGCTGAAACTGTTTTCTGTGCTTTGATAATAAGTATTCTCAGCCAATCTGAAGACAGACTTGAAAAAGTAGCAAGCACCTATGTTTTATATATAAAGAGTGAATATTTTCAGAACATGCATCTTGTATAAACCCCAACTCTGCTCCACATTCAGCAGGACTTTGACTTCAGAGAGATGTAGCTATAGGAGATGAGGGTATGCCATTGATTCCCCATACTCAACAATTGCCATTTGTTGGTGTCTGCAAAAAAATCATGCCAACATTATCCCTATCCACTGCTAGGAAACATCAGTGTCCTGTCTAATGTATCACTGGATCAGAGTAATACTGGGTATTAGGGTGATCTTCCTGAGGGACTCTACAGAGATGGGATTGAGGACCTGAACCATGCTGACACAGCACTGTTCTCCCCTACTTTCCCTCTGGCCTACAACGATCTTGGAGATGGGCGAAAAATTAGAGGATGCTCTGTCAAATTTGCAGGAATCCTTACTGCTAAATACAGTAATTGCCTAACCTTTGGCTATCACCAATAAGCACACAGAGCAAACTCGGGGATATAAAGGCTAGGCAGCAAAAGAGTCCCAGATCATAAGCCACAGGTGGGCTGCTCTGACTCCTCAGTCAAAGGAATATACCATACGGATTCTCCTAAATTGTTTTGGCTACGAATGGCATTGAGATGCCACAGGAAAAAGTTAGGTCACCAACCTAGTAGCAAGATCTATTCATAAATGTTTCCCATCTCGGATTTGGAGAGCGAATAACCGTACCGATTGTCACTACAGTAACCCTTTTGTGGTGGGGCTGATCCTTCTGGATTGCTTTGCCTTAGCAATACAAAATACTCCTTACCTGGGGAAAAATCTGGATCAACATTAAAAAAAAAATTGCATTTTTTTTCTCTAAATACCTTTTGTCCTAGTTGTCACTGACATTATTTGACATGTATGCTTCCAGTTTACCCATTTGTAACCCCAGAATCACTGAACTGTGTAGACCGGCAGGAATCTCTAGAGTTTTCTGCTCCAACCTCCTACTCAGAGCAGCTCAGATAAAATCAGGCTATTCAGGGTCTTGTCCAGTCAAGACCCTGAGTATCTCAGAGGATGGAGATTTCACAGCCTTCATGAGTGCACAGTCCAGTTTTTGATCACCCTAATGGGTAAAAATTTGTTTCCTTATAATTAAAAGAAATTTCCCACATTGCAACTTAATGGAAAAATCTTAGTTCATGCTGAGGACTGATGAGTCCCACTGCTTGAGAGAATTTGCTGGGAGAGACAGCTACTGTGAGGGATATATGAGTGAGCACACAAATATCCTCTTGATTAGAGATAGTGGGAAAATACTAACTGACTAAAATCTGGGCCTGAACTGGGCTGAGTTGTGTTGACCAAGGGGTTTCCCAAATAAAGGGAGATTTGAGTTAGTTGTAAGTCTGTGTATGTGAGAAAGAAACAGCAAATATTCTACATAAATGTGCAAAAAAAGCAAAAACTAAGCCTTAGAGGAACACAGGTCACTGTGAGACCCTGAGAAAAATCAAGAGAGCGGGGTCCTGGGCACAGCTGTAGTTCAAAACAGCCTTGAAGCAAACTTCTCCTGATTAATTCTAGAAAATAAGATGCTTTAGACATTCATTGTTATGTAAACAGAACTGTACCAAAAAAGCATCCACTTGCATTCCTAGTCTCTCCCACATGACTCTGGTAGCCAGCCAGCTCCTTAGGCCTGGAGGGGCTACACTGCACAATTTCTTCTTTAAGATAGCTTAGTGATGTTAAAATACTTACCACAGCTGATAAGTATTTATGTCTTATTATATTGCATTATTTCTCTATTTATTATACTGTATTATCTTTGCCTTTCTGTATTATTCCAGCTTCCAAAAGACAGGTTTCCAGTACTATGGATGTTTGATTTGGCTTCTTTAGATTTATTTTCAAACAACACAAGTATTTGGACTAATAATATCTCTATATTATCCTTCTATATATTACTGAGTGCACAGAGAAATAATTGAGATGTGTTTTGAAACCGAAAGGAAAAGACTAAAAGCAAGGAAGTTTTACTTACTTTTAGCTTAGTTACTCAGTAATTTGGTATCATTGAAGTCCAGCTGAACTCTACAGTATTACAGATATCATTGCAGATATTACAGTATTACAGATATTACAGTATTGCAGATCTTGACTCTCTTGACCAGCCCCTTTCTACTCTGCTGGGGCCTGGAACTGGGCACGACTGTAAATGCATACGCATGAGAAACAGGAAAGTATTCTGAAAAGGACCTATAAAGAAATCTCTTCCTACAGGATCCTTTCACTGCAGGACTGAAGTAATAATTTATACAGTCTATAGTTACCTAAACTCTTTTCCTACCTACAGATTTTTCAGCACTCATTATGTTCATTAGCATAGACTGGTTTAGGATAAATTGATTATGGCACTGTGAGTATAATTTTGATTCCAGCTAAAGTGAAGCACACGCAGAGTAACTAATTCATTAGCTCCCACTAGTGTAATTGAGATCATAATCTATGCGTGTGTTAAAAGATATGAATGTTCTCGGATTGCACAGTCAGTCCTTACGTAGGTAATAAGCCATGCACTAGAACTGGAACAACCTTCCTAGAGCAAGCTGTGAAAGAAAACTTTTTGACTCTGCATGCTGTATGCTTACTCCGGGCGTGTTACGTAAAAGATTAGCTGTACTTATATCTGCCGTGCCTTGCCTTTAGATACACATACTGTAGCTGCTGAAATGAGACAAAGCTGCTACCATCACTTGTAAAACTCTGATACCTCCTTTGATCCTCAGGGAAGACAATAGGTTAATAGTCAGATTTTGCCTTTTCCCAGGCTGAGAAGAGGAAGCCCATTTCCAGTATTTAAAGGAATTAAGTGGCTGGTGCAAGAGATAAGCAGTCCTTACAAAAGCACTGCCAATTGTTTATTGTGCTTTCTGTGGCTATGAAAGAGATCCTCCTCAGAAGCGTAGAATAAGAATCCTTTAGGTAGTCTTGGCAACAGCTTGAATTTGTTTCTCACACCTGCTATTACTTTCCTTTTCTCTTTTTATCACCTCAGCTCTGGTACTTTAGGAAAGCAACACTGTCCATACATCATTTTGTCCATGATAGGATGGATAATTTGGATAAAATAAGAATTCACCTGCATCTGCAACCATTTTTAGAAGCCAAACCTTTTCTGTAGAGCTGAGTATCTCTGAAAATGTTCTGCAAATATTGGCTCAAATTAAAACAAACCTTATCTGTATTTGCACCTTCTTACTTTTTGCTTTCTGCAAATGTTAGAGAAAGCATTTTCTCTGGGAAGACCATCTATGAAGAAAAATTAATTTTAAGTGAATATTAGAGGTATTTTCTTAAATTATTTTTTCTCTTAATGAGTGTAAGTGTGATGAACAATGTTCCCAAAAATTCCTATTGAACCTATGTATCACACTTGTGATGATGGTGATTTTCATGCAAGAATCTCAAAGATGTTGGCAACCAGTAATTAATTTAATGCTGTCATATAGTCAACAGTTCCTGTCATATAGTTCAACACTAAGTGAATTCAGGACATGATTTAGTCAGACTCTATGAAAACTCTGTGTAAAAGAAACCATGTGTCTGTGAGGCAAGACCTGGAGTCCACCCTTACAACCATCGGTGCTGAATATCACCTCCCCTGTGGTGGGAAGGGACAGTTTCACAGAATATCCTTCCCGTCTATTTAATAGGTAAATATTATTAAATTTTACCCAAATTGCAGATAGAGCATCTTTCCAAAACTTTCAAGCTAGCAGTAGAGTATGGATCAAAACTTCTTTCACCCAATTATCCATTTCATGTCTGACCAAGAAAATCACGCATCTGCAAACAAGCACTCACATGCATATAAATGCACATGGATATATACACACTGGACAATACAAACTGATGGAAGACATGTCCGTGTACACAGCTATCCATATACCTCACTAAGGATTTCATGTGCATGGAAAAGATGGTGAACTCTGCTCCTTTTTTTTTGCTGCTTTTTTTCCATTTCATATAGCTTCTATTTAGAAATTTCATGGTATAGTTTATTCTTTTACAGTAATATAAGAATACCTGTTTGAAAACTGAGTATATTTACATTCAGTTAAATATGAACACACTTAAAACAGTGCAAATTTTTGAAATGTAAGGAGCACCAGAATTTTTGGATTTTATCATCTGTGTAAGAGCACAAAGAAATTGTGACAATCCACAGAGTGTGCATGCATGTGTACTGCTTTTATAAGATGATCGTTCCCGAAGATAACATTTTGTACAATGTAGTAGCTTGGAAATGGTGACTGAGATCCTAGTGGCTGCTCTGCTCTAGATACTAAACACACATATGACTATGTCCAACATACACAAAAAAGAAAAAAAGCAGTGGCAAGTTAAGTTTGATAACCCAAATTAACTTTGGGATGTCTTAATTTTTTTTAATCTTTATAGGAGTGGCCAGGATAAGTGAAGTGCTCATCCAACACAACAGAGCTCAAACCTTGAGTTTTGCTCAGCTGCCAAAGCACCATCTGCAGGTAGGAGGCACAGCCAAACAACAGCATGTTTTGGTCCCAGATCTGCTCTAGCTGCCCAGTATGCTGCAATACTGGAAAGTCCTGACTCTTTAGCTACTGAAAAGATAGAGATGCTCTCAATTCCATGAGAATTGAACCAATGAGGTCTAATTACCAATATATTTTATTCCTTTTTTATAATTCAAACTTGCTTTAGTTTACATTTAAATTCATTCAGTGTTTTGTATAGGGAAAAGGATGCTAAAAACACAATGCTATTCCTCTTAAAGAATTTTAACTTAGATGCATATTATTTTGGCGTAAGTTGAGGCTTTACTTAATTGAACTATATCCATATAAATAAGGGTTAAAAGTTGAATCATGAATGCTCACATCATTCTTTTTAATTGGTTTAACAAAGCCAATTTAAAACTGTATTCTTAGTTAAACCAAGAAATTGATAAGGCCTGAATCCGGCATGTGCTGGTTCTGTACTTTCAATATAATTACTTGCTGTGAAATTCTGATACTATCTTTTCTTTTTAGTGAATTGCTAAATCACCACAAATATCACCTTTTTGAAGAAAGAATAAACAAGCAATAAACCTCAAAAAATAATGGACCAAAGGAGTTTGACTGTAGAATGACCTGGGGCTATCTTAAATATTACATCTAAATATCCATCTTAAATATTCAGAAAATTTGAGAACAGTACCACACACAGTCTCCAATGCCTGAACTACCTGCAGATGGACTTTTGGCAGTGGAGCAAAACCCAGGTTTTGTGCTCTGTTACGGTAGATGTGCCCTTCACTTATCCTGGCCACTCCTATGAAGATTAGGAAGAACTAACCTGTGGAGGTACCACTTCTACAGACATTCAGTCATGAGCGGTTGCTGTAGAGCTCTTCCCACTCTAATAGTTATTTTACATTAGACTGCAAAATATTTCAAATTTAACATATAAAGTTTTTAGAGAGAAAAGTTCTATAAAAGCTTTATCTGTCAAAATTTGTTTTTCAGTGAAGAGCCTGTAGTCAATTTTCGTGCCACAGCTGTCTTGTTTTCCTTAAGTTCAGTGTTTTCATATATATCCAAACCACGGCTCTAGTTATTTCTATTACAAAGTGAAGAGCACTGTTGCTCCAAATCTAATTCTCAACAGCCTGTAAATTCTAAGAAGGAAATACATATCTGAAGAAGAAAACATCCATAGCAACCATGAAGTGCCATGTAAAGGTTAAGTCCAAACAAGGAGACTGGTCCTCCATATGGTCCTCCATGTGGTGCTCAGCCTGCCTGGCTGAGGCTACTCAGCCCCTCCGTGCTGGTCCAGCGACATGGCTGCTGCCAGCACCTGAGCTGGAATATTATCCCCCTGTGGTGGGACGGGCTGTGGAGACCTATCCGCACATTCAGAGCTGGCTCTGGTCTTTCCGATGCGGCGCACGGAGTAGACATATGTTATGTGACTAACTAATTTCCAGTCTGAAAGAACTAAATGCACAATTATAATTTAAGTTGCAGTCATTTATCTGCTGAATTCAAGGGGGCATAGTTTAGAGTAGCCTGTTAAGCTAAATATCTGGCAATTCATGTTCGATTCAGTTCTGTAACAGGAGCCTTTGCTGGATACCATGCTGTCTAACTAATGTCTGTATCACCCTTTTCTTGATGATATCAAGCATGCTATACCGATAATACACACGAATGAAAATACACAGTTTAACAATACATGCAGTACAAAATGTCACATCTTAATGTGATTTGGAACAGATCCTCAAAATGTCCTTGGCAACCAAATGCATAAAAAAAATAGTATTTTGGTGCCAAATCAGTCACAAATTTGGCTGTGGATTCTGTTTTCAATGTTTCACTCATGTTGGTCTGTTCAGACACTTCAAAGCAATTATGAATTATATGTCACAGTATATTATATTCTAGATCAAGGCACAGAAACTATTTTTTAGATGTGGGCAACCAAAACAGTCAAATAGATTGCTAGGAGTTTTTAAACTCGATGTTTGCTACATTGCTTGTTAAATTGCTTGCAAATTCACATTGACTTTGCTGTTATATCAGGCCCAGCATGGGGAATATGTTTAAAATAATCAAAATATTTTGCATTCTAAATGAATCATCGACTTTTGTTTCACTTAGAAATTTGACTTGATTTAATATTTAAGTGCAAAAACACCCCAAAACTAGACAAAATGTTTTGTATATCCTGACGTTATTATTTTATTTGTTTGTTTCAGTGGGGAAAAATATAATTTCCAGTTGGCACAATATTATTTTTTCTGACATTTCTGGTTCAAGGCAGAAAATCAAATAGTTGCATGATTATTTCTGGCTGGTATTTTACTTGGTCTTATATATTTATTCGTATGTGAATAAAAAATGCCTTTTTTTTGTGGTTTCACTCTGGATCTAAAACTAGAGAGAGAAATGACCTAAAAACCAGTTGGAAATGGAACTTCTTAAAAACAGAAGTTTCAAAGCAATCGTTGTATCCTAACTTGCATCTTTAAAAACTGAGTTCTTTCTGCTACTCTGGCATAGCTTCGTACTGTGACCATCCTCTCCACTAAACAACCGAGGCAGTCATTGCAGCTGATTTTCATTTCGTTCAGATTTATTTAATGACAATCTGGTGCAGGATGTTTGCATCTTTGAATAAGTACTGTGTTGCCAAACATATATTCTGCTCTGTCCTCTCACAGAGCTTTTAAGACCTAGCTATGAGGCTTTATAAAGTCATCAGAAAACACTAAGGTGGCTTTGAAGGTAATCTGGATGTCAGGAGGCAAAATGAATGTGATTTTGGTATTCTCATCTCTTTTTCCAAGCCAGAAAGCTCATTTTTCTGGGCCAGGAGAAAGGTGTTCACCTGGAGACTGGTTTTCTCTCACTTTGGTTCTTGCTAGATCCTATTTGTAAGCAAGAGCAACAGGAAGCACGTCCATTCCAGCATTAGTTTCCCTAATCAGTAATAAGGAAGCAACCTGACAACAAATAAGCCTGGTAGTCTAAGGAGAGAGTCTGCAAACACCAAACTATGAACAATTCTCAAGTGTGATTTTGTCCTAAGTTGGGCAGCCTGCAGGCATTTAAAGTTATCGCTTTCAGACTCTCTTTCTAACCCTGGTTAGAAAAGAAAAGTCCTGCTCCCATGAGAGCAATGGTAGCAGAATCATTCCATCCTATTTGTGGTTGTCTTAGCTGGCAACATGCTCTGCAGTTTTTCAGGTTAAAAGGTACTATACATAAAATATATGAAAAATGTATATAATTATGACTTTCTATTTCTTTTTCTCTCACAATCCTATCTAAGGGTAAGACAAGGATGATAAAAATTACCCAAGAAGAATTAGCCTGCTTCTTTTTTTTTATTTTTTTTTTTTTTTTTTTTTTGCTATTTCAGTGATTTTTGAGGATGACAGCAAAAATTGGAGACCCTTGTAGGTGAATGAAGAGAAAGCAGGTTTAGAAACAGAATGCCTTGGTTCTCAGACTACACTCCTCTAAGTAAAACATTAGGAATGACTTCAGGGTGGATCCAAACCCCTGGGAAACATATAGAGCATCAAAGCAGGTGGTGGTTTCGTCTTTAAAGAATTGACTGCCTTTGGTGATTTTGAAGAATACTTTGATGATGATAAATATCCAGCCTCACATGAAGACTCATCAAATGTTGAATACAGTTTAACTTATAAAAAAATCTCTCAAGAAATCTTAAAGAAATGTCTTTTTGTTAACAGAAACCTTTGTTGTTACCAAATGCTTTAAACTTTGCTCAAACAGTGAACCAACAGATAACATAATTGAGAATTAAAAATAAAAACAGAGTGTTTTAGAACAAATCATCTGCTTAGTATTTTATAGGGACAAAAACTAGTTTGATATTAAGCTTTGTCTGTGCAGATTTAATTTAACCAATTTTACATGAATCCAGCCCCCCTGTAGATACCTTAGAGGTCCATTTAAAAGCACCTTTTCAAGTTTAAAATGATTAGGGGTTTATCTTGATTAGGCATAGGTTTGAGTTTAAGCAAATTCTTCATACAAAATAAAATCATTCAGAAAAAAGTTTGACTAAGGCGAGCCTGCAGGGCCAGAGCTGGCTCTTCAGGAGCAGAGGTGGCCTTGGGGCACTGACAGGGAGGAGGTCAGGGAGATGCAGCCAGCGGGGCTCCTCACAACCAGCGCAGGGCAGGCCTGGGGACAGGATGGTCCTCAGCCCAGTTGCTGAACCTTCGTTAGGGTAGCAAGGACAGCCTCAAGATTTGTAGGTGTCCACAACACATGACTTGCCCTTCTCGACACAGAGGTCGGTGCATGCCATAGCTCATCCTCTGTGAGACATTTACCAAGCAGTTGTACTTCCACCTAGAAAGTGCTAGTTGAGCCCACCACAAGATGCTTTATCTCCAGAGCCTCCGGACTTCAGAGGGCATCTTAAACATCTGCAGTAATTTGTTGTGTTGGAAATTTGATGGTAAAGTCTTTTATGCTTAGCTCTTTGAAGGCACCCTGCCATGGACCCTCAACCTAAGTTCCCCCTGCAGTAGATATGGAGGGTAAGACACCAGGTTCACATCACAGATGTCATCAGGGAGCCTCTTAAATTACCTGGTAATTAATGTTCAGCAGAAGACAGGGACAAGTCCAAATGAGAGAAATGTGAACCAGAGGCCAGAAGCCAATGAGATGGTAGCAAAACACTACGATAATAGCATTTCATGGGTGCCACTGCAGTTAAACAGACAAGCTATGTATCTCTAGCTGCCACAGGAGCTCCTAGTTTAGCTTCCATATGACTGGAAATCCTGCTACAAGTTGCTAATTCTCTCCTTCACTGCTTATTTATCAATAGAATTAAGCCTGCTATTAATCATACCGGGAGCCTTTCAGTTGATCCAAATACAGTCTTGTATTTTTAATTAGCTTATGTTTTTCTGAAAATCACAACTAATAAAACGAAAAAGAAAGACAATTATCCACAATTTGAAACAAGGTCAACAAATACGAATGGACATTTCTCTGTATAGATAAATGTATTGTCAGACTTTTCTCAGCCTAACCTTGCAGTGTTCTGTGTAAATACCTCGGTGCATTGGGACCTCTGAACACCTAGCTAAATCTCCTCATACCAGTACAGTTCATTCAGCAAACAGCAAATTCAAGAACTTGAGGAGACAGAGGTACCTTTAGAAGCCTAATTGCTTTTGTTTCTAAGCTACCCATTTAAAGTGCTTGGGCTCTTAGCTCTTGTTATTTATCCTGTCTCCTTTGTTTTTCCCCCCTTGAAATTTGCTCCAGAGTAATTTGTTGCTAAAGCCTGATACCTCTGTGACTGTTTGATGTGTTGTTAAGTAAAGAAATAATTTCTAACGAGATCATCAGTCACTCCCTGCTTTCCCAAAGAAGAAAAAAGATAAAACTGTACTCCTAAACTGTCTTTGGTGAATACGGAAGTAATTCAAAATAAAGCACATTCAGTCTGAGATTTATGATGAAGCAAAGTTCATTAGCTCATTAGCAGGGGAAATAAGTTTTCAGAGATTTCATGAATCTAGAACAAACAGAAACTATGGCACCTAATTTACCTTGGTCTGAATCGCATTACAGGTTACATTGACTAATTAGGATGTACCACAGAGCATTCAGGTGCTGTCTTCAGTGGTATTACAGCCTAAACCTGGGTTGATTTTCATTTCATTTAAAGAAATACATGTTGTTGGAAGACGATAGCATTCCTAAGTATTTTGAAGACAAATTTTGCTTTAGAAATATAGGTTCACTGTAAAAAGCCTTTGTTTTTAAAAAGGAGTGGCAACTACAGTGGAGAGATACAGTGTGTTTAAAGTTAATAATTCTTTATGACCTAATTATTCAGAAAAAAATAAAAGTAGTTTGTTGAAATATTTTATTCTTTCTACAGCTGTGAAAGGCATCGCTAGAACAATTGTCTAAATATTAAACTCCTCTAGTATGAGTCAAAGTCAATTTGTACAGCTGAATATGACTATATATGCTTACAAATATTATGGTGCTCTTGAAGATATCTAATTAAGGGTTAGTTTAATGTATATGTGAAGATAAAAGAACAATTGCTCTCCTCTTGGTCAGCTATAGTCAGTTCAAACCATATCTGTACTTAGTTATTCAAAAATATCTGTATCTTGAGTAGCAAAAATCCAGTGCAACATCCAGCACCAAAGTTTTAAGTATCTAAGTTTTAAGTCTCTAACCTAAGCTATTGTGTTCCTTCTTTTATAATGGTTAACACATCCATAACACTAACAGGAATCTGAAATACAACCACTGAATTGACTTGAGTCATAACTCTGAGCTACACTGATATTATAAAAATGAAAAATTGAGAGGAATCACAACTGGTTTTGTATATACAGACTTACAGTTTTGTTTTGAGCTATGTATATTACAGGGATGACAAGGTGATATTGCAAATGATAGGCTTGTTGTATCCCAGCTTCCTTTGTTTTTTGAATATAAGAATTCAACATGTCTTTCTATCACCTCAGAGTGATTTCTCTGGGCATCATACCCAGTTTTCTAAATGCAGCTAATTGTCATGAAGCTGGAGAAACTGCACAGACTTTGCTTCGAAGTAGAATTTGGAGAGGTTTTTTCCTCTCACTTCTCTCTTCCTGTAGGTGTTTCTCATTAGCATGAAACAATGAACGGCTTTATCAGATAATAAACACTGTTAGGTTTCAATACAACTGACAACAATAGCACTAAAATCATCGAGTCCTATTAAAGGGTTGATACAACGCTTACCTGGAAGAATTAAAACTACGTGGAAACAGCAGCTCGAAGCATAGTAGAAAGGGCTTTTGTTAATTGTCAGGGTAACAAGAACCTGGAACTACCATGTAAAAGCAGAGTAGTTCTTTCTCTACTATTGTCTGACCTTGATTAGAGATAATAGCAGACAGTCATAGTTGTAGCTGGGAGACTTTAGTTCTCTCTGTAATGCTGTTACTGCTGGAGCTTTTTTTTTTTTTTTTTTTTTTTTTTTTTTTTTTTTTTTTTACTTCAGTAAACCTTTCTGCAGTATTTTCTCATCTCCAGATTGTCCTAATTATCCTAACTTGATAGAGTGCTTGAAATCCTTAATTGGGTATCATCATATAAGATCTGCTTGCTTTATTGCAAGTGGAGCTGGTAGGTATTCCTACATGCAGGCTGCCTAGTTCCACCTATTATTAAAACATACACAAAATCTTGCTACTTTCACACGGAGCACCTTTGTAGCTCAGAGCATGGCTTAAGAATTATAGGCAAGGCTACCTTCTCTTCTTGCCCTGTGCAATTCCACTCAATTGTAGCAGAATCACCAACTGTCAAAAAGAAGTAAGAACTTTCTTTTGCTTGCATTGTCAGGAAAACTTTAGCAGCATACCAAGCTAACTTAAATGACTCTTTTCTTTACATTAAGCTTTGCAGTACAGTAAAGGAAATACAGCAGAGAGGGTGTGCAAGGTTTCACTGTTATATACTGGTGGCTGCAGCTGAAATTAGTCTCCCTTCTTCTCCTCAGGCAGGAAAATGCACAACAGTGGATATTTGGGGAGGGGGTGGGCTTATAACCATGAAACACTCCTCTGTTCAATATCTCCTAAATTCTTGAAAGGTTTTACTATTTATCATCCTCCGTGGATGGAGAGAAAAGAGAAAATCGATGTTACCATTTTCTGGCTCTCTTCAGAGTTCCAGCAAACCTTAAATTCTTCAGTTCCTGGGAAATGCAAGGATTAATTTAACCTATTGCCAGGTTTACCTATTAGGAGAAATAACAAGTCTTCTCGTCAGCCTTCACATCTCTAGGCTATTGTGTGTAATAGTGTTAAAGCCTCAAAAAGAAAACACATAAAATGTCATTATGCTTTCAGGTCCATAGAATTTTATTTATAAATGTGATCTAATAGGGGTAAAAAATACAAACCTAAGAGTTTGTTTGCAGGATTTTTTTTACATGACATGGAATAATTCTTTATTGATATTGTCTCTATTTTAAATACTTCAGATGATTTCAGGGAGCTCTGTGTATCTCCTGAATGAGATGGTTATAGCTCTTGAAAGGCTGCACTCTGGCATACACAGTAAACTGTTAGCATAAATTCCTGTTAAGTAAAATGCTGATTATTCCCAGTTAAAAAAAATATATATAAAAGAAACCTTTTATTTAATTTGATGGAATTTGAGCTTGATTTTCTACTAGCTCTATGTGAATTTTGCTTAAGTCATCAATGCAAAGCATGAAAATCTCTTCCTTCTGGTTTTTCAAGAAATTGGAATTTTCAGATTATGGATAATAATACACACCTTTAAATACAACATTTTTTTCTCAGTGATTTATACAAGGCATGGAAATTATTCCTCCTTGCAGATGTTTAAATCCTCACATAAACCAGATAAATGAACTAATAGGACTCACTGTTTTTCCTTGCAGGCCTTCCTCCTGCTACAGTGGATATTTTGAGTAAAAGGATTACATTAAGAAGGAATATCAGAAAGGTAAATAAGAGCAAGAGGAGCTTGAAGAGGGGGAACAAGGAACAAACTTTGCTTGTGGAAAAGCACTGCTCTATTCTTTTAATATATGAAAGAACATGGGGCTATAAATGTGTGTAAGCAAATGGACCTGCATATCCATTTCTTTGTATGAGATAGAGGTGGTAAACACATATCTGAAATCATGCACCTTTATCTTATATGTATATTTTTAACTGGGGAAATAGAGTGTGCAGTATTGGTACTCAATTTGTCTATACAATCATGTTTGTCATTTCTAATGAATGTTGTTTCTCTCCAAAACATTGACACATATTTTAGTGTTTCTGATTCCCCTGAGTCATTAAATTTTGAAATGTGATGAAAGGAATGGTTTATTTAGGAGGACAGGACAGCCTCTTCCAATGCCTTAAAAGGGAAGAATACTTTGATGTGATGAAAAAACATGTTCTTATTTAGAATGATATTAGAAAGTTTCCTAGAGCTGGTGATTGAAGTATTGTGGGTTTTTTGGTTTTTTTTTTTTTCATTAGCTGTGTAATTACAGATAGGAAAAAAATTTGGTTTTGATGAAGAACTTTTGAATATGACAAATACTCATATTTTCCTACATAGATTTCCTATCCAAATGGTCTCATTCTCTATTGTAAGGGAGGACAGACAGGGTTTGGGGAGCACATCCTGTATTCAGCACATACTTTTGGAAGTAGAAGTTAGAACCTTTCCATAGCAAAACTTTTACATAACGTTTTCTCTGTGTTTAAAATGATCTTCAGATTAATAAAAAGAAATAGTCTTTGGTACTTTATTTGTCTGGACTGTTCTTAAACTACAATTATTGTGTTATGAAAATGCTTACATAAAGGTCAAGGAGGGAGAATTTCTGTCTATGAGCAAACCATCTGCAAGTTACAATACAGTAGCTGATAAAACATAGACGGTTTGCCTACTTGGTGGCTTTTCTCGATTTTTTTTTTTTTTTAATCAACCCATGCTTTTCTGGAGTATTGTACATGACAGAGAGAGAGGTGAGAGCTGCTGTTCCTCCCCCTCACCAATTTGCGCAGAGACTTTACAAGTCTGCTGGAATTTCTCTCTCTCTTCCTGCCAAAGGAAACCTGTCCTCTGGTTAACATAGCCTTCCCCTGGGATTACACTCCCTGTTGGTTTATGCAGCTTCCCATTCACCTGACTCCTGAAGATGCCTTCGTTACAGCTCTTCCCCATGCAGCGTTATTTAAAACCTTTGCAGCACCTCCCAGGCAGCAGGGCATGGCCACAGCCAGCATGGCCACTGCTATGTTCCCGATAGGGCTTGCTGCTCTGAGGACAGCCTAACATTACATCACAGCAGCTTTTCAGCATTAATCTTCCACACATGAGGTGTAGTTTCCACCTGGCTGTATTATATGATACAGAGAGGAGCTGGGGACTGGCTGTCTTTGCCTGCCCTCTCCCACTTGCAGAAGACCAGTACCTGCGAGAATATGGTTTACTCAACAAAAACTACTGCTGTAGGCACAGTGGCATATTTTTCTCAGGTAATTGCCTGTTGAAGCCAGGTTAGATGAAATTAGGAGAACTGTTACATCTGTTGAAAATAGTAAACTCGGGATTTTCTGTCTGCCTCTCAGAAAAGAGGATAGAATTAGTGAAATTGGTGTATATGGGCATTCATATACAGCTCTAGTCTGCTGATAAGCTTACTATACAGGTTTACTACATTCACGCACAACGTAAGTGAGTTCAGGTTGTAACTACCTTATCTTAACTACCCAAGAAGAGTTTCTTTTGTTTGCCTGAGAGTTTGGGAAGGTAGAGTGTGTGCATTGCATTTATTTAGTCATTCTGAATCTGCTTGAAAAAGTTTATTTGGGTCCTTGTCTGTTTTACTAACATAAACTTATATTTTGGCTTGTGTTCTGGGCCTACCAAGCAATACCTTGGAAGCAAGTACCCCCCCACAAGAAGCTTTCTTTTTAACTGCACAACCCACTCGTGCATTTAGATCTAACTGAAGAAAATTGATAGTGTTATATCAATATAGTAACTTGATAGTAAGCCTATAAGAGTCTTATTAAAGGGAACAGAAGCAGTTGTAAACAAAATACCTGAAATAACACCATACCCTTTCATTCATTAGTGGTAACCTCTGTGGATATGTTCAGATGGAGGGACTGGAAGGCAACCTCCAAGGTGTTGAGGGCCTCTGTATCAGTGCTTGTGGGAAACTCTCTGACCTTAGCCAAGCCCTTTGTGTTCCTAGAAAGCAAAGGCTATTTTCACATGCAATGCAAAGAGGAAAAAAAAATTACTTGTCGGCATGTTGAAAAGCAACCAAACTAAAGGGAAACGTGAGAACTATAGCTAGCATTTGGGCATCTTCGCTTTCTGACATTGCATGTGATTTATATGCTAGTTAAGAGTGTCAAAGCATGTTTTACTGCATATTCCAGAGACCCCAGTTTCACAGTGTATCACCCTAAATAGTTAGCTAGGCTTTTGAAGCTAATGCTAATGGTTTTCAGTGTTCTGCTAGCCTGAAAATAAGTTTGCTGAATACACACCATTTCTGGGAGGATTTATTCTGGGAACTAGAATATGATGCTATGCTACACTAGTTATTAAACTGTGAATATGTAGCAATTATGGTTGTGTTTCATATCAGCAAGGTGGTACTTTGTGCAAACATAGCTTTCAGCTGTGGGATATTGTCGTTAATATTCCTTTCTCAAAAGGACAAAGTGACATGCTGACCAGGGTCAACTTAAGCTTCATAGTTTCTGTAGCACTTAAGGCTAGCCCAGACCAGTGATGATTGCAAATGAGTCTGAATGTCCAACAGCAGAAGATCCTTTAGGCAATGAATTTTGATTGTTCTGCTCATAAGAGACTGCAAACTATATGAAGAGAGGAACTTTAAATGTCCCCTGATCCTATTAGAGGGTCATTATTCCAGGTCATGAATGCATTGCACTGGCAGTGCAGTATAATAAATGCTGACAACTATAAAGTACCAATTATGGAGAGAGGCAAGCAACAGACAGAGTTATATACAAAATGATTCATTTATAAAGTAGTGCTGGAAATAATGATTCTAAAAGTTACAGTTCTTGGAGATATGCATAAAGAAAAGGGCATCCCTTTGCTCACTAGAACATTGTGTGCATGAGTTTAGTCCTTTCTCTAAAAGAAAAGAAGAAGGAACAAATGAAAAAAATTCCTCAGTAGAATTTTGGGGAGGAAAAAAGAAAAAGTAGCTTTTGACAGAGCACCACCAAAGCAGAAAGCAAGTGCTTCAGAGATGTCTAGAGAGCACCATGGTTCTAAAAGATACAGAAGGTAAAGCCACATAATACATAATAAACAGTATGTGGAAGTATCATCCTCTCCATCACAAGATAGCTATAAACGTATTTTAAATGTAGAACTCTTTTTAAAGCAGGACAGATATCCAAAAACACTCATGTCATTTATGCTCTCAGCTTGTCTCCGAGGGCATAGTATTTTAACCTGTTATTTTTCCTAGAGTACTCTCTTATCTAGTGACTGTTTCCTGAATCATGCTATCAAAATATTCTTCATTCTTACTAGAAGTTCTAGGAAAAAATGTTGTACTAGAAGCAGACCAAATCCCACAGTTTTTCATTTCCAAATTAGTACATGAGATAATTTTGATATTAGAGCTAGGAGTTGAATGCAAGGCTATATTCTGTTTGTGGGGCAGCCATAACTTTTGCTTCTAGTCCCAAAGGCAGCCAATACCAATATAAATATCTTTTCCATCTGTAAATGAACAGTCCCCCTCAAATTTTTCCTTATTTGCCTTGATGAGGCTGGAACATCACCCGTCTCACTCTCTGGCCTTAAGGTCAGGCTCTTGGAAGCAGCATCATTCCAAGAATGCCTGTGCATTTAGGTGACACTCGGCCTAAGGAGCTAGTCAAAAACATTAAATCTCTTAATTATTGTGAATGAATATTTCATTGATTTTTACCTGTTCAACACCCACAACATAACTTGCATGGGAAGTGCTAAGCTGAGTTTTGAAAAGTACTTAGGTTTGTCTCTGGCTTCATCTTGCTCTGTGAGAGTGTGATGTGGCTTCATTTCCACCTAGTTCATCGTGGAAGGGCCTCCAGCTAGAATCTCAGGTGCCTTACAAATTTGTTTAAAGCCTTTTCTTGAGATAGCCTGATAAAGATGTTTCTAAAGTTATAGCTTGGAGGATAACGGGTAGCATCATGATTGTCATCTTGCACAAAACCATCCAGAAAATTGGCTTTCAGGGTCAAATCCAATAAGTGAGATGGTAGATGTATAGCAAGTGCACTTTTAGAGCTCATCGGAAATGCAACAAGATTACTAGGTGTTATCAAAAAATAATGTGTGCAGGTGGGAGCAATCTCTATCCTAACAGGAGGTCTTTGCAAATATTGTTGTTATCCAAGATGTGGACATAGATATCAATAAATTGTGATGCCTATTGAACTGGAGAGAGAAAAAAGATGACTATCTGTGGGAAGCAACTTAAGTGTGCTCTTTGAAGATGACAAGATAGAGCATACAATATGGATGTGAGGATTTTTAAGTGTACTTGTCCCACAGTAAATTTAGCCTGGAAAAGAAACCCTCTCTTGTTATCTGAGAATGCCCCAGATGTTGTTACATGTATGAATTATCTGGATAGGTAAAAAAGAGTTTTGCGGAGAAGTATTCAGCTGCAGGGCTGTCTGTATGTTATAGTTTGGCTGTGTGCAGAAACATCAGGATAAATAGTGAAAGCAAGCAAACTACCAAAACTTTTTATGTTTCCTGGTGATTTTTTTTTTTAATTAATCTAATTTCAAGAAGAAGGCTTGAATTTTGGGAAAGCTTTCTTTCTCTTTCTGTCTTGTGAGAATAGGACAGTGAAGCAGTGGAAAAGTTCATTTTAATTTCCTACTTAAACTCAGATGCACAGATAGATACCAAAGGGGAAATCAGAACTCAGATGAGGGACAGAAGAGTGTGAGTAACATATGCTCTTTCTCCCATCTGCCTTGTTCTCTGCTTTTTCCCCACAGATGTTTTATTTTCTTTTCAACTGGCATCTGTGAGGAAATGGGCATTACAAAACTGCACATACTCTCTCTCCTGTGATTAAAGCATTGGGAAAATGTGCAGAATGCCATTCAAAAAAATATAGCCACGTATGGGCCTGGACTGGAATTTAATCAATACTTCTGTCTGGTTTACAATGACCAGAGGCTTCATCACTCAGAATAAAAAAAAAGCACAAATATACAGGAGTGGCAAAATTAGAGCCAGCTAGTGAACAAGCATGCCATTATGTGGTCAAGAACATAATACAAAATTTTGTATGTTTAGTCCTCAATTATTTGAGATAATTCAGACCAGACAATTCTGGTTTTAGATTTTGGTCCATCAAGAATAATTTGACATTGATGCAAACTCGATTGTGAACGCCGTAGAGCATCGGCTGCACAGTTCCACGAACGTCCGTGAAGGACAGATTGACATCATTTAAAGATGTGTTTCGGCAACCTCTTCCCCCTCACACCTTCAAACTTCTCATTTTCATGCAAGGAATTCTGGACAGGAATATACAGTGCAGGCACAGTAAGTTCAATGCATCCATAATGCATCAGTCTTACTGTTTATGTGATATACCATTGAGTTGTGCGTGCACAGTAAGTCCAGTGGAGCCAGAATGTGTGACATTTACCGCAAACTTGCTGGCATCTGTGCCTTCCCAGCAACCATTTGCAAGGGATTGCCGCTTCACACAGAAGTGGAACGTAACATTTCCAACATGGAAAAGAGGATGCGCTCACTTTCTCCCAAATGATCAGCCAGAACTTTTGGACTGAGAATCTCTCTAGATCTTCTGCAGAGCAAAAGTCCATAATGAGGCCATCTTTATAAAAATAATCAGGGTGCAACAGAAAAGAGGACTTTCTAAATTAAACTCCAGCCACACCTTGTCCAAACTAGTAGTTGAGACAGTGCAACTGACCTCTGTGGCCTTTGGGTAACTACAGGAGAGTAAAGATCATTTGCTTCAGTTCTGTATTCGCTTTGTGTTTTTCCTCAGTAACTTTGTGTTCCAGGCTGCACCGGGCCGAATGTCGCAGCTATTTCTGAACACATCTGTGTTGAACAGTGACTCATACTACCCCAGACCTGCAGTGAGACTGAGACTGCATATGCAGTCTAACCTGATTTGTTTAGGCAGTTTGTGCTTAAATGGTTAATTAGGGAGCAGAAAGTAAGCAAACATATGTAAGAGTAAGAATGAAACTGCCGGCTTAGCAGAAATCCCTGTATCTAGTCATGCAGACCACCCACTCATCTTCCTTTTTCCTGGTCTGACTTTTTTTTTTCAATTGCAATAAATGGCAACCTATAATCTCATGCAACCTACATTCTCCTTTCTGTCATGGTTCTATTATTCTCAGCTTCTGAATCCTATTTTTGCAGAGCACGTTAACTTGGGAACCTGAGTATAGAAAGCAGACATCAGAATGGATAGTTTTCAGTCTGCGTCTCCCTCACCTTGACTTTTATTATTCAAATACCAACTCTGCCACCAGTGCAAATGCTCTCTGGGTGCTGCACATGGAGGCGAGGCCTCCCCCTTGGTCCTGTTCCTCCACGTTGCACATAAGGTCCTATCAATGTAAATGTGTCATTGCAATTCGTCACTCATCCTCGTCACCCATATCTTGGTGAAGCCTGCTTTCTCCAGGCCACAGCTGCAGGCTATGTTTCAGACTCCAAGAAAAAAGCCCTTCTCAAACATAATGAAAGAGGTAACAGCGCAAAAGAGTCCGCTAATGGCCAAACCCTTCTGTCAGTCCACTTCCCACAGGCTGCTCTGCGGGGTCTGAAGTGTAAACGTGGCTAATGGATAGGGGCCAGCCGATGCTGGTGCTGTGTTCACTGCTCTGGCTCGTACCTGAAGTCCTGTCTGGCAGAAGGACTGCCTGGAGGCACGCATAATGGTCACCAGTCTGCAAATGCCAGTCCCGTGATGGGGCAAGGCCCTCCGCTTCCCCCCGCTGCCTTCGGTGGCACTGCTAAAGAACTCGGCACAGGTAGAGGTATGAAGTATTTACCACTCTGGCTCTCCCCTGGCACTCTAAGTCCCCTCTTGGTTTTAGGAATTAATTTACTCGTGAAGTGAAGAAGGAATAAGGACACAAAGCTTGGGCTATCCAATGGCTTAGCCAGTGAAACTGTAAAGAAGAATACAGTTATTTCCTGAGCATCAACAACATGTTTCCACCCTGCCCTGGCAGTGCCCAGGAAGTATTTTCTAAGTAAATAGCAAGTGAGTAATCTTTTCTTTAAAATCTATCACCTTTGCATCAGCCATTTAGGTGCATATGCCACAGCTGATCCATCTGTAGTTCAGAGCATTACCACAGGGCATTTGTACTATTAAGAATTAATTTGTGGCGGGATCCATTAGAGTCTAAAGCAATACTTCAAATAAGTTACATTACTATTTCTTCTCTCCTCTGCTTTTATCTCCTCTCCAACCAATGCTCATGCTTCAGGGCATATGCTGATTACCAGCTGGGCAAGGGGAAAAAAGATTCCCACTTGTGTAGTTTTATACAATTAGATGAATTATGAAATTGTACAGTTCCTCTGAAATCTCCAGCAGAACTAAGAAGAGGATGCTAGATTAGATGAACTGCTGATCTGGTTTTGCTAATCCTCTGGAACAGGCTCTAATGTATAGAATAATTTGCCCTTGATATTAAGAACAACTTGCCTGTGTCTATCTAACAAGGAGAACTGAGGAAGTTTCCCTCTGTTTTTTGTTGTTTTTCTTGTTTGCCTTTTTTTTTCTTCTTAATTTAGGCACTTGCCTGTCGGCTTTCTCCAGGTTATTCGGATGGGGTAGGGAGGCTGATGATTCCCAGCATAATTCTTTAGCCTGCGTTCTTTTCCCCGCGCAGCAAAGCTGGCAGCATAGTAGCAGTGGCCTGAATCTACTCACTGATTTTAAGGGACTTTGGTCCTGGCCAGTTGGTATGGATCTTTCGGGATCCTAACTGAACTGATGTGTGCTTCGTCACTGGAGGACTGTGGATGAGCCCCCAGTTTGGCGCACTGGGGAGTGGATAAGATGCAGACTTGGCATTCGAAGCCCTTTGCACGTGCTGCAGAGCTGCTTGGTGATTCAGCACAAACTGGGGAAGAATTTTCCCCGTCCTACCACTCTGTCTATTTTCACAAAACAGCACTAACATTAATGAGGAAGGCAGCAATATGGTGTCTATTTGTTTGAGAGAGGCATGAAAGAAATAATTGTCCATCAATTTATCTCCTCTGCTGTGCCACTTCATATTCTATTAATGGCAAATCCCTCCATGCCAGCTGCCTGCCTCCTTACCCTGCTTCACAGGGGATATGTTTAGAGAATGGAGAGCTTGCTTCTACACTGCTTTTCAGTCAGTGTTTTATGTGGCATTGCTAGTTATATTATTCCCCAGTGAGACATGCTAGCACTGGTACAGTTCCCAATAAACATTCAAATTGAATTTTTGTGGGTAAACCTGCCAACAGTAAATCACTTTTTGGTACCTTCAGGTGCAAACAAGCTGTAATATTTCAGCTCTGGAACATTTTTTTTTAGTCCGTGTGGGCCTGAGTGAGATGCCTGCTGAGTAATGTTTTTTTTCAGTGAAGTACATGTTGTTCCTTGAAATGTAAACTCTTCCGGCAGTGTAACAATAGAAGTTCTTTAAACAACTTGTCTGTTATCAATAGTGATGAATGCCACTTGCTTGAAAATACTGAAACCTGGTTAGGATCAATATATGCAAATAGTTAAGCGCAATACTTAAGTGGTTGAATTAGGCATTCATAAGTTTATGTCCTCTCTCCACCCCACCACACCATCATGTAATGCTTGTGTTCTGTGAGCATGCATGACCTTGGGGAGTTTCCTGTCTTTGGTGGATCCCATTTGTTACTTACCTGACCATTTTCCACTGAGTCATCCAGGCAGAACCCTCTCCCCCATCTCATTTAAGCCAAAAGGACAAATTCACTCTGCTGATGGCAGGCGGAAGAGACAATATCCTGCACAGGACTGGTCTACCATGCTCTGGGGCAAAATTATCTGAGAAAAAGCAGGTTGCTACAGGGAGAAAAGCAGTTTTAATCTTCCCTGGGGCCCAAGGGAATTTTGCTGGCCAAAACTGCCTTTGGGGCACCCTGATCCAGCAACCCAAGCACAACCCAGCAAGTGCCATCTGCTTTTAATGCTGCTCAACCCTCTGCAGACCCCACTAGAAGAGAAGGATATCTAGCACGTCTCTATGGTATCTATCATGTTTCTGCCTTTCAGATCTTGACAATGGCATCCAAGGATGGTAGTGCATTCAGTTAACACTACTGCAAATATCGCTGCGGAGAGAGTGTATTAGAAATTAGTATTAGAAATGCCCATTCAGAAGGCAGCGATTAACAAATAAAGTTGCCTTATACATTGGATGTGGCTGAAACATAGATGTCTTTCTAGAGGGGCTGTGCTTGAGGCTTTACTGGATCACTTACTGTCCCAGCCATGAAGCTGTGACACCTGGGTGCAGAGGGAACTGAGGTATCGAAAGCTGTTTAGTATTTCTGGAACAGCAAAAAGTGCTTTATGTGTAACAGCAAAGCTGCTGAGGGACAAATTCAGGTCCTCTTTCCAAAGATATAAAAGACTCCCATGTGGCTGACTCAAAGGTTTTACACTAGGGCTATCTTATTTACTTAATGCTTACCAAGTTCATAAGAGAAATGAGGCAGGGTAGCTGGAGACTTTATGGTTATCATCTTATTGTGTCTTCTGGTGATCCCTTACCCTGAAATAAGAAAACAGTGCTTGAGAGGTCTATCAACAATTCTTCTCCCATTTATCCATCATTTTGTTTAGGATAGAAATATTTTCTCAAAAAGAAGTTCTTGCAGCAAGGTACATGTGTGGGTAAATGCTCAAAGTAATATTAGCTCTCTTATGAGAAGCAATATTTTTTGATTTGATGGTGCTTTAGAGCTTCAGCTATTTGACTAGCTGACAAATAGCAGCAGCTTTTATTGGGGTGTTATCAAAAATATAGATGAGCTTTCTGAACTCCCACTGTAGAGGATACTTGCCTGTGTTACAGTCTATTTAAAACCACACGCCAGGACAAATTGATAGCTGCTATAAAATAATGGGTTTTTTTTAGTTAGACACTATAGAATGTAGCCAAAGTTTTTCCAAATAAGGACAAAAGTTTCTTCTTGGAAAAATTAGAAATTACTTGTATATTCCCAAACAATATGTATATAATAGTTTAAAATATATTTAGAAAATATAAATAATTCAATTTGGTCGAAATACATACGTGCTTCGTCCTGATTCATTTTCTAATTATGTTCTTGTTCACATGTTTTTATGAGTTATTTACATTTTAAAATTAGATATTCAGTTAGGTATTCAACATTTTTTTTGTTGTTCTTGCACCTCTGCCCTTTCAAAGGATATGCAGAAGGCATAATTTTACTTTGTAGTTTATTGATACTGGTCAGGCCTATTCATGTAGTTGTGCTGGTGCTACACACTTAATCAGATGTAGCTTCCCCATGAAAACGTGCCCCATGAGGTGATAGCACTGCTTTTTCTCTCTGGGATTACCTGAGGAATTACTGTCATCTTAGAACTGGCAGTTTTGACACATTAATTCAGTGTGTTTTCAGCAACGTTTAGTGTTTAATATAAATATTAGTTCTCTTAAAAACAAAAATGTTAATTAGTCATTAAGGTTGAATGGATGTTAAAGAAAACATACCAAGGAAGGAAAGAATAGAAAAAAAAACCCTGATTCAATGCCCTCTTCCCAACTCTTCAGATTTTACTCTCCTGGGATATTATTTTGCTAATCTTCCAGTCATCACAGAACTAACCAGACCAAGCATGTTTTGAACTATTAATTTATTTAAAATGTAAAAAAAAAAACTCAGAAAGGAGACAATGCAAACAGTTAATCTCGGGAGTATTTTCTTACATCATTAAAAAAACATGTCTTTCTTTTTAAGGTTAAGGTTGTGTGCAAATTCCAGCAAATGAAAGTAGAAAAAAAATATTTAACTTAAAAATATGTCTCACTTAAAAATCTGATGGCTTTTCACCCATCCTCCCTTGGAACATCAATACCATCTGTCCACAGATGAGTAACCAACACAGCTTGAACACTGTATAAACCAGGAATGCTCAAAAGGCATCTACAAAGAATATTTGTCGTAGAATCTCCAGTCGCTCTCTCTTTCCGCTCGCTCTTTGCTGCCATAATGTATGGAAGTTTTAAGTGGTATTCAAGAAAATCTGAAAGTGCTCAGACAGAAATGGAGGGAGGCAGAATTCAGCGAATTATTTGCCAAGCTCCACTGCAAAGTGAGGTAGTGAAATTGCTATAATTGAAGCCGAACAAGGCCAGACTTGACATCCATCTATTAAGGATCAATTAGGAATAATTAAATCATGATGCATGGCAGAGTAGATTAACTCTTCCAACCAGGTGATAATAACATCATTTCCCCTTTAGCCCACACAGACAATATTGGGGCTTTGTTTCCATTAGGAGAGCAAATCGGTTATATGAGCCTGGAATATTCTTTGGTGTAGCCGTGTTTATTTACGGAGAGTGCACCTGGTCCTGCTGCTTTGAACAAAGTAGAGGTAAACAACGGCAGGCAGTTTTCTTGCAAGCAGGTCTCCAAGCCTACCTTTTCGGCATGTTCCCTTTACACGAAACAAGTGCACTGTCTTCCCTCCTGCTCGCTCTTATGGGCAGACGCAGTTATCTCCTAGTTTTCTGACGTCTTCCTGAACACGCTGTCTTTCCCTACACACAGAGGTTTGTCAGCTATTCGCTGATGTGCAGCTGTAGAGAACTGAACATCCCCTATATGATGAGCAGACCGCGGCGCAGAGAAGCGTGAGCTGGGGAATCGCCCTCCCCGACCCAGGGTGGTGTCTGCATTTAGTGCTTCTCACCCTGCAAAAATCTGGTTCAGAGGTGCTCGCCGCCACGGTACCTCTCCAATATCATGCGAGCATCGCTCCTCGCCTGTGCAGCCTGCCAGTTGTTTTACCTACTTTTTAAAAAGGGCTGTGCCCCTCCCCCAGTCTGCTGGAAAGGAGCGCGTTTATGTGGGCTTCAACCATGTCTGGCGTTGGCAAAGACCAGGGATCCGATTACGGCGGCTGTTAAAGCCTCGCGTTGTAATGTGTAAAAGGTAACAGAGGACTGCTTTATTAAACAAAAATATTAATTCTTGAACATTGCTTGGTGAGTGGGTAGTATGAAATTATGGAGTTACGGCTTTTGTTTCCGGCTCCAGAACTGACTCCTACATGGTGACAGCAAGTTAATCTAATCTCTTTCAGCCTTAGTGTCCATAGAGCAAATGGTTAGAACAATACGACCACTTCTGTAAAGTCTCTGAAGCTGTGGCTCGTCTTATTTTGCAGGAATCTGATCCAAAACTTAAGGAAGTCAACAAAAAGACTTCCATTGGCTTCCCAACATATTAATAGTACTTTTAAGTACCTTTTCTTTTTTTATTTTTTACTGAGATGGGAGACTTTCTCTCAAGTGATCTGAGGGGATAGATGGTTTATGTATTAGCTTGGAGGGAGAGTGCCATCAACTATATTAATTAGAAAAGTCACCTTTTATAATTAGACAAAAATCTTCAAATAGCGAATTGTTAGTGCTGGGAGGAGGGCTGAGGTAGGAAAGGCTAATGGGCAGGGTATTGGTTAGGAAGTCTGGACTAGTGGGTTGCATAACCTTTGAGCAAAGAGCATCCTTTCTCTTTTCTTTCTTTCTTCTTCTTTTTTTTTTTTTTTTTATTTTCCTGACTTCTCTGTTTACAGTACAAGGCATAATATAGCTCTGTTCTCTGTTAGAGCTCAGAGCACAAATACCTGTAATAAGTTTTTTAAAGCCCGATGTGCATTGTGCACACAGAGTTACACTTTGGATAATATGCTAACTTTTGCGCACATGCATAAAAGGCACAAAGGAATGCTCACATGATCCACGACGGGGTCATGTGAATAGCATATAAATTACACACAGAATGACCTACACACATCATAAATTATATTAGGTGCAGTGTGCTGTAATGTTCATTGTAAAAGCAGTCCTGTATTTTCGATTCAAACTGATTTTTTAAAGATGCTTATCCAAAGTCCATGAATTTACAGTACACCCACTCTACAAAAATTCAGGCAAAGCTCATGCAAACACCTCTGCACATGAACAGTTCTGTTGAATAGGATTCAGCATATGTGAACTTCCTCTCATGCATAAATGTTTTCAGAATCAGAGCCAGAGAGAGAGAGAGACGCAAAATACACCCTCAACCACAAAACGTAGGCTAATCAATTGGTCGCAGAGTCCCTCGACCGTCAGCCTTCCTCAAAAGCCCGGGAGCCTTTATGCCTTAAAAGCTGTGCAGTATGTGCTTGGTCTGAACCTGAGCTTAATGAGGTTTTATTGTTTTGTAAGGCAGAAACAAATGAAGAGAGTGAAGAGAAAGTATGCAGACAAGTGAGACTTGAAAGCGAGACAAGACTTGCTGCTCGCATGCAGGTGGAGTGTGGATGTCAAGCACACCAATGAGTCAGTTCCTTATTTTTTCTGCATTGATTAAGTAACTACTCGTTAAATGCCATAAATTAGGAAGATGAGGCAAGGCTGCATGAATTTGCTCAGAACTGTGAAACCAGTTTGAAGATAAGCAGCATGCTCACTGCCTGTCAGCACTATAAGACAAAGGCTACTATTAAGAAAAGACAACACTGCAGAAACAATATTGCTTCCATTTTGAGTTTTTTGGGGGGAAATGTGAGGGGGCGACTAGGGAGTATATAGGCTCTGATTACATCTCCACTGATGTAAACTGGTGCAGCTTCCATACCTAAGAAATCATGCCCATGTTGACCAGCTGGGAATATGCACATTAAAGGTGAAGGGTGAGGGGGTGAACAGTACTTGTTCCCTAATAGTCAGCTTTTCGAAACACTGAACCCATTTCCAAGTCACAGCATTTTATTTTATTTTTAAGAATAAATCTGCAGAATCTCCCTGATTAAGGCAAACATTGTGCTGTAGCAATGTTGAAACTGTAGTGTCCTACATTCTGCTGGAGACAATAGAGAAGTGAACTTCTATTTTAATATATGGAGAAGGGAAAAACTGTTAAAAAACTTATTAAAATTGCATAACTCCTTATTTCTGCCTCAGATAGTAATTCCAGGAGCAATATGGCTAAGGATTATTTTCAGCCTTCCTGTTAATAAAGCAGAAAATAAAAGTAAACAGAAAACAACTCTTTCTCCTGAGGAGAGGGAGACAAACAGAAGGAAAGGAGTAATCACATGCAAAGGACGAATGTTACATCATTTAGGGCATTACTGAAAGGCACCCAGATACCCTGGTGATAGGGGTTGTATAAGAACTGGATTTTAAACAGGTGGCATAAAAGTACAGAATAATAGATAAATTTTGGTTCTGCAAGCCATAACCATTTTGCTTTCTTAACCTTTCTGGGTTTAAAATTGCTCTGATGCTCATGAATATATGTTCTAATTTCTATAAAGACTCCTAGCAGATTGAGTCCATTTAGAACATTGTTGGCTCATCTGCTCCTATTTGATTTTTTTTTTTTTTAAGTTGGGAAATAGACTGGAGGAGACGCACGTATTGCATTTTAACTCTGCAGTCCCAGAGACAGGGAAAGTCTAGCAATCGTACTGCAAAGGAAGGAAAGATTAGTCTGTGGCTCATTTTGACTGTATTGATGTGATCGATAATAGCCGTGCCTGTCTGCAAAATGTGCGCATATAAGTACTGTATAAACATTGTTAAATAAAAGACTGCTGCATTAAATAATATGACCTTGCTACCTTTTAGTTGCAGTCTTAGAGTGCAAACTTGTTTTAATTAGCAGTCAGCAAGCAGACTGTAACTTCACTGAAGGAGCACTGAAGAATCACTGCCTATTAACAACCCAGCGGTAAGTAAGCCAGTACAAATACTTATAACCAAATAGTGTGCATTTCAGGAGTGGAGAGGATTAGCTATTGGGCACACAACACAGTGGAGGAAATTGCTTTATTCCCAGTACTGCTGGGTACCAGGAGGCAGTCACTGTGCCTCTAGCCCATTAACAGCATTCAGAGTGTTGCTTCCCATAGAAGGGGTTATTGGCTAACCACTGGGTGACCAATTAAATGCTATGAATAAGTCCCAAACCAAACAGCATGGGGCCTGTTTGTGGCACAGTGGTATCATTACTAAAGTGAAAAACTTGATGAGAAAGGAACATATTTAATTATAGAACTATACAAATGGCTAATTAGGACCATAAAGTGAAATGAATGACTTTCCAGTGGATTTTTGAATGTTACTGATAACTGCTCAGCTTCTTTGGAGACCATGAAAGTGATCTACAGCTCTAGCCTGCACGTTATGGTAACGGATGGATCTTCATTACCGGAGCCGTGTGTGACCTGGTTGCTCAGGTAGCATGGGCAGGCCTCGATTCCTCTCCCGGCAAGGGTTCTCCCGCTGCAGCCCCCCTTGGGCCATCAGTTCTGCTTGCTTTCACACCCCTTCTCCCAGGTTTAAAGGCAAAAGCATTACCTGCCATACAAACTCCCTCTTGCTTGGAAACTGAGAGTCTTGCTAATTCTGTAGCACCTCAGACCTTTAGTTTTGGCCTTTAAAATCACAAATGGGCTAGAAAGAAATCTTTCCCCTTCATATCCCTCCCCAGGATCTCACAAACACCCCTACCAGTTATTTTGATCTTTATCACACAAAGTAAAGATTCCTTTAAATTACTTAGTCTGGCTTCCAAAAGAGGCCCCAGAGCTCAATGATTTCTTAACGAGAAGTGAACTTTTCATTTCTTCGCTACATGTATCCTTGAAATGAGGAGAGAAATTTCTACTTCATGAAAGTAGAGGGACCTGATTTTTTTTAACCAAGCTTTTTTTTCCAGCTGCATGGGCACTTGGAGGCCTAGAGAGAACGCTAATTCTTCTAAATGACCCATCCAATTATTTATTGATTTGATCAGTGGCAACAGTAGAAGAAGTTGAATATACTCTTGGTTAGTATAGTATATAAACTGTACTGCAGTATAACCAAGATATGTTATGATCTGTCAGTACTAGCTCAAAGCAGCAAAGACAGAGCAAAGCCCAGTTTGCAGAACACCTAATTTCTGACAAGTCCCCAGTAAGTACCAGGCTTCGGAGGTACCAGGGCCATGCTCAGACCTCGTTCGGTAGTGCCCCCAGGTGCATGGATGATCTTGCACCTTTGGCTTCTCAGAGGGCTCGAAAAGGCCTGGGAGACAGGGAAGCAGGCGTGCCTATGTGCCTAGCCAGAAACTGAACTAGTTCCAACTCCAGCATTCAGCTTTTCAGGAGCCTTATCAGCACTTTTAAGGCTCCAAAAGAAAACCATCCCTCCTCCCTGATTTCCAGGCTGTTTCACTGCAGATGACCAATATTAGAGGCCTGAAAGACTTGGTACTACTCGCAACACTTTGTGCCCTCACCTTTCATGTCATCCATCACCATATAAGTATGCATTAATTTTTCTGTCCTAACGTGTGCAAAAATTACTGTAGCTCCTTGTTGACAAATGGCAAATCAATTAGTGAATTACTGTGAGAAGTATTCACCAGTAGACCCACTTGCCTAAGATGCCTTTTTACCCTAATTAAGTGATGTGACTCTGTGATCCCCATTGTGGATCCCAGCTATGTAGCATGAGGAAGATAAAATGCCACACTGAAGTTTAAATTCAAAGTTCAGGTGACCCATTCTATGAATCTATTTCAAAGTGACACTAATTACTTTTCTCAGCTGTGACACCTCATGAAATACAGGATTAGTGCCTAGGCTATAATAATTTTGGTTTTCTTTCACCAAGGGGAGGCTTGCAAACAGCTGGTTGTGGATCTGTTGTTTTATGAGCCTATAAAAGAAAGTAATCTCAGTAACAAGAGACTGACTGAATTTACCTACAGTGTCCAAAGCCTTTGGTGCAAGAATTACAAAAAACTTAAAAAGCAGCAGAAAATGACCACAAAACCTACATGGCTGACAATTCTTTGCAGACAGCAGATTCTAGATTCTGAATGCAGCACATTTTTTTCCCTGAAAAATCTAGCATGTTTTTAGTTTGATAAAAGATACAGGAAATCATGATTTCCTCACACAGGATGAGGAATACTTTTCTGCATGATTTTTATATGGAGTAGATCAAGAAGCTGGTAAGTGACTGATAAATATATGATGATATTGGATAGAGGAAGCACCAGAAAGAAACACTACTAAATCATGAATCTTTCTATCAGGTGGAAACAATACACTTCTGAATCTGAAGTTTATCTACAGATGCTTATATTATTATTATGGCAAAGTTCATACTGTGCAGCAACAGTCAAGATGTACATTTTTCACAATTGATCTGAAGCTGTGGCAAAAAAGGCATCTTTAGACCTAAAAATATTGTTTGCAAATATTTCTCCTATTGATTCCATTCATTAACTGATATCCTGTAAGGAGCAGACAATAAGACTGTAGAGTGGCAAAATTTCACGGAAAATGCAGGAATATTTAACCTTACCATTAACGTGGGAAACATTATTTTAATTGTGTTTGCTCTGATCAAGGGAAGATACATACAAAATGATAGGTCATCAACTATTCAAAAATTTAAGTTCCAGTTATAGTATGGAGAGTATTTTTGTTTGTTTCTGTTTTAGGGAGACACCCAAATCACAGAATTGTTCTGATATTTCTCATATACTTCTCTTTGCTAATATGTAATGTATAAGGAATAAAGCTGGTAAAGTCTGTTGCCATTCTCCTTATTAAAAAAAGGCAGGTTCATTCTGCTCATTCACAGAAATTTGGGATGATCCCATGCTAAAACAGGTCATACCAGTGTCCACTTCAGACTGTCAGAAATATTTCATTCTTATCATAAGACAAGAAAATACTTTCTTTTATGCTGAACAACTGTAATAACAGAACAGACTGTACACAATTGAAAATCCTAGAAGAAACAATAGCAACAAACACTGTAATATGATCTGTCAATCTACATTAATCTGAATATATAGATATAATTTATCAATGTGGTATTAAACATGTCTTAGTGCATTACAGAATTAAAGTATGTTAAAGTAATTGCCCATTGCAGTAGGAAGATTTTTAGACCTTAAGAAGACTAACGGGAAATTTTTTCATCCTTTCAAATCACTAACAGGCTCATATATTTTATGCTTTAAAATATTATTACCATATATGATGTTTATACTTTTATTTGCAACCTACTTAAACTAACAATGCCTTTTCTAGATAATTTCCTGGCATTTATGGGCAGGGTTTATCAATTTAAAAATTACATTGTTAATTTTTGTAATCTCTTGGTGGAATGGAAGGAGTCAAGTACAACAGTCAAATAATGAGTACAGAAAGTACCTTAAAGCTTAAATGAAAACTTGCGGTTAATTAAAATAACACTTCTGTAGAGTACAGCATGTACAGCATTGAACTAAATTGCTGAAAACATGTAGCACTTATATCCTGATCTCTTATCTAAAACTAAAGTGGCCTAATATGTTGCCCGTGTTCTATACTGTATTATGCTCCAAAGCATACCATAAATCAGTCAGAAAATGCTCTAATTTTCATTATCCCAGTATGAAACTGCCCATACACGTAAAACTAAGGAGGTCATTTTCTTTAAAGCTGAATTTCCAGTGAGAGCCACTGGTCAAATTCAGATATGAAGTATCTCATTTCCACTATTTTTAAGATATAGGATCTTTAAAGTGACATCTTTTCATGCTTGCACTATTCAACCATGCTTCAGTGATTTTTTTATCAGTCAATGTGGAAAAAAAAAGGTGTTGCCTTTGAGTTGAGAATGAAATGGAAAAACTGCAGGACAGAGAGAACTTGCTTGACAAATCAGAGGCAACTTTGAAAAGATCAGAATTGAAACTGATGTTCAATTTTACACACTTGGTCTTCTGAGTAGCATTTAATTAGTAGACAAGAGAGGAAATCTATTAGAAGGTCTTAGTAAAAAATTGTGACACCTTCATAAAATGTTCTAACCCCACTTTGGTGAGTTTTGTGGATTTAGCTTCGCTATTGGAGATGTTAACATTTTGCTAAGGGACTCAAGTGGTAGCAGTGTCCTCTGTTGCTGGTGGCTTTGCAAAGCCTCAGGAAGTCTTCCGATTACCGTGCTGGTATCTCTTAGGAGGGAATCATTAGGTGGGAACTGAGGTAGAATCAGACTTAGGCAATATTTTTCTCTGTTTCCTCACAGCTGTCTGCTTTTATCTTCTATGATGACCGAATAACTTGTAATGTACTTTCTATTGATGTACCATATTTATAGGCCATAACTATCTCCCTGAAATACTACAAGTCTCATTTGAGTCTCTTATAAATTTCTATAAGTTTCCATGCTTAAAAGAAGGCAGAAACTGTTTTGCCTGTGCAAATCCATGGAAAAAACATGAGTCCTTAGCATACATAAACTTATCTCAGAGGAGATATTAGCAGTGGGGAGCAGATAAACAAATTGTTGCATTCAGGATATTACATCTACAACCAATGAGGGGATTGACTTTTTTCCATTGTTTCTCTGTGGAAGTTTAATCATTGGAGAGTGGCACGAAATACTGATTCACTGGGCTCCTGTCAGCATTTCGAGTGGAAATATTGGGAAAGTGGCATAAGAAAGTTCACCTGTGCAGAACTCATTCCTGTAGCCCAGCTCCTGTTCCCTCTCCTGAGTTTGCTGATCCTCAGAGGACACTTTCCATAGGATCTTTGGAAAAAGGAGAAATGATACCATGCCTGGGGAAGTGTTACACACATGTTCTTCTAAGCACCTCAAGACAACTGGATTTTTACCCCTTCTTGCCCAACATGGCCAAAGAGAAAAGGAAGGCTTATTGCTCAGCCTCATCAGCATGAACCATGCAAATATAGCCATCCTAACCCCCTACTCACATGTCAGGAGGGTGTTGGAGCAGCAGGACAAGTCTGTCCTTCTCTTGAGCAGAAGGTTTGGAGGAAAAGCCGGGATCCATGTGCTTGCATAAAGTCAGTCAGAGGGACTTCTGCTTTTGTGTAGGCGAAGAGCTAGGTGTCTGTTCTTCAGTAAAAATAAAGAGTTGGGTGTTTTAATCTACATGCTGTGATGCTGTTAAAGCTTGATGTCTGGCTCTACTTAGAGCACTGCAATCTTGTTAAAGGACTGATGACAGGCATGAAGTTACTAAATGCTCAAAGTGTACTCTGAGCAGCTATCAACAAAAGGAGCCTTGAATTAAATCCTTGCCCCTAGACTTGAGCTGATCTCTCAGTCCTGACTGAGCAAGCTTCTCTGCTCCACTTTATACTCATCCCTTTCAGCACACATTTTATGAGAGGCGAGGGGAAGAGGAAGCAAGGAGAGGAGGCGGAGGAAGGGTGAGCGTACTTGCTGCCAACCACTTTCTCTCTCTTCAGCTATTGTTTTAATAAGCTCCTTCCCATTATGTCATAGAGCCTTCATAAATATCGGAATTACAGCCATTTATTAGAAGCCAAATAGCTGACTATGTGATTCTGTATGTTTTGCATGACACTTGGAACATTTTGAATGTGATGAGCGATAACAAAAAAGGTTCTTGCCTGACTGTTCAAAGAGACATCAAAGAGCAGCATTAAGGATGCATTTGGAATGTGATGGTATTTTGCTACTGTGATGCATGTTTCAGGAAATAGTCACTGAAATCCTAGATTATTCACCTTAAATAGAAGCTTGTCTAGATTTTCTAGGTCCTAGCAGAAATTTAAAATTACACAGGGCTGGATCAGCTGCTGCTCTTTCACATCAGAAAAAGTCTCCATCCTCAAATAGTCTATCTCACTGCAGTGGGTTTACTCACATGAGTAGCTGCTTAGTCGTGGAAGTAAATGCATCACAAACCAGTCTTTGTGTTCTGAGAGGGGGAAAAAAATCTAGTGGTTTTCAGTCTGTGGTATGTAGATTTTAAAGGACTTGAGGGATAGTTATACAGGGAACGTACCTGGAGAAAACTTATCTGTTTCAGTAGGCTTACATTTGTCATAGAGTGGTCCATATTTCTTTTTGGAGGAGAGGAAATTGATATCAAAAAGAAAAAAAAAAAACAACACCCCCCCCCCCCCCACTGAATTAGTCAGTTAGCTATCTAAGTATTTGGAGAAGACAATGAATCTTCTCAAGAGTGCAGAATGGAGTCCCGAGCAAACAGTGTCATTTCTTGGTAAGAATCGAACAAAAATGTTACCAGGTCCAAAATCCTCACCAGGACTCAGCTTCCATAGAGCTCTCTCACTAAAGGCAGAGCCAGTCGTATGTGAACAGAAGGTTGGTATCTGGTTCAAATCCCAGCACTCCATCTGTCAGCTTAAATATTAAGAAATTGGTAATGCGAGGTCAGTGGGGGCATTTCATATAAAGTATAAAGCGCTGCTGTATTTCAGATGATTTTCAGCAAGCAAATGCAGGGGAAGAATTGGAGATCTTCTCTAAAAAAGATGTCAGATTTTGTCTGCCAAGGCTATTTTGCAGTCTGGCAATATTTATTATTGGGTTTGTTTTGTTAAATCTACTGTGTGGTCTTAATATTTGTTTTAAGATATTTGAAATAATGAAGATAATAGCAGAGTTACCTTGTACTTGCTGCTCTTCTGTATATTCAAGAAAAACTCCAAATTTGATAAAGCTTTGCCTGAGGAAAGGCTGCTAGATTAAATTTTCTCAAATTTCAGTGGAAGGTAGGTTGCCACAAATCACATTTACAAATGCATGTGCATTTGCCTTTGTGTAGCGAACACCTGCAATATTAGATTCCCCATGATTGTCCTTCTTGCTCTGTAGAAGCACAAGAGAATACTTACCACCATTGTCCCATACAGTTGGACAGCCCAACCTGTGTGTTATTTGCTTTTTCTTCTTCAGCATGTCCACCAAAACACTGCTTTTGGATGGCAAGTGGATATGGCCTACCCAGATTCCTCTTTGATAGCATTCACATAAATTGAGTCTGCATTGCTGAAATGCATGTGTGTTTGCACTGTGATACTGTAGTGAAACTTCATCTCCCCCAAAACATGGTTAAGGAAGGTCTTCTTAGCTAGCAGAGAGCAATGGAGCTCATTTTACCAGTGTTAAACACTGAAAGTTCATATAGAGAGAGTCTGAGGGGGTCTTAAGATATAAGTATGGATAAAACTCAGGTAGTCTGCAAACTGTTGCAATTAGGTTGAATTCTTGGACATAAGCACAGAAAAAAAAATTAATAATAATGATAACAGTAGTAGTAATAGCAGTAATAATAAACAACTAGTTAGGAAAATGCAGGCTAGCCCAAATAATGATACATTGGGGAGAATTCTTGCTACCGACTGGACGGATGTAAGCTAGCTGCAAAAATACATCGGTAAAGCCCTAGAATACAATGTATGAGCCCTGCTGAATTGGAAACATCAGAAAACATTGGAAAATGCTAACACTGGAAAATGTTAGCTCAGACACAGTAACACAGTAGTGTAACTACATAGCTTCTAGATAGAAACCCGGACAAGTCTGGCCACCTTGCAGTAAAGGTCGAGAGGCTCACTTCTCTCCTTTGGTCAGTGGCCCCAAAA
This sequence comes from Dromaius novaehollandiae, assembly GCF_036370855.1. Taxonomy (NCBI): domain Eukaryota; kingdom Metazoa; phylum Chordata; class Aves; order Casuariiformes; family Dromaiidae; genus Dromaius; species Dromaius novaehollandiae. The sequence continues at coordinate 25,848,908 of NC_088132.1, forward strand.
CACTGCCAAGTTCTCACTGAGATCCTTAAATCTTTGAAGTTAGGATTTGCTCTGCTGAGATTATCTCTCACTGAATGATGTAAAAATTTGTCTCATAGTTAAATAGCTGCTTACCGTGCCTTTGTGTAGTTGGGCCTGTGATCCCATCTAGCTAGCTAGATCCCAAGCTAGCTAGCTAGCTTTTTTTAATACAGACCTGCAATTTCCCCACATTATTGGAAGGAAGTCCATTAGCAATACTTCTCTGACCATGACTGAGCTTCTAATACCAGATATTTTTGAAATGGTTTGTGCTCTTGAACTGACTATATATAAGAAGGTTTTTGTTCTGCATCTTAGACTTTTTTATATATATCATGCTTACTGTTTTGATACCTGAGATCCCTTCTGTTCTTAATATGCTGAAAAGCAAAATATTTTTCTATTTAAAATAATGCACCCTCCATGCTGAAGGGTGTGACCAAGAGTTGAGACCTAGCAAGGAACTGTAAAATACAGCAGACTTTCATGTCAAGATACCCTGTTTTTAGTGATGATGCTACTACGTGATGTGTTACTCAAAAGATCTTCTGACAAGTTTATTTCAAAGATGTTCATTAATTTTAAATTAAGTCATCAAGCTCTTTGGCATCTTTTTCTGCTAGTTTTCTTTGGAGGGCACAGTTGTCCTGGATGGTTCCTTTCCTGATGCCAGACCAAAGTAGTCTTCAGGAGTCAGAAAGGGAAGGAGTGTTCAAAGGGAAGCACAACACCCTTCCCTCCCGGCATGCATGCAAGCCCCTTCAAACTACACTCTGTGACTGACGTCTTCTTTTGCGCACTACTGTATCCTGTCAAAAGTGATGGGAACATATTGTGTGATTTTTTTGAATTCCCTTTGAAAATCTAATTTTGACTTTAAGTTCTAAGTAGCACAGTCAACCTACAATATCGGGTCTAATACCATTACGGTTCAGCCTGACTGTAATCACAGTGACTGTTCATGAGGTAACTTGGATAGTGATGGTGGCACAAGTGAGGTCTTCCGTCAGTTTACTATTCTTTCAATTTCGGTACTTGAGGACAACCTTTTTTCAGCCTTTGAAACCTATGAATCAGTGTTTATTATTGATAGTGAAATGTGAAAGGTATTTTTATATTTAACATCTTCACTGTTTTTTTATATATATATATCACTTCATGTCAATGTTTGGTGTTGATACAGGTTTTTTTCACTGCAGAACGACATTGACCTATTGGCCTTGCTGGTCATTGTGCGGAGGTGGTGTTGCTGTTGTTTTGTTTTGTTCCTTGGCACATACAATAGTTACAAATAATGATAAGAGAGCTCATGTTGAAAATGTAGCCACTCATAAGATAACCATAATTATTGTGTACGTGTATCTCTGAGTCTGCTCACTCTGGCTAGTATTTCTAAGCAAAGGAAGCATTAGGTTTTCCAAACTATTTGGAATTTGACACAGAATGTAATAAATATATTCCTTAAAAGAACAAGGAATATTATAGCTTCCTAAAACTGTAATTGTGAGTAGGGTACTATAATTTTACCCCAGCACTGTATTTTGAACAACATATGTGTACCCTATACAGTGGCATCCGTAGAAGGCCTAGCCATGAAATAATGTTATTGGGAATATGGTAGTCAAGTAAAACAAATAAAAATTTACCTCTGAACAAGATAATAACCAGAGAGTTTTATGCCACTTTGCTTGCTAAGAGAAGCTTCCCTTAAGCTTCACAGCAGTACGTATCATTTCACAGAGAATACCTTTTAATTATTTGATGTGCTCTATCCTCAAACCACAGCCTGAAAGTGGGGCTCCTGGCCTGTAAACACTCAGTTTTTCTAATTGCGGGAAAGGACCCTATCCACTGCAATACAGTGGGACGCTGAAGAGTTACTTTCCTATCAATGCAGTGGCGGTATGGCCAGAAAACTTCCAGTCACACGAAGAAGACTGGTCACACAGGGTAGCGCATTTCTTCTGAGATGGGGTAACTGTAGTCCTCATGAGATTTGTCACCGTCCAGCATAGCAAGCAGTATGGGCTACCAATTCAGAAGCTTTACTCAAATTTTACCAAATTTGCAGTTCTTTGCTCCTGAAGGAACTGTGAAAAACCAGGAAACTCTTTACACCTATATTGCTTTAAATAAGAGCGAAGTGGACAATTTTAGGGTGGGAACAGGGAACTAAGGAACAACCATCCTGTAAGTCACCCTTATTTTCACAGTGTGTTTGGAGACCACTTGTTTTTTGTGAAAAAATTTTTGGTACAGGAGGTGCTGAGATACTTGATTTGCTTTAAGTTCTCTGGCACAGACAAGCATACTGCTCTACAGAATATGTTTTAGTAGCAAGTCCCTCAGGAATCATTCTTTAACAAAGATCAGTGCAGAGTACCACTTTCATTTGAACCCATGCACTTGGGACTACCCTGGCAGGTGCTGATAGTAGTCTCTGACGTATCATGGACTAGGCTAAAGGCAGTGAATGGACCCATCACACTGCTTTCAGTGTGAACTGAAGGAAAAAGAGCTTTAATTGGCCTCAGCTGTTGGCCATGACCGGTTAAACTCGTAGCCTGGAAGTGCTGTGGGACCAGTGGCAAACACAAGGGTAAGAGGTTGTCTGATGGTAGCTGTGCCAGGCTGGGGCACAGTCAATCCTGCAAACGATCCTCAAGGAAGATGCCTGTAGTTTTCCTCAGTGCTTGTGACAACAGGACCTTGCACACAGGTAATAAAAATGGTGCAATAAAATTAAAAAAAAAAAAAAGCTGATGAAACAGTTGCAGCACATGCCAGTCTTCAGGATTGCAATATTGGATAACTGCTTGAGAAAGAGGTGATGTGAACAACACTCGCAGAACAGGGTCATCAAGAAGCCAATGTGCTGTGTGGGCAAGCAGGCATTTAGCTGTATGTGCAGATAGAGCAGTTAATCATGGCAAACTTGGCATGAGTAAATCTAAAAGGTTTTATCCCCTGAAAAGGCACACTAGATAAAGAGCTGGAGTAGTACAACTACATTAAAGTTTTCAGGTACATCCTGCAAGTATTTTTTGGCTAATGAGAAAGTTAGACTGCTGGTAATTGAAAGATTGCATCACCATTTCTTATTATTCATGTCTGCCATCATGTTCTTTTCACCTGAATGCAAATGAAAAAGTAATGTATAACTGAATTAATGTACAAGCCATCCCATGCCTAACAAAATGTGTAAATATAAAGAAAATGGAGGTACTTGGAGAGACGACGCATTATAGCAAAATGAAGAAATATATTACTGCTTAGATGCAAAGATAGTGTCATAGATGTGAAATATATAGGGAAATTTGCATATATTATCATCTGACAATTAGCATGTTTAAAAGTAAAATGAAGTCAAATTTGAATCTTGGGATTTTCAAATTAAAAGCTGGCGCTCTGGTTCTGCGCAGAAAAACAATGTCACAGCAGTATCTTCAAAACTGGAAAGAAAAGAGTACATGCTGAAGCCCAAAGAAATGTAGTGAGGCCTATAGAGACAGGTGTTTGTACATGTACAGTATTGAAGATGTTGCATTCTTTTTGTGAGTTGCTTTAAGTCCCTAAGTAAGCCACCTTCTGGAACGTAAGAATTTTTTTTTTATTTGCTCTGTTAGGTTAGTATCAAGGTAAATGCCTGGGAAATGACTATGCTAACAGGTGGTATACGCTTGTTCTACCACACTCCCAGGCACAGGAATTTCAGTTTTGTTGTAGCCTTTAATTTCCATTTTGCCTGGGAAAAATGATTACCAGATGGCACATGGCTATTTTTACATGTTGTATGGCAAGTTTCCAGCTGATAATTATGACATTACTGCAAGAGTCTATGTTTTGTGCTGAATATTTGGCACTTACCTTCAAGTGGTTACTTCTCCTGCTCTCTCTTTCATCCCCCGCTTTTCTATCCTCTCTTCCCCTCATTTGCCTCTGTCATTCTCAGCTGAGACAGAAACAAATTTCAGGAGACACCATCTAAGAAAGCAATAATCTTTTCCTGAGTCTATAATTCAGCCTGGAAAAAACAGACAACATGCCATCAAAAATCCGTTCCACTAATCCTATCTCACTGCCAGAAAATTATAATTTCTGATTTAGTATAATTTGTTTGTATTTTTATGGCTTAGATACTGTCAAGGGTAAGTCAGGACAAATTGTCTCATCCATTGAGTTTCAGAAAAGCTGTGTAGCCCAGTAGTCAATTTGCTGCTGATGCTTTCAGACCTGTCATATGACATCTATGTTATAGCATTCAGTCATCTATTTTATTAGCGATCTTACTTTAAAGCCTCCCAGGGAGGCCTTGTGAGAGAAGGAGAAACTGAAAGCAAAGGTAATTGTAATTACAGTCATTTTGTACTATTATGTAGTAGTAATAAATCCAGAATTGCAATGTAACACTCAAGAGGAGAGTTAGGTCTTAAAAGATGCCAGAATTAATAGCTGTACTTTGTTAGTGCACCATCTTGCATACATGGAAATAACAGATTTCAGAGGTGGTGGAGGAGACCTTTATAATCTTACCTTATTCCAGGTCTGGAAGCCTCTCTTGGTCGTCTTAACAACTCTGAAGATGATACAACGTACATTTGGTTTCTCAGAATTCTGGCTGTGTGCTCCTTTTAATTCACTTTAAAACCATCATAACTTTAAGCAAAGTCACTTTTAAGCAAAAATATCCATAAATACAATAGATGTGTGTTTGTATATACAAGGATATGTGTGAACAAGAGGGGGGAGAGCAAAACAAAAAATGGTAAGTTAGCATGTTTCAGGACTGTTGCTGTAGAATGTTTTTAAATGGGTTATTTAAGATTCAGAAATGTTTGCCAGCTTGTTTCCCAGTTTCAATGATAAAAATAAAATGCTGTGTGGCTGAAACGAGAATTACTCCCTTGTGTGTAAAACGAGGACTTGGTAGAAATCTGTGCATTTCCAGACTGAATTTCGCTGCTCAGACCAACTGAAAGTGAAGCATGCATAATTTGGCACTGTTCTTTCTTTATTTATTTGCTTTTAGCACATACTTTAAGCTAATTAATCACATAGAGTGTCCTTTGCCATTCCCCACCCCCAAATAAATTAACAATTTGTTTGTCTGGAGATGAAATGCAGTGATGTTCAGTGGGTGAACAAACAGTGCAAAGCAAGCCCAAACAGGACATACACCATTTGAAGAACTGCTTGATTCATCTTTATTTAAAAAAAAAAAAAAAAAGATCTCAGAGGACCAATGGATCCTTCATCCTCCTTTTAAGAACCTGGTCTTTAAATGGGGAGTATGGTCCATTAGCAGACTGCATGTGCTCGTTCTCACTTATACATGCGTCAGCCAGAGCTAGAGAATAATTCTGAGGGATGTTAGGAGCTGTACCTTAAGAAAACAGGAAAAAAGCACGTTTTCAGAATGAGACAGTCTTTTTGAGTATTAAAAAGAAAAAAAGCCAGTGAATAATATGAAGAGGCTATGCAGCCAGACTCTTCTTCTCATTAAAAAAAAAAAAAAAAAAAAAAAAAGTCTGTATAAAATTGAAGCTACAACACAAGTATCTGCAGACAAGTGAGAGCTTTATTAACAACTTAGTTAAGTTATAGGAATAAAATGAAAATAATAGGTGAAAGGTAGTGACAAAACAATGATTCTAAATTCTGGGTACTAATGAAACTTTTAAAGCAAAAGCAATTACACATGCTAGGTGTCTCATGTCGATGGATTGTGGTCAGCCTTTAATGATGGGTCTCATTACAATTGAATGTGGCTTTAATCCTCTCCTCTCTTGCTGCACTGATTTTTGAAGATCAGCATTCTGGCAGACTGAGTCATCAGGTTATTCTGAACAAGTTTTGCAATCATTGACTTCGAACAGAGTTCTGATCAGTGTAGTACAAGGTTAAGATAATCCTTGCTCTTCTTGACATTTTGCTTCTCTCATTTTCTGTTAGGGAGACAATCAGCTGGCTGTGAAAGATTTAACAAGTGAAGGTGTTTGAAAGTATTCTCTAAAACCAAGTTAATGGCACAAAATAATGGGGAACCGACCTATTATAAGGCCTAATTTAAACACACTTTGTCAAATTAAAGCATAGCCTTTCACCTGTAGTGCTGAACATCCTATCCACATTTGTCTTTTCATTTAACTTCTGCGGGACAGCTCAGTCCTACATGTCCAAACACCTGAAAATGAAGGCATGTCAAATTAACATCAGAGTATATTGTTTCTGCCGTGGTGCCTTGCCTTATTGGGTATGTATGAAGGAAGCACATGGGGTTTTGGTTTTCTGAGCAGTAGAGACTGGTATTGTGAGGATTTATATTAAATCTTCTCAGTTTACCCAGATTTGTTTTCCGAACTGAATGCCACTCCTGATAGCTCATGCTGGGATTTTAAAGTCAAATCTGCTTCTGTTCTTCCTTCTGTTGGACTGTGATGGTCAGAGACGCCAAGGAAACTGGATACTAGAAATTAGATGATGAGTGTCCCACTCGTGTCTGAAAGTCCTACAAAGAGTTTTGGTGGTTGGAACTTAGTTAAAGCTTCCTGGGGTATTTAAAAGCTGTCAGGTACCATATTAGTTTTTAATCTCAACAAAAATATCTAGGTCTTTAGCTGCACTAAGATAACAAATATATGCAAATATTCCTCTGGCTAAGCTTCATGCCTTAGTATATCTATGAAGCAGACATATGTTATTTACAAAGAGCAAGAGATGCAGCCTCTGGAAAAAATAAGAAATACCTTAAAAGCAAGAAATGACCTTCATGCAAGCCTTTTATCTCTTGGTCTTCCTAAACTCCTTTGTCTTCTCGGGTCTTTCACAAGATGCTGATTTCTTCTGCACATTGTTTCTTGCTGCCTTCTGACGTGGCACTTCTGAGATGAGAACATTTTGATCCTTTTCCAAGAGGCTTTGCTGGCCCCCAATACTCGATTCCTCTTTTTGTCCCTGTCTCCTGTGTTGTTGGTTGGTTGATTTATTTGCTTCAGGGGGAAGCAAGCTGGCTTTTTTGGAGCTCTGTTCTTCTGAGACTATTAGAGTGAATTCATACTCTTTAGCGAGTCCACATATATTGATTGGTAGTCTTCTTTTTGGCTTGGATCAAAGAATTCTTGATATCTCTATTTTTCAACTAAGTGTCAGTGACTGCAGTATTTCTATGCTTCTTGTAGATAACTTTCTATGTAAATCAGTTCTTTATACTCATTTAGCAGACATCAGCATAAGGTAGATAAAGGTATGTGTTATACTCATATTCTCAGTTTTTACATTTAAGTAACCAAATATTATTCAGAAAACTCATGAGAATCAAAACTATTCTAACGGCGTAGTGAATATAGGAATATGCAGCTACTGCTCTGTATAATTAAACAACAAGATCATTACTTATAAATGCAGATTAAAGAATACATTCTGACATGTGAGTATGTTTTGCAAAATCAGGAATGGATACGTTGCTTAGAAAAAACATCAAAGATAAGCCTGAATCAAAACCTCCTTTTCCTGCAAATTAACCTCTTCAAAGCTTCAATTATTCTTCAGTGCTTCCCATTCTTCAGTTATTTTTCTAATCTGGGATCCAGCATCAGAAATGTGAAGATCTATAGAAGAAGTAGATACTGACAATAATGTCTTTATTTTACAGATTTTTCTCCTATATTAAATATTATTTAAATATTGTTTCAAAAGTTATTGAAAGGGAGAAAAATAATATTTAGGATAAAATTCTAAAAAAGAGAAAACTTTCTGAAAGACAAACTTAAGCCACTGAAAACTGTCAGTGCAATATATATGCAACTCATTAAATATGTTCTAGCTCACCAGGATTTCTTATTAATAAAACCTTTTTATTAATGAAGACCATTTGTAATCTTTTCATTGAAAAATATTGCTTTCAAAAAATAATTATTTTGTTAACTTGTTGGAAAATTTTTAAAAGAGCTAAAATATTTGGCTTTGATACTTTTATAAAAGTTTTGCTCAAAATGATTTTCAGTCTTAGAAGTGTATATTAATTATATTCAAGGAAAACTGAACAACAAGATTATTTGACTGGAAAATACAGATCTCTCAAAGTTGTGCAATATATTTTATTTACATTTTTAGTTACACAAAACTTTCAGGAATTCAACTTTTCAACAGAATTGGAAAAAAGTTTTTTCTTTTTTTAAGAAAATCCTAGAGGGCAGAAATACTCACTCATGTATATCATACATCTGGCTTCACTGTGAGGATGTTTGTAATGTTAAATTCATAGCCACTGACTCTCTGTAGTGCCTTACCCATTGTCTGTAACGGATTCAATTATCACTGTTAACTCTGCTAGTTTTAACTTAGCGGTAGGATTCACAGGATTTTTAAACGCAAAGTCTTGAATTCTAGCACCAGTTTCCTCATTTAGGTTTTAAGACCATTTTGTGTAATATGCAAAAGTAACACCAGTAAAATATGAAAATACTGGCTTTTTTTTTTTTTTTTTTTTAACAAGTAGAGACAGAATATCTGCAGGGAAAAGCCAGATATGATTTGGTGAGGGAGATGGATTTAGTAAATGAGTTGGTATATATATATGAGCTAAACTACTTTTCCTTGATTCTGAAACAGAATTTTCTGCTTCCTGAAGCATTTAACATGTTGACATTAAAAAAATCTAATGCCAAAATAGGCAAAGAAAATAACCAAACCATACAGCAAATCTATATGATGGAGAGACATGTTAACCTTTATACCTGTCTTGCATTGTATTATGTTCACTCTCTACCTTTTATCTTGGTGTTGCCTGCCTACATGCTTAGTTCGTCAATTACTATTTAAGAAATAATTTAACATTGTATTTTCAATTTAAAAACAATTATTTAACAAACGTTTCCCTGACTTCTGCAGTTTATTATGTTAGGGTATAATCTGTGAACATCATTGCAATGGCAGTTGTGTTTGTATTCATTTTAAGCTTTTGCTTTGTTCGCGTGTGCAGTTATTTTGCTTGTTGTGTCACTGTTCTCAATATTCGCATACCTGTTTTAAGCAACTTAGAGAAGACAGCAGGGAAGCTGCCCTCTTTAACTGGCTGTTTATAGTACTTGCACACAGTCAGTACTATGTACTAATGACTGAGCTGGGATAACAGGTGAGAGCAAAAGCTGCCGGTTGGGAGCGGAACGTAAAACCTCAGTATATTTTGGATGCCTTTTTTACATCAAATATGGATTGCCTTGGCCACACCACTGAAATACCTTGGCCACACCACTGAAATTTTAGGAATGTCTTTATATTTGTATCACTGTGTGTTTTTTTCAAGCACATGTATGCACACACATGCATACACACACAGAGGTATATATGAATATGTGTCTCCATCAGGCATCTTTTTTAACAGAATTTTTTGTATGTTTATATTCCTCTTAAAATTGCAGAGGAATTACTATTGTTGTAAAGTGTTATCATAACTACCAAAATCAATTAATTTTATGGCAGAAATCTGGGCAGAGAGACACACTTGTTTTAATACATTGCTAATTCTAAATTTCAGATTTGTCCTTTAATTGTCTTTGAAATGTGCTGTCACTAGAAAACATGACTGCAAGTCCTCGTCTCCTTGTCTGTGCATACATTAATATTTCAGAGGTAGCATGTAGGGGACCCACCTAACCACCAGCTGCATCTACTGGCTTTTTATACTTTTGTTTTTCCAAGATTTAAAACAGGGCTATTTGTGAAAGGGGCATTACCAGAAAAAATGCATCTGCAAAAAAGGCCCAACTTGAAGCTGCAGAGAAAAGGAAGTGCAATTTGGGTGAAAAGCCTTTCTTTATACAGTACAGTGTTGAGAGGGATGAGCGGAGACAGGAGTGAGCTGTCTCCTACAATCTGCTTAAAGTCAGGCCTATGCCCTTTGCATCCATGAAGACGTGCAAATGCACACAGGCTGAAATTGTGCATACTTCTCACCACTTGCATCTCTATTTACACACCTACGGGTACAAGGTGTGCTATAAAGCTATTCTCGTTCATTATGGGCAGAGGAGAGAGGTTATTTTGGGCTGATCTAGACTGAGCAGGGAGCAAGGGAGAGGAAATCAGTCCCGAAAGCCAAGACTGCTGCTGGCTGGCTTCTCTGCTTTCCGAGAGGCATCTAGCAGCTGTCGGGAGGAGATAAGAGCTTTGCTCCTCGCACTGGCTCAGCCATGAGAGTGCCAGCGGTGAAGGGGGAACTGGAGCGTCCTACCACTTGGAGTCAAGCCTCCTTTCTAAACCTTGTGCTCTATGCAGGGAAAAACTTGGCACGTTGGTACCACCACTATTTTAATCTGTAGGAAGGCGGGAAAATGCTTCTATGAGCAGGACAGAGACATTCTCATTGGAAATGAGAGAAGGAAGGACGAAACCGGAAAAGAGTAAATAGAAGGAGTAGGATAGTGACAATACAAGGTGGCCTTTGTGGTAGTAACAAGAAGAGGTGGGAGCATATAGGAAAGGTTCACAGAAGGGAGGAATATCAAGAAGAAAATTAAAACTTCCTATTATTGTTTATTATTTACATCTTTGGATTTTTGTGAATTTCCAAACTGTGAATTTATTGCATGCCAACATGTGTGTGTGTAGTCAAACATAAATACTTATGATTTTAAAATACATATATATTTTTGAATTATATGCATATACATATACACATAGGTATGTGTATATGTACCTGTACATACACACACATATAAATATACACATGCATATGTATGTTGTTTCACTGATTGGGTCTGGTCATAATAGTCCTCCTGCTTTGCATAATGCTGTATACCTTCCCAAGCCTGACTTGAAAATGCTCATTATTTCCTTTTTTGTGTTTTGCTTAATTTTGACTATCATGTTTTTTAAAAGCAGGCTCATCCTTGCCACATTTTTTTCTTGCCCTCAGATCTGTGAGGAATCTAACGTCTATTGAATGGTCAACTATTCTGAGTCACATTACTCAAAATGCTGGAATTAGGTGCTCTACTGAGATTACCGAAGATATCGTTGCTGCCAATATATAGGCTGCAGAGAACAGTGTGTCTTTGCAAGCTAGACCAACTTCAGAACAGGGCTAAGGAATAATCCCAGACCTGTGACCCCATGTAATGTCACTTGGCCGATCCCAGATCCAATACATCCACTCACATGTGGCTTATAGATTCATGGAGGAGAGGGAAGGCCATAACACAAATAACTGCCAGCTGATACTCATGAGGCAAAAGCCAACCCCATTGCTCACACCTAAAGAGTTGATAGGTCTATACAACTGGAACGAGGGAGAACTACAACTTTTGGCATTTTTTTTTTCATCCTAGGTCGCATGCTTTAGAGTTTCTTAGACTATTTCTTTTGTCTTTTGTTTTCCTGTTTTTTTAACACTCTTCTTTCCATTCTGCTGCAGCATTTATTTTCCTAGTTTTGTTCTGCATTTTATCATAGGAGAATATGATTATACATAAGTGATTTCATGACTGAACTGTTGGCCTGCTGTGTTAGGGCTTTAGCCTCCTCTACGTTCCAGTATTCAGTGGGTGAAGATATTTTGTGATCATTTTGGTTATGAGGATAACAATATTACAAGGAAGTTAGTTAGAATTTTCCACAGTAGAAAGATTTTTTGAAAGGTTTGGACTTGAACTTGAGGTTAGATTGCAGTCATTGTGCAAATCTATTTTCTTACTACTTTTCACAAGGTTTTTAACTGGGTTTTGTCCAAACTTTGAATGCAGCCGCGACTGATACCTAGGGATATTTGAAATGCTCATCTTCACAGTGTTTGTAAAAATAATAATAAAAATCTACACTTCAAGATCCTTGTTAGATCTTAAATCTGAAGATCTGATGCTGTGGAATGAGTACTTGAAGCTCCCAGGAAGAGAATGAGACATTTATTGGACATTTGTGATAGAAATGTAGACAATAAGTCTGCTTTAGTGTTTCAGTTCAGAGCAAGGGAGATTCTGAAGTGGATTTTCCAATAGTATTCACTTAAAATGTTTGCATTCACACAGAGTAGTCTTGGAGCATATGGACTGGACACTTTCTGAGTGAAACCAGAGTGGAAGATACGCTCCTGAAGCACACTTAATAGTTGCCCAACAATAATGGGCATTTAGTACATGGGCCAGAACAGAGCTATTTAGAAGCAAAACTCCCCAACACACATTTAGTATTGTCAGATCCTCAGCACCAGCTGCTTCATTCTGTAGATCTGCTCCTATTACATCCACTTGCAAATGTACTTATGATCATATCATACCATGACTGTAAAAATAATTGGAGGCATATCACTCTAGGGACATTTTGCAGTTATTTCTATTTCTTGCATAACAATGAAAGAGCTAATATAATCAATTACACAAATCTATAATTTCTGACTTAGAAACAAGACACGACATTTTTAGTGTTGGCATTTGGACCTCTAATTTGTTGGGTTAATCCATATCCTTGTAGTGTGAGAAGAGAGTTTTTATAGAGTTTACATCAGTATGCAATATTGTTATGGAATGTTTTCAACAACTGGGAAAGAGATGGCTGTTTTACATTTAAAAACAATAGGAGGCAATTGTAGGCCTCATTAGCAGCAACAGCCCATAAATCTCAGTTGGGTCATGGGAGTACAAAATGTATTCAAAACAGAGATAGGTCATGTTTCTTGGAAATTCTGAGTTTTAAAAATAGATCCATGTATTTAAAACAAAATCCAAGGTTGAGAATTTACATACCCAAAGTAATCTTTAAAAAACTTCAGCAGCATTCTCAAGAGTCATGCTAATGTGTTTATGTTTCTATATAATGTGTTTGAAAAGACAGGGAACTGTTCATTTGTGATGAATGGAGGGAGATGAAAGCCACACCAAAGCCTTAGCTGTTGTTTTTCTACTTTGTAAGTGGATTCAGTGTTTGACATAGTTGCTGGCAACCAGAGCTATAAATCCCAAGTAGAAACTGGCACCTTCACTGTAGTCTTCGAAAAGGTGTTCTAGTTCCAGAGGGAGATGAAGTTTAAAACTAAATCTCTATCATTCTTTCTTGACGGTTTATTTAGATGTTTCCTCCCTAAATATGTTGGGCTATGCACATCCCCGCTTAGATTTCTAGTTTTGTCATCACACAGGAAGCTTGGGTATCTAACTCAGGGGTCTAGCTTTTAACTTGGTAGGAGGAGACCGTATATTATGTGCTAATAGTTAGCTTGAAGCAGTCTCCTATTTCATGAGTAGTCCCTTTAATTTTCTTGTCCTACTCAAAGGTAAAACATATTCCTGGGAAGAGGAAAGATTCCACATTTCTACTCAACAGAAGGTGGAATATGGTTCCTGTAATCCTACCACATGTCTGTGTAATTTTGAGAAATCACAATGAGTTTATAGCACCAAACACATAATTCATAGTAAATAACTTCTTCTTTTTTTTTTTTTTTTTTTTTTTTTTTTTTTTTACTCTTTTCTTTTCACATTTATCTGCAGGAGAAAAAAAATCTACTTGCTTCTCTAGATAGAAGGCTAAAGTGAGTGCAAACTTTTAGTAACAGTAAAGTCCTATTTGTCATTGTTCTGACTGTAAGACCTCAAAACAGAACAAGTCCCTTAATAGGTGTCTGCTTGGGATGAGCTGCACCTAATCTGAATTTCAGGATTTGCAATCAACTCTGCCTTTTGCAATTTATGCTACAATTGAGTTAACCGAGATGTATTTCTTCTTACTTTCTATAGCTGTGAAAGGTAACGCTTCAAATTCTTGACATACCAATGTTGTCACTAATCAGTATAGAAGAAGTGGTAAATTTTAAATCAAGGTACAGGTCTTGAAAATAGGTCTTTTCAGATGCTGAAAGATACGAAATATTTTAACAGTATACCTTAGTAAAGCTTGAATGCCTGGACATCCATAGAAAAGGATAGAGAGGGATTAATGTTTTCATTCTATACACATGAATATCTGTGTATTTTGTTCTTCCTCACTCTGGGATTGAGTCAAAGTCCACACAATTTAATGGGAAATTTTTATGATTATTATTTTTTTTTAATCTAACTCCAGATATTTAATCCTGCTGTTGCAGGCCTTTTATTTTATTGGTTGTAAGGCTAGGATCTGTCCAGGCTACTATGATTTCAAGAGTGAATCTTTTCTGTTCTGCTATACTGGTCAAAGCAGGTTTAGCTTTGGCTGAGGGACTCCGAGAATATGCACTTTCAAACGACAAAAGCTCTTGATTCAGACTGCTGTTTTCTCAGAGCAGAATGTAACTTCCAAATTACTTCAGGTTTGTAATCATTCCTGATTTATTTTTCAGTACTGTTTCTATATTTGCATGGTAGTGATTTCTGTGGAAGACTACTTTGGAGAATGATGGTTGCTTTTGAGGGTGCTTCTAGGGATAGTAGGAGCAGCTGGACTCCACATATGAAGAGAGAGGAACTGTTGCTTTTCCAGGTTACTTAAGTGTTACCAGTTTCCATTTTAAGGACACAGATTATACACGGGCTTAGAAACGATTGCTCTAAGATATTTTCTGTCGATTTCTCAAACCCACAGCCACTATGCAAGTCTTTTAGCTGAGAGTGGCAGAGGTTAAAAAGTGACTAACTGAAGCATGCTGTTCCAATTAAAATGAATGAGAGTTAAGTGGCTAAACACCATAAGTTACTTTCTGCATTTCCAGACTCCTCATCATTTGCCCACACGAGCTCAAAAAGCTAAGCTAAAAAACAAGCTAGCAGACACTGTGCCTTCATGCTCTAACATGAATAACATTGATTTATCTCACATCTTGCCCAAAATTTCAAGCAATGATGTTGTACAGCATCAGGAAAGCCAAAGAGCTGTGAGCGGGTACTAAATAAAACTAAGGGGGCTCGATTTACCAGCTACAAACTTTGCAAATTTACAAGGTATTCCGGACAAACAAAAAGAAAATGAAACCTGTGAGATAAACTGCATGCTAACTTTTTATAATACATGGTTGTCCTCTCTTTTAAAACCCCATTATAACATGACATTCTATTTATTTGATAACTTGTGAGAAATGGTCTTTTCCTTGACTTGGAGCTGGAGAAGAGTTATTGCTGCCTTTACCCAAGATGCTTATGGATATTTTTCAGTAATTGATAGGACATTTATTTATTCACAGTTCTTATTTCTAGAAGTCCTTAGCCGAATTCAAATATCTGAATGAAAACACATAAAAAACTTATGCATACTGTAATAGATGGTGATTTTAAACTACTTTTACGTTAAAAGCAATCACTGAAAATTTTATCTGAATTCTGAAGTCTGGTAGCTGTTCTAGAGCTCACTCTGGACTGAACTTCACTAGATTTCATGCACATGCTGTCTCTGTCTCCATTTTCACGCAGTCTGCTTACAGTTTCTAGTCAAGTCTTCAGAAATATTTGGCCGGCACCCAAGACTGTAAACAGTGACACATTTGATTAATGTAACAAGCTCAGTGTTTGGCATTAGCACTCTTTCCCCCCCCCCCCCCCTTCTGAAACGTTGTTCCTCTTCCATCAACAAGACCTTCTTCTGAAGATCTATGACCAAGTCATGTGTTCAGAAGGTTAACATGCTTTGGCTTAGAGAAACTCGATTAATAGCAAGTCCCGCTAAACCGAAACAGCTATTCCTACTGCTGTGTAAGCCCACAAAGCCATGTTTACTGGTTTTAGTAAATCAAAAATTGATCTTATTGGCACTACTGATGTAAAAAAGTCCTGGGATACAAGTACAGCCACCAGTATGTGCTGGCAATAGCTAGTCACCATAAGATACTACTTCCTCATCTAAATTCTTCCAATACCTGTTCTCAAAGTGGTGCATCTGACTTCTGTAGAGGCACACCTTTGGAATAAGATATTAAACAGCCAACCATTTGTTCAGGGACTTCAAAATTTGATTTTTCCAGATTTAGGACATTCACAAGAATGCTGTGTTGTTTAACAGATCAGTCAGACACCCCTTTTTTACCACATAAAATTTAAGCCAAAACAGTTACTTAATGCCAATTTGTAGGCAAGAAATGTAAAACAACAAGACAGTATTAAGATTGTTCAGCAATCACTTGGCTGCTTCAGAACCTCAGGTGTAATCCCCCTCTCTCAAGGAAGGAGGCATTATGTTGTTTTGTTGTGCAGAAAAAAACGTTTTCCAAGGATGCATGTATATATAGATATTTTTGTTTGAATATTTACTACAGTTATGATTGATAAAGCTGAAGTACATATGTTTCCTCCCTTCCTCTACCACCCCTTTCAAATAATGGCATCAATGATGTGTCTCTGAAATGTCTCCATGGAGAGTGTCTCTTGTAAATGATTCCTTCTGTCTTTTAATGAGCGCATTCACATGAGTTTGCATGACTGATACTCATACCCTGAGTTAGAATTGTAGCAAACTAGCACTTGCAGAAATTAGCAAACTTGTCTTACTATTTTTCTTCACCACAAAGTGCATTGACAGTTGCATGATAACCACTGCAAACAACAACTGGTAATAAATTAAGAGACTTGAGACAACTGCATTCTTCCTGTCTCTTCTAGTATCACAAAATAAAGCTTCTGTATGTGTTGGCAAGTAGGCAGCAAAACATTTTTTTCCCCTTAGCCTACAACCCTGTAAGTAAAACTGGAATCAAGATCTCCTGATGCACTGATACTGTAAGAAGAAGAAGCAGGACTGATGCACTACTCATAAGCTAATTTTTTCATTCCACATGGTTATTGACTTGGCTGCCAGCAAGAAGACATTCAAAGCACATTGGGACAGGATATATCAAAATTATTAGAGATGGATTTGACCTGCAAAGTTGCGATTTGCATCTCGATGATAATGCCTTGTGCTTTGAAGGTGTCATGTTAAACAATCCAATAAATGTCCCTCTGAACCACTATAATGCATAATATAAACTGTAAATCTTAGCAAAGAAGCATCTTTCTATATTTAATGGATTTGGCATTAAAAGATCCTGAGAAAAAGCTGAAAAAATGTTCTTCTAAAAATGAAATGCAGGTAGTCTTTTGTGCAGTTCTCTTTTCTTTGGGATGGTGAGCTAAAAAAGATAAGTATGGGCAATAATGATGTCGTTTTTACAATACCATGCATCAACATCAGCATAAACTTTTAAGGCAGGCTTTCAAAAGACTTCAGCCTCCATTGGAATATATAAGCAAGCATCCACATTTTTACTAACAGTATCCCTTGCCAACAGAATGAGATGGCGACACTCATTACATGATGCAACAAATCTGTGGTATGCATAGGTAATACTGCAATGGTACTGCCACACTTGAGATAGAAAGCGAGACCATCACCCATCTCTGTATGAAGTGGATCCCAAAACATGTAAATACTTTTAAAAAACATAGTGGTGCTCTATTTTCCTTTTGAGCCATTTTTGAACCACTGTGCCTATCCTATGTGAGTGCTCCAGTGGGCGTTGCTTGTTTTCCCAAACTACTGAGAGATTACTTGGCCTGATTTGAGCTTCTTGGTCTTGCCTAACAGTGACCTGAGGCCTTCTGTTTTGCACAACTGGTAGTCCTGGACTTTGGGTCCCAGCTGTGTGTCCCAGCTGTGTGCCCCAGCTGCATCACATCAGAAGAATGAGACCTGGATATGGACCCTACAGCACACCAGCAAAGTATACCCTACTGCTGCCACCAGCCCTGCAGACAGAGAAGTTTCCTTCAGTGGAGTTTAGACCTGTGTGCTGAACAGCTGGGAGATGAAGAGGGGAACTGAATTTCCATGTAGGACAGTTTGGGCTGTGAAATTCAGCTAGGACTACTGCTCTGCACGCAGTGAGTTCAGCGTGGGCTCCGGGCCCTGTGAAGAACTCAGCTGGAGCTCTTCTGTAGGCCACATAGGGCTCTCCACTCCACCCCCACATCACAAAGTTTTGTGCAGTTGGCTGAAAGATGGGGCAGCAGTTTTGTTCACTGTCCTGAGTTTCCTTCTCTTTCTGGAGTGTAAGACTATTTGAGAGATTTGCAATCAGTGCCACCACCACTGCAATGACCTTGGTTTGCAGGAGGCAACGCTTGTTCTTTTGTACAAATATACCTTTCACATTATTAGCACGTCTCATTTTCTCTAAGAGTGATTCCATATGCTTTAAATCAAGAAAAATATAAAATGCACAAGGAGGCAAATAGAAGGAACTTTGGCTCAGGTTCAACCGTAAGACAGATAGAAATGTTAAACTGAGTGAGTTAAAGAGTCAAGTTATTATGGCATTACAGAAGAAGATACTGTATTTGAATGTGACATAAGGCAGAAATAAGAAAATAATTAGATTTTTTTTTATAAAATTCTCAGTGTTTCAAAATTAAAGCAATCTGATCTTTTTAATGGAGAAAATTCTCAACAGATGCAGAATACTTTGTTAAAATCTAAATTTACTGGAACTGTGTACTTGTTTTGATTCAGGTTTCCCAAATCAAGAATTTAATGTCTGAACTCAGCTGCAAAAGGAGACATACATCAGCAGCTTCTAATTAGAGCCCTTGCCCTGACACTGTCCAAGAACTTCAATCTGAATCAGAAGTCTTGACTGAGGCAGTACACAAATAAAGTCCGGGAACATGTGAGCGATATTGTGGCCTGCAAAGTTAAACATGCATGAGAGGAAACTGTGTGCGCTACACAAAAATTTCTAGAGAGAAATTTCCATCTTTAGAGGTCTTTATAGATTTTTTCCTTTGAAAAAAAGAATGCCTGCTTTATTTTTGTTTAAGGGAAAGCAATGAAAAAAAACACAGATCAGTTTTATATTGGATAAGGACACTGTTTGCTCTATTAAAGGATGCATCTGAATTCATCTGGGAATTACAAATGCCACACAGTCTGAAAAATCCTAGAAATGTGGATCTTTGGTATCTGAAAGGATAATCCTAACAGCTGTATAGCTTTATGCTCCATAGCAAGGAAATGATTTTGAAAGGGGAAGGATACAATACAGAATCAAAGTAAAATAAATTAGCAAAAATTAAATTTAATCTGCTGGAAAAAAAGAACTATCTAACACTTCCCAAATGCTTACTTAAATATAGCAATTAAGATGGCTGAATCAAAATTAAACAATTATGTAATTAAAATCTCCGTATGCTGTAAATTAAAATCACATCAAGGAAAATTTATACTTATCTTTCACTATCCACAGTGTACAGCTGCAAAGTATACAGATAGATACTTGGTCATGAAAGGAAAGATTCAAATTTAATTGAGGCACATGTGGACAAAAGACATCTGTGATGTGGATAGGAAATGCTCCTGGAAGGCCAGAGTATAATCTGCTTCTGTGTCACGGAAGGTAGTGACAAGCTTCTTACTGCTTGCAGATTCTGACCGTCTGTTTTGGAGAAGCTGTGGGTGCTTTTCAGTTCATTTTTGCTGTCAGAATGAAAACAGAATGTGTTTCATAGATCCTTCTTTGAGCCACCCATTAGTGCATCCAGTCTTGCTTCACTGAAATAAAGGGATCCTAATCTCAAGAACAATCAAGAAGGCTAAAATACTCCACCGAGTATTTCAGTGGAGAAGTAGCTCAGGCTGATTTTCTTCAGTCACTCTACTGACACAGGTCAACCATGCTTCTTATAGATGATATAAGGATGTGCAGACACATACAAAACCATACAAACAATCACCTGATTTGTTGCATGCGAATACACTGCTACAGAAGAATTCCAGCAAAAAAATGAATTAATGAATGCGGAATAGATGAGAAACATACCCATGCTTTTGTTTGTGGTTTTGGGTTTTTTCTGTCATACTCTCATTTGCGTGGCACCTTTTGTCATGGTGTGATAGGATCTTCAGCATGTCCCTACTGCTGCTGCTGCAGTGCAGCTTCCCTTCTACATATGCCAGAGTTATAGATATGAATGACTGGAAAATCCTAAGGATCAGCTGGGAGAGTTCTGGTTCTTGTTTTATGGTAGAGTGGATGAAATTATGAGTAGATACCTTGCATAGAGATGTCTGAGATGTCCTTTTTTTTTTTTTTTTTTTTAACCTGTTTCATAATAAAGTGTTTTCAAAGACTAAAGACACTCTGTTCCCACCAAGACAGAGAAAAACCTTGCAGGAAAGAAATGTTACATGCTGTTCCCATTATTCCTGTTACTTTTATTGTGTTATGGTTGTAACAGAAGTCCTTAATGAGCCCAGTGGTTCCTAACCAACAGTGGCTTTGTGTATAGACAACCTTACCTGATTGTCTGTCAGCAATGGGGGATGACTTACTGTTCATTTGAATTTCTGAATTCCTTTCTGGCCTCACCAGCTCTTCTTTGCCAGTAGAATAACAGTGTCTACAGACCCACAGGAACCCCAGGACATGGGCTGGGAGCAGGGATCCCAGAGCATTCAGGCCCTTCTGCCAGCATGGAGGGAAGACCTGCAAGCCCTTCAGCCAGGGCTCAGCTTCATGGTAGACTGAGTGAGCTTGGTGGGGGCCTTTCAAGGTATGGTGTGCTATTGCTGAAAAACTGCTGAGTTCTGAAATTCTCAAGGATTCTTAATACATATTTTAGTGTGAAAAGAATGGGCCCTACAGCTGTTTGCCATTTTAGGGTAATTCCATAGGCAGTCCCAAAACACTTATTTTCCAAAACATCCCCTCTGCTTTGAAAGTCCTAATTTTTGTTCTCCACTGGACAGGAGGTTTTCTATATTTCAATTTCGGCACAGGAGAATTTGCTTTTTCCCTCAGCCAGACTGTCAGGACTGTGAATAAAGTGGGTTTTCCTGACTCCAGGGCTTGAAGGCCTGGAATCAAGCCTTGCCTGGAGAAAGGAAAAGCCTCCTTGTACAATCCATCTGACTCAACCACTACAAAAATGTCTTTAAAGAAAAATCACTAGTCAGAAAAAATGTAACTAGACTCATAGCCACAGATAACCCATTTCCTGCCATGTTACTTGTCAGACATTTCCCCTCCAGCTATGAAGTTCTGTGTACAGAAGAGTAATGGGTAATCTCTGAAAAGCAATGGGCATTTTTTTTCCTACAGCAATAGATACGGAGACTATGGGATGACAGCTAATTACACACACAAAGGAGCACAGCAGGTAGGTGTTACTTTTGACAGCATAGCCTTGCTCAGCACCAGCACAGAAATCCATGTGCATGAGTATTCTGAACTGTACCAAACAAGGACACGCCTATAGTACTACTGCTATTTTCTTCTGCTGCAGTGGATGCTACAGAGTCAGGTTCTGCCCCAGTGGGGTTTGGACTTTATGACCCTTAATAAGCTTTCCCTATCTGTAAGCTATATTACTAGGAATCCCTCAGTAAAGTATGTGGAACATAATTATGCTTACTTGCATCACGTTGTATCAGGAATTTGTTTGTCCAAGTGGCTTGAATCAGTTCATATAAAATACTTTTGTATTATTTTAAAGGAGTGCAATTATACCAATTTTACTTCCCTATTCACTTTTATATTAGTTTTTATTTTAACACTCAAAAAATGCAAAAGCTAATGAGTAGTGAGATTTAAAAACAAACACAAACTTGCTATATCAGGTTAGGAAAATCCAGCACTGACAGGAACCATGGAAACTTTGTCTATCCAAAGTTAGCACTCTTAAATTTTTACTCTTGTGTAAAATCATCTTTGATGATTTGTCTTTGGAGAAATCTGAGCATCACCTCCATCTTCTGTGGTTATTTCTGCTTGCCAGAATTCCTCATATGATAAACACGGCTAGCAACAAACGAATATAGGCTGCAGTTGGAATAGATCCCTAGGTTTAGGATACAAAAGATAGACCTTGTGACTTTGCATAGTCAGTTCCTTTCAGCATTTCTCAAAGCATAGGTCACTATTCCCAAGAGGATCACAAAAAATGTTGAAAAGCAGCCTCAAACTATTAAATAGTAGCCATAAACAGCAGCAACTTAGTTTCTGTGGAGTAAGAAAGACTGCAATAATCAGCTTCAAGTATTTCCAGACGGATGAAAACTGTTAACTAAGTCTAATTCCTGGCAGCGGCCTCTGTGTTTGCACCTGCAGCCAATGGTTGCAGTGTTTCGTTGTTACCCAAACTGAGCTGCCCCCAGCTTGGTCTGCTACAGATGGTCCAAAAGGTTTGATGAACACTGATGGAGTATTACACTGAATATCACTTTGCATCACATGAAGGCTGGAAACTTTTTTTCACTGTGAGCTATCAGTTGTTATTCTCTGAGTATTCATAGATGGCTGTGTGCTGTAAGTGGCATAACAGAACACCTTGATGAAATATCCCTATTTCTCTTTTGTGTGTTTTTGTTATCATACAGCTCCATTTGGCCCTTTCTGTTTTATTTGGGTTACTTACTAGTCAAGGTGCTAGTTTTCATTAATTTGGAAGTCTTGATTTCAGAGAAAAGTGCTGTGGTGAGGGTTTATAGTCATGTACAAGCAGGCATGCTTAATTGTGCTTCTGCCTTTCAGGAAAAATTGTCAGCACTTTTCAGAGTTAAGCTATCTAGACCAGATGGTTTAGAAAAACAACAAAAACTCTCCAGGAATAGGACGGAGTAAGAACAGTGGGCTGGACAGGTTCATGACTGAAGTTAACTATTCCTATTCTACTAAGCAGATTATTTTTTTTTTTTTTTTGTACTGTCATAAAACAGAAAGTTAGAGAAAGTTTATTCTAGGCACAATGGATGAATTTATCCCTGCATTGAAGATCAGAGGTTAAACAGGGTGAAATGACTCAGAAACATCATTAGAGTCTGTACTGGCCTATTGCTTGAAGGTGAATTTCTCCCTGTATATATCTTAAGATACAGTTGATGAGCCAAAGAATTGAAGCTTAAACAAAATTTCCTTGGTATATACACACCAGTATTATACTGTATGTGTGTGTGTTTTATATTAAAAAAAACCTCACATCTGTATCATGCTGAGTATTAATAACAATCACTTGAATGACTGATGGTAAGATGGTAGAAATAAGACTCCTTTAAAACTGTCTTTCCATGAAAAGCATTAATCAGAAGAACAAAAAGGTGCCTGATCAGGGAAAAATTTTACGTGAAGTCAGTTTATGCCTTAATTAGTGGCCCAATGTGTATGTGCGTGAAGAAATCCTGTGGAACTGAGTCACTTGAGTCACTGGAGTTCTTGAGTCTGTGAGAGATGTATTTTACCCCTGGTTGATTGATGTGTTGACTGGCATTGACCTCTGACTTCATGTGAAGCTGTACAAGGTTCGTCATCATGGTTTGACATCACGTTGGTTTATCTCAGGGCCCACTTGCATCAGGGAACTAAAGAGAGGTCAAGAAAGTCTTCCCTGGACCACAGGGGAGGTGGGAAACTCTCTCTCACAGAATGTAAAAGGAAATCTATTTAAATACAAGAGAAATGCAATTACGCATCTGGTAATCAGTGTTGGTGCAGGTGTTGCTGGAATAAGATTCAGGCAGATTAATTATTTACACAGATTATGTCTATGATTTGCAATGGACTTAAGGGAGGCTTCCTGGCAAGGATTGGAGGAGGATTGTTTGTGATTAACTTAAAAGCAAGGATAAAGCAATGCCATTATTAAGTAAATACTGTAGCCTGAATCAACATTTACTAACTGCTTGGTGAAGTCTTGCATGCTGATTGGCTTCAGCAGACAGGACTGGGAGGAGAAGAAAAGTGTGTGTGCTGGGGGAGGGGATGACAGCGGAGCATCTCAGCTGAGTATGCTCAAATTCTGTGTTTGTGTTTTCACATGCACTGTCTAAGAATGGCTGTTTCACAGTGAGAGAGTGGCAATGAATTAGAATTCTCCAAACACTGAGATTCTGTTGCCATAATGTGCTTATAGGCATTATAGTGGAAATGAGTATCTGGAGGCAGATTGAAAGACTTGACCTAATGCCCTTATCTCTCAGTCCTCCAACTCCAATCTAATGAACATATACCCATAATTATTTCTCAAATAGTTTTTATCTAATTTTAAAGTGGATAATTTATAGCACTTGTACAAAAATGCAGTAAGTTTCATTAAAATATTCAGCATTAGGAGAACTTTGAGCAGAATATATTTCCTTACTGTTCTACAAAGTCATACATATTTATAATATTAAAAACTCTTCAGTTGCTTTAATAATAGCATTCTGTTCCATAGATCTGAATACTAATGTTAATACTTCTGCTGCACTGGAAGGCTGTGCACAGAATAACATACATTTTATGCTTTCTATTTTTTGTATGTATGTTTCTGATTTTTCATTACTTTGCCTTTAATTAAGATTTGTTTTGTGATAGAAAGCACACTGTAAGCAAGAAATAAATGTGTTGGGAAGAAAACTAATACTTCTTCATAGCTCTGTAGGGCCCCAGCCTGAAGTGCTCAGCATTTATTATGAAATGCTGCAAGTCTGACCCCTAACAGCTGAAAATCTTGCAGGATCAGACCTTTCAGCTGCAAACTGATTTTACTTAGCACAAAGGCAGGAAAGTGAAGAGAGGGAATATGAACATTCTTTTCTTCTACCCTATGTAGCAACCAAATACAGATATTGCTTTAAAAATGCTTTGTCTTTTCCTTTCCTTGCCCCATATGATGTGCAGAAACAGAAAAAAAATCTGAGACCGCTTTTGAGAAGGAAAATCTAAAATAGCTTAAGGAGTGTGACCACAAGAGAGTGGTTGCAGGTAAATGCTCAGGAGTAGCTTTTCCTTGGTGAGGTCTCCTTAGCTTTTTGGCCATCTGGAGACATGATGGTTTAGAGATGCACCACCTGAAAGAGCATATAAGAGGATGATGTTTGCAGTAATTGAATTGCACTGTGGTTGGGGAGTGTAGTTATGCCAAACTGCATTTGGATCTACAGGAAAATGTCACAGTTGTGTATTAGCCTCAAAGGGTTCAGGCCGAGTGCCATAAACAGAACAAGCCAAAAAATGTTATGGGTGCAAGTCTGCTATTATCCATAATTACAACAATGGAGAAGGCTTTATTTCCTTATTTTCCCAGACAGGCTTTTGTCAAGTGTGACCCTAGGTGCCCAAGACCCTGGAAGCAGAGGTAAAAAGTGACTGGGCAAGCAGATACTGCTGTAGGTTTTGTTCATTCTTCTCACACCTAAGCTCATGCTTCCATGCAATTTTCCCACCTTTACTTAAACAGTTCAGGGCCCTAATGACAAGAAGGAGAACTGTGTGGGCTGGGGCATGGATCCAGGTTTTTTTCTGACTTGATCAGAGTCAAGGCTTTATGGTAAACTGCACTTTTTAGTGTTAAAGATAAATAATGAGTTTCTCTGTTTAGATCAAGAAGAGTCTTTTTGGTTAGGAGAACTACTTCTCACCTAACCCTAGCAAGATCAACCTTGTAAGCTTCTACATGTGGCCCGGGAAGAAAAAGGGGTCAACTTTCAATATCACTGGTCTATAGGGAACATTTTCACCCTTAGGAGACTAGTTTTAATCCAGATATAAACTCTATCTATGGTCTTTTTCTCTCTCCTGTTAGTAGAGATTGTCTCTTCCTCACTTTGAGTTTGCCTCCTTCTCTTTCCTTCTTTGATAAAGTATTTATTCAATTTCTATTCTAGAATTTAATCCCAGATTGAATCTCTAAATGTTAAAGACGTAATGTCTAGCACAGATGACAAGGTGAAAACAGACTTATGGTCTAATACCAAGCAAATTCAGAATTTTGAGGTTTAAAATGCACGCACACATGCACACACACACGCACATGCCCCCTGTTACATTAAACTCTGAAGTGCTGGCTGCTAACAGAACTTTCTGAAAAGCCTGATTCAAAATTAAATTTTAACACTGCTTCAGTTGGATTATGTGATTGTGTTTTCAGTGAGACCTCCTTCAGTTCAGTGTATTCATATTGGCACGTGGGAACACATGAACACATAGGTAGGTAGCTTGCTCAATGGTGTCTCTGGGAATAATGGACAAATGAGAAGTGGGAAGAAGTGGCCTTGAAAGTAGAATCTTTCAAGACAGAGAATTCTCTAAGGTTTGTGTTAGGTTATTTCTGCCAGAAAGTTAAATCCTTGTAAAATAGCTAGGTTTTTTTTTTTTTTTTAAGAATGCGAGTCTATGATCTTTTGACGATGCTGTACAATGACTATAAAACAGATTGTGAAGCAGACTGTATGAAATCAGAAGGGGAGAAAGGCTGGGGAGAACAATCATTAAGGACAATGAAGAGTGTTTAAAAAAAAAAAATGTGTGTGCAAAACCGAGTGCTATTTAGTAATAGGCACAGCAGGAGTAAAAAGACCTGCAGTATATTGCTGAATAAGGAGCTCCACAAAAGGATTAAGGGAAAGAAATCAGCTTAGCACAAATATAAAATATTAGAGTAGGATGGTGAAAACATAAACATCAATGAGGATTTACAAAAGTGTATGACTGTCCCTTATCCATCTATCTGTTTATGTGACATGCACAGGCAGGCCACAATGAATAAAAATACAGGAAGTTTTGTAAATGTTTAAAACACAATTAGTTGCAAAAGATGGGTCAGCAGAGAACTCTATCGCTATTTAATATAGGCAAACTATCTACATTTGTAACTTAGACCACCTCACTCAGTCCTGCTAGCTGCTATCAAGACTTGCCCATGATCATAGGAAAACAGGAGTGCACGCTCAGGGTTGCAGGTGTTATTCTAAAGGGAAGGCAATAGCTGAAGTCTAGTTTATTCTTGTTGTTTTTCCTCACTTCCAAAAGGTATGAAACTACTGAGCTATTGCACAAAGTATATTTGTCTATTACCCCACAACATGGAGCCCAGTGTATTTCCCCTAGTTGCTGACCTAGACATTTTGCTTGTAGGCAAGTTTGTCTATTTTGTTGTGAAATATGAATTCACTAGAACTAGAGTTTTAATAAAGGAAGATCTTTGATTTACTTTTCAGTTAAGAAAGCATTGAAAAATAGTTTAGCTATTGTAGAAATATTAATTTCAGATTTTCCTAAATGAAAAATGAGGATTTTGTATCTTAATAATGCTTTAATTTTAAACTGTAACCTATTATATTTTAAAAGGTCAATATAAACGTAGTAAAAATCTAAATGAACAATTTTTTATTGATTGGAAGGGGGAGGAATGAATTTTAAAAAGTTTTCGTTCCATCTCCTATACTTCCATAGACTTTTTTGGCCTATGAAACTGGGTTAGTAACAATGTTTCTTTTGAATTTAGGATGGAATATTTTTAGGATGAAACTTTTTTTTTGATTCACTTTTTTTTCAGGGACAAGAATGCCTTTTTCATACACCTCTAATCTCCACCCACTCCTGTACAGAGAATAGCTGTTATTCTAGGTAGTAGTGTTAGTGAATGAACCACACAGAGGGGCAAATTCACATAGACAAAGTTTCTACAATAAGATATTTATTATTTATCTGTGGTGTGAGATATTCGTAAAGAGCCTGATATAAAGAGGTCTGAGATATTTTCTTTCTTGATCTTGATTAAAAAATGCACTTGTTGGAATCAGAATTTTTCAGGAAACCATTGCTTTTCTTGTTGTTGTTTTGTTTTGCTGATGATTCTGCTTTTTTTATATATATCAGCTCCAGAAACTTTATATATAACGCAGCTCTCAAGCAGAAATGCAGTGTCACAGCACAGTTAAAAGTTTAGGGCTTTATCAACCAAATAAAACAAACTACGCATTTAAAAAATACATTTTGAGTGGGAAGTCCCAAATCAAAACATAGTGTCTTTTCCTCTTTGAAATCTCTATGAATTTTTCATCCTACCAAAAAATTTCATGTTTTTGTAACCTAAAATTAAGATAAAAATGTATGGATTTTAAACCAGGTTGGAAGTTGCGATCAGAGATTTGTATGTGGAGCATCGACTTTCAGTATCTTTTCCCTTAAAAAGAAAAAAGAAAAAAGCCAATAAAAAATCCAACAGTTAAGCCTGCAGGTATTCTGTAAAGGATGATGAAAGCAATGTCATTACAGTCTACATAATACAAGTCATTACCAAATCAGAACAAGCCAAAGCTAACACAGAACCCAGCTTAAAGGTTCTCTACATCAGACTGCTCAAGGAAATGCTAATGATAGGTAGCAGTATCAGTAGCACGGTTTCCTATCTTTAAAATGAAGTACTAACGTTATGTACTATGAAAGGAGAAAAGATCACACTGGCAGAGACTTCTGATGTCTCTTACACAGGGAAATAAACTTTGTAAAGTTGACCAAATATAATATCCATGTTCAGTGGCTGATTGTTCTCCAGGTTTTAAAGTACTACAAAAATTTTGGTTTTATGTAGATGCTTCAGGTCTGAAAATCTCTTTCAAAGCAGCTTATGAAGTAATGATGAATCAAAACCAATATAACACAGAAGCTATCTGAGCAATGAAGTCTTAGTCGGAGTAGAAGAAATATAGAGAGAGCTAGATTTATGCAACTCTAAGCAGCCCATCAAGCTAACCTATTAATCCATATTTGTGTTGAGTGCTTTACTTACTGATTTTTTCCCCACAATGCTCATTGTTATGACATCTGGATGCAGCACAGAAATATATAGATGTAGAAGTAAATAGAGTGCTGCTCAGAAAAGGATAGAGCAGTAAATTGCTGGTTCTACTGCAGAAAGATGAAACATCTGCCATAATAAAATCTTTATACTGTCCTGTTAATATTAACACAGATGAAATCAAATATCTGTATTTGTGCCAGACCACTACAGCTACACAGAAGAGAGTGAGTGTTGCAGATGAAGGGTGTCTCCTGAAAGACTCCTTTCTTCATGACTGCATTGATAGCAACTAAGCCAGGAGACTCCCCATGTGCCTGAGCTGTCATGTCAAGCCACAAAGACTTTTTTTACATGTTTTGCCTTGCTGAACTGATGTAAACAGCTCCCTTTATTGTCTGAATATATCTCCTATTCTGGAATTATAGGGTTTTTTTCATGCAAAAGACAAAAAATAAAAGGCACTTTTGATATTCTTCTAAATATTCTCCCTTAGTGGGTGAAAGAAGAATTTAAAATATCTGAAATCAGATATATACAGGGCATAGATCTTAGCAGAACAAGGACCTAATTAGGCCCTGTAAGATCCTGAAGGCAAAGAACAGGATTGTCACCAAGGCACTGTTTGAGATAATAATTTACTCAAAAACAGAGATAATGGATTGATGTTGAAGAAAGGATTAATCTATAAGCAGTTCAGATAGAATTTCTTTATACAGAGGGTTACTGAATAATGGAACAAATTGTCAAAGGCAGTGATAGAAGCAAGTGTGAATTATTCTGACACATTTCTGGAGGAGAGAATTGGAGAGTACAGTTGCGAGCTAGATTTCCAAGATGATAAATGGTGATATAAGAATTGATTTAATTTGAAGCTGGGGATGCTTAGGGTAGGAGAAACTGGATTAAAAAGTCCCAAGGTTAGTTACAGGAGATCTTGATGGACCATGTGATCTTCCTGGTTCTCTTAAAAGTTTTCGTGCTATTATGAAGTGATGTTATGTAATTGATTTTGAAACAGACTAGCTAGGAAGAGGGAAAACAGCTACTTATTGGCAAAGAAATGAAAGATTAAAGGGTCACCAAACATTTTCCTTACTTCTTGTACATCCTTTCTACCGAAATAGATTTGTAGGTGTGATTTGAGAACTTCAAAAATGAAAATAAAGAGAAAAGCATGCATTAAAAAGAGTAGATAAGCAAAGCATTAACAGTAGTTCTTTCATATCTAGTAAGGGCAGCCCTGTGGTCATACTGTCACTTCTGCCTAAGCTATTACCATCATCACTAATAGACTTGCAGGTGTCCTTTACATTGTAAGAGGCTGTATATAAAATAGCCTAGAATGTTTAATTTCAAAAAAGGACACGTTAATGTTAAAAGTCAAAAAAGCAGTACTATGGGTAATCACTTTTGTACACATCTTTATGGAGGAATGGGTCATAGGCCATTAGCTTGGCACCTTTCCGATGAAAGAATAAAACCCCCATAAGAATGAGAACTTCAGCTGAAAGAAAATAAAACTTGAATGCTTTGGCTGGAAGTAATTCAAAACTTGATACGTGCTTATCTTAAAATAACTGTCTTCCTTCCCAATCCCTATGTCGAAATAGTACTTATTGAACAATTGCTCTTCTAAACCTTAAATTTCACATTAAAGGGCATGTGTGATATGTATATCATGTTAAATCATGGAGGAAAAATCTGTCATATATATCTTGCTCATCTATTGTTACTTAAAATAGCTGTGCTGGTGTTGGGCTTTTTCTTTTTTTCTTTTTTTTTTTTTCCTTAGGTTATTTTTGGCATAGAGCTCCCATCACAGGGAGAAGGGATATTAGCACAGACATGTTCACCACTACAACTTCTGTCAAGCCAAGTATGACTGTGTCCCAGAGGTTTATCCAAAAATCTAATAAAATCCAAGTGAGACATAGAATGGCTGTGCAGTTTTTGCCTGAATCATTCTTCTGTTGCATTTATATGTAATCCAGGCTCTACAGATTTCTCACAGGGAAATTAAAATTTTGACTCTGAGGGCAGTGTGCATTTGTTGGTTCTCATATTAGTTTTACTACAATATCATGAAATGATTTTAAATGGGCAGAACAAACTTGCAACCAAGGTGTACCAATTAAGAAACTAAACAGTCTGGTAAATTTAGAAATGTTAGGTGGGTGGGAGCCAGAAAACAATCAAGTCTTCCAAACTACTATGGGAGGTCTCTTTGCCCCTTCAAGCTGCTTTTCACAAGCACTGTGGGAAAAAGCTCCTGTAAGTAAAGGGCCAATGTATCCTGGACAGGAAAAGCAGCGGATGGCTCAAGCATATGCTTCAATGTTTCCACAAGCCATCTTCAGTGATAGGGATGGGAAGGACACACTTCAGGAATTTGGCACGGTATCAGCACTGGAGAAGTGTTACGCAGGCCTAACACGGCAGGCTCACAAGCTGGGGCAACTAAAGAGAAAGCTGATCGTTGAATATAGTTGTAAACATGGGGTTTTTTTGATAGTTCATCTAAACATATGCTATTACTGCATATGCATGCTTTTAAGTGGAAAGCTTCATCCTAAAGCTGTTCTCACAGTAAATGTGACTGGAACACCTAACACATGAGGTATTCCAGTCTTTTGAGGCTGATAAATACACTATTCAGCCATGGAATGGCAAATTTCTACAGAATGTCTAACACAACAGTTGTCAGATGTCCAAGAATCTGTTGCATAATCCAGTAATAAATAGAAAGCACTTAATAGGAGATGAATAAAACTAGATATCGTGGGGAAGCATCTTCATCAAATGTCCTAAGTGTCTCTTATTTGTACTCGTTGTTTCTTCACAAAAAGCATTGAATACATGGAATATCTTCTACTTTTTTTGCTCACCACTTGTCCCACAACACAAATTAAACCATTTGTAGCTTCTTCTCCAACCAATGATTCCTAAAGAGATACCCTGGTAAGCTGCATCAATTGTGGGTTGTCCTAAGGTCTGGCCTGGTGATGGTAACACTAAGGATGGGGGGAAAAGAAAACCAGGATGGGGGTGTCCTTCTCCAAATGCCTTCACACAGGTTTTCACTCTCTTTCTGGAATGTATTTCCATATCCCAGTGAAACCTATTATCTAGTCATTATTTATCATATCAAACATCCCTTTTTAATTTCTACTTCAATAGATTCTTTTTTTTTGTTTGTTTGTTCCCCACCCTCCACCCCTCCCTTCTGTTTTTATAAAGTTACACAACCTTTAGGGAAAAGGGAAGTTGTTTACAATGTGTAATTATGGTACTGAAAAAGAAATCAAACCACAACTTCATTGCAGAGTGTTTGATCCAGAATATTGTTAGAAACATAATTAATAGCTAAAAACATTTGAAACAACACTTCTCAGCTTACTCATTAGCTGACCAGAAAAATACAAGCACATAGCTTTTCAATTTTGAATGTCTTGATACGTTTTCCATTTCAGTATTTGAATAGTTAATTTGGTTTTTGGATTATTTGATTTGTCGTAATAAAGGGAAATAGAAACTACAACCATTTTATAGTCTACAAATACTTTGAGGAATGTTGATAGAGTTGCATTTTGGGTTTTCACAGAGGCTATTGCTTTGCAAACCCCTTTATGGAGTTTCAGAGGGCCTTCAGACACAGGAGATGCAAACAGAGCAAAATATGCAGGCTGCAAATACCCACAGAGTAGCTAGCTACCTACCTACAGTTTTAATTACCTGGTAGTGCCACCATTTCTTACATGTTTCTCTGGCTAGTGCAGACCAGTGGAACTCCATGGAATTATATAGCACAGTGTCAGCTTACAAGGGTTAGACCCTGGACGGTCCTGTTCTTCACTGTCTCTTTGTAAGTCTCCGCTCTGTTGGCTTCTGTGATTTTTCTTCTATGTGAAAAAGAACCTTAAGATATTAACCTACTTATTTTTCTTATTATTTAGAGACTCTATTCTTCTACTTACTACAACTCTAATGATTATCATCATTGATCTGGCCACATACTGGTAATTTTACTCCTGTTTGGGGATTTTTGCTTTTTCAGTTTTTGTTTAGTTTTGTTTTTTGACTCCATACAGGCCAGTCTGTTTTAACAAGTTGTGATCTTTCAGAATGATTATTTTCCTCCATCCTTTTTCTCCTTCTGCCTTCACTTTTTTCAACTTATCCTTATTACAGTTATGCCTCTTCGTGGAAGAATGTCACACTGCGTGGATGGGAAGTGTCCCAGTGCATGAGTCAGTATGCCCTATATATGGGTAGCTCAACTTTGTACCTGTTATGTGCATGAAGGTATAATGCTGCTGAGGAGTCTGGGAAATGTCTGCAGTCTTCCAGGCCCAGTGCAATAGTGTACATTTGAAGCAGGAGAAAGGCTGGATACAGCACTCAGTGGCACAGAAGCTCAGACTAAATCTAAGGCTGCTTTCCTGATGCTTGGGTGCCGTTATGTTAGACTCGAAGTAGAGAATGACAAAGTGCTTTTTTCCTTCCCTGTTATTTATCCTCTGTAATCTCCATGCCTAGTGATGTTTACGAGACAGTGGAGGTTCACCTGAGCTATATGGTGTTGATCTGGGGGGATAAGATGACCATAGTCATAGCATGATTGTGCCTTCAAGCTCCTTCTACAGGGCGCTATCTGTGCAGCACACATTTGGGGCCACTGAGCTCTGCCCTGTGCACGACACTTCAGTCCTGCTGCTAGAATTGCACTTCCTTTCACAATTCCCTTGGGGCACAGATCTTAGCATTGTGGTTATCTGGATTTCCAAGCTCTTAAAGCTTAAAACTCTAAGAATGGAGAAGGGGAGGGAAACTAGACAAGTGAAAGTATTCTAAAACCTTTTCCTAAGTTTTAAAATATACTCTGCCATCTAACTGTACTAGTTTTTTTAATAACATTCATATTCTGTAATGAATAACTGTGTTGTGAATGGGGTTGCAGGGCTATTTCATTTACAGATTAGAGATTCTAGAGGCATTGGACTAACTGATCATCACATGGTTCTTACTCATTTCCATTTTCAGCTCATCTCAAAATTGCCCTTACATTGAGAGAGAAATTATTTAGTCTGGGACTCTGTTAAGTTCAGTGAGTTGGGAATTTCACCTTCTATAAACCAGCTAAACTTTAATCATCTTCTGTGCTCACCATAACTAGTAAGCTTTAAAGTACAGATGTCTCTTGCCTTTCTAAAAACTATTTCAGTAAATCACTGTCAAACAAGGACTCTGTAAAAGCTTGAGCTACAGTTAAAACTCAATTGCCAAACAAGCTTGCGTCAGATACAAGTACATTAATGATCATGTGTGTTTAAATAATGATGATTCATGTTTTCCTTGGTGATTTTTATACAAATATATAGCTGAATGGCCTTCTATTACTGTGGCAAATTGATGAATTCTATTACTGTGGCAAATTGATGATAAATGCTCTGTTTTGTAATCAAATGCAAGTAAATATTGTTATAATCATAAAAGCAGTAGTTGGATTGCCTTCTGCCTTCTCCCAAGAAAACACCAAAACAGTGAGAATCTTCTAACTCTCCTGTCTGTTAAATAAAGCATCCAAACACCTTGAGTGCCTCAGTAAGACATTGAGAGGGGACTAAACCCATCAGCAGCATCCTCCAGCTGGTGTCTCTACTGATTCTAGCTCAGACTCTGTCTGGCTCTAGTGGGAGTAATGGAGAAAACTGTGCAAGTATGTTGTGCCTCTTCTGTGTGAATCAGTCCTATCTACTGGACTTGCCAAATCCTATGTATGTTTTGATGCTTCTTGTTGCCTTGGCCTTTGAGTCATGAGCTATTGCAGGAGTAAATGGAAGTAAGAAGCCATGGCTGGATGTTGAAGCTGGGAAAGATATTTCTTGCCACCCTTAGTGGGACTCGGATGTTGACTAGGGAAGTCGTTTGCCCATCTTTATTGTCTCTCATTCTACAAGTGCCTTTAATAACAAGCCAAATGAAAGCATGACTCCTACCTATTCCTGGAGCAGTGATCTAAACTTGTCTCGTATTAACATGCAAACAACTCCAATTGATCAGGGAAACCACTTAGATGGTTTTCTTGCCCTATTTAAAACCTATCTCTCACAGAATGAGTGCATTTGGATACCATTTGACTCGTAGGATCCCAGTGAACTATGAAATGTGGCAAAAAAACTTTTCTGTTTGTGTTAACTTAATGATTGTGCTTTGTCCTCTCAGAAGTGGACCAAGGCACGAGTACTCAGGATATTTTAACTAATTGCTCTGTAGTGGTTGCTATTTTTAGAATATACCATGGAGATAAACCCCATGGAAAAAAAATTAACCAAATGGAAGTGAAGTTTGCTGGAGAGCACAAGACTTAGAGGAATAAGTCTGGCCCTACTTTGCTTCATTCTTTTTTCATTTTGCTTGCTCTCATTTATAGCTTGTGCATTATTCATGCTGACCTTTCAACCAGAAGGCCTCTGCTACCAGACTTGTAAATAAAACACAAATTCTATGAAGTAAGAAACACTTTGAACCAATGATCCTTAGCCCAGAATGATTTCAAGGGTTTGAAATGTGGTGAGTATAAAACTGCTCTGCTAAAATAGTTTCCTGCATGAGGACTGTAGGATAGCAATGTAAATCATTATCTACTTATCATTGCCATTGGATCTGTCATATTTTAATTATCCCCAGAACACTGTGAGCTTTCCATATACATTCAAGATGACACTACAAGCTAGCGACGTCTAGCTGACTCCATTCCATTTCCTAGAACAAGGGTTTTTTTTTTCCCTCCACTTTGATTTGCAGGCTCCCACCAGCTTGAGTTCTCTCAGTTCCTTCATTTGCTGCTGAAGCACCATTACACTGCGTCAGCTCTCTTGTAACTATCAGGGTGGGGAAAAAGGCAGAAATATGCACATATTACACAAATAATAGTAAATATGCTTGCTTCAGTGTTTTCCATAAGCAAATTGTCTTTGCCTTACCCATTGAAGTATATGGTATATATATATTCTTTGATTCTCTAATCAGCAATATATCTGTAAGTTATGTATCTGAAAAACTGATGAAATTCTGCAAGGATGAATTATCTGCATATTTAGCATCTGCACATTATTTTCTATTTAATTAACATGTACCATTAATATAACTAAAGAATAGAAGAACATACATTATAAGATCTTGATCCTCCAAACAGACAGGCATGCTTCAAAATGTTTTTTTCAGAAATAGGATGCTTTCACTTTTATTAAATTGTAACTTTTGGAATTATGCAGATCTAACTCTGAACTGTATTTATTAGTACATTACATTCTTAATTTTTGTTTTGTATTTTTAAAATACCTGTTGCCAAAAAACATTTTAAGGAACTTGTGGTGGAGGGATCCTAGACCTTAAAGTATACATGAAGTTAGTGAATCCACCACCTGTGGACGAGATTAAGATCTCCAGAAATGCCTCCCTAAGCTTTCATTAAGGCACTTCCATAAAAAGCTGGCTCATACCTTACCTGAAATCAGGTCTAGTTTTCAAATGCTTCATACTTTACTCAGGTCTGGTATGCAGTTTAGAGGAGGAAGAATGAAATGTGTAAAGTAAGTGTTTTACTCTGCAGAGAGGTAAATAATTAATGTAAAGAAATGCAAAATGTAGCTCTTCTATGTCTAAAAATACATAAGAGCCTAAAGTGACTGATTTCATTGGACAAATTAAACAAAATGACATGCTTTCAAGCATGAATGGCAGGACAGGGCAATGTACAAAACAAATGTTCCCCTGTAATAATTGGAAAGAAAAATTTTTAAAGGTTGTGGATAGATTTCAGAAGGCATGCCATTTTTTTCTGTCCTATAACATTTATTCTGGACCATATTAGCAAAAATAATCCTTTTCTCTCTCTCTGTCTGTCTCTCTCTCTTTTTTTTTTCTTTTTTAAGCTTAAATATCCGTTACTATTCATTTTACAGCATTGCTGGTTAAATGTGTATGAAGTCGTCCAGTGTGTTTAGCTTGAAATTTCATCATGTCCGAACTGATAACAGGCTGATAACTCTTTCTGAAGCAGGTTTTAATAATGCTTTCAAGTTTCGGGTTTATGATACTATTAAAGTCATCTTCTATCATATTAGTAATAGGGATATTCTCAAAATAACCCAAGCAGCAATTCAATATAACTTTTAATGTCAGCATAAACTCCTGTATTACTAAACTTATTTGAAATGTTAACTGTGTTGTTTGCATTTCCAAATATATTTCAGGTTATTATGGAGTGCAAATACCTTAGGTTAACAAAAATGTCCACTTCCCGAAAGTCAAGGGAAATTCGGTAATACATTAGGCACATGACAGTCGGGCTAAATTCGCTGCACAAGAAACTAATGGACTTGATGATAGTGTCATAGATCAAGTAGATACTTGTACATAAACAGCTAGATTTTAGAATGTCCAGCACCTAACAGTTCCCTTGAGGATATTCAAATCAGATCACGTAGTCTAAACTTGGAGCCAAATGTGCCAATAAATATGATATTCTGATTCTCTTTTATAATTAAGTATGGGGGAAAAATATAAGGTTGTGTAGCATTGAATTAAAAATTATTCCATTGTGTTTTATCCTGATAAACCTAGAGGATGCCATTTACTGTACCTGTACTGCCTCTTTCTTGCCTAGAAACATGCGAGATCCAACATATCTCTTTTAATGGAATTCATGTACAGTCTCCATATCCTGTTGTCTTCACTAGATTGAAATCAGAAGGCTGAAGTGTTATCCAGAACAAGATGTTCTTATGCTTACAGAAAGAATAGGTTTTGCACAAAGTGTATTTTCTTTTGCCTGGGCTGTTTGCTATACTGATTTTATGAAAAGTAATCCTATTGCAAAATGAATGTAGACTGGATACCAATATTTTCTTCTTGTTGGGAAAGAAACATGCAAGCTGTTGAGCTGTATAAAGTACCAGCTGCGGCTGTACAAGGTACTTTACTCATCAAATACCAAGAGGACAGCATGAACAAAATCCTGCTGTTAGTTAAGACTAGATGCTGATATATTCAACATATCAGTCTTAGTGACGTCTCCAATGTAATTTGTACTATGGAACTTGCCCCATGTAATGAGAGAGGTGTAAATAACAAGAGAATATGTTCTCCTGCGTCTTGCCATTCTTGCTGCATTATGTTGCACACTTTGATATTCCATAAATGCTGGTTTTATTAACACTTAAAGCACGACCACATACTCACCACTAGTACAGATAAGTTATTTTCAAGATTCCTATAAAAGAAAAAAATGACAGGTCAAAATTTTCATTCTTATTTCAAAATTTTATAGTTATAAAGTCTTCAGGGAGCAGATGATTGTGCTAAAATCCAACAAGCCTCTGAACTACAATGTTGAAATACCACAGTGCATATCTGCCTCTTCTTCCAAAGTCACCTTGATTAAGGGAAATCTCAGTTTTTTATAATCTGGATAGTTATCTTTAAGATCTTTGAAACTTGTTTAAAACTTTACTTATATCTTTGTATATCACTGCACAGAGATTGAAGCATTCATCGGACACCTCTAACACACTATAAAAGTTGTATTTAATTATGTTATGGATTCTTTGCAGCCTTTCATATAATTAGGACTTTCTGTATTGGTTTCTCTGAGTTTGAACAAACAATATTTTATGATGAAGTCTTAGTTAACTAATTTCTGATATGACAGGAATGTACAAAGTCTCAGTGGAGGCTTATTAAACAGTTTCTGCCACTTTTATATGTGAAATAGAATACTTATATTAGATTTTTTTCTAGGGAAAGATCCTCTCTTCATATGAGATGTATTGTCACAACAGGCTCCAATTAGGTGGGTTTTTTGTTTGTTTTGCTTTGTTAAACTGTAGGTGAAAAAAGTGTAAAAATCTGTATCTGGACACTGGTAAACAGTACAGTGTCAAAAGGGGAATGACGACTTATGTTAGAGAAAATAGTTTAAAATTTGTGACAAGTAGGTAAAAATTTTCTGAAGAATAAGCAACAGCTGTTCAAAAAGTCCTCTTTCATTTCATACTGGAAAAGCATATGAGTAGAGTTCATCAAAAATCAGTCCTGGAACTGAACTTTTTGGATTTTTTTTCATAGACATAGAAAGTACAGATGTCCTGATATATAGGAAGAACTGATGATCTTGAGGATCAGAATGGTACATATAAATAAATATGAGATGAAATTTAACAGTGAAATTTAAGGTTATGTATGGAGGAATTAATAACAAGTGCTACTATTATAAATCGTGTACCCATCATTTGGCAATGACAAACTAAGAGAAAAAGCATAACTGACAATAATAAGATATAAAAAAACCTCACCTAAATAATGGTGTGAAAGTTGAACGTGACAAGACAAGAGGCATCACATAGTATGTTCCCAGCAGAAAAAGTATTTGATAATAAAATTGTAGTAATTATTAGTAGGCATCATTTGGAATGCCCATTGTGCAACTTGGATCTTTCTCTAAATGAAAGATTACAAACAGCAACGGAGACCAAAAAGATGATTTAGGAATTCCCACAAAGATGACTTGAACCCCTGGATTAGGTTATCCTAGAGATTGAAGACTGGTCATGACATATTAGCACACTATTAATAGGCTACTGCACAAGATACAGGAAATGAAAAGAAATATTTTATACATATACATAAGAATTCTGTAAAAATAAACAAATCTTTTGCTCTTGATCACACTGAGGTGGGCAATTACTAGGATTTCAACCACCAGAAGAGTTCTGAAACAGCTTTCCAATAGAAATGACAGGATTTAAAAAAAAAAAAAAAAAAAAAAAAAAAAGCTTTAAAACCAAACACAGTACTCTTATGGACAGGTTTGCATGAAACATGTCTGCTGGGAAGGAAACTGGAGAGCCGGTTGAGCTCCAAAGATCCCTTCCTATGCTTCTGTGAGCCTGTATCTTTATTTTGCAGAATTTATTCTTTGATTTGATCTTAAAATGGAAGTTTCTGATGTGGGTGGGTGGGAGGAGACACTTAATAGTTTCAGAGACTTGAGATAAGGAGTCTCAAGATATCTTTTGTGGGTTGTTGTGGGGTTTTTTTTCTTCTTTTTTTCCTAGCTATTTTAAAATCAGAGCTATTTTGCAGGCATACTTTGCAAAACTTATGAGAACATCTGAAGGTGCAGAAATCAAGTCATGTGTGCATAGTCCTTACATGTGCGTATGTGCGTATGCACACTATTTTGTTGAAGTTGAGTAGAATGTTTATGCATAGAGAAGCATTGCTTTCCCCAATTTATTTTTCTTATAGGAGTATGTTCCATACCCTGTAACTTGTGATATGAGAACATGATGCTTCTTGATAAAGGTGGTGATTCCTAACGGTCATGTCAAAGAATTGATTAACCATTAGGAACATGATGTAAAGCTCTGTGAGATTACTGGGAAACTTTTGACTTTAGCCTGATTCTTAAAAATGGATTCGTCTGAATATGGGGAATATTTAATTAAATTGTAAGTAGTTTTCACTAAACATTTAGCTATGTATTTCAATACAAGTCCCATGATTTGAGGCCATTAGAATAGATCTTGGAAATGCAAGATAAGTCTTAAAACTAGGATTAGGAGATTATATGTTTCTATTCCAGCCTAAAATAAATAGGTTAAAAATAAGCTGACATCCAAGATGTACATTTGTTGTTTGTTGGGTGTTGTTACTTTATTGAATATTCTTTAGCTTTTCTCATTATGAAAAATACTTTTTGTTGCTCTGATATCTCTAAGGATGTTTTTGTTATATTCAGAGAAAAAAGAATGCAGCTAAGCGCAATGTAAAGTAGAGTGAAAGCTTAGTGCTGATGGATGCCATTGTAAACACATTTTGGGAGCTCCACATACCCTATGCAATCTTTTTCAAGTGCCATTTTCAAACTGAAAGAGTTAGTATGCCTTCTTATCCCTATCATGCCATCCTTTGAATAAATTCTCAAACTTGGGTTCCAGAATTTTTTAAATCACAACAACAGAAATAAATATGAAATATGTGGTGTATTGCAAAGAAGCTACTTCAGAGTCATGTAGTGATGTATGATAATAGAAACCTTCTTCCATTTTGATAGAAAAAAATAATAAAAGTTACAATAGCAAGCCAAGATCAGCAGGGAAGTAGAATAAATCAAAATGCTGCTGCTTTGCTGATCACCTCTGACTTGTTACCTCTCTAATTTTTCCTCCACTCTCTACAGAAATTAGCCACCAAAGTTGCAACCAAAATCATTAATACTTTTCTGAAACATGGAAGGTTTTATAAAGCAGCCATGGATGTATTTCATAAGTGTCTCTGCTGTCTGAACACTGTTGCCAGTGAGGTAGACTTAGAGGTCATCC
Organism: Dromaius novaehollandiae; assembly: GCF_036370855.1. Taxonomy (NCBI): domain Eukaryota; kingdom Metazoa; phylum Chordata; class Aves; order Casuariiformes; family Dromaiidae; genus Dromaius; species Dromaius novaehollandiae. The sequence continues at coordinate 25,889,802 of NC_088132.1, forward strand.
TTTTTACATTGCCAGGAAGGGGGGTGGTGTGGCCAGCATACTGATGGGCGGTTGAAGGGATGAGACCTTACAGGAGCTGAAGTCGGACTATAAGATGAAGGCTAGGGCGTATCCATAGCTATGTAAATGAACACTGGCTTCAGTGTAACTTCACCATTTTGTGCCAGCTGAGACTGGCACAAATCTTAGAGAATATGCCTTAATTAAAGATGAAGGAGAGGGGGAGAGGCAAAATAGTACTCTGCCTCGAGCTAATATCAGAATGTGAATAACTCTTTCTACATCTCCTGTGTTATAAAAGCATTTGTTGAGGGGAAAGGAAGAAGGCGAACTGTGAGGCAAGAGACAGCGGTCAGCATGAATTCAGGTGTACTTGGTGCATTTCTATCTCAAGTGAAATAATTAGCAGTTTCAAATCTGCACAGCTCTCTCCTTCTGCTTAAATAAAGTGATATTGCATTCACCAGGCTCTAATTAACAAAGTGATGACTGGCATAGAAGTCTTGAGTTAAGCATCTGCCTTAAGTCATTTATTTACATACAATATAACCCCAAACTGGATTTTAAAATCAAAGAATGAGAGAAAGAAGAATTGAGTGGTGCACGCATTGTCTCTACTCCTGCCTTAACCTACCACTTTGTGGCAGCTATGGGTTGGTGGATCTCTAAACAGAGAAAACAATTAGCTTTCAAACCAAAGCATTTGGTTATATTTCTCCTCAGCGAGCACAGGATACTTGCTGTACTTCATTAGTTGGAGTTGAGAAACAATAAGGAGGAGAAAAAGCCATCTGTGGCAAAGAAGATATTTGAAATCACGGCAAAGTTAAGTCTCAACTCACTTCTGTCATCTTAATGTCTTGTGCCGCTTCTGAGTGTGTTATTCACAGTATTCGGACCCACTCGGAAATACTGTGTCTGTACTTTCCTTTGGAAAGGATGGTCCTCAGCTCCAGAGCTAAGTTGCTGAGCAGAGCAGTGGGCTGGTAAATGGCTACTGGGGAGAAGGGTTGTCCTTGGGAGCAGCTGTGTTTCGGCAGAGGCGAAGTGTAGTTCTGCATGAGTTTGTGTGCAGGTCACATTACAACCTATGAATGGAAACACAGAGGCCCCATACTCAAATATTAAGTTTGTTGTTCAGTTTTGAGTCTTTTTCTACCCAAAGCTCCTACTAAAGGGCCTCAGGTCAAAGGGTATGACCTGATACACATCATCTTAGGAACTGTGTAAGCACACCTACGATGTGTTTTGTTTTTGATTAAAAGGATAACTATTTGTTTCAGTTAATGAGAAATCTCTTCCCAAAATATTAATGTTGTGAATGCTAACGATCCCTTTTATTATGTACAGAGTGTCAATAATATGCTTAGTTCAAAAGCAAATGAGATGATGCATCTCTTCCCCAAGGAGCCTGTGCTCTAGTTCAAATACAAACAGAGTGTTTCAGACACTGACAGTACACAGTGTGCCAGTACAAGGTGGTTGGAGGTAAAGTAAGAATTGGCCTGTGGTCCTTGTTCTAGCTCTGATAAATGTTCTCTGTGCACTTTCTAATTTCATCATTAGTGCTGAAAAGCTGTCAAAGCAAATTGGCATCAGTAGTTCCTCTCTTTTTTGTGAAAGAAGCATAAAAACCAGCTGAGGTTCAGGGAGAATAAGTGGTACGGTTGGTGGGTGTGTTACTGTGGCTAGTTACAGAAGTCAGCATTTACACATGCATCTGTATGAATGCTTTTCCCAGTCAAGACATAAGGAAGGATTAAGATGTTTGCATATATGTTGACTTTCTAATTGCAGTCACCTACATGAATGGCTTTAAGTCTGGATTTAGGACATAGATGAAGTTCTCAGTCTAGTCTTTCGGTCATGCAAGATTCCATTAAATTAGAAAGAGATGTCTAGGTTAAGACAAAGTGTGGCAAATGTATACAGGATCCAAATCCAGCTGTGTGGCTGGTACTCTTACTTTGACCATTTTTTAGTTGAAATGTTTATAAAACTTAAGAATAAGCCCATGTAATTGGTCAAAGAAGTTTAATATTTATCAGCTAAATTCTGCTTTCAAATAAGAGTATACAGCCTCACAGATGATAGCATGTGCTGTGTGCATCTCTGTAAGAACCCTTAAGCAGAAGGGATAGGGCTATGGTCATAGTTTGTTGTGAGTCTGGCAGAAATGTCATACCTAATTTTATTTCAAGCAGTAATTATCCATGTTTTTGTGTTCATAAGCTATTATTCAAATAACCTGTACCTTTTTAAAACTTGCTTGAATGCAAGTCTGTAGGTAATCCAGACCTTCAAAGAAGTCTCTCAAAATCAGAGGCAGAAAAGGGTGTGGAAGGGTTAGCTTATGGAAGTAAAAAGAGGCTCCTGGGAAGAGGAGAAGCTGACTGAGAACTGCAGTGGTCCAGGGAGGTGACACTAGGAGAAAGGGAGCTCTGTGGCATAGGTCTCTCCCACATACCCATAACCTGTTCTGCTGGTAAAATATAGGTGGCCAGGTGGAGATTTTTTGTTTGTTCTGGGGCTTTTTTTGTTTGTTTTCTACAGTTAACTTGTGGCATATACATGGGAAAATACAGTATGTCTTATGTAGACTGTGCTTTATCCACAGGTCTCCGAGGTGCCTAGCAAAGAAATGTAACCTTCATTAAAGACAACACCAGCAAGAATCTTTTGTCAGCTATCCTAATATGTCTGATACTAAGATAGAATTTTTAGCTGTATATTCAAAGTGTAATTGTAACGATAAATCATGACACAGCATAGATCCTGACATTTATCATTTCTTTGAGTATAAACTGTTAATATCACATTATAAATATTAGCTCTGGTCTTTCTACTCCTGAGACAATGAAGGGGAACAAAAAATGTCAGATGGTGGTTCTGGTACACTTTCTCCTGGTGGTTTCATGCAATTCTAATTCCTTTTTAAGAAAAGACATATCTGGTATCTATAACCCCTGGACAAGTGTACTGCTAATTGAGTCTTGATAGAGGACATTTATTTGTGAATGAACCCTTATGAGGAATAGAACAGTTCACTAGAGCAGACCCACTCTCTCTCTTGCTCTCTCTCCCTCTATCTATATATGTATAAAAAAACAAAACCAAAAACAAAAAAAAGCTGCAAGTTATACAACATGTATTTTTGGCTAAAAATGTGTGAGGTGAGAATGCTGCTGCAATTATAGCCAGTAAAAAATAACTTGGTAAAATCGCACAGGAAGTCCTTATTCAACACTTTGCTTTGCTCTTTCCATTTCTTTGAGTAAATCTGACGTTATAAGCATAACCGACTCTCTGAGGACCTCTTAAATAATTTAAAGATGCTGAGCCTCATATTCTACAGGCAAAAGATGCTGACATTATTTTAAATTAGGTTTTTATACTTAAAATATATTGAAGTGCATTTTGGGGAAATGAAGTTTTGCTACCTGTGCTTTTTTGAGAGCTACACTGCCTAGAACAAGACAGGCTCTGTGGGTAGAAGAATGCCCACATATATTTTTTGTATATTTTGAAAAACATTTTAAGCACAATGCTCTTTCAAAGACTAACTTGAAATACCTTTGTCATATTCTGGAAATATACTATGTCTCTGTATCTGTATTTGTCTTTTTTTTTTTTTTTTTAATAGGTATAAACCTTGAAAAAACTGGCAGTTTTAAGTTGAGTTTTGTGAATAATTAAAAAGATATATGGAGTAAAATCCTATGCTGGCCCATCTGAGGAATGCTTTGACTTCAGTGAAACCAAGACTTGGCTTTTTCAGGCAAATGGCTTTAGCACAGTATTCTCATTGTTAATTATGCTTGTGACTCGATGCTTTTAGTTATTTGCCATAATCAGCTGGCCTCTCTCTGCCATGTTGTTCTCAGATGTCCTTTAAATCATAATCCAAGTGAACATGTGAAGAAAAAAGACTCGAGTGAAAAAGATTTCATCTTTAAAATATGGGGAACACTGAGCAGAAGAGCTGGTGTTTCTGCATGGCTCATTTGTCAGGCTTACTTTCATGTTCATTGAGCTGAGGGAGAATATCGGCATAATCAGGAGCTCCCCAGTAAAGCCCCAGTCATTCCCCTGGAACAAACCCAAGATGAAAGTGGCCCCAAATACTACTTACTGTGCTGCTTGCTAAAAACAGATGCATGCTGGGATTGGGCATTAGCCGCTTAGCTTATTGATTGTGTCTGATAGACTGCAGACGTGATCAATAAACCGGAGAGCTGTGCACCTCTGTATCAAACACCATTGCCTCGACTGTAAAGTCCTAGAGAAAAGAGTATGTCACAGAAGCGCACATCCCATCCCGTGCTCCCTCCACATTTGGAGATCAGCTCAAAATATCACAGCTTTTTAAATAATAATAGTAAAGTCAGCATTCCTGTATTTGCCATCTGATCTTTGGAGCCTTTGGAGTCTACTTGCTCTACACTTTCAAGCTTTGTTCTGAAACCTCGACAGCTAGAAATGTCTCTTCTTTCTTTGGAAAGTGATTCAATTCTCCCATATGCATCACCTGATTCCAGCAGCTGGGACTTTTGGCAAATGTCAATAAGGGTGTATTCACTAAGATAAGCTGTATGTTTATATGGATCACAATTAGCAAAAGCAGAATTTGTCTTGGGAGGAAATCTTAAGGAAAGGAGGGTTGGAAAAGCAAAAAATATAACTGAAGATCAGCTTTAAAAAGTTAAAACTGACAAGTACATAGTCTTTCAAAATAGCGTATTTGCATGTCTAGAGCAAATAATTTCAGCAGGTCTAGTTCCCACACGGAAGTCATCAGACCTCCCAGAAGAGAGGACAAACTCATTTCCCTAACCTCATCTGTTTTTTATTAAATAATGTAATTTGTCTCGTTGGGCCACAGGAGTTTGAAAAGTGAGGTTCAGAAAGTGTCACAGACTTTTCCTGGGGAGTTTATTCCCTCAGCACCTCAGACTGACACTTTGCTGACAGCTTTTGGCACCCACTCCCACCTGAGGGCCACCCCTGGAGCTTGGTGTCACAAGTGGGGAGTGTGAAACAGGGCTGAGAGAGGTAGATGCTGACATCACTTCAGCGGCTTTGATAATACCCTGCTCATATTTCATCTGTTAATATACAGTTCATTGAAATCTATTACCATTTTCTTGAGGATGGTAGAGCACTCACCACCATAGACTATCTCAGAACACTTCCCAGTCCATGGAGCTGGCAGCCCAGGTACCAGGATATTTTTTCCTTTTGGTCTTTCAAGTGGGTTATTCCAAGAAATAGGCACTTTTTTTTTTTTCCTCCAGGTGTAATAGTGATGGCAGCAAGCTCACAGAAAACATAACATGAAATCTCATACTGACCAACGGCTTCTTGTTCAGTTGGTTCAAGATGACACTAATGACTGTTGGCACTTATTAGTGGATTTGTAGAGAATTACATCCATCATAACAACAAATATGCTGTGCCTGCTGCATGCTAGCTAGACTTGGAATAAACAGATTAAAGAAGCACTTGGGTTGAGGGTTGTAAGCCTAGTGACCTGTAAACTGCAGCTTTCTAAAGACAACCAAGAGGGACTTCCATTCTGGTCAGAGCAGTAGAGCTGCAATAATAACATCTTGGATGGAACTCACTTTTTTTGTGGTGGTATGGGTTAAAACCTTATATGCGTGTACATACATCCATGCAAAAGCAGTATTATTGGAGGTGGCCATTCATCCTTGATACACCAGCTGGCAAACTGCAACAAAAGCACTCAGCGCTTCTGCATAAGACTCCAGTCTTCTGATGGAGACCACTAAATCAAGAGTTCATGCTGAAAATTTGCCTGAAAGTCTTGGAAGTCTGAACAGGGAGGGCAACAAAGAAATTATTGGACCCTTTTGTCATTTATTAAAGTGTCTGTAAGAGATGGAAGTAAAATAAATGTTGTTGCCTTAGGCCTGCTTTCAAGTACTTTTATTTTGTTTTTGCTGCTCGGCTCATTGAGCTGGTTTGCTTTTAATGGTTCACTAAGCTTTGACTACTGCAGAGATTATGATAATAATTTTTTTTTTTTTATTGTAGTAGTCTCCTGGAAAGACGCATATGGCTTTCAAAGCACCAAAAATACTTAAATATCAATAATGGAAAAAAAAAGTTTTGTTAGCTGGAACTGTCCCCTGGAGTACACTGTCACAATGGTAAGGGGCAGCTGTCAGTTTAGGAGGACAAGGGATATTGCTTATTCTTGAGTTCATCATCTGTTTTAAATGTGTGGAGTTCCACATGCTTTGAGTTTCATTTCTTTCTTGAGATTTAGAAGCATCATAAAATGTTGAGCTTTGTCTGAATTAGCCTTTCTTCTGAGTTTCTATTCTATGTGGAGCCACTCAAAGCAGTTCTGGTAGTTTCTCTTAAGGTAAAAAATAAGCCAGCTGTGTTGAGTGTCTCTGTGCTCGAATGCTGAGCACTGTGGTAAGGGTCAGGACTCAATGGAAAGGCAGCTCATTGAGGAGTCACTGTCTGGTTTCAGCACATAGCAATGGCCTCCTCAAGCACAGTTTGCCTTGGAGAACAGGAAGGGGCAAGGCTGACCTTGAGGGCCTTTCCAGCTCTCAGATTCTATGATTTCAAGTTAGATAAGTCCAGAAAAACTTTCACAGTACTTGTATATGAAATTATGGAGATTTTTTTTATCTTAATTTTTAGTTTGTTTATCTCAGCAAAGTTATTAAAGATCTCAAAAAGCAAGCGGGTTAATATATGATGTTCTTCTGATGATGGTGAAGTCATGGGATAAATGGCACCCTGAATTTCAGTGCTGTTGCATCTTAGTGATACTTCATATTCTATTATAGCCAATTCACCTAGGTAGCCTTAGACCCTATCTGAATAATATCATTAAACAGATCTACTTGATTTTTTTTTCCCCTCATAGTGCTCATCATAATTTTTCTGCCTTGTAATGGGTAGAAGTCAGACCAGCTTACAAACTTGCTGCAACTAGACAAATTCTTGTACAGTGTGATATTGGACTAAAAACACGGGGCCATTTTGAATGATCAAAAAAACCCCTATTCTGCTGCTATTTCTTATTTCTATAACTTCATTGAACTGATGTATCCTACATCTGCATTTTTTTCTGAAAAACTGTACTCTGAAGCTATGGCTAGTCTTTGGGCTGAAAAACTCGTGAAGAATTAATGCAAGTCTGTAATACACTGTTTTTCTGACTCTTTTACTACATCTGAGTTATTAAAATCAAGCTATTATTGCTGTAGTATGTAAAAGCAGTTTTTTGTGTTGTCTTTGAAGCCAGCTGGGCCATCATAACTAACTGGTTACCTTACTTAACTTATTTTAACCTTACTTTAGAGCAACAGTTTCCAATGTGTTTCAAAATATCCAGTAATAATTTGGCCTGAATAAAGAAAAGAGTAAAGCAAAAATCATTTCTGAGAGAGAGGGGGAAAAAAAATTCAAAAGAATATTTCAGCTGTTTCAATAGTTGCACCAAAAATGTGTCTGACCAGATGGTGTAGCTGTTATTGAATATTATTCTACTGTTATTGCATCAAAATGCATGTCCTACCTTCAAGAGTATAATTGTCCCAAGGGAAAGGTAATAATGAATCAGTTTGCTTATTCTCAAGATTCCAAGAAACCCTGAAAGAATCAAGAGTAAATGGAATAAAACCTTGTCTACTTTTGATAACTCTCTTTTACCTTTTTCTAGCTTGCTTCACTGCTATCCCTAGAACTCTGTCATGATGGGTTTGGATGGCATAATTGCTGCCCTTGTGCCATTTGAAGCCTTTCATTTTATAAAAGAGAAACTACAAACGAGAGGTTAGATTCCCTTGTTTTGATTTTAGAGGTAAAAGCTTAAAACAGTGCTATAGGCAGCAGAAATGAGTTTTGAAGCTGCAATGGTGTTGACACTAGATCTTCAGAGACAATCTTTAAAGATTCCCAAAAATGAAATGCATTTAGAAGTTAAATCTTTCTTCTTTGTTTCATTTTTAAGTTTAGCTTTTGTTTTAAAGATTTAGTGTTCATTAATTAAATGTTTCATGTACTGATACATTCTTTGTGCTCAAACAGGAGAGAATTTCAATGACTGATACACCATAACCATGCAAATTTCCTTCTTTTCATATTCATGAACCCTACACCTAATATATCCAGCTTCACAGCCTCAATAACGCACCTCAAGGGTGTACAGCTGAAAAAGGAGGCAGAGTCAGCAACTACCTTACATGACTTTTTTTTAAAGACTTGGAGAAGTTTCAAAAATTTTAGGAGTGCAAATTATTTCTGCTAAGGGCAGAAACAAAGTTTGTAGCATCTTCTCAGACTCTGACAGAAACAAATTCTGAGTCTGTTCCCCCCCACCCTTCTTTCTGAAAGGAGAGAGATAACAGCTTGGTCAGTGCCTCGAGATGGATGCCACATTATAGCAGTAACAGAATAAAAAAGAGTGCTATATAGAAAGATGTTTGTTGCTGTTCCTTTTTCTTCTCTTTCTTTCATTTCCTGCTTACATTGAGTCAAATCTTGATCCTAATTCGTATTCACTCTGATTTAAATGGAATCAGAATTTTGCCTGCAATCTTTCACTCAGTACATTAGTGGAAGAGAGCAGTGCTTGGTTAACAAATTACCTTGCATGCTCTTCAGAGCCCACTGAAGCTAATGTTCTTTTTAACTTCTACAGGCACTGAATAAGGCCATAAACGTAACTGCATCCAGCTCACAGACCATGAAAATGTTAGATACCTGCATACTCATGGCCATTGCACACAAATAATGCTAAGCAAAAGGCACAAAGTGGAAGGCAGGACAAGAACAAAAACAAAAAAAATCCATCATAATTTTTTTTATAAAACAAATTTTTGTTCATGCCATTAATTAATAAACCAGGTAGTTCCTAGACTCAGTTATTACATCTATCAGGATGCAAATTCCACAGAAATTCTCTCTGAGGAAGGTCACAAAGCTGTCAATTAAGTGTGCGGTCATGTGGTTGGATGTCTGTCTTGTGGTCATGACCGGGGGACTAAATCCAAAGTCATGTCATGACCTTGAATAAATCAATGATGTCCTCTTACAAAGCTGTCCTGTTTTACTCTTTGTATCCTTCTGGACTAGATGAGATAATATCTGAACTTCCAGGGATATGATGCATCATCCTTTGAGGAGGTTCATGTCATGTTTATCATAAGCTTGACAGCCCTCAAATGAAAAGCTAAGTGCTATATAGGTCCAATTGTACTTTCACGTGTTTGCAGCAGTGTTTTTTCTGTTAAGCTTCTGTAGATGTAAAATAGGACATGTGAAAGGACAGTCAAGCTCTAGAAGATCAGGGTAGCATCATTTTGCTCATTGTTGGTGTTTGTGCAATGTTCCAGTTGCAATAGCTCTTACTCAGCCATGATTATTAAGCAAGAGTGCTTTTACATGATTTGGACTCATGTAATTTAGGGGGACTTGGCCTTTCTGTTGTAACAGGCTACTGGACTCTGTAGTTTCTTCTAGTTGTAAAGGCAAAAAATCTGTGTGGGGTTGATAGATGTGCCTCATCTGTCTCATAAGTAGACCTGTTGCACGTACATGGTTCAGCTCCAGTGCTGAATGAAAGGGCTGGTGCTTCCTAATGCACTGGGTGGTGAGTGAATGAAGGAAAGTGAGCAGGCAGTGGCGTCAATTCTTCATACTGCCCACAAGCTATGAGCCCGAGTGCCTTGAGTGTAAATTAAGCTACTAAGCTGCCATCCATCCTTACCATCCACACTTATGCAAACCACTTCATAGAACAGCAGCAAATTCCAAAATGTGGCTGTGTAACAGGTTCTCCCACCTCCATGCCTGCTATTCCAAACTGTCAAAAGATGGTGGTGAGGGAATGCTTTCCAGATTGGAAAAATGGTACAAAATACTCAGTGTTTTCAAGGAATTCTGTATCTAGGTCCCAGTGTCTTTTGATGGAAAAATTCTTTGTGTCTGATTAATGTCCCCATCCAAACAAATAAAATTTGATCACAATATTCTAAACCTTACTACTAGCAGTAAACTGGATAGTGTGTGATAGCCATCAAAGTTTTTAAAAGAAGCCTTAAAAAATTGAGGGAAGGCACCTGACCTATTGGCATGTCAGTTTGGCTATATTAGCAGTATAAATGTGGCTATATTGCTTCTGTATCTAAGTGAGTTTTAATGTTGCCTTGGGTATCTATGCATTTTATTATGCCATGTAGATGTCTCAAGAAAATTTTGCCAACCATCTGTCTATCTGTGTAACTCAGATGCATAGTCAGATGATAAAATGGGGTATAGAATATAGAGAGCCACTGAAATTAAATCTGCAGGTATTGCATTTTTTTTCAAGGATTTATCTCTTTACATAAATGGAAAAATATAAAAATGGCTGGGGGAGGGGGGAGATTTCCCCCTCACACACCCATCCTCTTTCACCTCTCTCATCCTTCTCGATTAGATGAGCTAGTAGAGCTAATCAGTCTTCTGACCATTGCTGGTATGATAACCAGTTGGGTTTCTGGCTAGAATTTGTCCATTTTGTGCCATAAAGTAAATTGAATACAGGTACAAAAATGGGCAAAGTATAGCCCATGAAACCATAAGTCTTTCCAACGCTTAATCCTAAAAATGGGATCTTTCTGGTCTTCTGTTGTGTAATAAGTATAAAGCACCCCCCCCCCCATAAACTCATATGCTTACACATAGTAGCAAGCTGTTAGAGCTCTAATTTTTTTAAAAAAATGCATTTACTCTCCTGCAAAGCAGAACAATTCTTCAAAGGCATCCAGATTTTATTTTTTTTTAATCAGAGGTACTGAGTGATAAATTTGTTGGAGATCAAATGCATTCAGCTACATGAAAAAGATTGTGATAGAAACTTATTAAGGCATTACATGAAAAAGATAGAGAAGTATTCCGATTCAAATGGAGACCAGCCGCAATATAAAATGACCATCTTGCTCCCAGGTAGAGTAGAAGATGTAAATGTCACGATGAATGCGACAAAATGTTCTGCCGCACCAACAAAACAAATAGGCAGTAGAAAAATCTAGTCCTTTTTTTCTTCTTTGTGCATGGGGTTGAACAAATACATCCAAACTGTTCATGCAAGCCAATATTTTTACCATAAGGCACTTGTGACCTACATGAACTATTTCCTTTTTTCTTTCATCACTTATCCTGTTACCAGATACCATAAGTTATGTACAAGCACATGCAAAGCCTTGCAATGATGATTATATTTATGCAGATAGTTATTAGGCTTATTCTTAGGATGGTCCTGATTTTTGTGACAGCCTACGTCTGCTATCCCATTTTCATGGCATGCTCTCACATTGGAAAAGATGTGCCTTTTACGTCTGCCCCTCAGATGACACACCTACTACATCCTGTTTACTTTGATTAAGCTCTTCAAGGTTACCTAAGGGATTTTGAAAACATGGTAAAACCCCACCTCTGTTGTATTTCAGGGTAAATCTCCCAATGATTTTAACAGGGACCAGGTTGTCACCCTCAATTCCTTTTTAAAATAATCTCAATTAATTTCCATAAATACTCTCCATATGATATCATTGAAAGTGTCACTTAAGCAAGCTGACATTTCGCATTTTCATGTGGGCCGTTTTTAGCAACATTTGCAACATGGGCACAAAGGAGAATGTGAGACTAGCCCTTCTGCTTTAACTACTATTTGCTTTTAAAATTGAAATTAGTCTATCAAAAATATTGCAGGCTATCATTTGTTTGCAGGGATTTTTGTTCAATTTTGTTATCTAATTTTTCTTCTAAGTGAACAGTCAGATCTGGCTGGTGATAGTAATCTATTGGATTTTAGATCCATCAGTTTCAATAGTCCTCCACTGTTTTATTGCTTAATATGTGGAGGAAAAACTATGGGACATTTTCTACTCATACAGTTTTGCTGCAGCTTCATGATTGTGCAGCTCCATAGATTTCAGCACAATCTCTTTCGGAGCTATCTCTTTCTGATTTTTGGAAAGAATGACATGGAAAAAAGCATGGCCCAGTGTTAGGAAAATTGTAACCTATGGGCTGGGAGAAACCATGCCCTGCCACACATTTTCTGTGTTGCCTTGGGCAAGTAACTTAAATACCTTGGATACATAGCTAAGTGCCAGCTTCCCGTTTAGACAAAAAAACCTCCAACTGCATTCAACAGGATTTGGGTGATGGTGCTTGAAAGCTGGCCTTAGTCTTTCCCTGTGTCTGACTTTCCTCTGTAAAATAGGGATTAACAACATATTCCTGGCTCACCTGGAGGTGTTAACACATGGCTGGCTATGCCCAGCTCTTCACGCACCAGTGTTCCCACAGAGTCTCCAGATTGGATCCAGCTCCTATCCATCAACTCAAAGAACAGGGGCAATGAGGTGGCAATGGTTTGCACCCAGTCAAGTAAACTGTCCCTTCAAAGATAATTAGTATGAATGAAAATATTCTTATCTGGGGTGAAATAATGTAGATCCTTAAAATAGACTCCTTTTATAAAAAAATTGAGAAGCAAGAATGTTAGAGAGAAAAAAGTGTTTAGTGTTTGATGCCTTCTAAGCAAGAAACTTGAACACAATGATGGTCAGTACTTTAAAAAAAGGCAGATAGTTAGATATACCTGGTGTGAAGAACTGTCTAGAGGTATTTAAACACCATTCAGTTAAACTATCACATATCAGCCAAGACTTTTTTCTCCTCTTGTTTTTATTTGATATATTTTTCATTAAAAGATTTCTATGGTTATTTTTTTTCTATCCTTATCACTGATTACATAATTCTGCGGTGATTTCTGAGTTGGCGCTTTCTTCAAAGGTGGCAACATAAAGAGTCATCTCTAAACAGCTGTATCAGACTGTATATTTTCTGTGCACTATCAGAATATTAAGCCAGAGCAACAAAGGTGTGTTACTGTTGTATCTGAATGAGGCAATGCTCAATGTGCAACTGCCACTGCTTGCTGGACAGCAAAATTGGTAAGAAAGTTTTAGCCTGCAGGCTGGGAGACACCCTGCCCCATCAAAGATTTTCTGTTAGGTCTCTAAGCTCACAGGATGGCCTGAATATATTCAGTAATTAGTGCTGAATGCTTTTGCTGGCAACTCCATCATTCAAAAGTGCTTGTAGCTGAATGCATTTTAGAGAAACGTGCATCCACTTCCCATTTTAGATTGGCTGATTTTAATGTGAGTTCTTTTCATACTAATTTGCCTTCAAGTCGCACAGATCTTTCACTAGAAGTTTCCAAACACTGATAGTATTAGGAGTCAAAAACTGGGGGACAGAGGGAGAGCGTTTTTGGAAAATAAAATCACAAGTTCTAAGGGTATTTCTGTTTTGAATCTCATATCTAACAAAATGTTGTATTGCAGTTAGGCTGAAGTAAATCATATCTCATCATCTGTATTCACAAACTCTAGCCACATACAGTGCAACTTAATTGAGATATTAAATTGGGTAGTGGTTATCTGTGCTAGAGAATTAATCTATTATGAATTTCACATCTCTTCCCCTCCTCCAACCCAAAATGTCATAATAGATTTTATTAACCCAATGCGTGCTACATGTCAGCTGGAGTCTGTGGGGGTTCTGCTTTTTATAGCAGGATTTATGAAAAGCTATACAGCATTAAGTGCAGTAAGTTCGCTGGCCTCATGAGTCCCATTTAGTCTAATAATATATATATACTCGGTCTAGGGAACTTGGAAAGTTGCACAGAGGATTTGGAGATATATTTCATTTCTTTCAAACTTGGTTGCTTGTAGTCTGAATGAGACAGAGCTCATGGCCTTTGAAATCACAACCGGGAAGTTAATGAGGGAAGTATTAATCTTCTTAAAGAAATTTATAACTCCCTTTTAAACTAAGTAATAGATTCACTTTAAATCATTTTCCGCAAGTTCTTCTCTGACAGTTGAAATTCCGTGTTTGCATGATAACAGTGACAAGGATTTCCAAATATAAGAGATGCAATCAGGATGGATCCTACTAAAGCAAACTGCCAACATTTCCAGGGGAAGAGTCTGTCATGTATAAAATTGTTAACTAGTGAAGGAAAGGTATTTTTTTGAGCTGTTAGAGCCATAATATCAATGCCATTAATTCCCACCAAGCAAAAGCAATTCCACACAGTATGTTTTCAAGGACTTATGCTATGCCTGAGTAGTATGTAGCAAATTCAAATATCTTTAGCCCTCCTTTCTATACAGTAGTGAACCACTAGCTGGCATATAGTACAGTTGTTAGAGGATAAAAGTGGTGAGACTAACTCTTCTCTCTGCCACTACAGACTGAGTGAGGAAAATGCCTACTGAATGCTTTCATTGAAAGCTATTGTAAATAAAGGAAAAATAAGAATGCATATTTTCTTCTCTGCATGTGTGTGTATACATACATGCATATTAAAATCTGATATTTGTAGGTCTACCTCTGAGTTTCATTTTTCTATATTAATTATTATTTCAATCTAATTTATTTGAGATATTTTCTGACTTTTTTTAAGGATCATTTTTAAGTCTTCTAAATGCTTTGAGAAGATTAAAACATACTGGTTAGATAGGAGATGGACTAGACCAGGCACTGAGTAGCATGAAAACAAGAGCTAATTTCATTCCTGACTCTATCACTCTATCATAGTTACATTAAGCATGTATTTGGCACCACATAGCTGAGGATCAAGGAGATGGAATGAAAAAAAGTCTACTATTACCTATTCCTGTTATTTACCACAGTTCAGTTCTATAACATATTTGCAAGGCTGAGCGCCAGTGTTTTTATAAGTGACACAATTTCAGTATTGCAATAAAGTTCAACAATAAAAGGGTGATTAAAAACAAGCAGTTTTTAATCGACTTTCATGTTAATGTAGTACATTGAAAACAAACTAAACTCACTGTTTTCTTTTGAAATCAGCGACTGTGTTCCACTGGGAGCGAATCTCTTTAAAGCTTGGCATTATCCACTATTTGCTATAAATTTCCTCTCTGTCTCCACATTTTCCAAGACACTATCTGTGCATAAATATTTGTCAATTAGTTACTCATTATTGTAATAATGAGTATGCTGTACTATAGCTGAAATAAAGCAAACAACTGGACAACATTTATCTTTAATATTGCATTGTATTTCCTCTCCATAATCATGCTATTTCAGACTACGATGAGAAAAAGCCTCTTTTCCTGAAAAAAAGAAAGTGAAGTAGCCAAGAAGCTACATATATGCTTGTGCTATTTTTCCTGTTTCCGTCAAGGATTATAAATCTACTGCAGGATGGTGTTGTACTCACTTGCCTGTACTACTGCGTGTTTATTGCTGGCTGTGTCCAGATTGATAGTCTTGCTGTGGATTCCTAGATATAGTGACCTGGGTTGATATTGGCTGAAAAACAGTATGAATGAGAGAAAGTCCTATCCTAAAATAGAAGATCACAGCAATAATTCTGAATACACCAAAGATATTTGTTAAAGACATGGCAGAAAGCCCTTGGAATGGTAAATATGGTGGTGGCATACCCAGGGGAAAAAAAAAAAAAAAAAAAAAAAAAAAAAAGGAAAGGAAGAAAAGAACCTTTTACATTGTTTCCATAAGCTCAAGAGGCAGCTTAAACAGAAATGTTTTCAGATTTCAATGAGGCTGTTGAAATGGAAGCTCTATATATTTAAGATATTCATCCATGCTGGGTAAGATTCAAGTGCACATACTAAAAAGTGACTCAAATATTCCCCATTATAGGCTCTAGAGAAGTTGTCTGGTGTTTCTTTGAGATAAACTGAGACAGTCATCTCTAAATGTAAAGTGTTCCCTTACGCTTCTCTATTACTGCTATAAGAAACGGTGAATGCTGCAGATACTGAAGGAAAAAAAAAAACCTCAGTTAGGAAAAGACAGGTTTTGTTACTGAAGTGCCATAGCTGCCCCGTACAAAGGATAACGATAGATGACAAATAGAAATCAGGCAGGGATATTTTCTGACAATCACTAAGGGAAGGATGCCAGCCTTAGATTCTTTAAGCATATTTACTAATTGCAGGCACAACTACATTAAAGGAAAATTAAGACTGTAAAGTAAAGGATGCAAAAGTTAGGAAATGCCAGAATTCAAGTGGCATGTGCACTCTCTAATTCATCCCTCGCGTGCGTGCCTTAATTACATGATCACATGCTATCTTTTTTTCCCCAGGACCCCAATCTCATTCAGTGCTGGTGGCTCAGCTGCCAAGTCTCTAATGAATGTTTTCAAACTGAGCTTTTTTTTTCTTTTTTTTCTTTTTTTTTTCCCCTCCTCCCCCCATGTTCTGCTTTCACTATGTGTGTGTGGTTTTTCCCATGGAATGAGAGTATTTGACTCCCTAGAAAAAAGATTATTCTTCTCTGCATGTAACCTTTATAGGATCTCTACCTTTAAAATTTGGCAAACAGTTTTTTCTAGGAGCCAACAGTCTGTTTTTAACCTGAGTAAAGCTATGTTTCCCCCTTGATATGTTACTGTTAAAAACTAGTTTTTTAAAAAAAATCAGCCAGAATAGTTAGCATTTGGCAAATTCAGAAGCATCTGCAAACCAATCATACATCAGGAGTGACAATCCTAATTACTGGCAGCACTTCCAGCTATATTATAATGAACTATTAGAAAACAGGTTGCAAAAATAGGTTCCTTTTTAGCATGGCTGTAAACTTGTGAAACTTCTTGCCAGTAGTGCTGTGGATGCAAAAAGTATACATGGGTTGCAGGGAAGAGTGGACAAATACTTGGCAAATAGATCCATTGAGAGCTATTAAATAGGTAAAATATATCAAGACCAGAAAAAAACCTAAACCGAAAATAGCCTGGAAAGTACTGGGGGAGAGTATGGCCCTTTCCCAAATGTCTAATTCATGTGCCTGCTTTTTTGGTTTTGGGTTGGTTTTTTTGTGGATTCACCACCACCACCACCACCCCCCGTCAGTCCCATTTTCCCTAGCTCTTAGCTTTGTGGGTCTGCCTTTCCTTGGGCAGCAGCATCACCTGGGCACTGGGCAGAGCACACACCCTGGGGCGATGGTGGCTTTTGCCTGGAGATCGTTCAGCCCATCGTCGTGGGTGGCAAGCTGCAGGTAGTGAGGGGAGACTCTTGTGGTGGTCTCATCCCCAGCCACGTTCCCATCCTCCCTAAGGCTATTAGCCATAAGACACTGGAGCTGGTGGGCGGGAGCACCTGGGTGTTCTGCCCTTGTGTGCTCAGTCTCATCCTTGTGGAGCAAGTGATGTACCTGGGCCACGGGAAGTGGAGCCCAGCTTGGAAGGAGTGCGGCTGGACCTTAAACCTTGCCTCGCCTCCTTGTTTTCTACTGTCTGACTTTCTTCTAAAGAAATAACTGTGATGCTAGATGGAGTATTGGTCTGAACCAGTACCACTATTCTTATGCTGCTGGTAGCAGAGATGGGTTCAACAGACCCTTTTTCCAGGGAAGTATTTGGTGTGGTACAGCCCCAGCAGCTGTTGCACCATGAATGATGATCTGTAGTTGCGAAAAGGAAGGTAAAAAAAATATTCATGCAAGGACAGAAAATGCATGATGTTCCTACTGTTTTCTTTCAGAGTCCTACCTGCAAATAATAAAAGAAAGGCTTTTCTAAAATTATAAGAGGGCTAGCCATCTGAGTGCCTCAGCACTTTTCCAAGTGGCCCTCCCTAAACAGTTTTATCAGTTTTGCTTCCAGTAAATTTCAGATGGACCATTTTAATCATTGCAAATTAGATTAGACTTGTGATAGCATCTATTTTTGTATTACCTATAGAAGAATAATCCCAGAGGAAGGCATTCTAAGCATGTTACAGCATCTCTAGACTTCTAGTTACAGGCACTTTGAGAGAGGCGTTGCTGTATGCAGGGAATTTTGAGAAGAGCACCTTGAAGATCAGCAGAACAGCAAAGAAAGCTTGAGCTGCTCATTGTATGTAGCTTGACTGAACAAGTGCCAATACCCAGAAACATCCATTTGCGAGCACTTGGTGCTTGTAACTATCATAGAATTGAATTGTTCTTTGAGTGCTGGAAGCATAACTTAAGAATAATAGACAAAAACTGATAAAAGAAATATAGAAATTAGTGTCAGGATTATTGTAAGCGTGAGGTTAGGTGGACTGCAAGTCTCCCAAGGGGGCGGGAGAGGTTCCAACATGTAAATCACTTAATACTGAACCAGCAAAGGTCTTGAATACACTCAAGGAGTCATTCTGTGTCAGCACAGAGAATGACAGGGTGCTCTAACAGAGCTCTATTCAATCTGCTAATGTGTGGGATTCTTTTTTACCTTACAGAAAGTTATTCATCAGGGACACCTTGAAGCATGTATATGGGGAAGCTCCACTAGGAAATCATGATTGTGTGACTCTTATTTTGAACCAGTGTCTTTGCAAACGAGAGACCAAATTCATCTGTAGTTAAAATTTGCTCTCCTCAGCTATGTTACACTTGGCTCACCTGTGATTCTAATGTTATTAAATACAGCTCCTATAGTATGCATGTACTGAGTATAATAGTTCTCCTATACTGTGACAGAATGTATGTTGAATGTATTCCAGCAAATTACTATTCTCAAGGGTTTCAGTAAAACTCATATACAGCATATAAGCCTCCGCATGTGTGATTCTACCAATAAAAGATACTGGTAGAACTATATGAGGCCGGATGATAATACATTTAGTGGGCCATTACTGACTTTCATCTCTGACAGCAAAAAAAAGCTCAGGTTTACCATGTAAGAAATTACTTTTGCAGCCTCTTGTGCAACTAGTCACATTTTTCAGCTGAACTTGGAGCAGACTTGTCCTGATATGTGAGAAGTTAATGAAGGTCAAGAGGGGCGTGTTACCTTTGCTGCTGGGATGGAGCAGCCCCTTTGCTCTATACTTACCAGCTCAAATACCTTTTTAGGACTTTCTTCCTTGTGCCCTCAAGTGGATGCTAATTGTTACTGCATCTGTAAGCCAAAAAAATGTGCCATAACATTTTACAGAACAAATAATCTT
Source organism: Dromaius novaehollandiae (assembly GCF_036370855.1). Classification (NCBI taxonomy): domain Eukaryota; kingdom Metazoa; phylum Chordata; class Aves; order Casuariiformes; family Dromaiidae; genus Dromaius; species Dromaius novaehollandiae. Next base: position 25,908,833 of record NC_088132.1, read on the forward strand.
TTGGCCTTTGCACTGTTTTGTAACAGCTTTTCTGAGGAAAGACTGGATTAGTGTAAGAATGCTTAACTGAAGGGTGGCTCCAATAAAATAAAACAAATTCTTCAAGTTTCCCAAGACAGACTTCCAATGTTAAATCAACATTCGATTTAGTATGAAGTGGAGGTGGTAGGATGTTTTCTCAAGGTAGGGAGTTCTTAGGTTTAGTTTTTGTTTAATAGTTTTAGTCTACTACAACACACCAAAGCAGAAGTTATAGCATAAGCATATGTTTAGCAGAGCTGCTCTTTTCAAAAACAGAATACAATATGCTGACATGGTGATATTCTTGGGTGAAGTAAGCTATCTCACCAGGACACACAGAGCGTAGACCCATCTACTCTTAGTTGTCCACAGGTTTCTCAGGATGCATCAAGCCCAGAAGGTTTCCCCAAATGTATTTTTGTCAGAGTTTTTTGTTTAACCTTCTACATTATTACATCTTTTTTTGTTGTTGTCATTCTAATTGATTTTTTAAAAGAATTTATTTTTCTTTCATAAGTCACAGAAGATGTAAACAGCAAATGCAATTATAATTATGAGGGACAAGAAATAATATTTGACTGAAACAGTCAGGCTGCCACATTCATCTCAAATGTTCAGTTAAATATACGGAATACACACAGAAAATTATATTTGGTTTTCATACTCTAATTTATTAAATTAGTGGTAAGTGATTTTTTTTCTTCACTGATACTAGCCTCTTTCTGTTAACAAGTATTCTGAAAGTAGTTAGCTTTTTCTTAATTTTGTTTTTATTTCAGTCCATGAATTAAATAATGGACATGGCTAATTCCTGGCTTTTAGGTTGTTTACAAAGAAGTTTACTGTTAATTTCCATTACCCTAAATATGAAATCCAAAAGTTGCAAGATACCATTTTTGTGTGTGTGTGCTGAATAACCTTTACTTTTGGATTTGGCTTTCTTCAGCTACTCTGAATTATGAATGTACTTTTTGCTTTCAAACACAGCATGTATGTAGAGTTCGTTATTTCCATGAATGCTGCTGCCAGTAGATTCACTGCCCGGGGTGTTAATGAAGAGCAATGATAAAGTGGTGCTAATTCAGCCAAACAAAATGTCACGAGCTGTAACTTCAGGTTGCACAAGTCAGCGCAGCACCGTTTTAGTCAATGGAGTTATGTTAGTTAATATTGGTGTATAACGCACAAAAGCTTGAGATATGCACAGGAATACAATTAAAATTAGGAGACTCAGTAACCAACAATATAATTTACCTTCCAATATATTTCAATGTCTTGTATTAGCACTTGTAAACCACTTCTCAGTGAAGTGGAAAGAAAGTTTTTACAGCATGTGCCATATCTTTTTTCTTTCTGTAATACATGTGCATATTATATGACAGCTCTTCTTTCTTTCAAAGAATACTTTCAGGTTGAAGTCTTTCTCTTGCAGATGTCAAAGGTAAGTAGAAAACCAGAGCAGATCAGGACCTTATGTTCCAGATGAAACAACTGCATTTCGGGATCAGTGAGATCAATGCATCGATTTGGAAGCCTGCAATCCCCCAAAAGTGAGTTCAGCAACAGCTGGTGGCACAGAGTATTAGGCTTCTGCACCTGGATCTTTTATTGATTCTTAACACACATTCCAAATTAATTAGCTCCAACTTCTGCTGTTCAGAATGAGTGAGACTTGGACTGTGTAGAATTCCTTATGATGTTGAAACTTGTGATTAATAACCTGTCCCTAGATAATTTTAGCGTTGTGTGAATAGCCCATGGTTATCTACATCCCATTTTGTTTGGCTGTTGTTGGACACATGGAGGGCTGTTATATGTGCAAGGGTGTCATCCTAAAGTACGGCAGTATTTCACTTGCAGAATGCTTAGGATCATATTGTGCTGTACAGTCATTTGTGATTTACTACAGACAATACATTTTAGTTTGGGACGCCTGGAGCCATTCCTCTCTGCCACAGCCGGATGTGTCTTGGGCTATTCCAAATCCTCAGCTTATGTGATCAGCAGAGCTCCATGTGTTCGTCAGAGCTATGCCAATTTAGCCTAAACGGCAAATGGAGTCCTAAAAGTTTCATGGTTTTGCCTTTCTAGTTTGGAGGTAAAAACATTCATGGATTCTACCCACTAGTTTAAGAAACAAAAACTACTGCTAAGTGCACGCTGCACAGCACGTTAGGCACCATTTTATGCCTTTGCATGAACACAGTTTGGAGGAGGTCAAAACTTTTCCAGAATTTGTTTTCTGAGAAAAGGCATCCCAGTGATACATTAATATCTAGTCTGATTCCTGCTGAACCAATCAAGTAGTTGTGAGCCTGGTGCCAATGTTACATAAATCAAAAGAAGGAGCCCCACAACATTCATGCTTATACTTTGTCGACATGGCCACCACTACGTTCCCTTTACCTATTGCCATCATTTTCAGGACTGTGTGACAGCTTACCTCTTACAACTATGATTACCCAGAGAGTGTTTTCCCTAAAAATAGTCCTCTCCAGAGTACAACACGCCATGTCAATTGAAGTTTGTGACTGAGAAAATGAGGATGTTCGCAGGTTACAGTTTGTTGATTTTAGCCACTCACTGGTAATTCTGCTGGCTTGGGCAATGGGCTGTCAGCCCTGAGCAGACAGCTGTACACAGGAGCCGTGGAAGTTTGTTCGAGCTGTGTCTCGACGAGATGAATTCTAATGAATCCCTCCTCTACACGCCGAAGCTTAATCCCTATTCAAAAGGGATTAGTATTCAAATTTATCATAGAATCAAGAATGATTAGTGGTCTATCACATACAGTATGTCGCAGAATATTCACCAGAAACCTTGGGTCATTGCTTGTTTGTTTCTTAATTTTATGATTTTCGCTTCGTTAGCGGGGCAGCCTTTTCGGGCTGTTGTCATTTGCCATTAGAAATTAGTGATACGAGTGTCATGAGGAGCTGGTAGGGAAAACTTGGAGTCCGGCTGCACTCTGTGACACTTTGCAGCTGTATGCTAATGACGGGAAAAGTTTGGCGTTTCCTGGGGGAAGGTCAGTGGGAATTGTGGTTGGGTGCGCTGGCTCAGGAGACGTGGGTTTGATCCTGCCTGTCTAAAGAAGTTTCTAATGGGACATTTGATCACGAGCACGCACCACAGAGGAAGGCTTGAAACAGAGCATTTGACTGAAGAAGACATGCCACTAGCAGGGTATGGATAGTCGATAGAAATGCTCTTTTAAAGTTCCTCCCCTAATAAAATGGTGCTGGCTTTTTTTAAAAGACTCTCTCTCTGAGAGATCAGGCAGAACTAGTTCAGAAAAAATAAGAGTAATGCAACTAGGTAAATGCATGGCAATCTATTTCAAATTGACAGTGCCTGCAATTGTAAATGAAACAGTTTCCGAGTCCAGAGTAACACTTAAAATGAAACTTGAGCACAAGAACCTATCATGACTAATGCTCTGGTAGCATTCTGCAAGATTCAATAAGTGCATTTCAAGAGCTCCTTCCTGTCCCTCCTTCTCCTTCCCTCTCCACGTAATAGAAAGAATAGGAAAAATATTGAGCACAAATAAGAACAGTATTTCTTCCCATTTCTATGTTTAAAAAATGGCAATGTGAAATGTTTTCTAGCATAATACTTGTTAATAATTTTCTGTGGTGGTACCTGATACAAAGTCCATTGAAACCAATGAGAAAAACTTTCTTTGACCTCAGTTGTACGTAGGATTTGATTCTTAGGAAGGTTAAATAACAAGCAGAGGAGGGAGGAATGTTATCAGCTCAAAAAAATGAGGGGGAAAAAAAAAAGACAAAGCACTCGCTTAGTGTATGGATTTCTGGGTTAAAAAAGGAGAATCACACTGTGAGCTTTCGAGACAGGAGCTCAGTGTTTATTACTTGCATAATAGTACCAAAGGGTTGCATTTCAGATCAAGTTTCTGTTCTACTAACATGCAGATAACAAGACCCTGTTTCTGATCATGGGGCAGTCCAGTACCTTACAGGTACATGAAACATTATATATATACACACATATGTGTGTGTGTGTGTGTGTGTTTGTGAGTCTCTCTCTATATGTATGTATACGTATACACAAACCATGAGCAAAGGACAGCAAGGGGGGGCCTAGCAGTATGAATGGATGTTTATTCCTTCTCTTTTCAGCAGTATTCAATACATACAACAAAAATGTTGTAAGGCACATCTAACACTGCATGAAAGATGAAACAAACCCATAGGTGTGATCTGGCAGTAGTGTGGTGTTACTTTCCATTTTCTTATACACAGTTTGGGGGCTTGATGTTTCCTAATCTCAGACAATGTGGGCATATGATATCTTTGGTGCCTGTCACTGCTTTTTCAGGGAATTCTGTCATGCTAGCATGGTGTTTATAGGAGCAGTTACCATAAGGCATTATTTGAAAGCTTAAATTGTCAGATGTGTTACATAAGTATTTAAAATCTTAGCATGCACATATATACTTAGCTTATACCAACCAATAAATTAGGTGTAGATCATGTATAAGAACATTGGTCAAAGGGTATCACTAGTTTATGCACAAAGAGGGAAATCAGATCTCGGGCAGTGCAAGAACTGGGCTACTCTTTTGTTGCGTTGAGTGTCATCTCCTTTTGTTGTCTCTCCATTTAGTATCAGTTTTCTGGGGGCAGCAGACTACTCAAAGTCAGATACTCAGCTGGTGTAAATTAGCTTACATCAGGCGAGTGTCTGTATCATCATCTCTGCAACCAGCTGATTATACTGAAGAAGTGGGACAGCTGGGCGAATTGGAAGCCATAAAAAGGATGACGAAAGCTCTAGGAGGTGTGACATTCCTATTATAGCTAACCATGCTGCATCAGCTTGGTGGTCACACAGAAGCCAAAGCCAAATAAACATGGACTAGGCATGTCCCATCCCCCTGCATAGTCTCCAGTCGCATCTTCACTCAAACACTATATTTAGTTGAATGAGAAATATTGTACGGTGTGCTGGAGCTGAGGAGCTATTCATTACCACCAGCAAGTAGTCATTTCATACCTCAAAGCATGGAATTGGATTACTGTATTTGCTTAGCTTCCTCAGTGCTGTGATCAGGTTGTGGAAAAAGTCTTCTAAACATCTAACAACAGATGGATATTTCAAAATAACGTTTCGCTTATGGAATATTCCTGATGACAAAGTATGAGGGAATAAGGAGTGCCAAGGGTCTGGGAGGAGAGAAGACAATGAGAAAGAATTTCGTAAATATTGGAGGACTCTCTGGCCCAAGATGTATAGTAATCTTTGCTGGAAATCCAGTCCTTTAAGAGCAGGGACAGTTTGAATCAAGCATCAGGAAGGAAGATAAGGGACTTAAGGGACTGAAGCAGTGTGTGTGACTACCCAGTGAAGGTGGACTCTATCCACTGTAAGGCAATAAAGTTCAAAAGGGCAGCGTGGCCCGCAAGTGTTATTTGCCACCTTCTTCATTAATCCCAGCGGGAACAGATACCTTGATCCTTCTAGCACATCCATCACCCAGGAGACTGTGCCCTTCTGCTTCAGGGGAGCCAGCTAGGAGCCCCAACAGCCAGAAGGGGTGAGGGCCAGCACGCGCCTCTAGCAAGAGGTGACCAGTGAGGTGGCCTGTGGTGGATAAAAGGCAAAGGAGATCTCTGGCTCATTCCTGAAACCTGCTCTTTGAGCACAGCTTAGGCACCTGGCTAAAACTACCTCTTGTGACCAGTCAGATCACTTAGTGGCTTGATGCCCATTGCTGGAGGCTCATACCTGGCAAAATATGCTCTTGGTGCCTGCTGTGCTGCTGTTTTGCGAAACAGCAGCAAAAATAACGCGCTGTCCTGTGTGCCCTCAAAACACCCTTGTTCAGGCAGAATGGCTCAGAGAATCTCACCTCTGCTGCAGCAGTTTTCTTCTCCTTTCTGGTGCTCCTGAACACTACAACCAAATAATACATATAGGGATTTAGCTAAATCCCTTTGCTAGGTAATTATTGATGAATCTTGGCAGCTTGGAGTTAGTATAGCTAAAAAGGGGAATGAAAGAAGACGAAGCTTATAGTGAGGTCTTTTCTGGCTCTCTTCTATACCTCAAAATAAGAGAAAACTTTGTAATTGTATATTGCATTAGTTCAGAAAGTTAAAACAGTAGCTGCTCTGAGACAGACTGTGAAAGGGAGATAGCAGTAAATCAGCAAATCTGCAATCCTATTTATCATCCAGTCAAAAAGTTTTACCATATCCTAATTACTGTCTTCTCTTCTCTTCTCTTGTGTCCGCTTGGTTTAAGCAGTAATCCTATTCCTTGTTTGAGGGATACCGATTTGCCTTACAGGTGCCTCACGTTGGTTTGCATACATTACTTAAGTCTTGGTAATATTACAGCATGTTGGCTCCGAAGCTGGCTGTGCTATTGCTAGAGCTGTTATGGATTATACTGTCTCTGTCTCTTGACCAGGTATTAATAGAGTTTCCTCAGTAACCCACAAGTGATTAATGAGATGAGAAGATAAAATACTCCACCTGCTGCAGCAGCCATGAAAACTGAATTAATGAGTAGGGAAAAAATGGAAAAGGCGTCTCAGGGCTTCAGTGTACTGTACGAGCCAGATCAGCTGCTTATTTGCCTCAGCTCCTAATGATGCTGTTTGTGAATGAGTTAGCGCTTCCTGAATTAGCGCACTAGCAGACAGTCAATCCAGGGAAGATTATGCATTACTATGATAATTACTGTATACCATAAAAAATGCTTATCTGTCTTCAAGACTGTAATCTTAGGAAAAACACCTTATACTCATTACTCCATTGTATGTTATTTAAACAGAGTAAATTGGCTATAAAAATACACAGTGGAATAAATGCATCGATGAGAGTTTTAGTAGGATTTAACGAATGTGCATTGGATGTAACTGGCACATGTGAGTTTCCAGCATTTTGTCTGTGATATGAAGAAGGACAGATCTGTATTATAGTATAGTAAGCAGTTTTCTGTAATGATTATAAGCTTGGGCTCGAAATGTGTGAGTCTATTGAAAACACGGAAGAATATTCTTAATCTTTATTTGAAATGTTATTTTATATTCATTTGTAAAAATGTCATTTTTTGACTTTAAAACTAGATGCATTAATTTTCCGTGTTCTATTTAAAATAAGGTAAATCTTAGCAAATCCAAATCTAAATGGAACCCACAAGTGCTTTATCAAACAAAAAGGCAACACTGTGCCCTCTTTAAATAGGTAAGCCTTTCAGCATCCTCTGCAAAGTAATCAACTCAGCCTGCTGGACCAAGGGGAAATCCAGTCATAGAAGCTAGTGATTGAAAATGTAGTCGCCAGTCCTGTGGCTTATAAAAGTGAGGTATCTGAGTAGCCAGGTAGAAGTGTAAAGATTTTTGCATTTTAAAAGCTCCCCCCCCCCGCCCCTTTTCTTTTAGTTTATCAACTTCAACCTTTTTTTTTTTTTTTTTTTAACACGCTGCAGAGTTTTGAAGACATCATTTGCAGCTGATTTTTTAAACCAACGCTTGCAGTTTTCAGTGAACAGTCAGGAACTGACATCTGCAAGCGAGAGTTCTCACACTCAGCTACTGACTGCCAGCAGTCTTTCCACTCTCATTTCCATGGAAACTGGGCAAGGAAAGTTTGTGGAAAGTTTGTATTTTTAATTCTTTAGCCTATATTCACCCAACCACCCAACACAGAGGGATGGGAATTAGCCCGCAGCATCCAAGAGAGTTTAAGTAAGAGCGGTGCTTTTAGCAGTTGGGATCTAACGCTGCCACATAATTTAAAGTTCATTGACTGTAGCTCACTATTGCTAGATCTTTACCCTTTTTTTTTTTGTTTACTGGTAAGCGTCAAAAGCTTTGGTGTTTCATAGCAATTTCGCTACTTAGATGCATACTAATCAGAGGGCTAATAGAAAGGTGCAGATTACTTGGATTTCATGTCCATTCTCTGGACACTAGCCACAGTATAGCTTGCTGCAAATATTCATGTATAGAGATGGTAGCTATTCAGTTCAGAGCTTTGCTGTCATCAGAAGGATAGCCTGCACTTACACAGGCTCTGGATCTGTCCTCATTCATTCCAGTCTGTAACTGAAATAATGCCACTGAAGACACAGGGCCTGAATCTGATTTCATTCCTTTCTTATTCTATTATCCTTATTATATATTTTATAATCATATATTTCCTTATCATCTCATTCTGGATTTATCTGAAAATTACATCTGGATCAACTCCATTTAAAGAATGCGAGTGCCAGCAGATACTTCAGAAACCGTTGCCCCATGGCATTGCATAGTTTCCTGGATGACACTGCTGAAGATGCCCAAGTCCAAAATTATTGCAGGTTCTGGAAACCTATCTATTATAACCAAATGAATCTCTTGAATTTATTTAGTCCTATACAACAGTCAACTGTGTTAGCAAATATTGACTCATTAAAAAAAAGAAAAAAGAAAAAAATCAATGTTATCCAGTTTCTTGAATAGTTTTCTAACAGTGCTGGGTCTCATTAGTCTATTGTTTCCAGCAGCCCTAAGATGGTTGAGAATTCCAGAAGGGGCTGGATTAATCCAGTGTTGGGGTATATAGTTAAGATGTATACTAAAAAGTAGTCCCTACAAAAATGTTCTGGTGGATAGTAATAAAAGGTTTGGCAAATATTATTTGATCATCGTGCTGAATAATTAAAAAAAATCAGAAATGTATTCAGGAAAAAAAATGCTAAAATTTGTATTATGAATAATTCATAATGAATAATTCATCCATTCCTGCACTGTATAGAAATGTTCTTGCTAATCTGCACATACATTTATATCTTTTCTTTAAAGCTTCTGTTCCAGTGGCTCCAGGCAGTGTTCAGCAGCTGAATAAATCCAGAACCACAGGAACCTGCCCATGCAAAACCATGGAGACTAATGAACAACGTTTGCTCGTGGCAGCCCAAGTGGCACACTCACCACGTTAGCCCAGTCTGACCACGGGCGCCCAAGAGCTGCCGAAAGTGCTCCCTTTTCAGTTGTTGTTGTGGTCCTCTCCAGCGAGAGGCCCCAGTCCCACCTAGTCCTACAATTTCTGAGGTTACGTGCCCTGTTCATGTGCAGAAACCCTCCATCCTCCCCATCTCTGATTGCTTTTCTTCCTCTCTGTGGGAGTCGTATCTCTCTCTGTATTATGGTGAATGGAAATGAGCCATGTTGTACCCCATACCTCCCAGCTCACGTCTCTTAACTGCCTGCCAGCACGCGCAGGCCACAAGTCCCCTTGCCTTTGAGTAGCGTGGCGGACAAAGTCTTTTCAAAGATAGGTCTTCCACTCACTGCTGAAAGCCTATATGTTCTCATCTACCTGTTGCTGGTATAGCAGCCTGGACCTCAACCATGTTCCCTCAGAAAGGAAAACTTATTCCATAGTTGCTTTATAGGTACAATTACATCTTTCACAGCTGTTGTTCTGAGGGAGCTGCAACTTGAATGTCTCCTTGGGCAACAGCTGTGACATTAAATTCTTTGAGATATCTTGGCTTTGGACCATTTGTTTTATTACTTTTATTAAACTACAAATGAAGTTTCCAAAACATTGTAGTGTAAAAGAACATGAACCTTTTGTTTACAAGAAAATAGGAAAGTTAGCATGTGTATTGCATGCAGGGAACCTTTTCTAGATGGAGAACAGTAAATAGCAGAAGCCCCCAAATACTACCCTTTTACACCGCCTTTGGCATTTCAATGATTATTCGGAGGTATGGATAATTATATTTTATCAAGCAGAAAGTCAGGTCACTTTCACTGCACTTTTCAAAAAAACGTAACCTGTTATGGTATTGTTTTCCTCTGTCAGATTTCCCTTTTATGTAAGTTTATAAGTTTATTGTGATAGCATTCAAAAGGCTGCGCCTGAAAAGTTCTATAACATATGGCATATATTTAACATGGCTTGTGAATTAAAAATAACAGCCTGCCATCTGCCTTTGTGAGCAGATTTTATCAAAGTCTAAATGAAAGCTCAAAGATGTGAATGTTGTCAATTAAAATATGAAACACTCAGGGTCATGACAGGGTAAAAGTGCTCAGACTCACCTTACTTGAACTTGTCACTAACAGCCTAGCTAGCTTAGCTGCTGTGTTTGAGCAGTCGCTTTATACAGGAATAAAACATCATATTGATCCTCGAGAATATGTCTTGTTTTGAGGAAAAATAAACTTCACAAGCCTATTGCCCATTGGTCTATGAGAAATGAACTGTTTGAAAAGGTGTGATATTAGTAATTTTCACACAGCTTTCTTTACCTATTGAAGTTAGAGCCGCTAATATTGATCATTGCTTGATTTTTTGACTTCAGGAGTTTTTTTGCCAAGAGTTGGGGATGTTTTTTTTTTTAATTTTTTGAAATGAGGTAGATGTCCAAATGAAAATTAATTTGAAAACAAAGTCAAATCATTTCATTTTGAAAATATCAGGATGAAATATTCATACTTTAAAAAAAAATCCTCTTCCTCATTTTCACTTTTTTTTGGCTAAAATTATTCACTAGCTTGTCAAAAGATATAATGCTATCCTGGCTGACACTGTCTGCCCATAGCATTCTATATTCTTATGACCTTCCGATTTGATTACTGCAACTTTTTACCCCAAGTAGTTTCAGCTGGTATAACAGGAGCTGTCAAGAGAAAATTGTTCCAGAGTTTTGTCCCCTTCACCTGCTACTTGCTGAATCTAGACTTTAGTTCAAAATCAGTTTTTTAAAGCTATGAACCCTACATAAGGTTTTGCCTTCCAAAAAAGAAAAGAAAAGAAGAAAAGAAAAGCATATCAAGGCACACAATATTTTACATGTGCTTGAAAAGTGTGTGAATGGGACTCAAACGTTAGAAGCCCTATCAGCTGATCTCTGGATATACTTTCTATTAAATGCAATTTTTTTCAACTTGGCAATCCCTAATTAAATTCTCTGCACAAATTTAAAACTGATTAAGCTTTTTGACAAGCTGAGAAGTGGGAGAGGAAGAGGACAGCATTTTTGTTTCTACTTTTAATATAGCAGGACTTCAGATGTTATTATGAGGGTGCTATATAGGTATCTAAAAGTCTCTAATGTCCCATGAGGTGTGTCACTGGAAAGAGAAAAGAAGCTGGTCAGTATTTCAGTCAATCACTACATCCTTTCCTCTTGTGTAATGCCATATCATACAGAAAGCTGCAAATTCAAATGAAACTAAAATCGCATATGTGGGCAGTGTGGAACTGAACCTTGTCACTTTTGGTTAGCCTGAACCAAAATGCTGAATGCTCTCAAATGGAGGGGACTTGACAACTTTATCTGGAATCTGACTCAAAAACTAGGTAACTTAAATTCAGTGCTTTAATTCTGATCTCATCATTTTTAGTGAAGCCACTTGAATGACTTCAAAGTATATAAAGAAATTAGACTAATATAAAGCAATTATGAGCAAGATTTTAGTTCTGGTTTATTACACACAAAAGCTTGAGAGACCCTCTTGAGCAGCACCAAGATCTAAAGTAGGGAAGTATGAATTACAATCAACATGCAGTCAAACATACATTAAAAATGTCAGTATAGATTTGATTTACTTTTAACTAGGGAAGTATTGGAGAAAATCCTGGGGGGGAGGGGGTGGTAGCTGAGGGAAAAGACAGGTCTTACAGTCTTACTCTCTGCAATATGTAGAACAAAGTGTATGACTCCAAATGTGTATGTTTAGGGGGAAAAAATAGCTTTTTAATGAAATTGAATAAGCTCCTTTTTGTGAAGATGCATTGGCATTGTGAGATGTCAGGCAACAAAAATCTTTGAATCAATTACCATAAAACAGGGAAAAAAATGTTCTTCAAAAATGAAGTAACTCAAATTCATCCTCAAAAGAGGGGGAAAAAAAGTTAAAAGATATAAATAAATAGCAAGGTCTTATATCAGACACTCCAGAACACTCTTCAATCTCACACACTTCCATGACTGCCAAAGAGTTGTGATTCCTCCCTTAGAAACTCTTTTGGAATACGTTTTGATAAATGCATTGGATGAAATGCATTAAATTTTCACAGCCTGCCAAGTTCAGTGTATCAGAGTCCTCTCAGATACAGTGAATTTGGCTGGCTGCAAACATTTAATATCCTCTTTGTAGGACAGCCTGAACTTTTGGAGTCTGACAGTTCCTCTGGCCCAGACTTGTTCACTCATTTATCACCATCTTGTTCCCTTCCACTGGCTAAATAAATAAACAAAACCAGAAGGGAAACAGAGCTGTGTGAATTTTTGTCACAGATCTAGTGAAGTTCTTGCTTTATATTCAGTTCAACAGAGGAAACAGCAATTCCAGGCAAGAGTGATTTTGTGGTTAAAGCACAGGACTTGGAGTCAGGAGACTTGGACTCCCTCCCTCGTTTGCCACAGATGTCCCATGTGACCATGAGGATGGTTTCTGGATGTTCATACTGAGATTCAGTGTTGATTCTGATGGGAGTAGAAGCAGACTCCTAACCTTGCTCCATTTTATTTTTCTCATTTGGAAAATGGGAGTCATCAGTGATCCACTAGAATAGACTGTGATCCTCAAAACTGATCTCAAAGGCCTCTGGAAAGAACAAAAGCATTTGCAATGCCCAACAGATGGTTGTTACGTACACATTTAAATAAAGGAGGCCAGAAGAGCTCAACAAAACATGGGCGAGTCTGACATTTGTGTTGGCTGGTATATGTTTCATGAGAAGCGTGTGTTTCTGACACTCTCTTTGTAATTGCAAGGTGTATAAAGTGCACAATTATATTATATAATTATACAACAAATAATGCATATATAATGTATTATGTGCAGATCTAAGTTGATGGTAACTGTTTTTGAAAAAATGGCACTATATATTTCTTCTAGGGATCATTCCTAATGATCTCTTCCACCTTTGCCTAAAACATCATGGCTATTCTGTTTCTCTGTGTTTCTTATTTGAATATTCTGAAAGCATATGCTAAACTATACAAAGCAGTTGTAATATATATTTCCTAGGCATTTCTGCCAGAAAAAAAACAGCTGTAAAATAAGCTGTATTCTACTTTGAACTTCTCTCTTTCCTATTCATATTTCTTACCATTTGCTTGGGAGCTGGGAGTATAATTTTTCTCAAACTTCATTGCAGTCGCTACAGACAGTCACACATTTGCGGTTTAACAAGCTCTATTATATCTGTCACGTCTTCCAGACATATATGGAGATAAGATGCCAATTTAAAATGCCATGTCAGCTGGAAGGATGGTTCCCACACTGGGGTCCATGGACAAAGTCGGGGTGGTAAAGGGTCTCTATACAGGTCTATGGAGCTGTATAAAGCAGGCTCACTTACTGACCCACCAGATCTGTGTGCCGTGACGGGCCCTCATCGATAGGAGCCGAGAACGGTGCCTTCCTCCCCATCACCCAAAAGGAAGATAAGTACTACAATGTCAAAGTATAGCAGTGGTATGTCTGGTATAGCAGTGAGCAGATTAGGGCTTAATTTTTCCAAAAGAACCTAGTATGAGCATGTATTCAAATCCTGCTGGAATTGAAATGTTGTTATTAGCTAGATTTAAAGAAACATTAAAAATTTATATATAAAGGGAATCCTAATTTATGTAGCCTCTATAACTCATATTGCATCTATATGCAGAAGAAATTAATTTTAAATTAAAAAAAATCAAAAATGACCCCAATAGCACAACCCTGGCAACATGAAACAAAAGAGTTTGTTTCTACCCCCATGGTTTCTGGGAATACATCTATCCATTAATCATATCCCATAAGTGGCTTTTGTAGCATGTCAGAAAGATGGTTAGATTCAGGCAATCTTGGATCAAGAGTCAGAGCATGTTTCAGGCCCCAGCAGCTCTCATAGACAGTACTGCTGGCAGCTCTTTCCCTTTTCCATGTCAAGTACATCTACAAAAGCAGCGTGCCATGGAGGAGAAGTGGCCTCTCAGGTGGTCTCCTTTGAAACTCCCAACCTAGAATCATGGATGTGAACAACAGATGGTTAAACTAGGAAACATTTTCCAATGTTACACTGAATTAACCTATTTACTTTAACAGGCAACAGGGTTTGGGGTGACCACCTTCCATATAACTGCAAAAGTAATTGAACAATATGGAGAAAGGAAAGAGCCTGAAAAGTCACCAGCAGACGGTTTCTGTTCTTATTTGGTCAGAAGGTTACTGACTGATAAAAATGATACAGAAATGGTGAATCCCAAATGGTGGGCTTTCTGCATGGAAGAAATATCAGGTAGTCCATGTTCCTCCAAGACCCTAGAACTTACACTTCTAAGTATATGTTACATATATTTCCATATGTAATAAATTATCTGGCTAATCCTCCCCATTTCAGTGTATAAATGTCCATTCTTCTTTAGAGGTAGTCTTAGAAATGGTATGGAAAAGAATGTTTGTTTCATACTGAAAAAGATTTTTTTTTTTCAATTTCAACTAAATTCTGAAAATTGAAGTGTTAGAGTCAGAATCACTGAATGTTTTCTTTAGCTAGTCCCCGAGAATGTCATTTAACCAGGGGAGAGGCATAATATGTTCTTCCTAAAGTAGTAGACTGTGGAGAAGGAGAATACAATAGGAACAGTCTGCTTCCCACTTTGCCTTTTCCAAGCACAGAAAGGTGGTTTGATATGGATGCCATGTGCCAGCAAGTCTCCACTCCCACCAATTCTCTTTGTCTACTGGTGGCAGGGGTAGCAAGGTGTCTTCAGAGCTCCACCTTCTGCTCCTCCTTTGCTTTTCCTGTAGCAAAAGTGGCTCTCACCTGGTGTCAGCCCCTTAGTTTTAAGGTGCCAAAATTCAGTCTCATCTTTAGAACTGACAAGTGTTGACCTTGCTGTGAATCTCAAACCTCAAACGCTTATAGGCATTGCATTCAAGTATTTAAATATAGCAATTAACTATAGTATATTAAAGTTATGAAATCGTATGGGTTTTTTTGAAACACTATAATGATTTTGACTTTTTTTCATGAAATGAGGAAAATTATTAATTTGGCTCTTCCAGTCTGATTTTTTGTAGCAACTATGGTGTTCCTAACAAAATTTTTTTTCTATTTTTTAATTAAATTTTATTTTTTGAGGAAAAAGAACTTGCTGTCAAAAATTGTCACCAATTTCTAGTAATACACAAAGAAAAACTTTTGGTTCATGAACAAAATAAATCAACAAAGACCAGCCTCAGGATGTGTACAAATTGTACCCTTCCAAAGCTGAGGAAGATTTCTGTTTAATGCAAGGCACTTTTTATTATCATTATTATTATTTTGTCAAAACCTAATTTCTGCTACTGCTAATTATTGCCAGCTGGATCAGTGTGGTTTCTTTTCTGCATTCATTTTATGTATTTGGGGAAATGACAGCAATCCTTTTCATTCGAGTCTTTTCTTACCTTTATGATGTTAACAAGAACTCTCGCAGCTTCTCTCGGAGCCTGGCTCTCCCTGTGCGCTTCAGAAGAAAGTAGGGACCTGCCTTCCGCAATAAGTGACCTCTGGTGCTTCTGGTGACCTGTGCAGGACATAGAGGGCTCGTAGGTGCCTCTTGCTCTTGCTCTGCCTCATTTGAAGTGCAGCGTAACGCCAGCCAGCCCCCCCCTTTACAGCAGCTTACGACGCTGGGGGCCAAGGAGCCCTGCAATACGTTGCAATGTAAAACATGCAGCGCCTGTGGGTAAATTTGGTAGTGATACAGAAACGCTAAGGGTGGCAGGGTTTGGCAGCTGGGCCACTCCAGGGCTGAGTATGGGAAAGGTTTTAGCACGGAAGAGTAGGGGAGTCAGCACACCAGAGAAGTGCAAAATGCCGTATTGAAAGCCTGACTTGTTACTAAAAGCGGAGGAGAAGGGCTGCCGAAGCAGAGCAGCGCAAACAAGGGGACAGACCCCTTGGCAGGTGGGGGAAGGGCTGAGCTCTTTCGTTTCACCCTCGAAGATGCCTGCAGGGTTCCCGCACATTGCTGAGCCAGGCGAGGGCTGCCAGGGGTTGCCGACAGCGTGGGGCTCCCAAAGCGCAGCTCCCCATGCAGTGGCGGTGCACGTGCCACGTGCCTCGAGCCATCGCTGCCGAGCACCTGATAATCCAGTCCCCAAAGAGAGCAGCCAGAAACGCGCGGCTTTGCAACCTCAGGCAGAAGGCAGGTGCCAGCAATCTGAGAAGGCCAAAAATAAAACATCTGGAGCTCAAGCCTCGAGACAAACTGCTTAAAAAAGGAAGGAAGGAAAGAAAAAAAAGTAAGCCCAACGACGTGAGAAATCTATACTGGAAGACAAAGATGTCAAAAGATGCCAAAACTCCTATGGAGCTAGAGCAACAGAAACCACGCGGTCACCCTCCTGTTGGTGCATTGTATTATCTGCTGTAAGGCGTAGTCTGGATTTCTTACGCTGTTCTCTGTAGTTCACGTGGGGAAGACAAGGGAATTTTTTGGTCTGCACATGGTAGTATCACAAAGGGGCTTCTGAGAAGATTCTCGTTGCTCTAAAGCCTGTAGCCATTCTGAAACAAATAGCTGGTGATTAGCAGGTCGGGTGTTAGCAATGGTAGCAGCTGTTGTTGGTGTTTGACTGGGTAAAATGTACTCTGTCTTCAAAATATAGTTTCCATTAAAGACAAATCTAAGTGCATCTACCCCTGAGGATTATGGTGCTACGTAGTTCTTAGCTTACGTTTTTGCCTTTGTTTATTTCCCGCAAAAAACTGCCCAATACATTGTTTTTCCTTTGGATCAGATAAAAATGTTATTTTGATCAAGAAGTCTGCTTTTTTTGGAAGGGACAAAGATCCTTCCCTGAGTAGACTTAAAATATCATTCAGTTATTTGGACCCATTTTAGCCACGATGAGTCTATAACAATTAACTAACAGAGCTAAACGGAGGGGTTTTAAGTTTAGGAAGAGTTAATGATTTCCCTTTTGAACATCTACGCCAAAAGCTAAAGGACTGGCATAAGTAATTGCTGTTTTGTTATGTTTCTGAAGACTGGTTCAAAGCCACAGAAATCAATGGGAGGCTTTAGCAGGAGTGGTGTATGTCCCTTACTATATACTTCACTATACTTCAGCCCTCATTACTCATATAGTCTTCTAATTCTGCCTCTTCTTTTCTTTGTATTCTCTGGCTATCCCTGAGTTCTTGGAGCTGCCTGCTTGGACTTAAGACATGAGGAAGGAAAAAAGAAAGGAAAGCATTAATGGGGGGTTAAAGGAACTGATATTCTGCATTAAGGACTGAATATTATAGTTGTTCTAATGTTTCAGGGAAGATGTGATACATACTGAGATGTGCCCTTGGCACCATGAAAATTTTTGGACTTGTTAGCCACGTAAGCAAGTAAGTCAGCCACTAAAAGCAGCAGAGATAATTCTTGCCAGGTAGCATGTGCAGTAAGCCTAAGAGGAATGTGAGTTCCTTCAGTAAATGGACAGCTTAGGACTTAGTGGTGTATACAAAACTATGTGTTGTATCGGTGCAAAAACCAGCATCCAGCAGAAGAATAAGTCCCTTTGCAAGTGTCCCCAGAAATGGGGAAATCAATGGGGAAAATCAACCTAGTTGATGCTGCCATGTTGTTGAGGCACCATACAGTATGAAATTGTACTGTAACTCTATAGTGAGAGCACTAAATCCAGCTTCTATCACTAGTTTGCTGTACAGGTGATGTTCACTTCATCCCTTCTTCCTTCTCATCATAATTCTCACAATATTGAATCTCTAACTTTATGTGCCTCAGAAAGGACTAACAGGTAATCTTGCAGTATTATCTGCCCCAAGTAAGATATAAGGACAACTTGCATTTAAAATATGCCTTATTAAAAGAAAACAGATAAAAAAACAAATATATTGTACTACCTTTGAAGGCTACAAAGCATAACACGTGTTGGAGAGCAAATCAGCAAGAAGGTGTTACAAAAGTTCTGCTGTATCCCTTTAAAATTCAGCAAGAGATAGTACTGCTTCTGTCATTTCATCCCTGCTGATGAACATAGATCAATGGGAAATTTTTTGCAGAAAAATCTACCATGGGTTTTGCTAATGTGACTCAACAGCAACAGTAGAGTAACCCCATGTTTATGATTGGTATCTGACTTCAAGTGCCAAAAGAAATGTATAATTTGATGGGACAGGCAAATACAGTACATTTCAGTCAAGTCACGATGAAGGATTGATTTATTACAAAAGCAATGACAGTGGATGATGGTCAGATAAGATGCATGCAGGACACTGGAGGCCTTTAAATTTGTTTTGCTGTGCTAGAGAGCTCCTGCGGTGAGGAGGCATAGGTTATGCCCTGGTTCCTTCTGACTCAAAGGGTGAAGTTAAAAAAGATCTGTTTGGGGGGTTGTTGGAGTATTTTGCTCTTGTAGCAAAGTTAAATTTTTATATATGCCAAGCAAAAGTTGAAGGTAGGCATCCTTGAAACAAGCACCTGAACAAACCTGATACAATGGCATGAGATGACAGCAGGAAAGTAATGAGAGGACCTTGACAGGAGGGCAACGACCTTTGTTCTTGCTCCTACCACCTTGGTACTCAGGGCTAATATATAAAATGGGATACACAGTATCCAGTCAGGTTGAGCGGCTGAGATGCTCTTTGCATGCCTTGCTGCCAACCGGTTCATTAAGCAGCGCTGGATTTGACTTAAAAGGGAGCCATTTGCTCTGAACTCGGTAACCGCAGCCAGTTGCACAAAGAAGTTATAAAAGGACTAAAGTGGAGAGTGATGGGTCCGTGGAAAAACTTTCAATAAAAGCCTGCAAAGGGAAACTTACACCTAGCCTGAAGAGATCCTTGTTTGAAAGTCTTTGTAAAGATGAAATATGCATAGATTTATTAAGAGAAGCTCTTCCCTCCATCCCCACTGTCACTGTGCAGGCAAACTGCATTCTGCCTTCCTTGTTAGCATCCCAGTCCTTGTTACAGAAAGCTTAGAACAGCAAATGAGCAAGTACACAATATTCAGCTGAAACCAAGTAAGAAATTTAGGTAGCAAAATATGATCCAAATCCAAATAGGAATTTAGCCAGAATGCTTAATTTAATGGCTCTGTGTTACAAAATATGCATGGGATCTTTATGCTGTCAAATCTTGAATTTTAGACCTCATTTAAAGATAAAAGGCCAGTTGATCTATGTTACACCAGTGTAAAAAGTGAGTACCTGTGCTGCTGTCAAGGGGATCACTTTTTTAACAGCATAAAACAGTAATATTCTTCATAGCAATTCTATGAGCATAGCCTACGCCTTTCTGAGACAGAAAAGACATTTAAAAACAAGCCACTATGCATGCATTATCTAAGTTTCTGGCACAGTCCTTGTATGATAGGAAAAAATAAATCTTTCTCTTCCTGAGGATCGGGAAAGATTAAACAGAATAGTAGCTGCTGGTGGGCTGCTGTGGGACAGGCATGAGAAAGAATGGAAGGTGTCCGACAGGAAGGACTGGCCGCCTGGGGATCAAGGAGCAGCTGACAAAGCAGCTCATTTGTTTAGTTTGGAGACTCTCCCATATAAAGGGAGAGTCTCTTATTCAATGTATCAGTGTACTAAGAGTCTCTCCATCTTATTCAATGTACCAGTGCATAGTCCAAGCTCATGAAAAGTATCTGTTTTCTTTTCATATCCTGACCTGAGACTTCTATGTGAAGATGAGAGAAACATCATGTCATCTACACAAATACTCTCCCCCCAGTAAACATACCTTCGGGCAGGTTGCCTACGCACTTCCTCTCGTGGTCCAGAAGATCCGTCCAGAGTTTGTTGGGTTTAGGTCCTATTCTGCCTCTGTCTTTTAGATTGGAAACAGGAAAATTTGGGACTTTCAAAAGTAGCAAATGCTCAATACCTGTGTAATGGCAACCTTTATTCAACTCAGAGCAGTGCCACTTGAGTGAAAAACATAGTTTCCTTCACAGCCTTTCTCCTTTTAGAGGCATTGTCCCATTTAAATGAGGAGTAATTCTGGTTTTCTTAGCCTTGGGAGAGCTGGTTAGATCATCATCAGAAGATACAGCTCCAGTAGTAAGTAATGGAAACATTGATTTGATGGGATGCCCACCATAGTGCCAGTATTTCTGAGTCTGGGTAGGAAGATTGCTTCGCAAACCACGTTTCCAGATTATTTTGTAGCTCTGAAGCAGAGGTTTGCTGTTCACTTCCCACTGTGCTTATGGACAGCTGCATACTCCATTTTTTCCTTGTGTTTTGACTTGGGAAATTTGAATTCAGATTTTAATCACATTCACGTGAAAGTAATTTTAGTGAGAATAACAATGGACTTTAGTATCATTTCCCTGATTCTCTCACTAATGACAGTACACAAGCATGCATCCTTCTTTGGTTTCTGATGACTAAAGATGTGCAGATCTCAAAAACAAAAAGATTGGGGTATGTAATTGTCCAGGCCAATCTCTGTATCCTATTCTGTATATGGGGGGGGGGGGGGAGGGGAGGGGGGGAGTTTGCTGTATGCCTCCAGAGCACTTGTGTTGGCAATAGAAAGTCTACCAGTGAAAAAAATAGACACTGAAATGAGAGACTTACTGTTTTTCATTTGGATCCAGTTCTGGTCCCTATTTTTTTGCTTGCACTCCAAAAGATGCATAGAACAAATATTGATCTCATTATGAAAAGCACAAATGCCAGTTTGCAGTCAGAAAATTATTCTCATTTCCCCTCTTTTTTCACGGAAACAGTTTCCACAAGGTGAAAAATCTCCTTTAGGGCTTTTCTGCATTTCTTTTTGATGGAAATTCTAAGAAGCAATTTTTCTGACAAAATTAGTTGTGTCACATGTGTTCTTGTTCCTTGTCATGTCCCTCAGCATTTCTCTGATCCCTTGTTTGCCTAATGCAGACACCTTGACAATGTCACTGCTGACATTACTCAGGACCCTGAGCAATTTTTTGATTTTGTGACAATAATTTGTTGATGCTGTGACAATATAATCCCTACTGTAGAGAATGATAGTACCTTTATAATAATATCATGATTTATAGGGATATTATTTGATCTGTTGTATACTGTGACAAGTCTTTGACTGAAAATGCAGCTATTTTGCTTGCCATGTGTTGTTAGTATGTGGTTCTGGATGTGCAGTTTGCTGAAGCAGAAGTTCATCATATTTTTAACTTTTATCATTGACTTTGCGTTGTCTATATTGCAGTATACCTTTTCAAGCACTTTTGTTTCCATATACCTGGAAATGCAGAGGATTAGGCCAAATATAGCAAAGCTGATGTAGCAAAGTGAGGAATACACAAAGAAACTTCAGCTCTATTCTTTAGAAATCAATTCGCTCTTACAAAGTGGACCTGAATTCTTGTGTTCTGGTGGTGTCCCCATGGCCCCGTGTTTGGTGACCTACCTGGTGCTCCCTGTCACTGACACACAAGAACATTGCTACTCTCCTCTCATCTCTTTGTGCACTGCTCCCATGAGTGCCTCGTTGGCTCAGCTGGGACGGCTTCTGGTGGAAGGTGTGTATAAGGGCTTGTAATGTGACCTCTCACAAGGGCACGATACAAATGGGGTATAATGTGTGTTCAAAACTATAACAGAATCCTGACATTGCTTTAAGGGAAACATGAAGAAATTATAGCTCCCCCTGCTCCTGCAACCATTGGGAGGATCACACAGTCATGTTTGTCATACGAGTCGGCTAAGCAAGCTCAGACAACTGAGCTGACAATTTTACTTCACTTGTGCCTGTTCTGCTGCTAGTGCTGGTGACACACGTAACAAGTACAGCAAAGGGAAGAGATCTTCTTTCCTGGAGTCAAGAGCCACAGAGTGGTACAATTGCTTATGCAGACTAGGGATGGCAATTCGAGCCTATTTCTGTTTCTAATAAGGCAAAAGTATTTAAATAGACGAGATCTACAAGCAAGAGTGAGGGAAGATGTCCTCCAGCTCCAGCCCTAGTAGTGCTTGACCATTTCTATCAAAAAAAGAGAGAGTCCCATAGTCACCCAAGTAAAGAGAGCTGATGAATCCTTGAATTTGTTCACATGTGGTGCTCAGAGCTCTCACTCACATATATAGGTTGATTATTTCTTCTGGACTTGTTTAGGAAAAGTGGAACTTAAAGGCTCTTTCTTGCTGCTGAAGCAACTGCAACTAGCTCTTTTCCCTCCCTTCTTTTAGTTATAGAAGAGATCTACTGTATAGAAATGAACCTCATCATCCAGTCCGTCCTTCAGATGAAGCAAGGGTCCTATTGCTCTAAAGTGAGGCTGTGCATTTGATTTGTTTGTATGTCAGGAACTTATCTCCTCATTAAGAAATGTATCAGTTAATACCAAACCCTCCAGCAAATGACAATCTCTGTGTTCTGTAACTGGATCTTGTCTCCAAATGTACAAGATAAATATGAAGCTTTGGCTAAAGTATTCTCTGTATTTCTTATAAAGTGGAAAACAACTTGTCTCTCCTTTCCCTCCTCCCCCTCAGATATATTAATTACATAATATGTATAATAATGGAAAGAAACTGAATTTTTTTTTAAATGTTGAATATATTTGAGCACCATGAAATAAGAAACGTCAAATAATTTGAAAAAACACAATCAGAATTCATGCTGCAGCATGATTAAATCAGAGTAAATATCATGCTGTGTTTATTGTTGCACAGTGCTTGGTCCAGTCACTTGCTGGACTATTCCAGGTGAGTCTATAACACTAGCACATCAAAATGTTTTACATCTGCTTAGAACATTTTCAACAATGATGACACCTCATCCATGCAAATATGGCAAACATTTATAGTATCTATTCAGTGTGTCATTAATAAAGGGGGGAGTGGTTTTTCGGAAGAGTTGTACCACATATGCAGACTCTGGCAGCAATAGATTAGTCCATAAAAGGGAATTTCATGTAGACTGTCTTTTGTTTAGAGAGGTTAATCTCCCTGATCTAAGCTTTCATGCAGAAGATGAGATCTTATAGGGCATTTCATAGTAGGAGAATAACCTAGGTGCTCCCAGTCCTTTCCTTAAGGAAAGGACTTCCACTCGCAACATCCCTGGGGAATACCATGGCAAATATTTTCTGTGGGCTTTTCTTTTTTGTTGTTTTTTCCCCTTTTCCTTGTGCAAGGTGCCAAGTCAATATTTAACCATGAATCAAATGTTTGGGGAAGCTATCAGCACAATATATCACTAAGTCTGTTAGAAACTTCTGGGATTTATTGTAACTGTGGCAGTACAAATTCAGAGCTACTCGCTGAGTTTTGACACATAAGCATGTGGTTATTTTCTAATCTTAGACTGTATATCCAGCAAGGGAAATACTTCTTCTAAGCTGTACTGACCAAAAAAGGCATAACACTGTGCCTTAATGTACATGTGTAGTATGAAAACCTAGTCGTGTCAACAGAAACACCTAGCAAAAGTAAGGAATTTCTCACTGGATAAAAATATTGAGTATGAATATGAAATATTGGCATTTTATTAGATTGATTTAAAAGTAAATGTGTGTATCTACATATATTCACCACGAGCTACTACAATGTGCCAGATCATCTTTTCAGCACTGTGTTGTAAGGTTGGTCCTCTTTTTTAGCTGATATGATTATTTGGGTGCATCAGAATTGAAATGTTATTCTCATGCCCACCAGGAAATTTTGAGGGACCATAGATGCGGTATAACAAGAAACACAAACTGAGTCATGTTATTGAGTTTGGGATGTCAAAGAGAGTAGGACACTTTACCACCTATCCAGATCCATGAGTTTGAGCTTTGCTTTTCTCGTGTCTAAGTCCCTTTCCCACATAGGAGCTCAGATTATTTGAAAGTAGCATTTTAGTCCTTGTTACTCTAGACACGTATATTTCTTGTGCTCAGACCTTAAGAAGATAGCCAAAGAAAGCTAGTATGTGCAACAGTGTATTTCATGAAAATTAACATTTTAAAGACTATGAGTTAATAGCATGACTAGATGCTAAATGCACATCTCCTGCTGCTTCCTTTTACAAACATTTATGACTTGTTGTTCATCAGCAAAGAGAGTAAATTGGTTTGAAGTTCAAGTAGAGAGTAATAGATTTTTTTTCATAAAAACTTTGACCAAATGACCTGAGCTATGTGACAGAAGAGATTTGAGGGAACCTCTATTCTTTAATGGAGGTGATGTTTTTACCTTTTTTGCCATACATAGAGGCAAGAACATTCAATGGTATATTTAGACTCTATGAGAGGCTACTTTTTGCCTTAAAAAGCTTCAGAATTCCCCTCTGAAGACATTTCATTTTGAAACAATAATAGAAATGTCACCTTATGGAATGTACCTAACATTTTTCCTGAATTCTTGGTTGGTTATTAACAATTAAAAATGTTTTTCCCCAATACTTTTAAGAACAAAATGTGTGACAAATGCTAAGACTTTCCGATTTGAGTACTGGAGATAAAAAGGGAAACTTGTGGAAATGAACTGCTCAGTCCTCAAAATTTAGGATTTCTTTAATTCCATCACTCTTATGGATCAGGTACTCACAGCTATGTTCTGTATTTTTGTGAGTTATCAGAAATGTCTCTCAGGAATGGGGCTGTGGGTTTTTTTTTGTCTTTTGGCATTTTCTGTGCAATTCCTGAGAAGAAACCTAAAGCAAATGATTACAAAAGGCCTATGTCATAAGGTTTATCTTTCATCTAATGCCTTATTACATTGATTCTAGTAGTACTAATGGATTGGCAGGACTCATGCTATCTTTGATGTTTGTAAAAACAGTACAAGCCTTTATGCCATGTTAGGTCAAGGGGCATCATCAAGGCATGGAAAAACATGAATTATTGACATTATTCTGCACTGTTAGACCTGATGACAACTTGTTAAGACCTAAAGCGTGTAAATGTCAAACAATGAGCTTCAGATACAGAGAGTCAAGAACTTAAGTTAAAAAGCCAGTTCTCATCTCATTGACATTTGGAATTATGTCAGGCTAAAATCAATGATGGAGTGGTTCCTGGTTTATGCTGTGAAATTGGGAAGAGAAGCAGGCCATATAATTTCTGTGCCTTTTCTTAACCTGGTTAAGGTATGAAGTGTTCACTACTTGTCAGTTTTTCTGCATATCTGCACATTTGGGGACAATTCTGGGTTTAATGTACTTTTGACTAGTATGGTTGTATCTTATGTGTGGAAAGGTGCCTAGAGGCCTGCATACAAATGTGTTTGTGTTATAAATGTCTGAAGGTCATATGCAAAGTTGAGCATACACTAGCCCTGCTCTGTTGAAGGTAGTACAACTGTCCTTTTCTATCTGCCAAATATCTTTCTCCCTTCACTTTCCCCCCAAAAAAGGAAAACGTGACATTCTTAGAATATCATTCAGTAACCCACTATTTATAGGCAAGTGAATTTATAGTTAAGGATATATGAAATTGTACATTGCTGATATAACAAACAAAGTTCTTATTCTTATCAAGTACAAAGTAGTGAGTATTTGATCTAAACAGCTTAAAGCTCCAACCCATGCTTTTGTGTCTTTAAAGTTTTATTTCAGTTATCTTGATTGTGGGATATAACTCTTCTTCCTTAATGGGAACTGTTGTTTGGGAATTATAGCAATTAATATCTCTACCAGCTGACAGTACGGCTCATTGCTAATGTACTTACCATTGCTGTTTCGCGAGAGTAATGTTGCATCCTTAACATAATAAGAAAAGTATAGAGTAATATTTGTCTTAAAATTGTGTCTGTGTGATTGCATTTAAGATTGATCAATACATGTCATTGATGTGACTGTATTTCATCTTTTATGCTCCCTTTCCAAAAGGAATTTGTGGTAAGTTTCTAGTTTATTAGATTGTTGCTGAGAGACCAGAATATATATGGGATTTGTGCTTATGATGATACATTGCAATATGATGATGCAAAGTGGTTCAAATTTGGCTCCAAATTTGGTTCAAAGACTTCCAGAAGGGATATTACACAGGTTAGGTGGATACTACATCACAAAGACTGAATTACACCTTACTGAAGTCCTTTGCACAACCAAAAATATCTTGTAGAGACCTGGAATCACCGTGGTTAACTCCAGAAATTCTTAGTAATGGAAAATAAAATACTCCTTGTATGTGAGTGCAACCCTATTTATTTAGAATTATGTCCTCCAATTAACCGTGGTTTTCTTCTTAAAGAGGAAGGCTCTTTAATTCCTTGAAATAGAACATACATCTTCCTTTGAAATCCTATATGCATAATGAAAATGTAAAGTTAAAAGAAAGTAACAAATTTCAAGCAGTGAAAAACAACAAAGACTTGTGGAATAACATGTGGTAAATGGGAAGGTGTAAAAGAAAGAGAGAAGGAAGAACACCTATTTTACTAGTAGCCTAAAATGAGAAGATGGCTAGCAAGAAACTTCTAATTCAGAACTAATCCTGCAAATGAAGATTAGGAAATCTATAATAGCATCAACAGATATTTTTAATATAGGGAATATAGCAATATTCAAATAAATCAATAGCAAATACTTGAAGGGCCACTGTAAGAAAAAAGAGCTATTTGCTCTTTGCTTTCTCAGTAGAAAGCAAATAGCAGCTACAGGTTCTTGAGAAGGCTGACTACGTTCCATAACGTACATAAATAGGCCCTTTGACAGTCAAACAAAACTCATCAATTAAATGAAAGATTTCGTAGAAAAACCAGCATGAAATAAGATGTGAATTTTAAAAAGCATTTAAACAAACACTGGACTTAGTCTGTGTATAGTCCCCTAAATTTGAACTTTCTTGAAAAAATTACATTTTCCCCATTCAAAAATCATAAACCCTTCAATCACAAACCATCTTCTGTGAAACAATTGTTCATTTACTTTACGTAACAAGCATAAGAATTTCCTGCGTATGTTCAGAATGCTGTGGTAAATGGAAAAAAGTCCTTTTTCAGGCTTCACAGCACCAAAGAACTTGTGTAGAGATGTATTTGCAAAAGGTAAGGAAAGTACTTTGAATGTTGCCTTATAGGTAGTGATAACAGCTATAATCGCTGATTTTGTTATGTAGAGAAAGAAAATTGTAGAGAATGAAGTTATTTTATGGTGGGATATAAGCAGTGAAAGAGAATACACCAAAATGTTTCCCTAGTATTAGCTTAGTATCACTGGAACAAAGCCAGGCAGAAAACATACAAGATGATAAAAGATAGTGATAAAGATTTAAATAATATAGTCTGCAGGATATTGTAGATATGAATAGAGACCACAACATAGAGTGGAAGACATCCTTAAGGGCTTGAACTCCACTAGGCTTCATTGTAGTCATCTTTATTTACATCAGAAATGCATCCTTCTACCTCTAAGTCTTGTGCAGCTGAATCTGTGGTTTGAAGAGATTCAAGGAACAGCACCCATTTTCCTGAAATCCACACTTGTAACTCCAACTGCTTTTGGGGCGCTGTTGCACAATTACCCAAAAAACAATGAACTTTACCTGAAAACAATGGACTTGGTTCTCTGGTGCTCTTGCCGGGTAAAGGTTTCAACACTGACGGCAAAGTCGCATCACGTTGGTTGTGATTACTCCTGCTCTGTGTCAGTGTGAATGGAGACAAGCTAGCTTTAACGTTAGCCGAAGGTGGATGATTTTGTCCTGAAGTGGACTAGGACTGAGAAATGGAGGTAGCTTATTGGGTCATTCCTGTGGAAAACACAAGATGAAGTCTGCTGTAATCACTACACACAGGTCTGCTGGCTTCTGGGAGGAAAGCAATGAATTTCAGATCTGTCCTCCAGAGAGTCACAAGATTTGTGTTAACTTTCTTCTTTCCCACGCTTTGTATTTCAACCACTGGCAAGCCCACAGTGAAAATGGTCAAATCATCTGTGTGGGAATCCTAGCTCTAAAAAAAGTGTCTGTCTTCATTTTTCATTAGTAAGTCAGGACTAATTTTTCTATTGGAAAAATTTTTGTACTGCTATTACCCCTGAAAAAAAACCCACAGAGACCTGAGCTATTTTTTTTAAAAAAAAAAAAGAAAATTAGATAGATGTAGATCACATGAAATTAAATACTTTTTTGTGATTAAAATTAATGCAATTTTTAGTTTTTGCAAATTTTAGTTTTAATTCATAGCACATATCAATAGCATTAGGGGAATGAAGTTAGCATCAGAGCTGGGGACCTGTATTTTGCTTTGAACTTACAGTATCATCTGCTCTTGGAAGGTAGGCTGGGGAAGAATTCTTTAAAGCAAAACAATGGACTGTGCTGGTGGCTGCTATAAATAAGTTTTTCTGAAGCCTGTGGAGGTATGCTGATTCAAACCAACGTTAGGGCCTTTACCTCAGTGTTTCTAATCCTTGGTTTCTATACAGTTTCAGATGGGAATGTATTTATTTGTTGTAACAAGCAATTTAAAACTTATTTTCTTAGTATGTATAGTTGTTTTTCATCTCTCATTTGTTTTTGTGTTTGTTTTGTTTCCTTAATATGTCCACTTCTTCACTGAGTTATGGTGGTGAGAGCCATTACAGCTTGCACTGAGTTGTTGTTCCTAGTTAATATATCAACTCTATTTGTTCTTCCAAATTCTGTGTACTTTCAGTTCCTAGTTGATGCTTTTACTTTGTGACATCAGGATATTGCTTTACACGATCCTTGGTGCAAGGGCTGAGCACAGTCCCAGTTCTGTAGAGCTTGTTTAGTTGCAAAGTTTTATATCACTAAGCCCAATGAATCCAGCTGAGCTTCTCATGGGAGAATACTAGGTACAGGCACGTTGTGTTTTGCACAGCGTTGTCAACACCTTGGTTTTCTGACAATAGTGTCTGATTCTCTAACTAAAGATGACGTATGGGGTATCAGTCCTGTCACTTTATCTTAAGGGAAAGCATTTCCATGATTTCAAAATAATATGGATACGAGAGAGATGTGTTCCTAGAATGGTTCCTGACTAATTTTTTGTAGAGAGACCAGAAAATTTCTAAAACAGTATGAAATCAGAGTAGTAATATCTGGGCAGGTCTTAAATGCTACTGAAGGGCTCAGTCCCGGTACGCAGGTCTGCCAAGCAGGCAGCTTCTGTAGGCATGACTCGTTCTTATCAGGAAGATCAAAAGAATGCCGTTATATGGCAAGGATTCTGTTTATTTTGACCACTGCTGACATCATATTAACTACCATTAGTCTTGTGGTTTAATGAGCAGTTATTACTATGTCAATGATTTCTATCATGAAGTCAGTTTGAGTTGTCTGGAGACAGGAGAGAAACATGTCAGCAAAAATATATATGCAAAATAATAATGAGCTGTTTACACACACATACACACACACACACACACACAGATATGATATTGTATTCTCATTTTGAGAATTTGGCTAACTGAGAACAGATTGGTTGCTTTTTCCAAAGCTGCCTGCTTTGACACTCATAGGAGGAATTTTTACAAGCAGGAAAAAAAAAAAAAAAAAAAAATTGTCGCCAGACAAACTGAAATGTTATATATATTTTATGGAATATAGATAGAAAAGGACAGATGAAGTTCCTGATATGTAATCATTACACACACACACAAACACACACACACATGCACTCATGCACGCACACCCTGATAGGTGCATATCAGTGTGATATACAAGATGCCTGGACCTGTAGGAATACAATTAACATTTTCAGTAGGTTCAAGACTGGGACGACCCCAAAGGAATATTAAATAATTAATAAACTATCATCAACAATGCGATTCATGATGCTGTTTTTTGCCATAAACTTGAAGAGACTTTTTGGCAGAAACGATATTAGATATTGGAAGCCAAAAATTTTTTCACATTTTTAGCACTTCTAGCTTGTGTGCAGCTAAAAACTCCATTAGAGCTTTATCTCTACTATAGCAATATTTATTTTTTAATAAAGAGTGTATGAAAGAAGGAAAAGATGTTTTTCTTTCTGCAAAGGTTATTCAAAATAATATTTCAATATTAATAGGAGATAAATCAATTCTGTGTTTCCATCATGCAGGACTACTATCCACTCATATTTGGCTTTCCACATTTAATTATATAGATTTCTCAATCCATTAGCTAATAGCTGTTGAAACATAATGCTCAAAGAGGACGATTCCAAGAAGAAATCTTGCCTGTTAGTTAATCAGTCAAGTTAAACTCAGGAAGTTTGTAGCTAGGACTTCAGTTCACGGCAGTGAAGATAAAAGGCCCTGAGTATGTTTGGGAAGAATATCCATTGTGGCTACCAATTTCAGGACTTAGTGAATTTGTTGAATTTTCAAAATAAACTGCAATCCACTGTTTTTGTTATTAATGGTAATAACAGTTAATTGTAATTTGAAGTTATGGAAGGAAGTGGAGGCATGCGTCTGCAAAATATGAGACATGCTTGGACCTTTATTCTTCCACAGAGACCTAATGATTGGGAGTAAAGTTCAACTTTACAGAGACATTTTGAGGATTGGTCCCGTTGTCAGCTGAGGACAAAAAGATTAGAGTTGCAATCCAGATGCAGAGATCAGTAAGAAGTTTCCACAGCTCTTTTTATGTTAGATCATATATTATTTCTTTCTCTGACTTTTTTCACTTGTCTAGTGAGTCTATAGTAGGAAACGGTAAGAGGTAGAGAGAAGGGAATTATGTGCCATTGCATCTTCCTATGCCCCTGGCTACAGCTCTGATCTGCCTGTATTCACACATTATTAATGATTTCTATCTGAATCTATTCCTGTAGCACCCAAAATGGGTTAGATATAATATGAACACAGGAGAAAGGCACTGTTCCCACCCTGGCGATTTTCAAAAAATCATCACTGTCAGATTCATGATAGAATCATCATTAAATGTCAACTCCCGTGACCATACAACTGTTTGGGTCATATACACGGAAGTTTTTTAATGGGTCTTCGGATATTTTGCTCTGCAATTTCCTTCTGTAATGTAGAAATGCTGATAAAGATAATACTTGTGAAGTTATCAAAGGAAGTCAAAAAGGTCGCTTCACTTTTTCTTTTAAACTACAGAAACGGCTCTGTTTTCATAGAGTAAAGGTATATTCCCTGGGGCAGCATGGAAAGAGTAGTAAAGAAGAAAAGTATATATCTTTTTTCACTGAAGAAGAAAAATCATTCATGAGAGATGATAAAAGACATATTATGAATCTCCAAATTCAAAGTAACCCCTTCTTCATTATAGTCATGAGAAAAAAAAAAAAGTAAAACCATGAAAAGATGCCTTTTTAAAACTTTTTTTTTCTTTCAGTGATGTATGTTTATTTTCCTTTCTATTTTTAAAGCTATCAAATTACAGGGTGAACATAGTTCCATTTATCCCTTTATATTCTTTTCCAAATAATATCCCTCAAAGTATAATTCTTATTCTTTGCTTATGCTGAGGAGTGGTTAAGTATTAGAGTCTGCTGGTCTAAGAGACTGTATTTGTATCTGGCAGCTGCATCAGCAGCTAGAAAGCAGAACCGATTGTATGAAACTGTATATTCTTGTGTCCTAATTTCATCCATTTTAGCCACCTTTGAAAACTAAGTGTCAAGTACCTTAAATTTAAAAAGCAACAGAAAGAGTGTACAGCTTTTGTACAGTGTTACCCACTACGGATAAACCAGTGCTTATTTGGTATGATAGACATGATATGAGAGAAATACTGCTCAGTTTGCAAGATTTATACATAGACTTTTTTTTTTTATGATCTATCTATAGGCTATGTTTATCCTGCCTTACAGATGCACTTGACTCTGAATTCAGTTTCTCAGAGGCAGTTGTTTCTGTCAGATGTTTTTGCATTTGAGGGAAGAGAATAAAGTGAGCCAGCACTGCAATTCATGTTACCCCAATGGTGCACTGCAGCAGGCCTTGGTAGCATGTGTGACTTCAAAACGTGCATGTGTCATGATCCATCAGGATGTCCTGTCTTTACCTCAGAGCAAACTCTGCCTTGCATCAAGCCATACATATCTAGCAGCAGAAGCAACTTCGCTTTCAGCTAGGACTAGGCATGTCAGGATGCAAAGGACCTGGTGTTTCCTTCATCTCTCAGCAGAAGGTCATCCTTTAATTTTGTGACTAATTAGTCTAGGCTGGGGAAGGTGAGGAAGAGAATCATGTGGCACGCTATCTCATCTACCCAGTGGCTCTGTCCCCTTCAAATTGCAGCCAAGAGCACATGTGGTCACTATACTTCCCGGATAGATTCCTGTTGTATGACGATGGAGTACTTGTTTGGCTGGCTAATAAAAAGGTGATAGGCAGTGATGTTTGAAGCCAGGATGACAAACTATAAAGCCAGGTGGGATCATTTCTATTACAGCAGCATAGCTCCAGGTCACGGACTTTATGTAGTCACAGATTTTTCTTGGAGCCCGGAAGCTGGCAAGGGAGAGCTATCATGGAGGAATTTAAATGACCCTATCACATATATATCACATATAAATGATCATATCAGAAAAAGATAACCCAGACATGAAACTTGCATGGTTGTAAATACTATTTTTTCTTCAATTTCACTTGCTATTTGCTCCTTTTATAACTCAGTTTTACCTCCTTCTTCAGAATCAGTCTCCTCTCCCAAAGTCTCATGAAAGCCAGGTGATAGCAAAAATCCAAAGATAAACGTACTCTTACCAGCAAAGGGCCTCTATTGGCTCTCAAAAGACATTTTCCCTTTCATGAGGACAATGTCTGAAGGTCACCCTTCTCTGCCTTTCCTTTCCCACCATTGCTTTCTGCTGTCCGTCTTCCCTGCCCATACCATCATACCTGCCCATACTCATACCATGGGAACCTTGTCCTGAGGTGTTCGTTTCATACTGCAACAGAGCTACCAGGCCTTGATGGGGCAAAAATTGCATGCAACTTTTAAAACATAATTAATTCTTCCAGAGCTTTGATAAATAAGGTCAGACTGACCTACAGTGACTTCACAAGCACCACAGAAAACACAAGCAGTAAAGGAAAATAACATCAAGAAGATATAGAAAGCAGCAAACCTATTACTGTTGTGGCCTTGTTACTGGAAAGGTATCGTGGGCTATAATTTGAATATTGTCCCTAAACTGGGTCCCCACGGAAAAAAGATTAACTTTTCTGGTGCTTTTAGCTTGAATTGACTAGAGAAGCAGGAGGAATATGGTGCAGTTCATCTTAATGCATTTTTGTCTACTACAAATGCAATATTTGTATGATTATGATATTGATTTGAAACATTGCTGCTACTGTTCTCTCTAAGCAGTTGAAGGCCTGCTGAATTAACACTATTTATTTACTGAATAGTTGTATTTCAGCCATGGCAGAGGTGGTGGTAAATTTGGTAGGTAGATGGCATAGAGAAAAGACGCCATGTTTTAGATGTTATTCACAAAACCAGAAAGTACTAAGTACCTCTGATCTTTAAGTAGCTTGCTCTTGAAGGAGCGTATCTGAGTTGGAGACTGGGTTATTGCCTTGTTTCAGAAAAGAGTTTAAACTGAATTCTGTTGAGAATTCTCTTGCATTCTGTTGAGAAATCTTACATTTTATGACATGCCCTTCTACACATTTTGGGAAAAGTGCCTTTCTCCTCGCAGCTGGTAGCTGCTCACTGAAGGAGCTTTCAATTTTGGGTTCTCTTGCTGATGAAGCAGAATTTTGACCAATGGAATTGTTGCACTGTCCTCTTGCCCTCTAGCCCAACACATTACTAAGCATTTTGTGCAAAGTAAGAGACTTGCAAAATTAATGAGCTTGTGGCTAGAAATGTAACACGTTAGATTCAAATCATTGCCATGAAAGCAGGAGAACGATTTGTGTTCTGGGTGCATATGGTTTAGGACAGTTCTTTCAGAGATAATGTGTAGGGAGTAAAATGGCAATAGTGATGGTGTACATATCCTCCCTTTCTTTATAATATGCCTTTTCTTTTTTGTGCACTGGGATAATTCAGATTTAGTTAAACAAAAAGAAGCTTTATTCTCAAAAATAAAAAAAGGTAATGGTCAGAAACTGAGCCAAAAAGTCCATTATTTATACAGAGCTACTTGAGAGGAAATGATTCAAAAGTAGAATTCTGTAATGAAGACATTGTCTTTAACAGCTGAAATGATGCCACAGTCAAAGTGAATGATTAATTTCTAGTTTGCAAATTTATAATGACACAGACAATTTTTAAATGTAGCAATTATCATTTTATGCCTCTGCAAATGCCAGTTTCCACATAATGTTCATACATATTTACACAGATATATATGCATGCTTATATATTGTCTGAAATTAAGACCAAGAGGCTTCCAGGGAGATGGGTTTTTTTCAACTTGCAGAGCCAGGTATCATTTAAACAAGCTTTTCCTACTTCACATGACATTTATGGCCCAATCTGTTGATGTAAAAGGTTGCCTGAATTAAAATCAATGGGCATCATGCAAGTTGCTGGCCCGTGCTCTTCATACTAAGGTTAGTAAAAACCATCTGAGCATCTAATGCACTGTGATCAGTCTAACTGACAACTGCCTTAAATGAATAGATTATCTTTGTTTACAGTATGCTGTGTAGCAATTGGTGGAAAGTTAAGTTTATTTCAAGCACTAAAGTGCCTGTGCTTCTTTATCTTAAGATAAAATGGCCAGATTTTTAAGAATGGATAAGAAAACCTCATCTCTACTAAAATAGGAGCTGGTTATTGTTTTCTGGGAATCAGTGGTTGCTATTTAAATTAACAGAAAATATAAGCACATGCAAAAGCAAAGGGTTTTTCCCCTACAGATTTAGACCTGGAAAATAAGAGAAAGGAGAGATTACCTCTCAGAGCCACTTCTCTGGCAGATTTTGCACATAACATACTAAACTTGACTTTGAAAGAGAAACCAGTACAGAGAATTTATTTTCATATGCTTATCTCCAGCTAAATATGGGAAACCTTAGAGAAAAAATACTTAGTTTTGTTGTGAAGATGTGCAGTTTGATGTCACTGACTTACTACAGCTATAAGCTCCCTCATGATTTAAAATTTGTATTGTTTTAAAACAGAAGACTGAGATTCATTGTACTAAAAATGTAGCAAGAAAATGGAGTCTCTAAATAATAGTTAGGAGAATAGTACTACCAGTCTAGAGGCAGGGGCCTGGAGAATGGCAGCAGCTACCAGCTACAACATGAAGAAAGAGCCTGAACTATTTCACTTGGCAGCTTTGGAAGGAGCTTCAAGGAAAACACTTCGTCCTCAAGCATCTTTAACAGCCAGAGGCCTGACTGTTCACAAATCTCTGGGGCTATGAGAGAGAACTGACCCCCATCCAGAACAGACATGGTAAAAAAGAAAGAAAAGCCTTCCTGAAAACAATGCTACTTGAAATAATGTCCTCCAAATTTCAAATGCAATATTTTTCAAGGAGAAGGATCTCACAGAAATAGAGTTTTTTTCCTAGGAAAACCAGAATGAAATGCCACCTGGAAGCGCCTGTTTTGAACCTGCCCTGACAAGAACCTGTCAGAGAAGTGTGCGGTGGCCAAGGACTTGAGCTCTCCCCCTTCTCTTCCACCAACCGCTGCAGAGATTGTTGGGCAGGGGAAACTTAAAATGCTCGGTTTGTCTTGCTGCTTTTTTCCCTTTCTCCAGCTAGCCCAGCTGCAGGTTATTAGTTTGTCCCTACCATCAGGAGAAGGTGCAGTGAGGTGTCTTTCCTCTCCACTTTGAGAGGAGCACGCACCCAGACCACCAAGGGAGAAGCATTTCCACTTTCTGGGAGCTGTGCTCCATCGGTGATCATCCCCCACTTTACAACTGCAGTGGTGTGAATAAATGTGATGACTAATTTCGTATCAGAATTCAGGAAGCTGATCTCAATGCAGGAGTGAAAGTCTCAGAGACACTGAAGGTTAATGTTTTTAGCACAGCAGCAGAATGCAAGAACAGCTGGAGTGATTTAATCCACTACCTGGTCTGGAAAAGTACAAAGATTGACAAGTGCTGTGAATTTCCCACTGTCCCTTCCTCAAATAGTCTCCCATTTGAACATTAGGGTCCAATATTTTTAGTACAATTTCTTTTATTGGCCTAAAAATATAAACACATCCAGTCACAGGATTTGAAAGCTAATAAGTTGCCTAAATGTTTTTAAGGCAAGGAAATTCAGCTATGAGATTCAAAATCCTGGCATTAGCAAGATAATTAATATTGTCTGTAAATACAGGTTTAAATCATATTTTTAATCCTATTTCATCATGGATTGTATGGTCAATGAGAGTCCATGGGCTTTTAGAACTGAAATGTAAAAAGCTCTGATTAACTAGTTCTTCCAAAACCAAAACAAAATGCAGAATAGTCTGTAGATAGTCAGGACCATGTTTCTCTCTGATTATTTAATTGTAGTGAATAATGAGAGGGAGGCTGTTTGCGTTTTCTTTCTGTTCTACCTTTAGTAGAGTGTCATTTTTCCCCTGAGAGCCTTTGAAAGAGCTTAAGCTTTAAATCACCATTTTTCTCTGATGAAAAGACTTTATGCCTTCCTCACTGACCTCAGCATTCACCATACAATACACTTATCCTTGCTTAGGAGCTTTGATTCAGGTTGAACAAAGTGAAGGGGCATCTTACTCTTAATTGACTTAGGTGTGATATTTCCAGCTCATTCAGCTAAAAAAAAGTGCAGAAAAAGACATTGTTTAGAATGAAAGATACATATTATAACCTCTAACTTAAGCAAGGCTCACTTCTATAGCTGTGTTCTCTTTTCTCTCCTCTTAACTTTGCACATCTTTTTCATTTCGCCTTTCCTTCTCCTCCTCCTCTTTTTTTTTTGACAGCACTCTTTTGTTAGCATTCTGTCTCTTCAATTTATATATAATTTATTTTAATGTGCTGAAAACACATACAGCAGTCAAATCCTTGTAGGGTACAATACAACATGGATTGTTCAAATGCAGTCTACATTATGTACAGCATATCAGAGAGTTTCTCAGACAGTAATCTGGTGTTATAGGAGCAATACAATATAAAAAACATGTGAGGCCAAAAGCTGTTTTCTTTGTGGCATATGTTTAAAGTAACCTCATCAAAGTTACTGGAGTTATTTCATATTTATTCAGGTCTATGTGAGAACTGAATGTGCCAATACTTTAATTTAATTAAGTTTTTGCATGTAAAAACAAAATGGGCTACATTTCCTTCCTGTTGTAATTTAGTCTACTCTGTGACAGTACACAGGCAGTAAATTTAGCATAGTGTGTATGAAATACATAAGGCTTAGACAAGTGCCCAGCATAAATAGCTATAATGCTATTGATCTTCAGTGAAGTTGGAGCCTGAGTTTGGAATATATCTTATGCAAAAAAGAAAGATCATACTGGTTCCAGAAAAGCACAATTCCACTGGGCCTCATTCTTCACTTACTAAGTACATTTATGGTGTTGTAGCCCAACTGAAATGCGTAGAGTTACGCTAACACTACTCAGTAAGGAATTTGTGTTGCTGATTTGAATGGTATCCTTACCGAAAGAAGCAAGCGAATTAACTGCACAAGTCAATCCATAAACTTATTAGCAATAATCAAAGTAATATTTTAAAATATTTCTTCAATGAGAGAGGATATTTGTAAGAACGTGCACAGAGATTTAGGGGAATAATAGACTCAAAAAGGGTCGCTAACTCATATTCTGTTAGATTCCTTCTGATGTCTGTGTATTCCAAATAATTCTTTTCAGTGCTGTAGTTCAGTTTCTAAATGCATATTCTTTACAGTTGACACTTACAGGAGTCCAGTTTTAAAAGTATCATGAATTCCCAGATCTTGCCATCTATCACCCAGGTGAAGATATGAATATCAATAGAGCAACTCTGGGGTAGATTCTGATCTGACATTTCTGGATTTGCTTCCTGTCTTCTGAGATATTGTTATATTCACCGCCTTAACTGACATCACCTCACTGGTCCCTTTACGATGTGTGTGCATGCCCTGTCCTTTTTGCTGTCAGTATTTGTAAAATAGTGTTCAGATGATTGTTTAATAGGCATAGTGCTAATCACGCTTTGAGCATTTATTTAACCTTAAATATCATAGGATATAAGGATTTGTTTGGTTGTCAGTTGCACTGATCTAAATCCAGAATCATTCCTGTGAAGTCTATGAATTTAATCCAAAAGTTCACGTGTGCCAGAGAAGCATTTCCTATCACATCTGACCCTGTTAAACACTATCCTTACTGGATCGGATTTTGCAGGTTACTCCTGCAAAACTAAACTTCAACAGCATATAGAAATGCTTAGCATTAACATGGCATAGCTTAATCACTCTCCAACAGTCAGGAATGCTTCCAAAACTCAGCACCATGCAGTGATCTCAAGCTGGCAAGATGGTCTGTTGAGGGAATTTGTCATCTTTATAAGCTAGAGAAGCTCTGAACTTCCTCTATCTTAAACCCACAGCTGAATCAATCCTTTTTATCACTACAAGATCACCATTTTTCAAAGCCTGTACCTACTACTGCTGTATTCTCAAAGAAAGAAAACGATTTTAGGATAGTTATAAGGTACTAAGTTAAATCAAGCTCTAATGTGTAAGGCATAATATAGCCTGATGTCATCTCCTTCTTCATCCTTTGTCCTTGCTGTGTTGTTGACTGTGGAAGCAAGCACTTTGGTTACATGATGGACAAAATATGGTATAGGCCATTGTCGTCTAGGAGGACTACTTAATTTCAGAATTCAATTTCTCTCTTTTCCAGCAAAAAATAGTGATTTCTGGAGGTGTTGAAAAAGCTACCTTTCAGCAAGCATTTGGGCCTGGATAAGATGCATATCTTGTCCAAGAATCTGCCTATGAAGCTAATTTTGGTTTTGAATACTTTCTTGCTGAATAGCCGTATGGTTGGGGGCGTTTTGCTTTTTATGCCGTTTTAATGTGATTGTTTTAATTAGGTGAAAAGGGAGAACGTCCGCAACTGCCTTTGCAGTTGTTTAAGAACAAGTAAATAAAGCTGTATTTATCCAAGCTATTTAAAACTCTCAGCCTCAAGAAAACTAGGAAGCAAGTCTTAAGTACTGCAGAAGATGCTGCAGTCAAAGATTATGGAATGGAATGGGAAAAAAACAGAAGGAAATGCATAGGCACCGACAACAATCAGAAGTTTCGTTTTAGCCAGTTGTGATTCTATACCTCAAAGAAGTAACATATCCGAGAGGCTGAAAGAGATTCCCTGGCAAAGGAAAAAGCCTCTAAAGCATTATTTTTCTCCTGTTGCACAGAAATTCAAAATTATAGAAACCTATTTTGTGGTTGAATAAGGAAAGCTTTCAGGGTTTTTCAAATTCAAGTTCAACTCTACAAACTGCTGCAGTTAATATGCTTCTGAAGATCCAAAATAAATGACTGGTAGAGGTTTGCTAATTGCGTTACTGGTGTTTTTTTCATGATCATATCATCTTTTCCATTGAATTGAAAACCCAGATTATTTTAATCTTAAATGATTATCCAAAGTAGTAAAAATATAAACCTAAAGGGTACTAGAACAGTGAGGTGCTAGTTTTCCATTATAGGGTGGAACTTGAATAACCCACACAGTAATATTCAAATTTAGCAGCCATAAGGTGTCAGCTGTGGCTTTTTAATACAAATTATCTAATATAGTTTTAGGCATACAGTTCAGGACTGCCTATTTGCCTGGAAAGAGAACCAGCTCTGCCCAGAATCTATGCTGCATGCTATAATTGCAAAATACAGTAAACGGTTCTGTGATGAGAAAGCACAAGAGAAACTGCTGAACAGAGGTGCAAATGAAGTAGAATTTCACTTCAGTTCTCTGTCGGTTAACAAATTCTGGCCTCAAAATCACCCTTATATTTTAAGTATTCAAGAAAACATATTAGAATTTCACTCAGAGTAGGAAAACATTATAACTGAAATTTTAAAATTATTTACTCAATAAGAACTCTGCAACTGTCTTTAGCTGGTGCAGAATTTCACTATATGAGTGAAATTCAGTCTTGGTATGCAAAATTTCCATTAATTTTCACAGTGGAATATGAATAATGTTGTCATCTGCATATAGGTGCATCTTTTTTTGCTTGAATACGGTGAAGATGTAGCTGTTGCTAGTAAAACCGCTTTAAAACACCATCCAAGGGATGAGGAGGAAATATCCTGTTCATAAATATTTCACTCTCCACCAAATTTTTATTCAAAAACACAAAAAAGCCTGAAATAAGAAAAAAAAAATTCTTATTCATCTGCTCTATGATAAAATCTAAAGCGTGACTATCTGCCCATATGCTCCTATGATGTGCATGCCGAAGAGAATATAGTGATTTTCTTTAAAACATGTCTTCTGTGCATAATCTATAAATCTCTACTTGTATATTTGGTGTATTTCAACACCAAAAGCCTTGCAGAGAAGATGCCTTAAAAGGCACTGCATAAAAGCAATGAGAAAAAGCATTATGTGATTTTCAGAGAGGAAGAGAAAATGAGAGAAAGTATAGGTTGGGACATAAAAAGAGATTAATTTTTATTACTTTGGAAGTGAATGCCAGTTTTAGAGCTCACTTCACAAGACATGAAAAAAAAATCATGCTACTGGCAAGTGTGTTGATCATCTTTTTAGGCTTGTATTTAGAAAATAATAAACTTTCTCAATTTTGTAGTTCATAGTATCTTGTGATACTATGATAGTGATAAAATTATTAATGGAGGGGTGTGAATAATAAAATGTGGAATTCTCATGCAGAAGACACTATGAAGACTGTAACACTTCCATCTTAAAATCTTCTGTGTGCTGCTGAGATATAGCAATCTAATAAGAGATGTATTTTTCTGCAGTTGCCTTGACCAAAACTAACTGCCATAAATGTTATATGAGTACTATCAATGATTAAATGAACATCATCGCGTCTTGGCATCCATTTTTATTAAGGCTGAAGCCCTAGGTGATATTTAAAGGATTTGTCTGTTTCCTACTGCAAGTAGCAGAACTTGATCAGGGCTCATTAGTATTAATAGTTGAGATCCTGAGAATTTCGCAGAATATTAAATTCTCTTCATTGTCTGCTTTTTGAAAATGAAGTTGTGTCATTTAAAGGAAAAAAATGAGAAGCCTGACTTGTACTGGAGTATCGACCCAGGTTGCGATGGAGAAATCGCAAGCCCGCATGTGGTGACAGAGAGGAGAGACCACCTCGGGGGTCTCCCATGCAGCGTGGGCAGCTTGAGTGCAAGTGGCAAGCTCGTGTCTGCTGGTTTGCCATATCCAGCAGGGGATGGATAGGCGATGGTGTGGCTGGGCACTGAGGAAAGCTTGGCACCGGGCTGTGGATCCCAGACCTGGGAAAGGGCTGGTGGGAAATGGCTGTGGCTGCGTCGGAGAACGACACTCTGCCTTCTAAGGTCCGCGGTTCCGGGGCTGTCCAGGCAACCTGCGGGGCATCCAGTTGTACTTCACGCTGTGCTATTTTGGTAGTTAATCTTTGTGCAGTTTTCTTTTCTCCCCTGCAAAAGCACACACTAAATTTGGATGCCATGCTGGCTAACATCTTTTCAGTCTTTTGAGAAAATGTGTTTTAAAACCCTGTAATTTTTTTCTTTCTTTTCTGTTTTTTTAACTCTTAGACTTGGGACCGTTGATTTACCACCCTGTGGGTTTACGGGAAGGGCTCAGGATGTGTTCGTTTGTATCTGGCACCTGGTTTATCTTAGAACAAAACCTGAAAAAACGTCTATATTTCTAATATGCAGATATTGCAATGTGCTTATACTATTTGGAAATATTTTTCCTTTGTGGGGAAAGACAGGATAAAATATATTTGTTGCCCTATGAAGCTACCTGTCACCATTTTTATTGTTTTCTTAAAAACCTCTCATTTTTATAGTCATCTGCAATTACTTGCTATAAGCATTTTGCACAGGTACATTTTTCATAGGGGATGCTGACAGCATCATGGCAATTTACTGTAGTGATTGTTGAAAATAGCCTATCTGCCAACGTGCTCAAATATCCCCTATTAAAATATCTTTCTCGAGCTTTCCCTGCGTTCAGCCCCCCGGGAATTCCTGCAGCTCGGGCTGTCTTGAAGGCAAGGCTGCTGTCCTTCGTGGAGAGGTGGCTGTTACTTGCTGAGCTGTTGTCATGCCCATAAAACTCACCAACGCCGTGGTTTGCTGGTCACTTATAATACCTAACTCCTGCAAACGGGACTCAGACAAACACAAAATAGCTGTGCCCTGCGAGCTGAGTTCAGCTTTTGAAGAGT
The DNA here is from genome assembly GCF_036370855.1 of Dromaius novaehollandiae. Lineage (NCBI taxonomy): Eukaryota > Metazoa > Chordata > Aves > Casuariiformes > Dromaiidae > Dromaius > Dromaius novaehollandiae. Next base: position 25,951,043 of record NC_088132.1, read on the forward strand.
AAACAAACATTTCATTAAAACGGTCTCACTAAAGATGGGCAGAAGGATCTGAACGGAGCTGTCACCTTGCATTAGTCACACCCACAAACTCTGCCATGTTACAGTGCAGTATCCCAGAGAGCTCGGAAAGGGGAATTCTTCAGGTTTCTCTCTCTTTGTCTGGGGTTTTATCTCCCTTGGAATGTCCAGTATGTGTTTGCACCAGGATGTCACACTCATTTTATACAAACTCACTCAACTACGGACTACAAAAGCAGTGATCACTACTGGTACCGGGCAAGTAAATATTTTATGTTAGGAAGATGGATTTTCTATATCACTCTGTTTCCAAGTCTAAGACACAGTATTTCTGATGTTGAGGATTTCCTGGTCTTTTGGGTTCTTTTTCCCAGTAGCAGCAACATTGAGTTGAGCCCTCATATTTACTCTGACAGCCTGACAACTGATATTGCCAGGCCGTGGCTAGCAGTGGTTTATTACTTCTAGTAGGATTTATTTAATTCAGTCTCTCAGCCTAAGGGGGGTGGGGGAGAGATTCAACTCAAAATTAAATTCCTGTAGAAGTCCTTTTAATATAAGAAAAATGGACAGAAGGAATATGGGGAGGGGGGAGAGAAGCAGCGGCTGAAAACCCATATAATATGAACCATATAAAAACCAATAATTATGAACCATATAATAAATGTACCGAATGGTGGAAGTGGGGCTTGGTAAAACATGTATGAAGAGAAAAAATAGAGGAAAAAGTAACAGACTTTGCAACATATATGCTAAGGTATGAATAAAACGTCTGTGTTTGAGTTTATAATGGGATACTGCCTGAATGTTTTTTATTTTCTAAGTATAGCTTTGAAAAAGGAAACTTAAACAGAAGCCTAGATGAATATTTTTTGAAAGTCATCTTTCCAACAAAAAATCTAATAGAAACAGCTTTTTATTAAATAAATACTACTTTATTTTCCACAACTCAAACTCTGTACTATTTTCCAAATGAATGAAAAAAAGACTAGTGATGCTTAAAAAAAAAAAAAAGCATAAGGGTAAGGAAGGATTAAATTGAGTTTTTCATGGCTTACTTCTATGTCTAGGAAGACTGTATAAACAATGAAACCATGAGAGCTGCCTACTGCACTCGGCTATTCCAGATTCAGATACAGTTCCTAGTCCTCCTTTCTGATGAGGAATTTTCCTCTCTAACCTCATCCATCAGAAAGCACCTATTTCTTCCACACTGGCTCCTGAGTCCCAGACAAACAAGTTCTTTGAGGGTGCCTGTCACTGTTCATGGTAAAATTAATTTATTCATGAAAATCAAATACAGGAGAAAAATGGCATTGAAACAGATGAACATAATTAGAAACTCTGCTAGTCTCTACCTGTTACATAAATTAGCACTGGAGAACTTTAATGCCTCTTTCCCCTTCCCTCCCATTGCACGAGACTCAGCTGACAAGCGGTTAGATGATTCACCAATTTTTGGCTGTTGTAACCTAGTTTTTGGGCAAAGACAATGACCTAGGCTGTGGTAATGGAGGAGATCTTGAGGGCCTCTGCTTCCTTTTTCTGCTTCATACTTATCTTTGACAGTTACTTAGATTCAGATGTTCTTTCTCCTGCTTTCTCTCTTTCCCTACAAAGATTTTTTCTTTCTTTTTTTTTTAATCGGTGAGTTTTTCATCTCATCACACCACAGACTACCAACTCCTGCTTGGATACTTCAGCTGTTTCTTGGGCACATGGACTATTAAGTCTTTTGAGAAATAAGCAATGCTTAGCAAAAAACCCCAAACAGCTTGCTAGCTCACAGGGAAGTAGGGTATCCTTTCTTTGCAGGGCTGGGCAGTGCTATACATCCAGAGGGAAGCCTTTTCACATTTACGAAGTGTATTTTGTATGAATACACAACTTGCTGAACAAACTTTAAACAGTTACCTGAAATATGCAGCATGTCTTTGAAACTTGATGTGATGGGAAGCAATCACCTTGCGTGGTAATGGTAATAGGATAAAATGACTCCCATGACTGCCTTCCAAGGATACTGTGAAAAGATAATGAGATTAACAAAATATACTCCTTTTGATATTCCAGGACACCAGGTTTAATAGCTGCTGTGAATTTATCATGACTGAGAACACAGGAAGTGGGGACAACATAATCACGTAGGAATGATGGCATTATGTGATCCATGTGCTTCATTCAGCAGCGTTAACGTGCTCTTCCCAGCTCCTTCGCTCTCTTTTGATTTTCAGTAAATCTATAGCTGGTTGCAAGGAACAGGGCTTAGAGATGGGACTTTTTTACACACACACACGATACTTGTAAGGTAGCAAGTCATGAGGAGAAATGTGTTAGTGCCCCGTTTCAGCCACCTTTAAATTTCTGACCACCGTTAGGAGACCACAAAGGATACAACCTTGACCAAGATATTAGTCTGAGAAAGGAACCTATAACCAGTGCTTAAACAGCTGTGCTGGAATCACAATGATGTATGACTGTTCATTCTCTGGCCATATTACCCTGATTTTGCTATTCTGAGCAAGATCAGTCAGGTGAGTAAAACGCTTGAAGCCCCATTATAGCCATCTTCTTTATGGGTGAAACTTCAACCTGTTGCATCTCCTCTTCAAAAGAAAACTACTCATTACCCATCAATGAATACTTAAATGTTAACCTATCACTCAAGAGAGAAGAGAGGGATCACTGGGGAAACTGACAGCTGGAGGAGGAGAAGTTGGCACACAGTAGCTCCTCACCTGTGTATTGTCGCACAAAGTCTATGTGCTTCAGCAGTAAGATTTCTGGACTGCAAGAAATCTGAATGCATGAGAGTTGTGCCAAAATCGCACTGGTCCTGCACAGGACTGTTCTCAATAAAGCAAAATGTATATCCTAAAAGAGGTCCTGAATTAAATGATCTGCTGGACAAATAGGTATCACTGCCACTGATCTAGAAGCCAGATCTTACAGCCTGCATGTCCTGTGCATTATGCCACATCTGGAGAGCTCTGCTAAGTGAGGCCACACTATTCAAAACATGTGCAAAGCCAAACTAAGCTATCTTTGAGTTTTCCATGTTGTCTATTCATAAACATCTTAAAGACCTCAAGTCTTTAAGAGAAGATAAAGTCTAGGGTCCATACTCCTTACACTAGAAGCAGGTGCTCCTAGGATGTTTGAATTTGTGCTTGAAACATAATTCCTATTGTGTCTGCTCTCTGGTTGCTGCTACATTATTGGCTTTCAAAAGGCGTAGAATACAGGAGTTACTCTATCCCAATATAATTTTGGTAGAGCTTGGCATGGTAACTACTGGATAGTGTAAATCAATTTAGCTCAAATAATTTCATCTGCTGGGGCACAAAATGTGATACTTTAAATCCCCTCTTTCTTCATTGTACAGGCATTCATTTAATTGCAAGCATTTTAGAATTTTAGCATAAGGGACGTACTTTGAGCTTGGTCGGCACTTGGGCAAGGTTGACACTGTTGTGCTATGTGTGTATGTATGTTAGTAAGCATCTTCCCAACCACAATAATTCTAAATCCACTGCCAGTATCAACCTGGTTCAACAGATATTAACTCTGAAGTGATTATGAATAAAGTTAATAGATAAGTGGGCAAAGGAGAGAACTTCTGTAGGTCGTCCAACTGAGAAAAAAATCTGTGGTGCAAGTCGGAACCTTACTAAACAACAGAAAACCTCCACAGCAAGGAGGAAAAAAAAAAAAAGAAAAAGAAAAAGACTTTCTGAGTACCCAGATCAATGAAGTTTTAGTTGGAGCTCACACCTTCTTATTATCTAAAGCAACTCACCACAAGAAATAAATTCATAAAACACAGAACTCAGCTCCGGGTGTCAGAGAAGTGCTTAGAATTTTTCATGTGTTATATAAAATTAATGGGAGATAGGGCCAGGTATGGAGAAGGGAAAAGAACTTTCAGGCCCACTAAAATTGTATGCTCTAATATGCAACAGGTTTTTTGGAAGAAAAAACCCCATCATTTAGAAAAAACTTTTTGCTTTCATCTGTCAAGAATGGTTAAGAGCTTTTTATGAAATTTTGCTAAATAATTGCTCTTAAGAGTTTAGTCCCTGAAAGTACATGTTTATAATGGCTTGATTAATTGAAGCATTATGAATACAACTCTCTAATGCCATAGCTATCATACACAAGATAATTATTGGTGCATTAATTCAGATGCTGTAGTGAAGGTTGTAAAACAGTTTCAAGAGGTCCATGTCTCAGAAGCTGGACAAACAGCTCTGAAAAGGCCACTTTTGGGGCAAAAATGTTTTGTGCTGAACCACTGACTGTAATAGTTTTTTTAAGTTGGAGCAAAGCTTCATTAGTTGCACTCATATACTCTGACGCTGAAAAACAGCGCAGGATATTAGAAATCTCACAAAAGGGAAGGATTTCTGAAATTCACAGCATGGGAAGTATTAGATGAACTAATTCTGCTACATTTTCATCATTTAAAGACAATAAAATGACATCAGAAGAGTCATCACCTAAGTCCATATATAGTGTTCTTTCTAGCAAATGTCCCAGTCTGGTCTGGTCTGTACATTTTCACAGCTCATGTGCATACATTCAAATGAATAATATAAGCTTTTCCTACTCCAGTTGTATGTTACATGACACAACCTGGGGAGTCATGTTGGCAATCGTATAGTACCAAGTTGCAGCAGTGGGAGCAAAATGTGCCCCATCACTTGTGGGAACCCAGCCCCTCCAGGCATGCGATTCTGGGGATATAATCCATATAATAGACCAGCAGCATCGTGTGACTCAGAGTTACTAATCTAATTCTCCCAAAAATGACGGCAGCCTAGTAAGCTTTCTTAAAAATCACATCTCTTGGAACCTGGGAGAGCAGTGGGGAAAGGAGGGGTGTGCAATCATCTCTCAGAGTATTTTTGACCTCCACAAATTCAGAACAGCATTGGAGAATATGAAAGGTAAAGGTTCAGAAACAAGAAGTCAAAACTGTTGGCTAAAAATCTCAGGATTTTTAAAAACTCCTTTCTTGAAAAGGAGGAATAGCATTATTAACACTAATAACTGCACCTAAATTATGACTGTTATTGCTTGGGTTTTGTGCTACTTCACAGATCATTATTAGAGAGTGACTGGAGAACAGGGCATTGACTGGGTATTCAGAGTGTCGCAGGGCTGTGGATCACCTGTTTCAAGTGATGAAAGGCTCATTGTTGATCATTTCTTTTTAGAGTTTTAAATGTATGAATCAGAGTCCCCAGGATTGCAGACTTGTACAGGTAAGGATTATAATCTTAAAATTAATTATTTTTATCTGAAATTTTCTACCTCAATCAGGAATCAAAGATTTAAATAAAACATCTGTAGCCTGATTCAGGACAAGGAAGACCTTCACATGGGTTGCGATATGATTGCTCTTGATCCTAAAGTCACTGTATGGTTCAGCATAGGCCTCCTAAACAAAAAGAGGGAGATAGTGGAATATCCTCTGTGTCAGCAAAGTCTAGTAAAGACTGAGAGAGGCCCAAGCTGCATTCTGGGGATGGAGACTGGAGATTTTGGTTGCTAAACTCTACCAAATATTTATTGATCCAAGTACAAAGTTTGATTTCTGAAAGGTTTATAACTTCACCAACTAGGATGAATTTTCATTAGGATGGCAAAAGTTAATTCTTGCTATATGAAAAGCACTTGTTCTATAGTGCAGAGGCAGTAAAATTTTCCAAAGAAATGAACTGTACAATTTTACATTGAAAAACAAGTATTTTGCCCTTGGAAATGCCTGAACCATTTCAGCTGAGGTTTTTTAAAGCACATTCTTTCCAGGCAAGACAGCAGGCCTATAAGATTTCTGTCTAAACATCTGAAGTCTGGCAAAAAATCGAATACAATTGGAAATTGCATGTTTAGGTGGGCAGTGTGAGGAGTAGTTCCTGAAGCAAGAGGTACAACCATTTCTATAAATTCTTTATCGTGTTGTTCCATTAGTGAAGTTCCGGTGAGCACCTAGCGGACCTCCTGTCCAGGCCTAGTCATGGTAGCACTGTCCTTGATACCTACTTTTCACCAAGATGTTGTTTCCATATAAATGATATTTGCTGCCTCTCTTGTTGATTGCCAGTGCCTAATGAGCAGTGAAGACAGTTACAAACAGGACAGCGTTTATTTAATGTCCTCAAGGACTGAGCCTTCTGGAAATGTCCTCTGGAGGTTTGGAAACTGTTGTTGTGAACGGATGGTGTCCTTTCACATTAAGACCAGAGCACATGGCTTCTCCTTGGGAGTACCAGATATTATATATGTGGGTTAGTGTTTACTGGCAGAATCCTGAAAAGCAATAAATTTAATAAGCTGGGTTTTAATCATGATTAAAATTCCGTAATGTTGATACTTCACCCACACAGGCAGCAATGTCATCACTGTCCTGAAGAATTTCCAATAGGGGAATTGTATGCAAGTCATAGATTAAATATTATAGCTTTACTTGTAGGAGTACAATGATTATGAGTTCGCTTCTGCTTCACTTTTAAAGTCTTGTAAAGAACTTCGAAGTAGAACTGAATATATTTAAACAGGATGGGCAAGGAAATATAAAGTAATGCTCACATAAAAAGCTTTATGGCTTTAGCAATATGCTTTAAGAAACTTTTATAATTCTAGCTATAGCTTCCACAGTAATCTTCCCATTTACATACAAAACAAATGTACTTATTTTGTTATAAGTTGTAATTTCTCTTTAACATGACTCCTGAAGGAATTCATTTATTTTCAGTTGTTTTGGAGCAAGAGGCTCAATAAAAAAAACAGTTGAAAACTCCATAAAATTCTGACCAAACCAGCTTTTCCTAACTGTGAGATTTCTTTGTACCTGAAAGATGGAAAAGTTTGCCCTCTTTATTAAAGTTATTCTAGGATAACTGAAGAATATAAATAACATCATGATTAATCAGATATGAGATAATGAATTTGAGACCCTATTGACATTCATTCCTTTGGTTAGAAATGCGTTTATGTAAAATGTTGAATAACTGAGCAAGGACTACTTTACTTAAAAATGAACTCATTGCAATTATAAAGAAATTAAGTAACTATTCTCAATGCCTGCCTTGATTTGCTCTAGTTGTATTGTTAAAGAGTCACATGCAGATTTATACCATACTTTTATGTCATGGGTAGATATACAGGGAAAAAAACTGTGTGTAAACATATGTATGTATGTTTGGAACAAATATTTAAAAAAGAGAGAGAGACAGATAAAACAGACAGACAGACAGACAGATGATCACAAATAGCCAAAAATGCCACTTCTTCACTACACTATTTAAACCTCATCTTTTTCCCCTCCTTCAACTTCTTATCCTCCTTAAATCATTCTATTTTCTCCTTTGAAAAAAATAAACAGAGGAAAGAAGAGGCAAAATGGAGGAAGATGAGGAAGACAATAACATAAACATACAACATTTTAAACATTTGTTGCATTTTCCATTGCACCTAATGGTGTTCCAGGAAATACTGGTTTAGTCTGAAAATTCCTGGGAGGGAAGAGGAAAGGTGAGAAGACACTTTAGGAGTCACCGCAAGGTGTTATGCTCCCTGCGCTCTCCCCCTGAGAAAGTGCTTTCCCTGAGGATCTTCCGGACGTTACGCAGCTACACTGCCACATCTCTGCAAAAAGGGCTGTCCCCTTTGTCCCTGCTGTTTTTCTAACACTGCGGTTTTTGCAAGGCTGGTTGTTAGCCAGGTAGGTTATCCAACCCATCCTGCTGTGCAGCTGCCATAACACTGTCCTGCAAGCAAGGGAAAGGGGCAGAATTATCCCTTTTACTAGCGATCCAGACTTTTTCTGGCATTAAAGTACCTCTTGCCCACAGTTGTAGTGTAAGTCCAGAGTGCAGAATCAGGCCTTTAAGTTTTTGCACCTACAGATTTTTTTCTCGATACAAATTTATCTTTTTTTTCTAACAAATTTGTGAATACTGAAGCAGGTTAAGAGCCTAAAGCTATCCTGAAAGGTAGTGGCAGAGACAAAACTATCATTTGATACTTTCTGGTTTTCAGATTCCTCTTAACTCATTATATTATGCTACCTTTAATAGCCCTTCTTTCTTCTTCAGCATTGGTGATGAGACTGTAAATTTAAAAGACTGTCATTTAAATAAACGCAATACACTGCAATACAGCTTTAATGATGCACCTCACAAGGAACAAGGAGCCTTTTATGACTGTTTAAGGTTGCATTTTTTTAATTAAAAATCATATTTATGGAATGATGTTCAAACAGGTTTCTTTCAAAGAAAACTGCAAATGTGAACTTTCTGTATTGCAGTTTTAATTTTAGTGTGGGCACAGAAAATACATTGAACCATGATAACAAAACAGAACTCAGATTTCATCCCACTCTCTTTTGTATTTAAAATAGATTGTTAAACAAAGCACACAATAATAATGCTAATTAAGATGAAGTCTTGCTTCTGAACTCCTTAAATTGTCAATGAATCTTACCCACTTTTGCTTTTTTTCAAATCCTTTTTTTCTCCTCCTCATTGACATTCCAGACTAAAGCACACGTTCTTTAACCTAAATCTGTGACCAAGTGTGGGCAACAGTCTAACCTTTTCAAGAAGATAATGATAGTCTTATTCACTAAACAAATTCATCCTAAAGATTACAAAGGCAAACAAGGCTGAAATCAATTCTGGTAACCTGTACCACCAAAGGCACCTTGCTTTTTCTTAAAAAGTGGAGGATGGTGTTGGGTCATTGACATCTATAACTTTATTACCACCAATGAAATTTTAAAGTTCTCTTTCATTTAACATTTCAAGATATTTTCTAGTATTTTCATATGCAGATTAGCATATGGATAGCTATGAGGAGATTTCTGTGCTGATTTATTAATATTCTGAAGTCACACAGAAATCATCTGAATCATCTATAATGTGAAATTGGCCAGATCACTCCCTACAACCTCATCTCTACTGTCCTTTTCCATAATGTTGGTGTAGTAGGCACTATCTTTAAAAACATGAAATAAAATGAAGGTATGTCCGTATAAAGCAGACTTTATTTCCTACTTCTTGACTTCTTTGGCTTAAAAACTAAAATACGTCTAGAAGGCAGAAATAAGTTTACATTCATTGTTTTCCAACAGTGCTCACCAGAACATTTGAAAAAAATCTTTTAAAATGAAATAAAAAATAGAGTACTTTTTGAGATATATTATTTCATTTCTAGATAGGAAGAAAAACAATAAGCTGGAAGAAAGGAATTTCCTTGGAGCCTACATTTTGGTAGCTATGCCAACTTAAGCAAGTACCTTCAGTTGCTGTTTCATCACATTGCTTGTGTGCTTGCACAGTGAACTGGATCAGGGAACCAATCTGGCTGGAAAATAACCATTTAAATCAATACTCCACCTCATGCTGTCTGTCTGGGAACAGAGATGATTCAGAATTTTCCAACTTTCAGAAGAGTATCCTAACCTACAAGGTTATACAGTCATTCTCATTCCCACTGATAAAAAACAAACAAATAAAAAGAAAAACATATTGAAATGGCTCAATATTAAATGGAACTGGAACACAAAATGTGTGTACATACGCTGGATGTTACACATGTGTTGCCTAAGCTGTGTGAGCCACCTAGAGAAGCAAGAGAAAGGATAGCAATAGGTGTGAAAATACTTTATTGAAAAATAATATGAAATTTCATCCATTCTCCTTCTACGGGTTGAGAGTACTTCATGCCTTTATGTATATCCAACACAGACCCTTGGTTTACTGTAGATTAAGGCTCTGTGAATAGTATAGTGGTCTGTGAATAAATCATGTGAATATACCTTTACAACCTCCCTCTAAAAATGAGAGAAATCATGTTTCTGCAACATTGTGAGATAGGTGCAATAAGGCTTTTGAACTTTTGTGGTTTTTAGTTTGAGGATTCCTACATCTTCCTCTACTTTTTCTAGCATAATGAAGACATTTTTTCTTAAAATCTCATAAATATATGTTAAATGGCAATAGTCTGTATGATGCTTTAAATAAACAAGCTACCTAAAATCATTTTTTTCTGAGATTCTTTACATATTTCAGATGCTAAGAATATCCTGTCAACCTGGAATGCAAAGCTGTCAGGCTAGATATATTAAGAACTGCTGATTAAAAAAATGTTCTGGGTTTGTTTGAAAAGGAACACTGAGATTCATTGTGAATCAGGGTTTTTTTTTTTTTTTTCCTTAAGAATGAGAAGACAGGTGATAAAAAAAGGAACGAGATTTTATTTAAAATGAAAATGAATGAATGAATGTTATACACACTGTGTAAATCACAAAACTGTTGTGTTGTAGTCACAGTCACATTTTGCTGTCATGCCCACATGAATCCCAAGTCACTGGAGTCACTCCAACTTTTAGTGCTTTAACAGAAAGCAATTTTTTTGTTCCATAATGAGACTCAGTCCTCATTTCCTTTTCGTGGGGTTAACTCCTGCAATGTGGGAGAAGCATTTATTTGGCAAGTACAAATGACAGCAAAAACGAGCTGGGCCTGCAGCATGCAGGTTTTGGCTCAAATTCTAAGTCCCACCATCATTCAAATAATGTGCAGGGATCACGAAAACCTCCCTTTGCTCCACAACTTCTGAAGTGGAGTTGATTATTGTATATTGCTTATTGTATAAGAGGTTAGATCTGTCTCTTTTCAGACTGGTTGCTAAAGAGTTGCCACCCTAGCTAACTGTGTTTACTCTGGGACCACAGGGTAGGTGGAATAGGAGGTGATATGAAAATATCTATAGCACACATTGAAGGAGGAACTTGAGGCAAACATTTAAGCTAGGATGATGAGGATTTAGCCGTTGGCAGTTGCTGCACTTTTTTAACAGGAGCTTTCTGGCGCCCACCAGTTCTGTAAAACAGCAGAATCTCATTGAGAGCTTTGAATAACACTGAACAGCTTTACCTCATTGAGTCAACAAAATGAAAGGTTTTTTTTTCTCTGAAGCATAACAAATACCTTACATTTTAAAATAGAGGTTATGTATGAAGATACCATAAATGGTTTTAGGAATGTGAATATTTTCTTTAAAATATGGGTTTGAAAACTATCTGTGGTAATGAACTGCTAAAACAGGGGAAGCGAAAGGTGGAGATGATCTTCACTGAACAGTATTTTCCACTGGGGACTCCACCGGCATTCAGTTGTCTCATTTAATTATCACTTTCCTGATTCAACCATTATTCATGAGCTTCCTCGTGTTCTTAAAGAGCTCTGAGCTGTGCTTGCCAATGTTATGGCATATTATGAAGCACAGTTATGCAGCAAGAGGGAGGGGGTGATAATGCATTGGTCTATACTGCTGGCATGTTTTCTGTTTGAACTCCTCAGCTGCCAGCAGAATGCAGAGCTTTTTATTCAAAATCAATGCTGTTTTTCAAGCATTGTGCTAGTATCACGTCCTTTTGCATTGCCTGAGTAAAATACAGCAAGTTGGACTTGTGCAATACAGAAGCAGTGGGAATCATTTGCATGGAGTTTACACTAGTTTCCATTTGATTGCGTCCCTCTTTGTAGCAGTGGTGAAAGAAATGCATGGAGAGAAAAGTTCCTAACAGATGCAGGCAGAACACACCCGGGTAGGTTTGAGATGAATTTTAATTGGCATCAGTTTTATCCATACGTGAAGCTGAAGTGTATTCATTTTGTTTCTTCATGCCCTCTCTGCCTAATTTAAATGCTTAGGTTTTTTCAGCTGAATTATACACTCAAAATTTACCAGGTTTGGTGGATTTATATTAAAAGTATGTACGTTCAAGGCAGCGGTAGTCAGGATAATGATAAGGATAGAATGGCTAAATTAAAAATAGTTGTTCTCTTAAATGTGCCTTGAACCATGTCACAGCTAATTTGAAGAAGGGGGGACAACCAAAATTGTATAATTTCTGTTCTAAACCACTGAATTTAGTTTATAATAGCAGCATTCCTGTGGAAATCGGTCATTAATGAACTTAACAGCCAGTTTGCTAGAGTGTTATCTGCCCTTGGCTTCACCCTAGGCCATTAAGTCAAAAACCATCACTTGCTAATAATGACTGTTGTTCTTTTTTTTTTTTAATTATTGCTTAAATACTGAATGGGCACTTCATAAAGGTGAAGATAAACTTCACACAATAGTTAAAACAGAATTTATTTACTGATAGTTCAGAAGCATTATTAACACTTTTTATTTTTGGATGTGGAAAGCAAAAGCCGGAAAAAGAGCTCATTAGGTTTCTTTGCTGCCTTGCGTCAAATATATATGAAACTAAATGCTGATTCTCCCTATTTATGCCAGAGAGAAAGAATATACAGACCAATACTTTCTGCGCAGCCTGGCTGAAATAGTTATTATTCCAAATTCCTCTTTCAAGCACCTATATTCTTTTGGTTTAAATGAGAGAAACTATGAGACAGTTTGAAATGAGATGCAGTTCCAATAAATTCGGTAGAGTTGTCTTTAACTCAGTGGCAAACAAGTCTGAATTTGGCAGGGAGCGATGCATTAGCTGAATATTTACAAAATTCTGAAGGCTTCGCTTAGTCAAACCTTTCATTAGTTTCAGTGGGAACAGGAGTATTATCTGAGTGGGAGGTTGTTGAATAAGCATTATTTTCATATCGAAATACATTAACACTAGTATGAGCTATGAATGAAGAAAGCAGGCCAGCAGCTATTCAGAATTACATCAGTGTAACTAAGAACAGAACTTGGCTCGGCGCGCTTGGCTGAGGCGCTAGTTGCTAAGACTAGTCTATGAATCGAAAAAGCTGCTGCAACCAGTGCGTGCCAGCTGAGCCAGTCCTGGAGCTCCTGCCCCTCTGTAGCTCCACAGACTCACGGACAAAACCCGTTGCACAAAAGCACAGCCCTCTGCGTCAGGGCCCCGAGGACCCATGTCCGTCCCGCGTGGTCTGTATCTTGTGTTTTAGGACAGGACATCCAGCAAGGCACTATATTTAAGAAAGCAGGACACCACCGCAAGGGGTAAGTCACAAAGACAGAGCCCCGACAAGCTGGCGTGACATGGATTTGGTTTAGAGATAGTAGCTTGCAGTTTTAACAGCAAGAGTAAAAGCTGATTGGATGGTTTTAGGAAAGGGCATGATAAATTATTCAGCATTGGCAGGTTTCCAGTTGGTATTGGATGTTTTGCCTAAAAGTTTTGCTTTAATTCAGACAAGTTCCTGGGGAAAACCTATGGAATTTGTTGCAAGTACAACAGCCCTTCCTTGCTTTATTTTCTAGCACTAGGGTTTTTTGCAGATTTTTGCATCAGTTCTACTGAACACGGATTCCATTCTTTTGCCCTTAATTTTAGAAGTGAAAACTTTTGATGTTTTCCATTTGATTTATTTCCTGCATTTTATTTTTCTTAGACATCTATTAACCAGTCAAATGGGGCTGATCCTGTAAAAGTTTATTTGTGAGTCTTTTGTTCTTTTGATTAATAGGTCTGCTTGATGCTTAAGGTAAAATCATGTGGTTTTAGGATCATTGTAAAACTAAAAAAAAAAAATCCAGAATGACTTGGTATAATATACAGATTTTATTTTCAGTATTGGTTCTTTTTTTAATGAAATATATGGCCTTGTATAAGTTCAGTTTTGATATGTAAGGGAAGATCTATCAAGTGCACCAACCCCTTCCATCTTCTGTTCTTTATTCTTTTTCCATGGCTCTTACAAGCTAATGTGTTTTATGGGTGGTGCATGGTAGGAGAAATGCCCAAATAACAATTTGATAAGTTGCAAGTACAAATGTAAAGATGAGTTTTGTTTCTAGATTTTACTCAACAATCTTTCTGTTAGACATTGCTTTTTTTTTTTTCTTTTTTTTTTGCTGTGATCAACTTAGGACTTGTATACCTTTTCTTACCTGCCATTACCTGTTAATGATTACTTCCCACTTCCACCAACGTATCTTTATTTGCCTAGAGTCTTAATTTAAAGTGACATCAGAAGAAAATCTGACAGCTTATTTGCATAAACTCTTAGACCTCAGCAGGATAACAAACATGATACTTCTCTCTCGTACTGATGATTTGCCGTTTTGCTCTGCCAAGGATTGGTATGGTTTTACTACATACTTCACTCACTTGACTGTTTGGTAGTGCCTGTGATCAGCAGCTTGACCATCTCACACTGATGTTTCCCTTTCATTGTGTCTCATCAAATAACTGCTGCTACATGCAGATATTTCTAATAGATACCACAATCTTGCCCTGAAAACAATGCAAACAGACTAAAAATGATATTGGTGCAACAGGTATACAGAAAACTACACCTCCTTAAACAAACAATATCACATTTTTAACTACCTATTTAGAAAGCTGTAGCTTTCCAATAATATGAAATCAGACATCTGGTGGAAATATGTAACCAAAATAATGTATTTTGACTGTACGCAGTTTGTTTGTGTATTTGTTCTTTAAACATAATGGTGCTCTAGAAATAGAGAACAGAAAATGCAGGATTAAAGAAATGCACTTTTCCCAGAAAACAAAATTTTTGATGACTTTATTTGCTATAGAAGTGAATTTCACTGTATCAGACCAGTCCCTGAGAAGTCTTTTTTATCTCCTGTGTGTTTACCCTTATTGTAGGAAGCCCTGTTGTGCCAGAAGAACACAGCTGTCATTCCAAAGCATTAGGCAGTCTCCTAGGTATCTGGGACCCAACAACTATAAAGATAAGGAAAGAGTCCTTGAACATGATTAAAAATTCTATAGGAAAATGGTGGAAGGTCTCCTATGTTTGTGGTAGCTGTGTTGCTAAGGAAATGTCACAGCTTTTTAAGCTTGCTGGAGATTTCTAATCATCAGCAGCTTTGCATCCAGCTCTACTTCAGCGCTGTAGCCTGGTCATAGGAAGACATTTTTCTGGCAGAGTGGGATGGAGTTTCCTTGGCAAAAGGAGATGATGAACAGCTTTTTTGATTGATGCTTCTCAGAGTTTTGATTTCGTGGGAACCAAAGAGTATCCATACACTGGACATGAACCACTGTCCACTCAAAGAACAGTGTGCCATAACTGTCTGTTGGCTTCATCTTTTGCTTTCCCTGGTCAGGACTCAGCTTTGGCTGGTTTTGGCCAGCCTGTTCCTTCTGAGCTAGGTTGGTGGTCATAATATGGTGATGGACCATAGGGCTGAGTAGAGCCGAGCATCACTTATCTGTTGCCAGCACTTAGGTCCTCCTCCACTGGTTTATGGAAATTATACATAGAAAAACAAGATTGATCCTTGCAAAAATTTGTAAGTGAGGCACCAACTGAAAGAGGTGCAGTTTCTCAGGTAAGACAGAGGTATGATCAATAGCCGTGAAATCCTGGAGAAAGACCTGGCAGAATGAGAGTGGATCTGGTGGAGCAAGAGTGTAGTATCCATGGACAAAACCATATTCATCAATGCTGGCTTCAGATCTCACAGTGAAGCCAAGCAGTTTCAGATATAGATTGCTACAATCACTTTGAGGCCTTCCACCTGGCCTTTGGCTTCCTTTTGCATAGATAATTTGAGGAACGAAAGGTGTGACTCAGAGCAGAAGCTGTTCCAAGTGTATCACACACGATATGGCCAAGAGGGGGGAATGTGCGTGAAGCAGTGGTTGATTTGTTTGTTTAATACTGATTTGATTATTGTATATTTGACAACAGAGAAAATAGCTCTTTCTCTGAATAACATGTCTGTTTCAGTGACAGAGTTCATGGGACAAAGAAGGTAGAAAAAAGGTCTTTTTATTTTTGGTGGTTGTATGGCAAAAAAAAAAGTATACTTTTGCACGTTATGGCTTCTACAGCTTGCAAGAGACATCTTGGCACAATTGTCACCTGAATAATGTTGTGATTATCCCTTCACCTCCTTAAAATGTTTTGATATTCTTTTTTGTTGCCTGTAACTTTTGAAGTGGTTTGGCAGTGTGTGATTTTTTTTTCTTTTATTTCTTGGTAATTGACACCTTTTTTGTGTTAGCTTCCCAATCAAAATGGTGCACTGAGTATGTCAGTCTCAAAACATCTACAATATGTAACGATTACCTAATCTATTTTAATGGTATCTTATTAAAGTTTCCTAATGTAAAACTCTTTTTTTTCTCTCTCCCAAAGACAAAGCTTTTGAAAATGATTTTGACATATGAGAAGTGGTGCAAGCATAGCACTCACACCTTCTAGCAAGCCTTCAGGAGCATAGGAATTATCACACTGTATTATATCACGGTCTAAGCCAATATTTATTCTCCAACAGTCTTAAGTACCATACACTTTAGATGGAAGTAAATCCAAATCTCAACAGCTTATAAATTTCTTCAAGAGCTGAAAAACAAGTTTTAAGATCTTTTCCAAAACTTGTTAACATTTATTATCAGCATTCAAAATATCACTGCGTCTACAGATTCCAGGATTTTTGAGTCTTGCTCATTTTTTTCTTGCAGCAACGAGTTCCAACATTTAAGTGCTACGTGCCTTGGAGAGGGAGCCATTAGGTCTTGGGGAGGGGTTTTTTTTTCATCTTTTCATTGCTTTGAATGTCCCTTTGCCTTCTGAGTGAAAGGAGAAAAATATTCCCAATGCCAATTATTATTGTATCTCTTATTCTCCTCCTTTCTAAGGAAACAATCATAGCTGTGCCAGTCCCTAATAATTTTCATCCTCTTCCTTTGAAACCCAACTAGTTCTAAAAGACTGTTTTGAGACTAATGCATTTTAAGAGAGCAATGATATAGACTCCAAAGTCTTCCGCAGTTTGCTCTAAAACACTAATTTCTTTTTACTCTTTCTCCTTATCTACAAACATCTTCAGAGTCCCTGAGCAGTATTGCCACTGCTCAAGGGAGAAGGTTCTTGTATAACATCTCTATATTCTTCTAAAATGCAAAAGTTTTACAAGACCCTTAATGTAGCCTTCCACCTCCACACTATTCTCTCTGTCTAGTCTCATCAGAATAGCTGTGGTTTCTCCCAGCTCCTTGCAGTCTGCTGGGCATAGTTATGACAAAAGTTGTTATACAAAATAATACACCATGTAAGATAGTATCAGGTGGGGCTTCTGGAAATTACATAGAGCTTGTATGTAGTGCTCTATTTCTTCAGCAAAAGAATGTGTTTTTTTCTTTTTTCTTTTTTTTTTCATTTCCTGTGCCTACTTGTATTTATCTCTCTGTTTGCTCTCTATATTGTTGTCCTTCCTAGAGAAATCATTTTAACATAAAAGCTTAAGAATTATGTATAATAAGGAGTAATATGATTCTCTGTCCCACTTTAAGGCAATCCTCTGTTTAATTTAGTGTGACTAACATGGCAGTGTTTATAAATCGGCACATTTTTTTAAAGATTAAAGGAATATCAACATTATATTTGTTTTATTTTATTGTACTACATTTTATTGCACTATAGCCATATCTGTGCTTCTCTGTTTCCATTTAGATCTCTAATCTTGAGTTATAATCACTGATTTGTGCATATGGGGGGCTTATGCTGTTTTCTCGTCCTTTATTTTCCTATCCTGAAAATTGAGTCCTGGCCGTCTGTGTTCCTGCTGTCCCTCCATGAACATCTACATGTTTCTCACTGTTTTTATATGTTGTCTGTTAGCTGAAATTACTATTGTGTTTTCATACCCCTTGATCACTGGACTTCATGCCTCCTCGGATAGTAGCCCCTTGTCCACATGCCAAGAAAGTTAATGTGTTTTGACACATGAGCTATCTCCCTGAGACACGGTGGCAAACCACCATGGTTCTCTGGGATTGGGATCTTATCCTTTGTGACTGATATTAAAAACAAAAGAGAGAGACACTTGCATTTTTAGCTGAATGTCCTATTATCAGCAGCAGTCTTTAAGTTCTTTGTTTCATTCCAGAGTCTTGCAAGAATTTTAGGTGTTTGGAGACTGACTTTCCATTTGCATACATTATAAATGGTAAAGTGGCCTTTCCTGTAGAAATACCTTATTTCTTTAATAACACATGATTTTTTTTTCCGAAGGGGGAAGGGAGCATATATCTCAAGGCTGTCCACATTTCACCTAGGAAAGTTCATAGCAAGAGTGAAATCGTATCATGAATGTGCAAAAATGGTTAGAATACTGTGTGTATATTATATGCAGTGTAGAACTATCCCAGCTGTTCTTTGTGGTGTGCCTCTGCTGTGTTAGATACATTTTGCAGGAAAGGTATTATACAAAATAATACATTGCAGCCATCTCGCAATAGCAGCATGGAGCACAGGACAGGCTGCTAAACTTGCCCATGCAGCAGAATAAACTTCTTACACTGAGTTAGCTCTCTGCTATCACAGCTTGACTGCTGCCAGTACCCAAAATAATTCATTTAAAGCTAGCTCTAGCATCTTTATGCTACATTGTGTCCTAGTGGGCTTTTACATTTTGCTATTCTTGGGATTTAAGCAGAAAATACGAGTACATTTGCCATTTGTCAGGTACCACTGGCCATCCTGGAAACCTGGGATCTAAGAGGAATTTAGCTCCTTGGCCTTGCTTATGTGTGTTCCAGCTGTGCACATACCCCTCCACGAGCCAGCTGTGCTGCAAAGGGAAGCTGATCATGCCTCAGATACTTCAGAGCTGCCAGGTTTTATGCTGGAATAACACACAGCAACATTAACATGGGATGGCATACAGACCAAGAGATCTATTTTACACCAGCAGTTATTAGTCTTGAATCTATCTGGTGAAGACTTCTTTGTACAGCTATCCACAAATACAAGTTTTTCAGCATTCTTACATTGCTCTATCTAGGAAGTGTCTCCTGGACTCAATAATAATCCTGTCTTGTTCCAATGATCATAAAAAACTGTTTTTGGAATTAAAGTAGGCAATGTTTATGAGCTAATTTGCAAACAAATATTTATATCACCCATGTACCTTAGCCAAAACATATCAAACAAAAGGGACGTTCAAAACAATGTCACTTTCTGTATTAGGTCAGTCAATATGGGAAGATTTCCTTAATATCAGAATTGTAGCTAAATAAGCATCCTGACACAGATTCTAATTCAGAAAAGCACATAGCCACACGTTTAATCTTAAGCATTTGCATTAGTACTTTCTCAGATCAAGACTTGCTAAATCTGCCTGCCTCATGTAAGGGGTTGAGCTGAGGACACTTTTCCCTTCTTGAGTTTGGCCTATAAACTGGGGGGGGGAAAAAAAAAAAAAAAAAAAAAAAAAAAGAACACATGCATCACTAGTAGCTTTATATGAAAAAGGGCTTTTTTTTAATGAAAGGAGAGCATGGACAGTCACTTCTGCTTTTGGAGACTTTTTCTGTTATCTGACGTAACTATCTTGTCTCTGTTACGTTGGCCTGTAAATAGATCATGCCAAAAATAGTGGTAAGCAATCTGTAGGCTCTTTTATTCTCTTCAAATATCTACTTTGACACGTTAAAAAAAAGAAAAAGAAAAAGAAAAAAAAATCCCCCTGTCTTTTTAGTGTCTTGATTCTGTTCTTATCCATTGCACAAAATTAGGCCCACAATGGGCATTTTGAACATCCCTTGACCTTACTGTTTGAACAGTGTTTGAGCATATTATTTCCAGCTATCTGAGAATCAGCTTATTTTGGGGTACCAGTTTCAAAGATAATTCTGCTAAAAGCAGTTTTAGGTTTCATCTTAAAAAACAGCAGGAAACCCACCGTATGTGTTTCCCAAAGTATTTGCACTATATGCAGTGTGAATAGGTTGCACTTATTCTTTTTTTTTAACCAAATTTCCTAGACATACTTTGCAGTTTTATAAAAAAAGAATAAATCTGCAGATAGCTCTGGAATATTGTCATAGACCAGATACACATTACATGAAGAATCTTCCTGCATGAGATGGTTCTACAAATACCTTCAACCCTGAAAGAAAGAACTAATGTAAAAAATTCAGAAGAAACTAAAAAGTCGCTGTAGAGCAAAGGCTCTTAAACATCCTTAACTGTAGCTGCTGTTATGAGCTACAACTAAAGCTATGGAACATTGAGGTAGACACAACATGCAGGGCAGGTTAGTTTAAAACTGAACCCAGACCTGAGCTTCTCAAAAGCCATGAGAAAGGCCAAACACTTGAACATGAACTTTTCTTGGGTCAGTCAAAATCTGCAAGAAGTCCATGGGTTTTTTTCCAGTTTAAACCCATGGAATATGACCATTTTAAGCTGTTAAGTCCAAACCAACTTTTTGTCTCAGATCTGTCTCTGCTTTGCAGGTACTAATTTATTACAAAATGCTAATAAATAATCAAAACTTTGGGACTTGGTTCAAGGTTGCTCCCTGTCAGTGTGTGTCATCCTTCACCTTGAAAAATCCAGGAATCTAGACTGTCTAAATATTTCCACATTTTTGTGGTTCATATTCCTCTAATTCCTTGTATGCCAGATCCCAGTTTTAACCATAACCTGTGTTGAAATGCACACAGAGTGTTACTGGTTCCCACAATTTTACGAGTTTCAGAATGAAAGTTAGTAAGAAATATGTGCTTTTTGGCTCTTCTAATAGTAAAGAACTGATTTAAAAAAAATAGGAGATATACCCAGTTCATCTAAATGCTGTAAACTAAAAATGATTTTTCTAAACAGACATTAACTCAGAAATAGGAGAGCTATCCATTTTGCATGCTACAGAGAAAATGTTAATTAATGTTTAAAAATCCACTCTTTGTCCTTTCTTAACCCTAAAAACTGTGATGCACAAATATTTATAGGAAAGCAGGATTTCATCAGAAAATGAATTCATTTCCTGATATATCTCTATTCTGAGTTTTGCTTTTTCCAGTGAAATGACAAAAAATTTTTGAAAAAGTGGACTGCTTCCATAAGGAAGAAAGAAAGTTTAGCTGGAAGGTCAGCATCCATTTAAAATGGAAAATCTTTGTTTGTAAGAGATCTTCATTTTCTAAATTACTGTATGATGGCGATAAGCCTTGAAAGAAACACTTTGTTCCTTACTTACAGTGCCTTGTCCCTCGGGGACTGCTAATGGTAGGGTTCAAAGCACCACTCCATAGGCTGGTCTTCAGTCTTTCTGCTTCTTTCCTAGTGCATTTTATCTTGCCTGCTTATACCTTCCAGTTCTCATCTTCCCAAATCCTTTGCTGAAGCTCGTTTTTGCTCTTTGATGGACTCAAAGAGGCTTAGGGACGCTTGGCTCTGCCAAGAAAGGAGAGCATAGACACGGATGCCAGAAAGTCATTGCCTCTTTGAGCGCCGTCTTTCAGGACGGCAGTCTTTCGCTGCTGCCTCCTTATTTCAGAAACCTTCAGGCGTTCTGTAGTTTCTTCAGAGCAAACTCCAGGGTATCTGGGCATGGGTGCTAGCATCAAACTTAGCCCTGTTCCAATTTTATCACCCAGTCTATTGTTTTAAAGTTTGTGGTGTTTTCAGGTTAGCATGGCTCCAAACAATTACACCCTTACATCCAATCTTTTCAATTGCTAACCATCTTACGTAAACATTGACAAAAAAAGGCGGTGGGGAGGAATCATGTTAAAACATTTTCTCACCTGGAATAGATTTCCTCTCTCCATTCTTGCTCAAGGATGTATTTAACTGAGACATTTTGTACGATTGCCCGGCAATCAATACTGTTTCCAAAGCAGGTGTAAGTCACTATACAACTTCTGCCATCAAAGCAGAGCAGAATATATGGAATGAAATGACGCTTGACATTTACATAGCACTTAGCTTCCACAAAATATTAAAAGCAGTCTATTAGTAAAAAAAAATCTTTAAACATCTTGACTATGCAAACTTGATAGTAAATTTGCAGTATTGTAGGAAATATCAGATTTTAGATGTCATGAGGTATTTACAGGAGCTGAGATCCATTCTTGTGACTAGGAATTGCTTTTTATCTCACAAGACAGAGGATATATTCAAGTATGGTTTTGTTTTGTAGGTTTTTTTTTTTAAGTTTCTGGTTATCCTGTCATGCATAATACATTATATTCATAGCTTCTAAAATTGGCATAATTAAAGACTTTCAATTACTGAATATTGTTTCTGGTTGTGGCAAGATTTTTTGGAACTGCTTTTAAAACTATTTTAGTAGAGTTTGAAGAAACAGCACACGATTCTTGAATTAAATAATATTCTGTGGAAACAGTCTGGAATTTTATGATGGTTATAAGATTTTATAGGAGATAACATAAACAGGGTATAGCGTATGTGCATGCTTTGCCTACCATTCTTTCAGATGGCGGACAATAAAGAAATGAGAAAGAATTTAGAGAGTGAATTTACACTGAAGAATCTATGGAAGAAGTTCAGATTCTTAAGTCGCTTGATAATTCCATGCAGAAGTCATAAAATGCAAAATTAGAAAGTATGCCTCATGACTTAGAGTGAGGAATGTCTGGCACTGAGACCAGATCTGCTGGAGACAGATGAGACTAAGAAAACTGTGATCAATCTTGCTCCTGTTGAATCTAAGAAACAAATTTTGGCTATGGGAGGGATCTGGCTTCCTTTCCTACCGATAGAAATTAGCCATTGATATCCAGGGGAATGGAACGGGGCCTGTAGGCACAGTTTGTTACTCCACTGTTTTCTATTCAGTAATTTTTAATGAAGCAACTAAATTAGGCATAACTTGTTACAGCTTTAATGAATATATTGCAAATGATTAAAATGATAAAACTGTGTGTCCTTAAATATTGTCTTAGAAGATTGGTCATCCAAAGAGCCTTGGGGAAGGTGCTAAAGCAAGTGAATATTTGGAAAGGCAATTTCTCATTGTTCAGTCTGTAGTGCAACAATTATATTTATTTTTATAAAATGTTTGTTAACTTTTTAAAGTAAAACAACTTAATTTATTATATCTTATTTCCTTGTGCCTGGTCTCCCCCCACCCTGTTTCTAAACTCTTCCTCTGAAGCATGCCTGTGAAACCAGAGGAATCCAATTAAAGGCTCTTTGAAACCCAGGATAGCTACCATCTTACAAGAATAGCAAGGCTGAATTGTGCCACTCTGTTTAACTACTCAAAATATTTGTGTTCAATTTTTAAATTTACTACAAATCTCTTGTGTGACCTCCAATCCTATGACTTTTTCTGTGTCCTGTTTACCCACTTAGAAGTATAATCATTTCAGGAGCCATACATTTGGGAGTAAAGTATTTATAATTTGTCTGGTGCTCACTGAAGAAGCCCGGATACATGTATTGTATGTAATATTTTAATACCACCATTATTAATGCTTAGCAGACAATACCTCACTGTAAGTACCAGAATAAATTGCAAATTGAACAACTTCCTCCAGGTAATGAAGAGGTAAGCTCAGATTCAGAGTCTGAGTATACTTAGGCTATGTTGGAACAAGACAGAAGAATAAATCGAAAGTGGGCTAAATATTAGGACTTCTAAAAATAAGTAGATAAATGAAAATTGCTGCTCCAAATGATAGAGAGAAAAATACATTACATTCAGGGCCCAAACCGTTTGGGCTTTGTAGGTTAAAAAAAAGTGATCTGGAAACAAAATCAAAGTTAAATTAAGACAGAGTAGGTGCATTTCAGTTTTGTTGTGTTTTTTCCCCTGTGTTGTCTAAAGCACCATCTAAATTCTTCTTACAAGTGCACCGGTACCCAGTACAGATCTCAGTGCAGTAGGGCAGGGGGGTATTCTGAATGCACTGCTTAGCAGGATGACAGCTTGTTATTTATTTATCAAAGTTTTGACCAGTGTTAAGATGCAGCCTTACAATAATTAGATCTAAAAGTCATAGTGGCATAGACAACAACAAGACTCAGGATATGAAAAAGGAGTCATTGCCTCCTCTTTGAACTCATCTAGCTTTTGTTACTGCTGTTATGTGGACAGCCAGGAGGAAAAAAAAAAAGTTGCAATATACTGAGCAAGAAATAGATAAAATCTCTGCCTTCTCCCAGATGTTTCTCTAAAACTGCAAGCACTAGCCAGGAGTTAATGAATCCTTCTTCCGAATCCAAACAAGATAGTGGGTAAAACATATCCATTAGAAGATGAGCTGTAGAGCCGAAGCCTTCTTGTAAAGTGCTGTGTGAGAGTTATTTCGCTGCAGTTACCTCAGATACTTTTGAGCATAGTGACCAGGCTGAAGAGATGGCTGATGGGAACATCCATGACAGAGAGTCCTTGGTGAGAGTCCATGGATGCATCCAGCCACACCTGCTGAAATCTCAGTTAAAAAGAAAATGTGCCACTGTAAAGTCCTATGTTTGAGGAGGGCAAAGGTGAAAATCATGTGATTGGTATTGGAAAGCCTGCTGCTGTCAGTGGAATAAAAATAAGCAATTGGTAAGGGTTTGTGAATGGGAGCCCAAGAAAATGCCATAAATGAATGTTAGCCGCTATGTATGCAGTACGCGAATTGCATAAATGCATAAAACTGGATGATCAAGAATATGAGAAGCAATTAACATCTTATGAATTGAGCATGAATATGTGATCTTTAACTGGCCCTGTTTTCACCACAGTGAATTCAGCTAAAACATAATTCACCAAGATCGGGTGAATCTAAATATTTTCCAGATAGGCAGAGCTGTTTCTTCCTGTCCTTCACAGTTCGTGTTCAAACAGGTGCTTGGACAGAGGCTGGCCAGGTGAACTGCTTTCTGTAAACCTATTACCATGCTCTCCAGGAGCAAAGCTGTGCCAGTTTGTACCGAGAGCGGAAACACCACTTTCCCTCTTGTCTGTACTGATTCTTAACTTCTTAAGAGCAAAAGAGATCATACATCTTGCATAACAGAGCTAATAGCATTTCATCTCATAATTCATGTAGGAAAGAATAAATCTCCTCTGTCGGGTTCATATTTAAGTTAAAAGTATCTCTGTTAGTAATACATCCCATTTTGATTAATGAGGTTGATGTGCATAATTTTGTATAGATATACTTCAATTAAATCTGGAGTTTCTTATTTCTTTGCAAGTTTGGGGTTATAAACTGTGATCCTCTGCATCAGGGACCTCTTTGGGGACTTGACTCTAGGAAGACCCACCGAGACAACTGGTGACGGTGATCCGAGTCCATAGGTTCCAGCCTATGATTTACCTCGAGAAAAAAATAACATTGGGAAGATCTTGCAACCGTTTTTCTAGGGGGCAAAACATGAGAGGGGGAGTCAGTACGACTCGGGGAAAAAGCCCTCTGTCCTCAGAACAAACCAATTTCTGCAGAACTATCAATCAGCCACCCCTGTCCGGTGGAAACACGCCGCTTCGGACCTCCAAAATCCCTCTGTCGTGAGCAGACGACTCACCGCCAAACTTCCATTCCTGCCGGAGAAGGGTGTGCGAGAGAAATCCATGCCCGGGGTGGGGGTTTAACCTTCCTCCCCGGCCGTGAGGGGGTTCCTGCGCCTCTTCCCCCTCTCCCCAAGCTCCAGCGCCCCGCAGCCAGCACCAGCGCAGCCTCCGCCGGTGCCGCGGCGGAGCCCCAAAGCCGCGCGGAGCGGCCCGCGGGCGCGGCGGCGGGGCCAGGCCGGGCCGGGCCGGGCCGGTGCCGGTGCCGGTGCCGGTGCCGGTGGCGGCGGGGGCGGCGCCGGCGATTGGCGGCGGCGCTGACAGCGGGCGGAGCCGGTCCGGGGCGCCGCCCGCCCCCGCTATAAGCCGCTTTGCCGCTTTCTCGCCGGGTCTCTCTGCCGCTCCGCGCGTCGCTGTCGCTGCGCGGTGGAAGCCCGCGCCGGGGAGCTGCCGCCGGGCGCAGATGTCATGTGAAAGCGCACATGCTCTGCCGGCCGCGCTGCCCTCCCCGCGCTGCTTTCCGCGCCTGCTTTCTTAACGGCGTTGTTGCCTTTTTCCACGCGGCTCCTCGCCCCCTCCCTCCCCTTCTTCGCGCCTGAGGAGCCGCCGCCGCTGCCCGCGGGACCCCCCGAGCCCTCGCGGCGCCGGCGGTGGCGGCGGGGCGGCCGCAGCGCGCCCGGCGCAGGGCAGCCGCGGAGCCGCTCCGCGCCGCCGCCCGCGGAGGGATGGTGTCGCCGGCGGAGCAGACCCGCTCCGGCTGCCGCCTCCGCGCGTGCTGAGACGGGATTTCTGTGCTAGGGCGCCCGGGCTCCCAGCTTCATGACTGCGCGCAGCGGGGAGTCGCCAACACCATGCGAGGTAAGGGCGGAGCGGGGGCCGGGGCGCGGGGGGGCGGCTCTTCTCGGGGCGAAAGCGGCGGAGAAGGGGCGGCCGGGACAGAGGTTTCCTGGGGGCGCCTCCGGCGGAGAAAGTTGGCGGGTCGCGGCCGCCCGCGGCGTGGACGCGTGGCGTGTCCCCCCCTCACCGCCACCCCGCGAGGGGCTCAGGGCACCGGCGGGGGCAGCCCCGAGTGCCCCGGGGTCTGGGCACAGGGGGGCTCGGGGGCGCCCCGACGGCTGGTCGGCCGCCGAGCGGTGGGGGGAGCCCGGCGTGGCCGTGGGCCGCAGCGAGCGAGGGAGGAGGTGACAGGCAGTGCTTTTGCCGTGACCCCCCCCCAAAAAAAAAAGTCTTCCGCGGGGCGCGGACGGGGCGCGCTCGCCCGCGGCAGGTGGCCCGCACCGCGGGACCGGCTTCCCTCTGGGCCCCGGGCGCTGCTAGTGCCCCTCACCCCCCCAAAAAAAGTTGTTTTCCGGACTTTTCTCTGGTCTCCTCCTCTCCCCCGGCTGCCGCCGAGGACTCCTACCCAGCTCCCCGCGCAGCCACCTCGGGGGGCAGCCGGAGCCGCCCCTCCGGGATCCCCGCGGTTGTGCGCGCCCGCGAGCGGGGGTGCCCCCTCCGGGCACGGAGCATCCCCGCGGCCGTCCCCCCGCCCCAGGCCCGGGGCGCTCGTCCCGCCGGCCTCGTCCGCCCCCACGCCGACCCCCTCCGCGGTCGCCGCGCCCGGTTGCCTGCCTCACCCCGGGCGCGGAGAGGGGGCGAAGCCCGGGCTTCCCCCGGGGCGCGGGGCTGGGGGCGAGGCTGGGCATCGGTACGAGGAGCGGAGCGCGCTAGGGGCTGACGGCGACATCGCGCGCAGATGTCTCGGGTCTCCGGCTTGTTGCGGTGGATGGGGCGCGCACGCCGGACGCAACTTTTAGCCGGGCTTTCCTCTTGCGGGGTGGCAGCTCCCTTAGCGGCGTGTGTCCGCGGAGCTAGCGCATCGCCTGCTTGCGTGCGCGTGGTTTTACCGGGGGGAGTTGTAACTTAGACCTTCGCACGGGAGAAGGAAAAACCCTCCTCCCCGCTCCCTCCCTCCCCAGGAGACGCACGGGGTGCGCGCCTCGGGGCACCCGGCGAGAACTCGCTAAAGGGTTATTTCTCTTTGCAAGCAGGACAAGAAACGCAGGGAAAACTCCCGGTCCCGTAAAGCCGCCCCTTGCTGCGCCGTCGCCCTCGCAGCCGGCGCTCGGGGTCCCCTTCGGGCCGCGGGGCTGCGCCTGCCCCCGGCCCCGGGGGGAAGGCGGCGGGGGAGCCCCGCCGTCCCGCCGCGCTGCTCCTGGCGCAGCCCGAGGGGTCCCGGCTCGGGGCGCAGGGTGCGGGGGGAGGGCGCGGGGCGCAGGGCTGGGGGAGCGGCGGGGGGGCTCGTGTCCTCGCAGGAAGGGCGTCGTGCGAGAGGGTGCCGGGACGGGGTGTCGCGCCGGG
This sequence comes from Dromaius novaehollandiae, assembly GCF_036370855.1. Lineage (NCBI taxonomy): Eukaryota > Metazoa > Chordata > Aves > Casuariiformes > Dromaiidae > Dromaius > Dromaius novaehollandiae. Next base: position 25,978,646 of record NC_088132.1, read on the forward strand.
TGGAGGCCGAGGCGACAGCAGCGCTCGACGCCCCTGCGAGCCCGCGAGGAAGTGCTGCGTTAAGAGAATGTCCCTGCGTTGCTTTTGCGAGCTCGCTAATAAAGGAAACGGACGCCTATCAGAATTAATAGACTTTCCGGCTTTTCCGCGAATTAATGCTCTGCGACAGGTAGGAGCCTTCTTGCAGCAGGCTCAGGAGCGGCTGCGTTACACTCGCAGCTGGTTTGGGAGAAAGAGGCTCTAATATAGGAACAAATCCATTCCCAAACTTTCCCAGACGAGCCGTGGTCTTTCCACGCTGCGGTCGCTGCGCTCAGCCCAGTGTGCATGGGATGCACAGGGGCTGCTGTGGTCGCGTCCCCTGCCCCACGTCGGAGCTGGGTCCAAAGAGCCTCCCAAAAACGCCCAGCCTCGGTTACCACCTGCTGCACCCAAAGTGTGGGGCAGACCCGGGGTCTGGCGACATCCCATCCCACGGGAGCACAGCTAGCTTTGGGGCACACCTCAGCCGTTACGTAAAAACACTGTAGTCATTGGTAATGTGATACCCGAAATAATAATTCCTTGTGCTCAGAATCTTACTTTAAATCCCTTTGAGGATACTCAGCCACACTGATTTATAGCTGAACAATGTCCCGTTACAGCAGGTTGAATATTTGCACTTTTGGAGTGCGCACCGTCAGAGCAGGTCCACGTCTTTGCCTCTGAACAGAGAGCAAAAGTCTTAAAAGTTGGTGATTTTTTTGCCTGACATGCATGGCATTGACAATAAAGGTTCAATAGAGTCCTTCTTTTTTCCAGCCTTCCCTCTCGTGCCAAAATCCTGGCCAGTTTTCAGAACATAGATGATGTAGTTAACTTTTTTTTAAGACTTATAAATATATTTTTAAAATGCACTAAAATCAATGTGCCAGTTAACTAAAAAGAAAATAGAACTTATGGGTTTTATCTTGTGTAGTTTAACTTCTGTTAAACTCTTCTGTAAAATCACAGCAGTTCAAAGAATTAGTGAATCTCGCATATAATGTGGTTGAGACTCAAAAAATTAACAAGTGGCTAAAAACTGTGTCAACTCTACAAATTTTACTCTGGGCACTTGCTCCCTATATACACAAAAGACAAGTTTGCAATCACAATTACTCGAGCTGTGAAAATGTCTTTAACGGTCATACAGAGCACCCCTTTTTATTGGGAAAGTAATATTAGAGCTTTCAGCTGGGGATTTTACAAATCAGGTGTGTCTTTTATCTTTCGAAGAAAAGGAACCCCTCAGAACTCTGAAGCTGGGTTGTTTGTTCAGCTTTCGCTGTGTGGTTTACTCTTTTATTAGTGTCAGGACTGAGCAGTGATACGTGTTGCATAATGTTACGTAATTATTCTGTTTTCTCAGTGTCACTGAAATATTTGTAAACAATTAAGATTTGATTCACACTGTCCTATGTGCAGTATTTCTGAGACAGTTTTTGATTAATGTATACAGATAGTCTGGATAGCTAAGAAGTAAGTAACATCTTCTGAATTTAACAGATGAATGCAGGTAACTTTTATACATTCATTAAAGTGAATGAAGTTTGTTTCCTAAGTTATTCTAGCATCCAACGACTACTTACCTGAATAAAGTCATCTGACTTCACTGAGGCTCCTTGACATAAGATAGAGCTCAAGTAAGTTTCTAGTGTTGGGCCTTTGCTGGTTGCACCAATTTTAAGCTTATAGCTATAAGTAAATGCTTAGAAAGTGAGTCAGTAACAAACTATTACTGTATTATATAATAGAAAATACAAATGTGTATTACAGCATGGAGTGATAGCATTTTATTTAGAATGAGCAAAATCCAGCCTGAAGTGTGAGAGCTTACTTGTACTTCTGCGATCCTTTACTCTGAATTGCATTGTATTTACATTCCATAGAGTATCTTGCATTTATTGTTGTTCCATGCCACAGTTTTGTGGGGTGTGGGAGGGAGAAGTACATAATGAAAAAGCATCAGTATAGAATTATCTGTTTTAACATCTTTTCATCTTTTTCCTTGGAAACGATTTTTTCTTTCTACTTTTTAACGGTCAAATTATTTTTGGCAGATAAAAGTTCGATGGCCTATATTATGGTAGTTAATTTAAACAAAAAAAAAGAAAAAAATGGCATGCATTCATGGTATGGAAAATATTTCACACCTGCTACTGGTCTTTTATATATAAATATATTGATAAGTGATCCTCATAAATTGGTATTATTTACTTGTTCAATGATACTCTCTTGATTGCATTAAGAGACAGTAATTAATCTGTGTTTTGTGATTAAAAAATGTATTCTGGGCAAAAAAGATGGCAGGGACAGCAAATACATATTCTGAGTAAACTGGACGTCAGAATTCCTAGTTAAAACATGGTTCTTGCACTAACTAGTGGAAAGTGTCTTTCGGGTGTTATCATTGGTACTGCAGCACATGACACTGACAGCTACCCATTAAGAAATGTATGGATGAAGTGTATCTACAGTAGCACTGTTTGTTCCAGGAACTAGAATTTGCTGTAGTACGCACACTGGTTACCTGATGCAGGAAAACAAAATTAAAAGAGGGCATGTATCCCAAGCTATCCAAGAAATCATTTTCTTTCCTCTCAAATAAAGCAGTGAATTCACAAAAAACAAGGTCTGTGCTATGAAATTGAAGAATGTGTGCTTTGTAGCTAAAGACAAAAGAAGCACACAGGAATAAATATTGATTGAACTAATCATCAGATGAATAGAAATGAGCTTTACCAGTGCACCAGTATAATAGGTTATGTTAACCAGCCCTTTCGTAGCCCATATGCTGCCCTTTCAACCCATGACCCTACCTATTAAGCTGTTAATGAGGGAAACCACAGGTGTTATAACGGCATCTATGGTAAATCAAGCTAAATATAATAGTTGTGTAAATAACTTGGTGTAGTTACATTGGACAAAAGGAACACATAAAAAGCCAATGAAAGGAAACTTTGCAAAAAGAAAATTCTCATGCATCACTACAGAATCATGAGATAATAGCAATGCATCAGTATTTATGCATTGTTTTGCACTTTTAAGATCCTGTCCTAAATCACTTACTGTTGAGTTTAGTAATAAACCTGTTTAATCAACTTCAACTGAAGCATAAGTTTTAAAGAACCTGATCCATTTGAATTTAAAATCAGTTTCTCCAAAGACTAATTTTAACAGCTTTGAGCATTTAGCACAGTTGGGGCTTTCCATAATGACTTTCATAGACAAACTATAGATGTCAAAATGTTGTTCCTTGTGCTTCGTGTTTATAAAGTTCAATGTTGTTCCTTCCAATTCTGTGTGCAGTCTGGGCAAAAAGTCTGTAGCGCTGCTTTGAGGCTAAGACATCACACAGTGTCATTGAAGGTGGAAGACAGAAGGTGCATTTTGGATTGTGCTATTTTCCTGTTTTTTCATGGTATTTTTTTCATAAGCACCTTTAACTCTCGTATTTGTACAGGATTGATAAGAGAATAGAAGTATCGTGGTCTGGTCCTTATTTGATTGAACAATGCTGACTCATTTGAGTGGCCCTGTGAGAAAGGTTGAGGAGAAGTTTGGCCCTCAGTATTTTTGCTGTCTTGGAACTATTTTTTATAAAGCAGAAATGCTCATGCTTAACTTTGCCAGACACATTCTGCTGGAAATTTATGCAAACAGAATGACAGCTGTTTCTGCCTCCAATGCAAGTATATAGGCTAATTCAGTTTGACATAAATGTGGTTATTATGCTGTTAATGATGAATTATTTTGATGAATTGGCAATTACGATGCATCTCAACAATTTTTAAGGAAAGTCGGTGCTTTTATTGCTGTGCAAAGACTTAATAAATTTTAAAAAATCATGCTTTTATCTAGATCTGAATCATGGACATTTAAAACCACATACTCATTAAAGAGTAAACGTCAAGTAATTGTGCTAGCTTGTCAGATGAACTCATTTTGAAAGAATTATCCTGCTATCGTGGGCCTTGTTTATGCGAGTGATTCAGTTAGATTCGATGGGACTACTCGCATGAATAAGGCAAACCAGATTTCAGACTGTTTGCTCTGTGTCCCTGTGAAACCCGGTGATTTGGGATTGTAAGAAATACGAACGATTATAAAGGCTTAGAGGGAATCAAAGTCCTAAGAAGCATGCTTTGTTAACAAAGCTTGTTACCCTAAAGTTTCAACAAAATTGCCTACCACTCCTGATTGCCTCATCCTCTTTGGAGATGGAATATAGCTGCTCGCTTGCCTGGAAATTCATGCTTGCTGCAAAGAGAGGTGGATAAATACACGACCTGTTTTGGGTTTTGTTCGTTTGTTTTTCCCCTCAGCTAATGCTGACATATAAAAAACCTTCTAAAATATTGCTCTTCTGCTAATTATCAATAAATTACTTTGTTTAATTATGCTGATAACACTTATTCTGATTGCCACATTCCTGCTGGTATGTAATGGGCAGATCAACCTTTCCTGCAGAAAATGCTTGCATTCATACTATATTTAGGCAGGAATATGCTACATGAGGTAGTGAACGTTTTAGTATGGCTAAAAGGCAGTACAGTTGTAAGAGTAATTTAGACAAATGCCACAAAACCTGTCTTAAATACATTCTGACAGAATATCTGTCTGCTTATACATATTCTTGAGGTGGTCTCACAGTTAACTGCTCCCTTTTAGTTATCCATGGCCAGTTAAAGGTTTCCTGAACTAGCTCATATAGAAATTATTCTGTTTAAGATTCTCTTCTCTGCTTCATTAATCCGCAGGAGCTAAAAGTGAACTTTATTCTTCAGAGTAATGTTTCCAAACAAGACATGCATTCTCATTGCATTTAATTTTTCCACTCTCTAAAGCAATTCTGTAGACTAAAAATGTCGTTATTCTTATGAGTAATATGTATTACGAATTTTTTCAGTGAATGTGTTCATGGGGAAAAAACTAGATCAAAAGAAGACAAAGAAGAAGAAGTTGTTAAATTACAGTTCAGCGTACTGTCAAAATAATGAGCTGTCAGGAGAGTAGCATATTATGTTTTGGAGCAGGTTGTTGTTGATCTCAGATGAAATTATGGTTCTCCTAAAATAAACTTCAAGTGCAAAAAGTGAAGACAAGTCTGTTTATAAATAAGCAACCCTTAAATCACCATTCCCACTACAACAGGAAATAAAGTGTGAGAGGCTTCATCTGATTTGATAATTCGGGGAGTTTAGTTTGCTTAGTGTAAACTGACAGTTAGAACTTGCGTTAGAATAATTGAGAACTTTTTGATATTAATGACTCTGGTGTTTGCTTATGCTCTAAGGAGGATTCAGAGCTATGAACCAGTCCCGGAGCCAGTGGTGTGTCCCTGTTTGTCAGCTGGCAGAGTGAAAATTGTGGAGCAAACTATTTTCCAAAGGATCTTTTTGGAAATGAAAATCTTTCTTGAAAAACGATAGCGTAACGAGTGATGAACTTACTATATGGGAACTGTAAAGACACTGAGTTAAAAAATTAAGGACAATATTTAGGAAAAAAATGTTGCTAAGAGACATTTACTTCTGTCATCTTCTCTTTCCTAAAACTGTGTCTGGTTTTATTAAGTGATGATGAACTGCTTTCAATTAATGTCTTAATCTGAGAACCTGCCAGAGGATTACTTTTTAGAAAATTTCATGCCGCCCTGCAAGCATTTGTTTTCCCTGGTCACTTTAGTGTTTCAGCATAACAGTGCTGATTTTGCTTTTCAAAACAAGAGGGAAAAATGAAAATAAATGTTATAGTTCAGGTCCTGACTATGTAGTGGAACAGGTGCTCTATTGTTTCTTATCGTATTTGTCTGTTTGGAAGAAGAATGAAGCAGCAAACTGGCCATGAAAAGCATCGCTGACTTCACTGCGGGTTGTTTGGGGGATTTTGTACAATAGTTAGACAATGAACCATATTTAGTATTTAATTGGACTGAAGTAAAAGAGAGGACAGACCATGCACAGGAACCGCAGCTAGATATTCAAGTGTAGTAGGAGCACAAATATGAACAAATGCAGCACAGTCTAGTGGTACAGAGCAGGAATGGCACTGGAGAAGCGACGTTATTAGATAAGGCACAGTGCCCTTCCGTGGTCATAGCTTTGTAGAGAAGAGGAGCTTTTCTGCAGAAAGTTCCAGGGGCATCAGGCAGAATTTATTTTAGTATGGTTAGGAATTAATACTCAAATTGTCATTGGTTTGTGTCAGTACATTTATAAAATTATAGAAGTACCAATTATTACTGGTCAGGATAGCAGATTTCTTTTATGACATAATCCCTTCTCCCTATACCAATACGTATGGAAAAGTGTTATGAGAAATATCAGCTTCACTGTTCTTTTAATGCAGAGAAAGCTATAACAGACATCAAAAGATAGATGCAGATAAGTAGTATTGCACCAGCAATCTTTGAGACATATCGATTAGAATAGTCAGAGATTTGTATTTAAAATTAGCATTGCTAAATATTGAAAAAGTCAAAAGTAGCAACATTTTTACTAAAATTCCTTGTTTGAAAACCTGTGTGTTCCAAATAAGCTAATTATGTATCTAAAATCATAACTATTACCTAGTATGAACTAAAGCCACATGTAAATAAAACAGCTTTCATTCATTGAATGGAATGCACTTTACTGAAGGATCACAATTGTTAATATATACCATCTTCTTAACCATAGTCAGTTCTGGAAAATTCAGATTATATTTATCTCTCAAGTCCTTAAGAAGGAATAAGCAGTAAGATTAAAACAACAGTGTCAGTAGATGCACGGTATAGTTCATTAACATCCATAATTTAGAATAGCTCAAACTGCAAATAGTTCCTTAGCTTAAAGAATGCCAACATCTTCTTCTACTGGAATTTGTGAAACATCTCTACACCATGTTTATGGAAGTAAATTCCTTGTTGTGAACTGACTGAAAAAAATAAAGGCCTTACCAGTGTTGTGTTTAGCTGTTGCAATATTAAAGATAAAACTTCAAAAGTATTCAGTAATGACTAGCCATTTACCACTGTCTTCAGTGACACCAGAATTTAATTCATAATTAATTTTTTTAAAACCTCCCCAAAACTTTGCAGTCAGTATCTACTACTTTGAGGTTTTGAAAAGCAACAATTACCACACAAAGGTTCCTGGAGTAACTGTTCATAACTATTCACATGTATCTGTATTTCAAGCAAATGTATGTTACAGTGTATTATACGAACAGAGTGAGATCTCTCTGCAGAGCTGTGGTTGATCCAAGCTGTATCTTTAATTTGGAAATAGAATTCCCTATAGACGTGGCTAGAGCATTTTACTTTAATGATACAATATGGCTCATTGGTTGTTTATACTCTAATGATTTTCAAAAGAGGGGAGAGTTCAGTAAGGCTATCGCTTTGAGTTCAGAGGATAAGAGGGAAGAGAACTTGCACTCTTTGCTTCAGGTGCATATGCAGGAACTCCCTTCTTCATTTATCACTGATTTGAGCTTGCCAAATTTCCAATATTTATTTTTGTAAAGAGTGTTTACCAAGCTGTGTTCTAAATCAGTAATTGCTACTATCTCTAGTGGGTGTGCTTTGAAGAACAGGGCACTAAGACCTTTCACAGGGTGCAATTTTCCATTTTCCTGGGAAAAAGACTGGACCACCTGCATCATAAAACTAAAAGAGAAATATGTATTTCAACATGGCATTTTAGAAGATGCAGGAGAAAATAAGGGTAGAAAGGGTGGTGAATTTGGATAACTGAACTGAATAGAAGTTGTGCTGTTTAGAAAGAAAGACAGTGATATGGAAGAAAGAAACAAAGAGATAAGTGGAATTATAAACGAAAAGAAGACAGTGTAAAAAGCCAGAAAGGGAAAGGAGGAGGACTTGGAAGTTTTTTTGATGTGAGCAGTTCTATACTCCAAAGTGCTGGGCTTTTCCATTTCTGCTCATTGCGGGCAGAATTAACTGCAGTGTGTACGCTGTCAGAAATGAGAAAGAAAGGGAAGCGGGAGAAACAGGAAAAGAATGAAATAAGTTAAGGATCAATGTACAATGTGAGCGTATTCATTGTAAAATTTTCTGTTACTTGGTGTTACATCTAGATTTGCTGGAGTGGGACCTCAGTCCATTTGGTATTCAGCTAAACGCTAACATTCAGCATCTGCTCCCATTCATTTGACTGTGTATATCCAGAGCTCTGCTACTCAAGAGTGCTGCAGGCTGGAACTTCACATAGACAGTTATGTAAGCTGTCTGTAAGAGCCTGGCATTTGCTTCATTTCAGCCAAGTTATTCATTTGCAAAATTAAAATATCATTTACAAAGTATGTCCAAACTTGATCTTTTTAAACGCTGGATGAAATTTAAAAAAAAAAAAAAAATTATTTTTCTGTTTCTCATTCCCTTTTTTTCTGTCATTGTTTTTAAGAAGAAATGCATTCAGAAAAGTCCTTGACGCTGACTTCACATGTTAAAAAAACGTGGAATTCTTTCATTAAAACTATACATTGCACATGTTCATGTATCATAGAATGACTTTTTATTCTTTTCACCCTTTTTTCCTTTTAGTGTATCAGAGTTTGGGATATGTTGTAGGGGAGAAGTAAACAATTTGTTAAATCTTGGCTTGGATACATCTCCATCATGCATCTCCATTACATTTGTATGATTGTAGCCTTGGAGATTGAAGAGGTGCTTAAGAGATGAATCTCTCCTTCCTTAGCACTGTTTGGTTGCCAGCACCTGCTCTTTCTCTTGCTAGGTAAAAGAATTTGCCTGTATCTTCACTTTTTTTTTTTTTTTTTTTTTTTTTTTTTTTTTTTTGGACAATAATCTATTATAATGGCATTCACCTAACTAATATAATAGGGTTTTGGAGACAGTAGAAATGTGCGGGAGTGAAGACATAATATCCTATCTACTAGCAGAAAAACATTTTTTGCCTGTGAAAAATAGAGATAATGCCTTTAGATCCTTTCTCCATACTCAGAAGATAGAGAAACACAGAGCACTGTTATGATGCTTTCCTGCTTCAAGGTATTTTTTAAGTACCTCCCCTTGACCACTTTTCCTTCTGTAGCAACCCCACAGAGCTTATTACAGAACCAAACAACTGCAGAACTCTCTATTACCAAAAAGTAAAGGGAAATCTGAATTTTCAGAAAACTCCTCTGGTAGCGTAGGAGGCTCATTTACATGAATGCTGTGCTTTCCCACCTCCCCCTTTTTTGTAAGTCCTAAGCATAAAACAGGCAGAGAGCCAAGCTGTCATCCTTTAACATCTATTTCATCCATTCTCAGGATCAGTCAAGCTAAAGGAGGGTATATATCTCGGGAAAAAAAAGTCTTTATGCCATTATTGAAATGTTTGGAAATGCATCAGATTTTGACCCAGTATGAACCTACATTATGTCTTGGGCAAAAATGAGCAGTAAGATAAAGTCATTTCAGGAAGGCAAATGCTATTAAATGTATATTGTGGTTTTTCATTATCTCCAAAATAATATTTTTGAGAGGCTTCACAGTGGAACAAGTCAAAGGATGGACTTTTAGATTACTGACAAGAATAAAATAAATCACTTGGAAATTGTTTTCATTGAAGGAATAAGCTAATTTGCATAAAACTCCTGCTCACTGTCTAGAGGCTGGTTGTTATGGTATTTTAAATAATACTAACCCATCATCAATTTTTTACTTGCTGCATAGCCAGGTAACTGAAAAGGGTCTGTATTTTAGATGTGTATAGGCATGTGTCCTATTTCATGAGCAGAGGTGACATTGTGATACATATGTGCATAGGATGGCTGAACATTTCCTTAAAAATTAAAGAATGTGATTCTCCTGTCATGTGAGTTTAAATCCACCAATTTCCAACAGGAGATATGTGTTCACATCCAAGCATACAAACTTACCTTAATATCTGTCTACTGCTGTAGTCTGTAATTAGGAAGAAAAAGAGAAAATAATATGTCATTTTCCAGTCCTGTTTGGACATCATGTTTATATTTTTGTAGACTTTGCTCTTAGAGCTAACCAGTCATTGTGATATGTGTTTACTGGTTTTGTTTTTTATTGCAGGTGCATTTTAGCTTTTAGATTTTTTTTTTTATTTGTGCTGTGTTAATTTAAATCACCACCTCTACTGATTGTCGGTTATTTGGGGTTGAAGGGTGTTTTGGGGTTTTTTTATTGGTACATTTCATATTCTTTTAGTCTTTTTTTCCTTCTTCATTTCACAAGCTGCTTCTATCACAAAGATACTTCTACTGGCAAACTTAACAGAAAATGATCACTGAATAGGTATTAAGGATGAACCTGGAATACAGCCTTTCCGGGCAGGGCATTAGACTCATTAGAAAGGCAGACTGAAGAAGAGATTGTAATTGCTCATACTCGACTAAGCTATAGTTATATCTATGGATAAATGTTTTCAATAGTGCCATTTATCAACTATCCTTCTTTAAGAAAACAAAAAAAGTGCATTTAGGTAGTTTATTTACTTTTTTTTCTCCTCCATGACTGAGTGTTTTTACCTATACAAAAAGGTCTATATAAAATAATACCCTTATTATTGTGGATACAGTCAGCATCCTTATACAGTAAGGAAAAGAATAAGAAAATTTTTGTGCAACAGAATTTGTCAGGTCAGTTAAATTGGAATTTTCCCAAGGGTTTTTCTAAGGCAGGGATTGTTATCTAGTGCCTTCAGCATGTCATGTATTTGTTTAATACCAGAAAGTGCCAGACCGATGGCTCTTCTGCATGCTGCAAAGATTTAGGACCTATTCCTGGAGGCTTTCTCTGCATGCAAACATGTTTTCAGCGTGGGTGAGGTTAGTGACGTGTGAAAGTCTTTGTCCGACTGATCTCGTTAGGTGCAGGCGAGACGCCGGGAGCCGCGTGGGCCTCGGCCGCGGGGCCGGCTCTGTCCCATGTCATTCCCCCATTGTGCCTCAACATTGACCTTGAAAGACCCTTTTCCCGTGTCCGTTGTAACCTTGGCCTTGCTGCTGACAGTGCCAACAGGGGTGCCAATTAGTGCTACGTGGTGGGGTTTGTTTTTGCTTTTTACGAACAAAGTCCATTGAGGGCTGGGTTGAGACCACCAACTTCACACAGGCCACCAAGTGCCATGGCATTTTTATTTTTGTTCAGTCACTACCAATCTGGGGTTGAACCTTCATCTGTAATCTGTGTATAGTCTCTGTACCCAGCATTACTTCTAAATCATTTAGCTTGGTAGGAGGAGGCGTTTGGCTCTGAAGTAACGTTTATCAGTAAAACATGATATTATATAGCAAGCACATAAAATAATTCTCGTTGCTTCTTATATTTAGATGCTAGGTTTAAGATGCTTTTAAAAAGTTAAAATATTATCAAAATTCCAAGGAATTTACCACATAGCAAAAGAAAATAGAGCAAGAATGAAAGGAGCAGTAGTATTTTGTATCAAATAAAGATAATCCCCTGTGTTACAGTGCAGTCTGGAATCTAATATAAACACATGAGCATCACTGCTCTGTTATGGCCCTCTAAGTGATCTGACAGTACTTCTAGCTGCTAAGGCCTTTCTATCAAAAATATTCAACCATATTCAGACATGTTTCAGACTTCTAAGGTTTTGAGCATAGAAAACTGAGCTGAAAAATAGTTTTGCATGAGCATCGCAGGAAGCCCAGAATTAAATCGGTAGTTCTGGAACAGTGTTCTATATCTTTCTATCTGTCAACAGAAAACTTATTTTAAAGGGATCTTGATTTCTTTCTTAGATTATGTGAACAAGGCTTTATCAATGTCTAATGGACGTGTTGATCACCAGTCTCCCCTTAAATCCCTAATTCCAAATTTCAAGTAATGTGCACGTATATATCCAGTAAACTTGCGTTGGCTGAACACAACATTCTTATTTTCATGCTTTAGACAGTTTTTAATATTTTAAACCAACGTATTTCATTCTTTTGTTTTCATAATGGTCCAGAAAATAAATGGTACAAGTCAGGCTATTTGTGTCCCTCCCCCCTCACCTCCCCCTTTAGAATTCATGATTGCCTAGTAGTGAGATGTATTATAACTGTGTCTATAACTTTAAATCCCATGGTGATGCAGTTAAAGTTGAGTTGATGCTAGAACTTTGTTATTAGCTGCAGTAGACTGGAAAGCACAGGGAGAGCAAAATTGACTTGTTATTAAGTTATAATAAGGCTGCAGGTTGGGCTGTGGATATATCCTCTTAAAATAGCTGTCCTGATATTGCAAAGAGCAAGTCTCCTTATTTATTCCAAATGTATATGTATCTACAAAGAGGCTGTAGAAGGAATCATATGAATGTTGGAACAGCTTAGCAAGTAACGCCAAAAAGGTTCTTATTCCACTTCAGTAAATTCAACTGGCTGCATGTCTGAGAGAGAGAGAAGGCTACAAGGGGGAAGGGCAAGTGTACGAGTGAGTGTGAGTGATTTTGTGAAGAGGGGGCAAAGAAGTCTGTGTTAGAGATGAGAGATTTGGGGGAGGGAGACACTTTAGCCTCTCTTTAAGTACATCTCCCTCCTGAGTACATTTACTTCCATCACAATGGGCTAGAAGAGATCTTTGTTTAGTGGTGCAGTGCCCCCGAGACCTAATTTAGCTTTTATAGGAAATTCAAAAAGAGACAGAGTGAGCAAGAGAGACCAGAACAAAGATAGGAGTTTGCACTGGGAATATTGATACTTGTGGGCTGCTTCTATAAATCCTTTAAAAGAAATTCTCCTGGAAAATGCTGAGTTGGACTTTCTGCTGGAGGAGGGCTGAACTTGAGCGATGCGCATTGTTTCGTTGTGCGGCTTTGATAACGAGGGGTGGTGCAAACATGCATCTTAGGGCAGCCTTGGTTTTGTTACTTTGAAATAACAAGTAGAGGGTCATTAAAGTCAAGCAGAAATACATTAAAAATTAATTTAATTTTGCATTTGAAAATGCCTTTTTGACAGAGGCATCCTGTTAAAAGCATGCACTGGGTCTAGCTCTGTGAACATAACAACATTGTCAGACATCTCAAAACTTAATAAGTGACATTTGTTATTCCTTTGTTCAAGTCACTTTGACAGTTTGAAGTGGCTTGGCTTCGCTTCTACTGTGTAAATGTGAAAAGATCATCTTTGACCCCCTGAATTTAGGGCCACCATGATATTTTTAGATGTATTTTTCCTGTATTTTTTCAAGTTTGTCTTTTGATCAGGGATGGAGTTGTATCATGTGTTCACATAAGTGTATGAATCCTATTCAGTAAGATCCGTTTCTGTAGAGTCTTGATTTCAGAGCCTTCCTTTGCCCCACTACAGATGTATCTTATGAGTATCACTATTTTAAAAGTACAAAGGGAAACAAATTTATATGTTAGGAAAATATGCTGTGGAGTACCTTATTCTGTTATCAGTTACGCAAATGTTGTTTTGATCTATAGTGTTATGGACAGCTGTGGAAATATCTTTTTGGCTAAAATGAGATGAGATGAATCTCCTGTTAGTTGATTTCACTTTAGGTTTTATTGGTACTTTTTTTGCAGATACAGTCATCCCACAGGTTCATATTTTACTTGTACATTTCCCTCAAAGAGTATTTGATAAATAAAACATAGGCTTGTCAACAACATATGGGAAGCTGATTTGAGTCAGCTTAAAAGTATATACTTAAAAGTGTATATTTTTAAGGAAGCTATATTTATACTTTATTTATCATCTCATTTTGACTGGCTTCCTTTTTCTCCTCTAAAGAGCACTTGCTAGTAAATATCCTACTTCCATAAACTCATGCCCACAGAAGTAATCACTAGTTTTTATCATATTGCTTAGCTGAAACTTGTTGTTGTTGTTGCTAGGCAGCCAGACTTACACAAACCAATAGAATTATATAATTTTCTTCAGCAGTAGATTTCAATTAAGGGTCTGGGCATATAACTGATTTCTTCAAATGGTCAGCTCCAGTGGTAAGAAGAGAGGAAGCAAAGGCTAGGCTGCACGTAAGTGTGGTTCCCTAAGTTTTTTTTCTGATAAATTTAAGCAGGGTAACTGATGAAAACGCTTAAAGAAATAATTGAGCTGTTTCTATTTCTCTTATATAAATCTAATTGGACAGTAAAATAGTGTTTGCAGTTATGTTTGTTTCCTTCATTTTCCAAACAGATTTTATTCCCTATATAGTGCACTGAGGAGGGGAAAAAAAATGAACACAAGCCAACAGAAAATCCCAATCTAACCTCAGGTGTGGGTAGGAATCCCTCAGAAAGAATTTCTCCTAAGGCTCTTTTTCAGTGAAGAAAGCAGCATATGAATATATTTTCAAATCAGTTTGAGATCTGCATAAAAACACTGCATATTGAGAAAAGAGATCAGAGATTAAACAAGAGGTTTGGGGATCAATGTAATATCTTGCATTTGTAAAGAAGCTATTTTGGTATGCTGAGGAGTCATATGGAGAACTTGAAATAATCTAGAAAAAGGAAGCATTTGCTTCAGAACTATGTCTTGGTGTCTTGAGTCAGGGCTGGAAAAACCAAAGTGACAAAAGCAGGATTTGAGATGGTGTCATTAATTAAAGTATAAGCTGATTCTGCTAATGTGGCATTTAAAAACACAGGTTGAAGAACAAACTTTGTAGGCATGTGGTTATCTTGCCTCATCAAAATACAAATAGATCATTTTTACCTATTATGTTTCGGGGGGTGGGGAATAGAATTTAGATATTAGGTATATAATTCATTTTCTAAAAGGTCGTTCTTGTTATATCCCTCAAGCCTTTCCTAACATGCTTCTTTCTACCAAGATATTGCAGAACTTGCTACGCAGAATTATACTGATTTCAGCTTTGCTGTTGCTGCAGTAGTATTTTCATACAAGTGCATATTCACATAGGACTGACCTATTCCTTAGCCCTTCTGAGGGGAAATATCACCAAAGGAAGAATCAGTAAGAGCATATACTGGTTCATCTTATAAAGTTTTCTGCAGCAACACTGTAATTATATTAGAAGTCATATTCTGATCCCAGTTGCAGGCATGCAAATCTGCAATTTCTCTGCATTTGCAGAAGTGTTACTTTAGAGAAAATTTGTTCCCAAGTGTTTTGTCTTGCTATGGAAGGGCCCAGGGCCTTTCTGGCCCAGAATTTATCTCCAAATGCAAAACTTGCTCCTAAGCTCACAAAGGGAAGAGAGGATGCATTTCCATTTTTGAGATGCTTGAGATGCTGAGCGTGAAGAGGAAATTCTATGCTTTTGCCTACCTACACTGTAATTAATATGGGAAACATAGCAATGGGTAAAATTCCTGAAGATTTCCTGTGAGCTGGGTAATAATTTTACTCTTGGGCCATGTCTAAGTTATTCAAACTCTGAGATCTGTTCCACTCTTTCAGTATTTCCGTTCTGTCCTAACTTAATCTCTAGGGCACCATCAGGCAGGATATGTAACTCAGTTTTCACAGCACTTCTAGCAAAATCTTAATAATTCCCTGCCCCCCAAACTGGATCTCCATATAAAGCTTACCATGTATGATCTACTTCATGTGGATCTTCGCTTTCTTAACAAGCACCATTACTCCTTGGAGGGTTCATCTGTCATCTCCTTGGCCACCTCTTGCAGCCCCTACAGCACTAGGTTGGGGTTGATATAATTCCCTAGCAGCAAACAGACTTGGCGCAGAGGGATGTGGGGAAGAAGTCTAAATGTTTGTGAGTTTGTGTATGGGAGAGGATGGGAATTTGGAGCTGAGGCTTTTCCACAGGACACAGAGACAAGAGAGAAGGATACCAGGATTTTACACATGCTTTAACGCTCACAAGAGCCAATAAAAATTATTATTGACAAGAACCAAGTACTTTGGCTCTCATCGTTCAGGTAGTAGATAAAGTATACACACACACACACACACACCCTCCCTCCTTCAAACAAATGAAACAAAACCTCTTCTCCTTTATTTTTTATGTTTTTCCAAAGCCACTTTTGGGTGGATAAGAAACTTCCTCTTGGCACACCCCGTGATAGTATGAAATTCAGCACTTGTCAAGAAACCAGGCTGAAGCCACCTGATTTGAAGTCTTCACAAAAAAAGAACAATGTCAAAAGAAACATCTTCCACTTTGGCCTTCTGCAAGAAGGCTTCTTAATTAACTGTATCTCAGTGCCAACAGCAGTTGGTCTTAGCGAACACATACTGTCATCAAAGATGGACACATCTCACTCCAGTTTGAAAATTAGGGTTTCCTATACAGACAGGATGCCTGGATTGGGGAAAAAAAAAAGGAGAGAAAAAACAGGACAGTCTCCAAAAATGCACTACATGCAAACTCTTCCTAGGATTTAAGGACTGTTGCAGTGTTCCCAGACGGCACATACACTCTCTAGCTCATTTCCAGGTTAGGTATGTTGGGAAAATATTTTTGAATATTATCCTAGTCAAGTCTGAGAAAGATGTACAGCTAGAAGAAAATCAAAATCATCTAGGAATGAATCCTAGATTTTTCTGATGCCCAAGACAAAGAGAGAAAGAAAGGATGGAAGTCTCTTTCTCTCTAGCATGGTAGCCCAAACGATGCTGAGCACAACGGGGCAGGCTGTGGTTATGGTCAGTCACATCGAGTCTTAGGGATGGACTACTTGCTTCTTCACGAAAAGACTGAGTGAAGGAGAAGAGAGAGCAGGGTGCATAAGTTGGCGGGGGGGGGGGGGGGGGAAGTGTGGCTAGCTCAGGTGCTGCAGCTGCAAGTCACTCATTAGACTTTTTCAATATCTATTTAGCTCATTATATATGTGCCCTGGTGTGCTACCTCGGACAGTGCCTGAGAGGAACCAGGCACTTTCTCTTTGTATCTTCTGTGTGAAATTTTCTCCACATCATCTCTAGCCCTGAACACTTCTGAGGGTATCCAGCATCTTTCCATCTTACAAGACTCAACAGCTAGGCTAAAAAGCTGCTGTACTCTTTGCAAGCATGGCACAGTATCTAACAGGTAATGTTTTCATGTCATTGTTCTGCGGAGTCCATCAGCTGGACACTACTGGCTTGATTCTTGGCATACAGTAATGATCTTGGGGCTGACAAAGAGAAAGTCATCACAGGAAGTCAGTGTCTGGCTTGCCACTTGCCCCAGATTCAGCCATTTCCTTGGGAGACAATTCACAGGCCTGTCTATCTGCATAATCCTCCTTGGGAAGTGGTATTTATTGGTATTTATTTGGGAAGTGGTGCCAGGGCAGATCCCTCTGGGGGTGTCACTACA
Organism: Dromaius novaehollandiae; assembly: GCF_036370855.1. Classification (NCBI taxonomy): domain Eukaryota; kingdom Metazoa; phylum Chordata; class Aves; order Casuariiformes; family Dromaiidae; genus Dromaius; species Dromaius novaehollandiae. The sequence continues at coordinate 25,995,900 of NC_088132.1, forward strand.
AAGGGATAGCAGGGGCAAGCAGTCCCTGGGCTTCTTCTTGATGGTCTTAAGTAGGTTGAGTAAATGATGCTTTCAAACATGCCCCAAACCAAAGACAGTAGAGGCAATAAGGAGACTTGGTCCAAAGGAAGATTACCAGAAATGCTGTCATAGGACACTGTGGGTGCAGTTTAGAAATACTGTTTGTTACTTGGTCAAGCTTTTCATCACACTTTTTCTGCAAAATAACATCTTAGATTCTTTAAGTTTACAGACAGAATGAGACTTGGTAGCATAATCATAGGACACTCATACAATATGTTATGGTTATCATACTAATAGATTTATGTAACGGTTTAGTGCTGATCTGCATGTAGCTGTGTGGTGTAAGTTCCACTCTTTTTCTTTATGTGAGCAGAAGATCAGTCAAGCATTTCTGAAGCAAATTTAGCAAAATTGGGATTCATATAAAAGGGAACTACACTGACAAACACTGTGTTTACTTGTCAATCAAAACTTTGAAAGCAAAAATTAAGGAGTTAGGGAGGTGATTCTGAAAGTATTGCTCCTTTTGTAATAAATATTCTTGGTATGTTTGCCAGGATTTCCAATTCAAGAAAGGCTCATTCCAGTGAAAATGTGCATCAGTGGTAGTCTTACTGCAAAACCGTCATGTGACGATAAGTGGTAGTCCTCCTAACCACAAAAAGCCAAGAGTAGCAGACGTGTTAAAAGATTCTGAAGTCTAAACTCAGAAGGCATTGCCTGGAGACAGGCAGGAAATGCTTGTGCCCCATTTGCACTCTCTCTTTTATGGTTCTTTCAAGGACAATGCTATTTCTGCCGAAGTTAAAGAAGCCATTAACCGGGATGTCTGAGAGCTCCTTCCCAGCCCCAGCATCAGAGGAGAAAGGATAAACTGGGACCAAAATTATTTCCTGCCCATCAATAGGAAAACATTGCATCCTCCAGCCACCCCCAGTACAAACCATATTGTGTTGATTTAATGGAGCACTTTGCCGTAGTTGCATCCAAGCTCAAGCCAATAAATAATAACTTTTTCTGAAGTTTTTCAACCTCTTAAGAGAAAGAATAGCTCTTACATTTCTAAATGTTCATTTTTTGTTTCTTAATACATCAGTTCTTTCATTATCTGTTTAGCTGTTTTTATTTTTTTTATTATTAATATTGTTAGTGTTCCATATATTTTTACATATAGTCAGGCTTTCATCTCCTTCTACCTGATTTTCTCTTCCACCAGTTTCTTCTTTTCATCTGATTTGTTTCACATTCTTCTTTTTTTGCTTATCTTTTACTCTTCATTCTCCAGTTGCTAGCTTTTCACTGAGCATGAATTTTTCTTTATCTACAGTGACAGCCCTTAAAAATCTTAAAAACCAAAACTTTTCACAAGACATGCCTTTTAAGCATCAGAGATCGTCTCACCTAACCCCCTGAATCTCCAAAGGTCTTCGATTCAATGCCGAGCTTTCTAGTAAAACACAATTAATCTCATTTTAAAATTTACACCCATGAGGGTGTGCCTGGAAAATTATTCATCGTGTATTCTGGACAATTTTGCATAGCTCCTCAGTAAGTTAATACGGCTCACTTTTTGTTCACGATGGTCCAACGTATTGCAGAAATTACTGACTTCGCTGTCACATCTTAGTGATTGTAAATATAAGTTTGTGTTGGTGGAAGCATGCCAGCTTTTTTCTGATGCCGTAAGAACTTAGATCATCATCTACACATCATTATAAATGAAATTTAGTGCCTGTGATAGCTGTTCAGCTCTGAAACTGTGACTCTTAAAGGCTCTCCTTAGCTGCTTTACACCTTGCGGAATACTTATCTCAGTGAACCCATTTGCTTTTAATATTAAGGTTCCTCAGGTGTCCAAAGTTCTTATTTTCTCCATCCCTCATTCACGTCTCAGACCTGTACCCTCTTATGAAGGGTTCCTCTGTGTGTGCTCTTTTGAGGATCAAGTCACCAAATGTACAAGGGCTTCCCTAACGGAGGAGGCTCTGCACAAAGTACCAGAGGAGAGGGAGATGATGGACCTTTTTATACAGTCTGTCAGTTAGGAGCACTTCTATAGGACTAGTAACTGTATCAATCTCCCAGCTCAGCAGTGTCCTAATCACATTGCTGTAGGCAATTTGTAGCAAGGAGGCAATGGAGATGTTGGTTTTCCATCTCACTTGTTGACTCTGCTCACTTACAGTGCCTTTAAAGATTCATTGGATCAGGAGCAAGACAAGTGTGACCTGTTAGCCCAGTAGTTAGAGCAGGACTGAACACCAAAATTTGACACTGTGATCTTGGATCTTTCTTCCAAATTTTAAATTGGATAAAAATAGTTATTGAATCAGAAACTGGAATGATAGCTGCCTCCCCAAGTGACTTGTTAACGGTGCTAAAGAATTGTGCTCACTTTCTTTCTCTCTTGATCTTCTGCTCACTTCCCCCTCTTTCTAAAGAACAAATAGTGCAAAATTGAACAGTGTCATGAGGAGAATCTGAGAGTATTCACCACCCTTCATACAGTCTCTGCAACCTCTGTGAGTTTCTAAAGCTGAGTATTAGTGTCTTCATGCTTTTGCATGTATAGCCCTTACTTGCTATACTACGTAGCAATAAAAACAATTGCCCTGATCTTCCGCTTATTAATCATCATCATTCTGCTGGAAATGCTGGGGCTATGATAACTTACTCCAGCTGATAATTTGCCCAAATACATGATTTACATCAGTGTCTTTAAAGATACATTAGGAGATCCCTGTCAGTGAGAAGTCATCACTCAGTTTTAATAGAATGATGCTGGTGTCTTCCAAACCAACATGAAAGTTCATTGCCAAATAGTAAACAAGGACACCAAAGGTTATCAAAGGCACGTGGCTATATCAGGATGGGTTGCTTTGTTTGTGGCGTTTTGTTGGTGGTGGTTTCCTGTGCTCTGTAACAAAGTGAAATATCTTAGTTCCCAGTTATGCACTGAGTATACATTCGTGTTGATTGTGATTTCAGGCTTAGTACTGAAGGTATGATGAGCAGCGAGGGCCAGCAGTAGCCTTTCTTAGTAGCCTCGGACCATGCTATCCTCGGACCATCGTTCTGCTGACAGCTGTGGCCCTAATCGTGGGCTGCGGTTCAGCACAAGAAAGGCAGGATCGGTCATCTGTTGTACTATGTTGGATTACCACAGCACCAGAATACTGTTGAACATAATTGCTAATCATCTAGTTGTTAACATACACAGATTTATGGCTCACCCTGAGTAGCAGATAATTCTCCAAGTGGTCCCATTGATTTCACTCGGGACAGAGCAGAGTAAGAATTACTGAATGTAAGGATGGTTTTTTTGTCTCAGGGTATCTGGTATGTCTGTCCCTCAGCTCAGTTCCACAGGCACAATACGGATGTTTGTCAGAAATTCACGGTTTTTTGTTTTCACTTCTCCTAAGCTATTAAGTAGCTAATTGAATAATTTATTCTTTTATTCAAGACAAACTTGATCCTCCTGGCTGAAGGAGTAAAATCACTCAATCTTTTTCCACTCGCTATTTATAAAACAAAGATAGAGGGTCTCCAAAGATACACTGATCATTTGAGCTGTGTGTAGCTGAATCCAAGACAGAAAACCTAAGCTTTTTGTTTATTTCAGTTTGTTTTGTTTTTTACAAAAGAAATTATGTTTCTATAACAAATGAGGTTCAGCTCTTAGCAATTCACTCATTTTCCATTTTTCATTTTCTCTTTTAATACTTGGAAGAACATCTGCATGTGGGGCAGAGAGGTTCAGCATAGGAAGTATGCTTGCATATTCTTTATATTTTCTCCCCCTTAGCTCTAAATGTTTTTCCAAAGACTTTTGCCAGTGCCACATTATCACGTTGTCCCAACAACCTCACCATTTCAGGTCATTTTTCTTCAGCATTCTTGTTGTCTTTTCTTCTGTTACCTGGGTGTTTTCAGCTGGTTCCGATGCTGTACTTCCTTGAGGTTTGAAGTAAACTTGAACCAAAGCATTTTTCCTCTGCCAATGAAACCTCTTTCATATTAACCGTCTACAGTGTGTGTAACACATCCTACATTTAAGTATCGCCTCTCTGCTACTACTCAGGTGCTGTATAAGAAAAACGTTGCTTTCCCCTACTTAAAGACTATTGCTCAGATTATATATTGCTATCATAATACTGAGGTAACATATGCAAAACTGGGTCTGTATTTTGTGTTACCGCAGCCTGGTCAGGGAGGATACCCTTTCAGTACAACATCTTTCCTCCCGTGCCAAGCTTTCCTTGGCAGTGCACCAGGCCCCTATAATTCTATTCTCTAATTTCTCTTTCCTCGACACACTTCACTTCTCTTTTCAGACAATACGTCTGTTCTTAACCCCATACTAAGTACCTTGCTGTGGGTAACCCTTTAAAGGCACCCTTCCTGCTAGTCTCATACTGTATTTTCTTTGTTCTTTTCCCTTAGGTTAGCAACCCTTACCTCTGTTTCTTCTTCTCTTACTCCAGAGGTGCTTTCATGATGGACCTGTTGGATACTCTGTCCCATTTTTCCACTCCTTCCTTATTTTTCTCTCTCTCCAACAATGATGATATGGCATCTAGCAGACTGTCCTCTCTTTCTGAATGTTGGAAATGCTTACAAGCTGAATCACAACAAATTCATAAAATACACATCTAGAATAGTTATGATCTTTGTTAATTTTCAGCAGAAACTGTGTAGTGTTGTTTTTCTCTTGAGGAAATCTAGATAAGCTAAACTCAAAACACAGAAGTGCTGGATTACATGTCCAATCCCCTGATGTCACTACATGAAGTAATGACATCATGACCTCTGTAGCAGCACTGAGTGTTTGGATAATGGTTCGATTCAGTTCAGCTGCTTTTGATTGTCCCACTGTGGTATCTATTGGATCTCCAAGTAAGGACAATTTTATATATTTTCCATGGGTTTTGAAAGTTTATTCATCATACAGCATCTTTGTCCTTGCTTTTTATTTCTACACTTTCTGCTGCTATTCTGTCACAAGTAATATTTTTTCCACTACTTTGGTTTCCTTCATTCACTTATGCACCTAAATAAACTGTACTACGCAAGCCGCGGTGAGGTTCCCTTTTTTGATAGCTATACAAGAAGAAAAGTTAATTTCCCAATACCTTTCAACATGGATGTGCCTTGGCACTATTTTTTATCATGTATTATGTACTATTGTTGGATAAAATCATGATCACTTTTCCGAGAAATCGCTGTCACATGACAACTAATGAGCTGATGAGGTAATTGGGATCAAGCAATAAAATGTCTTTTCATCCACCAGTGGGTCTTGCACTTTTTTGAATCACCAGCTCTTCTCAAAAATATTCTTGCAACATTGTAGGTGGCAGACAGTGTCTTTAGAAGAGGCACTGGGGTCAGCTTTCTCATAGCCCTCTCTAGAGTAAGGAGAACAATTCCCACATGCCTGGGACGTGCATGTTAATTTAATATTTGCCAAGGATGCTATCTCAATGACAGAGTATTTTTTAAGTTTCTTTTACTAAGTAACAATTTTCCTATGGGATATTCAGACATCTATGGCTGAAATGAGACGTAGCCACCATTTTTCCCGGCTCCATTTGCACACTAATACAAAAGAGGAAAAACTGTGGTAAGAGGAGGAAGGTTAAAAAATTTCTGCTGAAATAAGCACTGTGGCAATAATAATTTATCAAATTAGAAAGCTGTTGAAATATTTCTAAAACAACCGCAGGATACAGTCATCTGGTATCTGATTGCCTTTACTTGCTGTGAGAGTATTGCCCTAAATAAACCATCTGAATTTTTCCCAGAACTATGTCTAGAACATTTGGCTTATAAGACATAAAAGGGCTAGTTGTTGGAGTCTTTCCCTGCATTTTTGGCACATTCTTTCTTTTTGCCTTCAGCATAGCATGGGGCAACATGTTTTTGCAGGCCATGAGTGTTTTAAAAGGGAGACATCTGAGAAAGGTGCTGAAATGGTTGTATTTTCACCAGTTTTTTTTTCTAAACTTATTGTAATTTTAAGTCAAATTTATATAGTTGTGGTTATTAGAATTTAAATCTTTGTGTTTAATTGCATAATCATTCAGTTTAATTTTTTATAGTTTTGCTTAAGTATTCTCAATGCCTTCAGGGCATTCTCAAAAGTTTTGTTGAAAGCTGTGTGTCTTTCAGCTAGTTTCAGCAGCTTTGGAGCATTTACCCTCGCATAGGGAAGTCTGCATCGTGATGAGTTTTGTGACCTGAAAAGCCTATCAATAGAGTTAAACAGCTCCCTTTTCTGTTTTTTACCATATCTTTTGATATTTGCCATAAAAAATGTATTTTATTGGGAAATAAATTCAGGTTGGAAATGCATATATACATTTTCCCCCGCTGTGTTCTCTGCCTCTATATCAGGGATTCAGTTACAGTGACTCAGTGGTGCCAAAATAAAACTTTTTGTTTACTCAGTAGTATAAATAAGGTCAAGTTTCTTGTCTGTTCTGCTCAGGATGTAGAAAGACAGGGCATAATAGTATTAGTTGCCTCTGAATCTTACCTGAAATCATCTTTATGTACATAAAGTCACTTGAGTAAACTTTTCAGCTGAAGTGTTGATCATTCTTAATACCATCAGGAAGCTGCTGGAAATCTCCCTTTTCTATTGCAGCTGGAATGCTATGGGTAATTCATAAATCTTCTTGTCTCAAGTTAGAAAGCTGGTTAGGAAGTTGGAACCATAGGCTTCAAAGTTTCGTGTGAGCATTTAGAATATATGATGTAATTAAAGTGGAAGTTTAGATTCTGTCAAAATTCACTTGTGTTGTCTCTAAATATTTAAGATTGATATTGCAATTTTATAATACACCCCCAATAATTATGAATGTTAAATAAACAATAGACTTCTTTCTGTAAGTTAAGGGAAACCCAAAGAAATATGTTTTATTTTAAAGAAACTAGTCTAGGAAAAATGTAATTGTTATGCTGTTTTTTGTTTAATTTTGTATATAATCTTTAAATCGGGAAAATGATCAGTTCAGCTTATCATAATTACAGAAACTGAGACATGTAGTTCTCATAACTGGAAGAAATACTGAAGAAAATAAGCAAAATAAACTTCTATATTACTGTGTATTGTTAAACTCTCAGCAAAGTAAAAGGCAGATATTATAAAAGTCTGGATGGTATATTGATTTTTCATTATAGGCTAAAGTTTGCTTACAATTCAAAAAAAGTGGCAACAAATCGTACTTGTTCTGAAATTCTTTTGCAGAAAGCAACAGACGACCAAAAAGAAATCTGCTTCAGTTCCGTAATTCTCTGAGATGTGGATGGGTAATGATGCAAGAGTTTCTTTATCTGATATTAAGAATATGTAGGGGAAAGGTTTGGCTTATTTTGATTTCTTTTTTTTGTAATTAAATCTACAAAATGCAGGCAAGATATTCTATTTTAAGTGTTTTCTTCTGCTCCATTCCCAAGTGTGCAAAATCAGACTGCAATTTTCTTCAGTTTTTCACTTTTAGTTGTTGAATTCCTTCTCTGAATAATCTTCAGTCTCTAGGCTGCTGGTAAGCAAGATGTTGCAAATATTTGGTATTTAAAATTCCAGGTGTGAGCATTTTGATTGAAAATACGACATATGGTCCAGGTTCTGTTTCCTAGCAAAACAAGTGTAACTTGAACAGTTGGCTTTTTATGTAAGTGTTTATAAAATCAAAATTCATGAACATTCTCTAATATTTATTTTAAATGAGTTGTTTATGGAAGTCAGTATTTGCTAAAATATTTGTCGAAAGTGAATATGAAAGGGTCACAAATAAGCTGAAGTTAAATCCATTTTTTTCTTGCAAATATTTGCTAAAATATTTTTAGTTATTTGTTCTAGTATTCAACAGATTAATCATTATTGGGTTAGAGAAATATCACTTAAGTTCCTACGTTGGCCATTCATATGCTACAAAAACATAAAGGATATGTTGCCTGGTATGTCTTATTTAAGCTTGTGATACAGGAAAGCAAAAACTTGCATACATGGTGCAGAACCAAGCTATGATGTAATTAATTTACGTTTTATCCATATGAACTCTTATCACAGAGCTATGTGTGGATAAATTCTGCAAAAAATAGAATCGCGAGCAGTAGCCACAATAAATGTCCCACTCTTGCACCGTAATAGTTGCAAACCTGTTTAGATCAGAAGATTTCCCCTGTGCAGAGTTTGCTGATGCAGCATGGTGCCTTCCCTGTGCGGACACAGGATATGTGGGTTGTTTCTGTGAGCTGCCAGCCTTTGGTGCTGATTGAGGTTGCTCGGTGCCTCTGAGGGGACAGTCAGCACCTTGCACTATTAGACCCTATAAATTCCATTTTGGACTAATAACTTCCTGTTTAATTGAACAGTTTGTTTCGTTGCTTAATTGTGTTAATTGTTTAGTTTCTTAACTGTGATTTAAGAGACTGTATCAGACTATTTCTGGCACCAACACTGATCGCTGAGCTGTTTGGCTTTATAGCAGGACAAAATAAATTATTTAAAACTCTTCTTTCCTGATCTTGATGTATAGACTTCATGCCATGCTCATTTCTTAGCCCGGCAGAAATAGCTTTTCTGGGAAACTTAGAGGAAATAATATAATAGACGTAGCTGGTCATAGTTCAAAGCTTGTTTACCTGATACAGTTTTAGTACTCAAATATGTATTTCTATCATTTATTAAATTTTGAAGAAGCATTTCTATTGGTCAATAGTGTCTTTCCAAGTGAGTAGGGGCCTGGGCTCCTAAACTTCAGAGACCCAGCCATCCAGTTCACAAAGGGCCTTAGTAGCTGCAGTGTAGATTTAAGCCTACTTGTATTACAAAACTTTCAGGTCAGGACAGATTCCTAATTTTCAGTAAAAAAATGGGGTTTGGCAAGTTTGCTAGGAATTTTATAAATTTGACTACCCACCTCTTACATCACAGGCTACAAAGCCACTGCTGAAGACGGTAGTTGAGCTCACAAGCCTCATAAAAATCATATGAAAATACGGCTCGATCTTAGGGTTATGACTGCCAATGTTCTGTTTTCTTTACCAGTCTTAATTTTAAACTGGGAATCCTAAATATAGAGAGAGATCCTCAGACAGATTGCTTCAGCAGTACCAGAAATTGAAGTTTCCGTTGATTGACACTGAAAGGATATTTTGAACTAAATTAGATATAAGGATATGAAGTAGGCATATGCTCCAGTTAGAATAAGGCCTTAATTTCAAATAATAATAAAAAAGTAGGTATTGCTACAGCGTTAGCCCCAAAAGGACTAAGGTATTGTTACAGTGTTAGCCCCAAAAGGACTAGAAGTCTACTTTTGAAAAATGTAGCTGTATGTTGTTATTGCCAGCTTGTAATTCCTTTCCAACTTGCATATTCCCAAAAGGATTTTTCTGGTAACTTTATTATCTGAATGAGATTATCATTAAAAATTGAACAAATATTGTTTGACTTCCCTCTGAATAAAAGAACAGCTCTTTGGAGATGCTTATTAAACTTTACTCCAGGCGCTGTAGTTCATAGAACTGAAAATCTGGCAGTTATAAAAAAAACAAAAAAACACACACACATAGTTTTGATTGATTGATTTATGGTGTGTAGGGATAAAAGAAAAAGCAAAGGAGCCTGCTGGTCATGGATTAAAGCCAGAGCGGGGAACCTGGATTTAGACCTCCCTGCTAGAGAAGGGACAGACTCTAAAGCTTTCTCAGGTGGTCCGCTTCCGTTTTTGGTCCTATTGCTCCATATCCCTACCTTCCTTATCTCGAATAAGATGCAGGGGGTGACCGTCAAGGGTTTCCCTCAGGTCTCTTATTTGTGTGGTAGGAGACCTGTGAACGAACGCTGCAACCTACTGCCTGAAATCACAGGAGCGTGACATTTCCCACCTCTCCCTGCTGCTTCCACTTGGGTGGGATTCGGGGCCGGATTCCTCCTTTCGGGATCCACATCCACAGCACGACAGTTTTGCAGGTCTCCGGGAACAGAGTAGAAGAGGAACGAGAGTACAAAGAGCAACTGGAGGCCACCTGATGCCAGGCTGGGCTGCTGGAGGTCCTGGGGGAAGTTTGCCCGTAGTGTGCAGTAGTTGAAACATGGTCATGAATAAGTAAAATGCCTATTCCACATGGGGCATTCATCTCTCATCTTCTGAGCATGGGGGAAAGATTACATGTGTATCTAGCTACCCATATTGAATGCTGTTTTTCTTTTCCTCCAACTGAAAACTGTTTTGGGGTTGCACTGAGCTGCCGAGGCAGAGGTTGTCAGATGAATTTTAATAAGAAGCTGAAAGCGGGGAGGGAAATAAAACAAAAATAAGACCCCTAACGCTTGTCGACAGCTCTACATGTGTTTAAATAGTTTCCTATTTAGACCCTCCCCAGTGAAGATGACCTTGGATTTTGACCTTTTGCAAAGGAGAGAGGATGTAAGCCTATTCACTAAGTGCATGCCTGTCTGTTTCTCAGCCATTCCAGTTTTCATAAACGTACCACTCTTGAGGTTACCAAGGTTGGTCCTACCCTATAGAGTGTAATGCAGTTCCGTAGCTGAACTTTTCTTGGCTAATAGACAAGGGCAATTTGGTGTTCTCTGGCCCTGGTTGAGCATTGTATTTTATCCTTCAAATGGATCACAAGTATTGTCAGTGACTTCAAAAATGTAGTGTAGAATACAAACTACTGTGTGCACAGACCATGTGCATTGCATATTAAAAACTGACAATAAAGATTATATTCTCCCCCTAATGTGCATGGATTTACATATGTAACACCAGGATGAAAAGTTATTATGTCCACATAAAAAAGCTACTTTAAAATGCAGAACATGACCATTTTCCAAAGTGAATATTACAATATTAAATATTTGTAATACTGAATATATTATTTCAATACTGTATATGCGCCAAATTATTAACAGTGGCCGTGCTCAAAGACTTGCCAATTTGCTGTTAGATAAATTGACCAAGTTATTTTAATATCAATTTGTATAAGCAAAGCTTCTCTATTCTTACTATAGGGAAAAATATGGAATACTGAAAATGGTGCAGTATAATTACCCCTGCCATGATTAATCAAAGAGACTATGCTGTTTTTGTCCTTCTCATGTGTTTCTTGATGACCGAAGTTGCATTTAAAATGTCATTCTCAGTGCTTAATTCTACAACCAAAATTCTCACAATTTGGCCTTCCCCTATAAGTGGACCTACTGTGTAAAGGGTCCAGGATGATACCGTAGTAGGGAGAAGGCTGAAAAGCTTTTTGACAGCATTTTGACAGCAAGACCTTCCAGGAAGTATAAAACTCAAAATAGCGAGTGAAGAATTAATGGCAAACTGTGTATGATAAGAACAGTTCAAAAGACACAAGTTGCTGAAAGAAGTAGAAAAGAAAACAGAACAACAAAGTAAGTGCTTGAGGAGGAGAAAGATTAAGGAATCCTTCTGAGAACCCATGCTGCTCATTATTATTCATTACAGTGAAGCTTAAATGCCTCTCTAACCTTCTCTTATACTCCAGCCGAACTCATGCCTTTGTTCGACCAGTACAATTTTATTGATATAAAAAATGTTTTTGTGAGCAACACACGTTTGTCTATTTCCTACTAATTTGTGGAGCTAAAGAAAACTGATGAAATCTAGAAAAAGTCTGTTTTGCCATGGTAACCCCAGAGTTTTCTGTGAGGTCTGCACAGTCGTGCTTGCATTCACAGACCTGTACCCAAAGTTCATGCAACTTTTCAGGCTGCATTTAAAGTGAATTCTTTGTGAAAATTTCTTAACAGTGCTTTGTATCAGGATAGCTCTTCCAGCTCTAACAAAAGAGCCTGGCTACAGAGGAGGCCTGAATAAGTGGTAAAAAAGGCAAGATGGCTGATTCATACCAATGATTCATCAATAGTACCTACATTAGGTGGTACTGACGAGGGTTGCAGAAAAATGGTTAATTAAGAAAAAGAGGGCAAATTAAATTAGCCTGAAATTCAAAATTGGAAAAAGTTTTCCCACTATAAAAGAGAAGATTTTAAACCTTGCTAATAATTGTGTTGAAAGTAAACTAGATAAAGGCTATTTCAGATGAATGGATCATGTGGATATCCTTATTGCAAAATAAGAGTATCCTATTCTTTTCTAGATGGTTAATAGTGAGATATTTCTAAGGCATTGCATGGACTCTGTTTCAAATGAGTATTTAACAGAACAAGTTATGTGTTAGGTCCACAGATCGGTCACCTTTACAGAGGAGACGACAGAGGAGCTGTGAAAGCTTAGTGTCTGGGCTTATAAATGCAAGTCCCAGCCCTCTCCTCTGTCCTGCTCTCACCTGGACACAGATGCACGTATATCTCACTGCCCACAGTGCAGAAACCACATTCTCTTCAAAATCAGTCTTCCATATAGCGCAGCAATGAAATGAATCACAGGAGCTTATCGTAGTAATTATTCTTAACCTCGTTTTAAAACAAGAGTTTGTGCTGTCTTGCTGTGTTTCTTCTGTCAAGACAGATGCAGTGCTTTAGCCAGAGACTGAGAGACTGTTGGGGATAAATCTATGGGAAGGTGCTTTGGTGCACTACTTCTCCACGTCTCTTATGATCTCCTATAAACTAAGGGAATTTTTCAGTTCTTAATTGGTGGAAAAATGTTTCAAAAAAGAAGTTTCGGGCTCAGATGCTACTCACATTACTGTGTATAAATAACTGGATTGTTTCACCTAACACATCGACTTTTGTGAGCGTCGTATGGCTGGTACTACCTAACACTGAAATATGCATTAGGAGATGGCAGGCAGGTAGTAAACCACCAACCAGAAAACACTGATGAAAATAAATTTCAGTATCGTCTAGTGGGATAGCATGGGATAAGAAAAAATAGCAAATTAATCCTTTTCTTCCTATAGGCAGTGCAGTTACTTGTCTCCAGTAAACTTCAATGATTTCTTCTTTCTTTTATAAAGAAAAAAACTTCCCTAGAACGCATATAGCTCCTTATTGCTTATTAAGAAGAACTGGACCCCTCGGTTCAATGGCAACACTATTCTCTATAGAAAGTTTTGATTTCGCTATAGAAAGATCTTAACTTTTCACTTTCAGAAACTAAGGTAGGGAAGGGAGGTTGCCGAAACATACTCTGACTCTTGTTTTATAGTAACCTAGGTAGTAAACAAGACTCTTAAGATGTTGTTTAGTTAGATATCTATTTCTTTAGGAAAAGGAATATGAAATTATGTGAAATAAGTTTTCTGTGAATAAATAAATCCCAATTAAAAGGATTTTAGTGTTGCAACAAAGTGTTTATTTTGCAGGGCGTTAGGGGCTCTGTGGGAGAGAAGCCAGTGGAGCTAAAGCCCTCTAGCAGTAGTCCACGAAGGCTCCAAGTTCAACCATTTAAAGAGCAAAACATTAACACGAATTAGAGGAGATGTGATGCCGAACCCTCAGCAGGGTGCTTGTACACACAATGGATATATTGTGAAAAGACTGACTCATAAAGAGTGTCTTACATAAAGCATATTATATAAAGTAGCTCTTCCCCTGCTGGCATATATTCTGGATTCCAGAAAGTTCTGCCCATCTCCCAGGGCTTGTACGTTTTGCCACGGTCCATCTGGTCCGTATGTGTAAGCTACCACCACCGTTAGAGTTTGTAAATACATATGTGCTGATCAAACGTCCCAACGTAGCACTTGAGACATGCCACAATGAAAGGACCGCTTCTGCAAAATTTGGCAAATGTTGCCTTTTGCTAAAAATGTTATTGAAGTTCTCGTATCTACACAGGGCAAATAAGAGCATAGCCTGGGCGTGAAAGATTTCATAGTGAACTGCCTGAACGTGAGCAGGCATCTTCCTTTCTATGCTAGGAAGAACAAATAGTTCATTATCCTGTATACTGTGATTAATTGTTATTATTATTATTTATTATTTAAAAGATTGCCAATGTGCTGAGGTGTACAATCGGAATTACATTTTACCACACAAGCGCGTCTCGTTCAGATCAGCTTTGCTTTGCAGCTCTCAATATCAGCCCATTAATCACAAGGTGACAATCCTAAGTGGCAAACCTGATGATACATATTAATATTTATGGTTTTGCTATACTGTACTCTCGCTTTTGCTATACTGGGAAAGAGCAGTGCTGTCTATCAGTATGAGCTAACACCTCTTTAAAGCTGTAAACTGACAAGCAGCACATTGGAATTTTACTAATTATTTTACCAAGCTGACGACGACTAATCAAAGGGAGCTGCCAGGCAGCCTGCCTGCACAGTGGCTGGCACCGCTTGCTTTCGGGGCCTCTTTTGCGGGTTTGAGATTTTCTTTCTCACAAAATTCTGCTGAATATAACATATCCCTTGAATGCAGTTGCATTGACTAGTCTTAAAGGAAAACAAATCCGCAGTAAGGTCAGCCCCAGATCTTCCAGGATCCCTTTATTCAATGCAGCTTTTGCAGCGGAAGGTGCTGGGTCCTTTGGAAATCCAGCCAAGCATCCAGGTATATAGACTTTAAAGCTAGATTTCAGTATCATAGTACTTTGCAGTTCAGCACCAGTCCTGCCAGTATTTTGAAGATGCAACTCTTCAAACAGGGCTGTATTTATTTTGATGTAAGGCTTTCGCTCCCCTTTTACAAACTTTACTTCTTGGGGAATGGCCTGATTATCTGCAGCCAGTGTAAAAATGGACTGAAGCAAATGACCGGCTTTCCGCATTAAAATCTGTGACTCCGTTTGCCCTTTAAAAGCAGCAGTTTATTCCTCAGTCTGAGGCTCTCCCGCTGCCCTGCTATGCACAGTCCTTGACGCTCAGTCTGAGAGTTGCAAACATGGCTGGAGCCGCTTGTGCGGAGTTTTTTCTATTGATGATATTCTACCTTGAGAATGTTGGCCTAGCTGATGTTTGGGTTCATGAGTTCAGAAATTTTGGCAACTGTTAAATTTCTGTAGAGCTAGCGCTGCATGAAGAAACGCCTGTGATCTTTTTTAGCTGAGCTGACATACTGTCTCTCTAGCTGAAAATAAACTATCTAGCGTGTTGAAGAAGCCTGATTCCAAGCTGAGTTTTCTGTCAAGGCTACTTTTTCTTAAGCAACTCTCAAAAATCTCAGTCAAATCCTTTTTTTTTTTTTTTCCTTTTTCCCCCTTTTTGTTTGTAAATGTTACTGTAGTAGATAAGGTATCTACAGGTGTTATTTTGTGCAGATAAGTGAATTATGCATGTTTTATTACTAATAACTATTTGTAGTTAACTGGAATGTGCAAAGGAAATCTACCATCAGAGACTATAAAAGCATATTTGAAGGCAGCTGCAGCTCTTTTGTGTGTGTGTGTGTGTGTGTACATATAGAAGGCCACATCCACTGAAGTCAAGTTTTGTCCATCTTCCACCACATTTTTGCTCTCCGTTGAACCATTCATTGCTGATTTATTCTAGAACGAAAACAGCCAAAGTCTTTGATTAATCAAAAATACTATTGTGTTTGATTGTGGTGTTCTTCGCTAAGCTTTATGAACATACATGCACAGTGTTTGTGGAAAGCTCCATCATGTTCCCTTAGGGCATGTGTGGGGTTTTTTTGTCTGAGCTATCATAGCATATTGGCCCAAGAGGCTCTGGTTAACTGAAATACTAAGTGTCAGTTGTAAAACTCAGGAAAAATAAGTTTCTGTGACAGCTGTTTTGCATGTCAAGTACAATGTTTAGTTCTATACAAAAGAAAAGTAAGAAAAATACTGCAACGGCACTAGCCGGGCAACTGTTGTCTTTGATGCACTCATTTCCTGCCACCTCGGGTCCTCATCACAGTACAGTACACAGAAAGATTATGCCTATGCTATGTATAGGCTTTGCCCTTCACGAATCCAGTCATTTCAGCTTTCACAAAGAACAAGCCTGTCTAAAACCAGAGTGGATTTGTAAAGTGTTTACTAAGCTTTAAAATCCAGCATAACAGGCATGATTAAATAGACACCAATGACAAACAGTTCTGTAAGAAACAACAAAACACATAACCAAAATTGTTCTATGAGGTTACTGTCTCTTGCTGCTGCTGCCAGGGAAATTGAAAACGAACAATAATTTTTCTTTCAGAATTTATTTGAGTGCTCGAAGAGCTATCTTTAATGTGTGAATTTTTAATTGCCGATTTCTTGTAAAACACTGCTATCTTTACATCCAGCAGAACCCTAAGCAAAATGACTCCTGCAAACAATCTAACGTGCAAACCAGGATTGTGCTTCAGATGTGCAGGCACTGCTGAACAAGCAGCTCAGTCTCTCACTCTGTGGCAGCTGATAGCGGCGGTGCTCTTCTGCTACACCGTAATGATAAGTGACTGGTGTGCTTTACAGCCTCCCATTTAAGGGACGCACACCGCCCTGCAAACTGATGGCCAAGTTTGTATCCTGCAGCTGCAGCAGGGGAAGCTGCAGCACAGGGAAGCACCCCGGCCGCACCGCGTGAGCTCCTGCAGCCCTAGCACGGGTCTCGGTGCGAACAAGGCGACGGCGCTTTGCCCAAGGTCGTTCTGTGCGTCGGAGTCAAGTCTGGAAATAGAGTTAGAGAGTCCCTTAGAGTTAAGGGACTCTGATTCTTTGTTTCACCATTATAAGCTGCTGCGTACCAACAGTTAGCTTAATCTGTACAAATGAGGACTAATATAGCTACTAGTACAGTATGTCAGTAGGAAAAATAAGATAAAATGCATTCTCTTGCTCTTCCTTGGAAGAGCACTAAGGCATGTAAAATTCTGAGAGGAGTCTTCTGTCCGTCAGCAGTAAAGCAGCTTTTAAGCAGTGTAATTAAATACACTTGATACAGTTGATTGTATCTCCCTGATGACTCCTTTAATTTAAAAAAAATAATTGAGAATATAAATCACCACTGCAAATCAAAAACGAGACCAGCAGCCACATCAGTGCAAAGCTTTCATGACTCTTACACAAGAACTGTCTAAAGCCCCTGAAGAGAGGATCAACTTCAAACTACGTTTAGGCCAGCGTTCATTTCGCTCTTGTAGATAAGTGGTTGCAGCTTCTAGGAAAAGCACGGAGATGGGCTGGAAAAGGGTCCTGTAAATCCTGTGAGCCCGACACCTCGGTTTGTCAACTTTATGCCACTGCAGCTCTATTGAAATCTCTCTAGCTGATGGGTAGTTGTAATTAGTGATGTGCATTCTTGTTAAGCTAGTTAGGCTGACTTTTCAATGTTTATGATGCAACCTACACCAAGGGCTCTGACCAAACGCAACGTATTGGGGAGACTGGGGTGGAGAAGTCCCGAACCGATGGCAAAGGGGGAGGAGAAAGGAGACATAAGCAGAAATAGAGCATTAGCTATGGATGCAGTCAGCTGTGTGATTTACGTACGGTATTTAAAACAAACAAAAAACCCTAGTAACCTAGGTGTCAGTGGCCTTTAGTGGATTTCCTCGTAATGCTGTTCACCCCTTCTTGTACTTCCATGTGTTTTGTTTTTATTGACATGGACTACATGTTATGTGTGGCTTTCTGTATACTGTTATCTCTCTCTGCAATAGAGAAGCAGTCACAGCCCTTCGGACTAGGAGGGTGGCTCTACAGGGGCAAGAAGGGTGTCCTGCTCCTTGCAGATCTCATGATCTCTTGCTGGGAGTGCGGCATATCTGAGCAGAGCCTAGGACATGCCTGTGTCATACCTCTTGCTCAGCTCTGGACGGAGAAGAGCATACACCTTCTCCGTCCATTGAGTCACCTCGGTACGTGGCAGTGCCTGCACTGATACCTTCAGCCTCCCATCAGAAAGTGATAGTGCTGGCAGAGCTCTATATTAACGTGGCCACGCAGCTTCTAGGCAAGGGCTGTTTCGTCTGAGAACTGGCCACCTCTGCCTGTCCGTCCCTGTTTCATCTCTGTTGAGGGCCTGCTGTATTTGCATCTCTTGCGGGCTCCACGGTTTTTAAGCAAATCTAAAAAAAAGCCAAACAGACCATTTTACACTAGTCTGAACAGTGTGAGGATGCTCCTTCTCCTTCCAAGCAGGGGCTCTCCTTGGTAGTACTGTGCATTACTATTTTGTATTTTTTGCTAGTGACACATTTAGCTGCACAAAATATCCTCGTTATTGGTAGCCCCAGAAGAGGGAGGGACCTGCTCCTGCATTGTGCTGCACTGTGGAGCGTTATGCATGCATGGCAGTTCATGGGGAAAGATTATGAAATTACTCCAGGACAACTGTGGCTGGCCTGGAAGACAGGAACATAGAGCCACAATGATTATATATATATATATATATATATTTTTTTTTTCTCCACAGTTATTGTATCCCAAAGTGGTTGTGTCAGGACATCACTACTTCTTTTTCTGTTTTTTCAACCACAAAACTAGGCTCAGAATTTGATTTGGCAGCCACTGAGCCACCCTAATATAGCAGCAGACGAATCTAGGCAAAGAACAGATCTATCACTATATCTGACTGATCTGTCTGCTTATGCACAGTGACAAATTCTCACCTCTCCATATAGATCAGCAGGCTCTGTAACCAGTCAGTCACGCATAAGTTGTGACAGCGCATCACAAGATTGGCAATTTGGAACCACAGAGTACAAGGTAAAACATGCAGTTATTTTACATGAAAACAGCAGCCTTTTCCATTCCAATACTATTTTCCCCCCTTGATCCTTTTACAAGAAAACATAATGTTCTACTGTCTATCTTGAAATACACAGAAAAACATACAATGGAAGGCATTAATGAAAACAAATCCTTCAAGATGAATTTTCTGTACCATTTGTTTTTTTTTGTTTGGTTTTTTTTTTTTTTTGGTTAATGTTTTTTCATTCTCTGAGGTCTGGACCAATATAAGAAAGAAAGAAATTCCCATTTCTTATGTTAACTTTAAAATGGTAAAAAAGAAAAAAAATCTAGAGATAAAAATTTAGGCATGGAAGTTGGTGGAGAGCAAAAGACACTCCTAAAAAGAATAATCCAGATAAGCTAAGTATCGCTAGGTGTCTTTGGTGTCAGTGGAAACTGGAAGTACCTGGTTTGTTTTTAGGAATTAACAATATGGATTTAGGGCATTTTAAATGTGCTTTTATTTCTTACATTGCTTTTCTATAGAACTTGAATTGCTAAAACACCTGGACATGTCAGAAAACCCATCCCATGGTTTCCAGTTAAAGACATTTAGTCAAATGCCTTAGAAACAGCGTATTTCAAGGAACTGTTGAAAAATGTGTACATTTTTCTCTTTAGTGTGCATGTGTGTGTGTTGAATTAGTAACCACAGAAATAACACAAGGGAAGTAGGTTTGAAACATATAAAATGTTATTTAAAATAAATAAATAAATGCATTCACTGGTGCTTTTAGACATTCTTATTGTAAAGAAAAAATCAGGGGCACATCTGAAATGTGCCTGCCAATGTGAGACTATTGATAATACTAAAAAATAGTTCTGCCAGTTTTACTGTTTCCTCTGGAAATGTTAAATTAAAAAAGGAATTTCCAGATCAGAAAGCTGAGAGGAGATTTGCAGAAAGACAAATGTAACAAGTAAGCTTATAAAACTTATATTTTATGTTAGACCTGATGTTCTGTGTTCTATTGCATGATGTGAGTGTAATGGAGATCTCTGCTCATCACAGCATGGGTCTGTCTGTCAAATAGACACTATTAATGACACTACCTTTAATATGATGGTTTTCAAACTTTTCTTGATCACTGAACTGAATATGGATCAATTATTCAATTTTTATGGACAGCTATACAGCCTTAGCATTAAACTTTTAATTGAAAACTCTTTTTAAGATGATATAAATGAAAATAAAGTAATAGCTTCTGTGGAGCAGCTGCAGGCTGTTGAGCATGGTCTCACAGACCACCCACCAGTCTATAGACCACCATCTGGAAACTACTGTTTAATGGGCTTATCTGATGATTTTTTTTACAGTTTGCATATAATTAGCTGGGCTCAGCCTATTTCCTAGAGTTTCATCCACTTTCTGACAACCACAATTTCATTGTTGGTAGAGATCACAAAGATTGAGGTGGACATAAAACAGACTTATCTTCTCAAGAGAGGGTCCATGCTTTCCAAAGTGCCAGCATGCAGGATTTCAGAAAATATCACTCTACTGCAGCAGACTATGGTGTGAGAATGACTAATAAAAGTGCATATCTCAAAGTATGGCGACCTAGGTCACTGAGACTGACACAGAAGCCTGACAAGCCTTTGGTATTAGAAAATTCAGATGTCAGAATAATAGAAGCTTTGAAACCATCTAATATTTTAATTATGCAGGGTGTATTATTCTGGATCCCTGATTCCCTAAGCCTGAAGTGTCATTGATTATAATGATGATCTGGACTACTGGTGTAGCAAGGAGAGCATACGCTTGCAATGACTTATTTTCTTGCATGAGAGGTGAAGCCTTAAAGCTTTCATTTTGTTAGTGAGCATAACCAATAGAAATACCCAGTTTAGCAGGTTACTTTGGTATATTCCTAACTTTGGAGTTACAGTGGAAATGAAATAAGATTTTTAATTGATGTAAGAAGAAGGCAACAGCATTGAAAACATAATTACTGATTTTGATATTGTGAGAAGAGGGCATCAGCTTTGAAAT
This sequence comes from Dromaius novaehollandiae, assembly GCF_036370855.1. NCBI lineage: Eukaryota > Metazoa > Chordata > Aves > Casuariiformes > Dromaiidae > Dromaius > Dromaius novaehollandiae. Next base: position 26,016,546 of record NC_088132.1, read on the forward strand.
TATTATTACTGAATTTGATATTGTGAGAAATAACATGCTTTGGCAATACTCTCTGAAATCTTGAAATTCCTAATAAACTGGCTGTGTTCAAAACCTTCCATATGCAAGTGGTTATGAGAAGATATTTGCCAGATAAGCCAGCCGATAGGGAAGAAAGAATAATGCGGAACAGTTACTTTAAAACCAGTAGGCACAGACAAATTAAAAAAAAGTAAAATATGTATTTTTTTCTCATTCTTGTGGGATAAAAATTTTAATCTTACATATTTGTGATCTGTATTCCTATTCTTAGACATAAAGAAGATACAGGAGTTTCCAGATTGTAAGCCCTTTGGGATTTGCCTTTCCTCTGTAACAGTTTTAAGACTTCATCTTATCATCAAAGTTTTGTTTTCACTCGAGTTGCAAAAATGCTGGACAATTACTTATTCTCTCTATATATATATTTAAGAACTTACAGACCTTCGAGGACATCCAGTTCAGCAAATGGTGAGAGTAGCAGTTTAAAGTAAACAAATTCCAACCTCTGGGAGCGTTACAAGGAAAGGGATATGTACAGAGTGATCCATCCTGTGCTCCTCTTGACAGTTACCTGCTTTGAGCAGATGGAGGAAAAATTGCGTCCAAAGTAAAGGAAAAAGTAGAAGACTGTAAACTTTTCTATCTAACTAGAAAAACCTTTTATTGTGGAGGAGAAAGCAAAGAACATCCATTGCGTGCCGGTTCTTACAGGACATGTGGAAGAGCACGTGGAATCTCACAACCACTTAGCTCCTTTCCTGCAATCGTACCATAACAGCTCTGGTGTAATTCAGGTGAAGGCACTTTCTAGAAGCACTTATTTAAATAAATCGGCAGCATTTCTTGAGAATCCACAATAGCAACAGGCCAAGCATTATTTTCAGCACCACAGTGTTAGTAATATTCAGTATGGATTACTGCAGTATCGAGCTGACCTCAGTCCTCCACCTAATTTCAGTTCTCCAGAGATACCCCATGGAGGGAGAAACCTAGTCCTTTTGGCATTTTCTTTCTCAGTGCTAGTACAAATCCCTCTGCCAGATACCTCTCACTATTCTTGCCTAAAAGTGTGACCTGGCTTTGAGTGTTCCATAGAGTTGTTATCTAAAAAGGCAAATAATATCTCCATTAAAATATAGCTTTGTTGCAAGCCAGTAGAACACTGTCTAGCTGGTCTTTAATGGCAGATGGGTTTCTTTTTTCTGTTTGTTTTTGGAAGTGGAAGGAATCAATATCTGCCTAACAGAACAAAATACTACATTTCTAAAACAAAAAAAGTAAATTTCTGCATTTTGTATTAAACCCTGATGTAAACTGAAAAATTCTAGAACAGTTCCTTCTGAGGCAAAGTAGCATAGTGCAACCTTTAAACTACAGACGAAAGAAGGACCTTCAGTTTACTCATCACAACAAGTAAGCAGCCTTGTCCAAGATGTTAGAACCCTGCTCAGCCTCACTTAGCCCACCTGGAGTCATGTTAGACCTGTGCCAGACCTGTTTTGGAAGGAAAAAAAAATTGTCGATTAAGATTTTTTAGCTTAGCCTACATTTTGTTGGGCAAAATGGACATAACACAACACAACATGAGCAAAATGAAAAGCCACAAGGCAAAGTCAAAAGCAGATGCTGTTCTATTACATCACGACCCTAAGGAAAATGCAAATACTCTATTATTCCCCCCACCTTCCTTTCATGAAGATGGAAGTAGCCCATGAGATATTTTTTTTTCCTCAAATAACATGAAATTCTGTATTGACAAGTAAACCTTTAGATATTCTAGGTATCTGTGGTTTTAGGTATGCAGCTGGCTGAAACCCTTTCTAACCAGTGGAAGGGGGAATTTAGGTTCATCTCCCTTAATAGCTGAAGCATGTTCTAAATTAGTCTGAGTACTTAGATTTCAAGCTATGTGGTTTTTGATTCATTGGGATTTTTATTTCTTCTGTTGATTAGCTTTGCAACTTCTGCACCTGTTTCTTTAAAGAAAAAAGGGGGAAATGCTATCCCAGTGCCCTCTGTTACACTGAAGAGAGCAGAGGGGGTGAGAGATGCAGAATTTCTCTGGCATTTCCAGGGACTCTGTAGAAGATCAGTACCTTTCTGCACACTGGGGTAGACTGTATCTGTGGTGCGTTGCCACCCGGCCAGTGTGAAGGGACAAGGACTGATTCTGCCTTCCTTCTGCAGGCAGCCGCGCTGGAGGAAGCAAGATAGGATAGCAAAGATCACAGTCCGCAGTAGGGCAGCCGCGCTGGAGGAAGCAAGATAGGATAGCAAAGATCACAGTCCGCAGTAGGGGTCTGGTCACTGCCTAAATCCAAAACAAGAGCGAATGCTATGCAACTATCCAAAAAAATTGCTTTCCAGAGAGATCACCAGGCAAGATCTGAGCCTTGAATAGTGTGAAATTTGGGGGCAAAGAGGCAGTTTTCCTGTTGCCTGTGCTCTGTAAAGCATTGTGCAAACCTGTGAGAACATTCTACAGAAAAGATAATCGCTGCCTTTTATCGTAGCAGATATACAGAAAAACAGAGTCATTGGATATGTCCTAGGCACAAAGTAAATTGATTGGTTTATAAAAGACTTCTTTTTCCACACAACGTGGAACATCTATTGTCCTTGCTCCATTGCTAAAGTATCTGTTTCTTGGTAGGCTTTTTCAGAGGACAGGAAACTTTACTTAGGAGACTAGTTTCTGTTCCCTTTCATTTGGCAAAGTCAGTGAATAATTGGTAATATAAATCCCAAAGGAAAAAAGAAATCAAGTCAATATTGTGCTTAAAAGTGCTGTATGTTTTGTATTTTGTCAAAAAAAAACCCTTATTGCTTTTAAAAATACACACACAAAAAAAGACAGAGATAAGCCAAGGGGCTGCATTCTGCTTTTAATTTCATAGTAAATTCCACTGAAACACCAGAAGGAAATGGATTTGGAAATGGATGCAACTGAAAGCCTGATTTATGTATGTGCTCCTAAAAATGTAAAATAGAAAATTTGAGCATGTATTCCAAATATATTTTCCTGCATTAAGGAAATAAATTTATATTGGCATGGGGTAAAAGGGAATCAGATGCTCTGGCTTTGGTCTCCTGTAATTGTACCCTTGCTAAATTAGGTTTCGATGACCTTTAATGAGATAGGACTTCTATTTAGTTCCTTTCTGTCTTGCAGATAAATAATAATAATTTGGGAAAAAAGAAGGGAGACTGAGACCTTTGGAAATCATATAGAGCTGAAATGCTTTCCAAGATTAAATAATAAAATCCAAGTAGCCATGTCCAGCCAATGAACTGGTCTGCAGATACCCATAAGTACTGCCTGGTCTGCTTAAACCTATGTTAAGAAAGTAGTACTTGATAGTGCACCATTTTGTGCCTAGAAATATCATCCATAGTATGTATATATACATTAAAAGAAAGTTATTAAGAAAATGTCATGTTCCAAAGTAAACTAGCTGCCACTGGAGTCAGGGAGGCATCGTTCAGTTTGTTGTGCAAGCAGGAGGCTGGGCGAGGTGACCTCAAGTTTCCCTTCCAACCTGAGTTATCCTGTGATTCTGTGATTGTTCAAATCTGGCCTGTTCTAAATCTGGGATTCAGAGTTTGGTTCATCTTTAATTTAACCAATTTTAAACATAAATTAACATTTTGTTTGGGGTGGTGGAAATCAACTACTATCCTAAATATTCTAAGCTAAATCTTCCGCTAGTTTATGCAGAATGGATCATGCTTGAGTGAAGCATGACCAAAAGCCCAAGCCAAACTACTCAGAAGTAACTTTTCAAACTTCTCTGTGTTGGGAGGTAAATTGAGCCTTCCAAAAGCCATTTGGACCATATGGTACTTTGACAGTATGGCAATATATCAGTTTCACTGTGGAAGTCAGGAATATGGTCTACATACATGAAAACTTGGTAAAAGTTTGCAACATTTCACTTGAAAATAGCTTTGTGTTTTCTTAAGAATAATTGATTCCCTCTCCCTCCTCCTCACTGCTAATAACCGTACCATGCGAAACATGATATGGGTCGAGCTGCTGCTGGTTTTTGTTTGTTTTCTCTTGTCCTGTATATATACATTTTTTTCTTCTGTTGCTGGTCTTTTTTTCTGTAAGCATTTTCAGGATCGCGGGCACGGCTTCACCTCGGTGATACAATTTTGAATCCTCCCTCCCCAGCACTACGTAGGTAAATGTGAGGACACATCATGTTGCTATCTGAGCTTTAATTTCTTTGAAAATCCTGTTTGAATATCTTTAAGAAAGAAATGGAGGGCCATTATTCCTTTTACAGAATCCTTATCTGATTGGAACTTCGAGATAAGTTCTTTTTTTTTTTTTTTTTTTGTTGAAGAATGAATTAATACAGACGGTTCCAGAAGAAATAGAAGGTAGCTGAAACACTAACCAGGCTGTTCTGATGATCCAGAAGTACTTTTAGAAGGCCACATGGCTGGGCGACTTTTTCTCCCTTCTTCCCCAGACAGTTTGGCTTAAATAGTGTTTCAGGAAATCTTTTCATGCTAAACTTGTTTGGAGCCTCTCACTTCTGCTATTATTAAAGTAAATAAATGCCGTGTAATTGCCCTGGGGAGCACATATATGGGGAAAAGGTGATGCTGGGAATACTATGTATTGTGTAGGGCAACAAGAAAACCAGGTTGAACCTTACTTTTTTTCCCTTGGTTCCTCTTTTCCCCGTTGACTGCTTTATTTCCTGAGGTGCTGAAGATAAAACGCAGTCTGCCTCTTATGCAAGTCTGAAATCGGAGCTGGCATGTGGTTTGTTTCAGCCTGTCAAAGATGCAGTATGCTATATTCTGTTCAACAAGGCTGCTCAATACAGCATATGACTGTAAATCTTCTTTTTATGTACACTACAGCGGAGACCTTTGCCCCAAGTGATTTACCAGGTTTTATTAGCTTGTAAATGGACTGGCGATCAAGCTATTTTGGGAGGGGCTTAATCAGTCCAGAGAGAGAAGAAAAAGAAAGTTCTTAAAAAAAAAAAAAAACAAAAAACAAAAGTAGAACAAAGAAATAGAAACAGAGCAAAATTTTGGTTTTATTTCCTGATTGCTGTGAAAACTGTGAACACTTACTACTTGCAAAGTTGTATGCCAGGAGGTGATAACTGGAAATGTGAGTCAGGAAGCCCCTGTAGTCTGGAAGGCGGTGTTTTGTTTAATAGCTATTCTTTTTAAATTCCTGAAAGTTTTTACTGTCTAACTTTATACTACCATGTAATTCAAGCTAGGTCTTGGACTCATTTTTCAGCAGTAGTGGCAAACAAGAGCTAACAATGCTGCGTTTAGCTGCTTCTGAACATACACTTGACATGGCAGTTTGTGTATAATGTCAGAAAGAAAGAAAGAAGGAATTAGCATCTGTAAGCCTACATGAAGTTTCCATAGAAGACACACATCAAGCCAACACTGCTGAACACACAGTTTAGACACTTTTTAAAAATATATATTTAAGCCTTAAAGTCCTGTCAGTTACTGTATTTGTATTGCCAAGATTTAACTTGTATTGTATTGCTACTAAGTGTCAGCTATCTTCTGCCTAGATGTCATTTCAACCTAGATTTCTGAATAAAGCATTTTTTTGGAGGTTTAAGCCATGGAATTAACCCACTCTACACTGAATTTCCAAGCTATTAAGAAGCTTCATACAAATTAGTTTGGAAACATTGTGTCCAGCTTTTATCATTTGGACTGAAAACATCTCCCTGGGAGCACAGGGCATGTTTTTGGATCTCTACCGAGTGCTAAGGCTTAACTGGCCGACATAACATTAGTCGCTCCTTACAGTAAGTATCACAACTATTGCAGAGGCACACAGTCTAGAAGCTGCAGGTGTTGCTATTGATCCGTAAGATCCAACATGCACAGGCCAATCTATTGTGCTATAGTCAGCAAGAACAAGCCTGCAGTCCAGAAAAGCCCATGTTTGAACTCAGATAGTCTGGATATAGATTTTATGAAGAGTTTGCATGATATATACATATATTTATTTACTTATTTTTACTTTGCACAGTGAAAAAAATCTTAGAATGATTTAAAATCATACAGTATCCACGGAGGAACAGGATCTCAGACAAGCCCATCAGCATCCTAAGCAAGATGCTCCAATAAGCAGAAAATGCAAATGGATGTGATGAAACAGCAATGAATGAAGAGGAGGCTAGAAATGTTTCTTGAGGTCTTTTGTTAATTGTACTACAAAAGTGTGCAGATGTAAGTGCACGTATACATTTTGTATTGCATATACAGGTATATATATACACAAAGCAGTGGTTTGCGGTTTTTTATTTTACACATAAATATGAATGAAAAATGGTGGGAAAATCATAAGCAGTGGGTGAGGAGCTGTGAAAATAGAACAAAAATTATGGGATGGTTAATTTTAATGTTGTTCTCTATATAGATAGGATATAATATGAGCTATTTTGTAGGTTCTTGAGGAGGGTTTTTGCAGGTCTAAGTTAAATTATACTTTAAAATACAGCATTTGAGAGATGTCCAAATTCTAATCACATTTTAGAGTTCACTTCTTTGTTTAATCATCTGAAGTGAAATTTCAAGCAGTCACTCTGCAGTGCTTGGAGTAAGTGGGAAAAATGCTCTGCTCTTCCTTGCCTGCCCATCTTGTTATTTATAAGGCCCATACAAAAGATGTGAATTATGCTCTTACTGGGATGATTATAGTGAAATATCTACAGAAAAACCATAAAGATGAGGGCTATGTTACATGCTAGATATTCACATTACTTTTTGTGAAGGCTAAATGTGTTTAAAGTTAGTTCAAACTTAAAAATGCATCTTCAGATAATAGTTTGGGTGTTATGGGAATTATAGCTTAAAAGCCTGACTGTCAGTCATCTTCTTGCAATTAATTTATGGTCCTGTGTCCCTCGCCAGAGACCGTCTGCCATAAGGCAGCGGAAATGATGCAATTCTGACAAAAAGCACCACAAAATGGTGAGATGTTCACATCACGGTGTTGAAGATTGTGTCCTTCAAGAATTTTGGTAAAGAAAAAAAGGATATCATGATTTTAATAGGGATGTAATTTTAAATAAAGCCTTCAAGGTGATGTCAGCATAATGAAGTATCTCCTTTTTGAAATGACCTACAATGCTGGTATTTCTCTGACTGTAATATCAAAACAAGAGTTTCTTTACAATAAAGTCAGTTTTTGCTCTTCCTGCAATACTGAAGTAATAGCAACAGTCCAGCCAGCATCGATGCATGAAGGTTGGACACACAAGCACATTCATGTGCATATATATGTGTGTGTGTGTGTGTGTGTATGTGTATGTGTATATATATATGTGTGTGTGTGTGTGTGTGTGTGTGTGTATATGTGGGATTAGGGGGCAGGGTGTACACAGACACACATTAATGTAGAACAACCTAAGGTATATGTTTTATTCAACTATTTTCCTGGTGGTAAAATGACCATGGCAGAAGTAACTGGGTTGTTCATAGTATTAGTATCCTTGTAAAATATACATAGAAGTACCTTCTGTGTAGAATATGTAGTAAAACATATATCATTTATGAAATGGGATCAAGCACAAAAAATATAATAAAGCCTAGAAAAACTTCTAAATGTTTTCCTTTCTTAAAACTGAAAGGTGTGGGGGGAGGCTGGGTTTTTTTGTTTTTTAAGGGTGTTTGATGTCCTTGAATTTACCTTTGGCCACTACCTTGTTTCTAATCCTCTAAAACCTTTAATGGAGTCCTTGATAATTTTAAGTTATTAAACATTTTTGGAGGATTATGATTGCTACTACTAATTATACCATGAATATGTAATCAAATAGTCATCATATAATTGGGATCAGAATGTATAATCTTGGAAATGTTTGGAGTCGTGTAAAACTCACTGTATTTAATTGAAGTGGTTAGAAGGTTAGGAATAATATTTTAAAGGAGTGCTGGGAGACGAAGAGGAATTGAGCTACATTTATTTGTGTTCATATTTAGCTTAATTATTAAAGCCAAGTTTTGGATCAAGGAGAACATAAAATTCATGGCAACACAAAACTGGGTCTGAAAAGAAACGTTAGCTAATACCTGATTTTTAGAGTCACAGATTTTAACTAAATCAGGATATTTTTAAGACTAAACACTGAAATCATATTAGTGATATTATTGCTAAAATTATGCATAGTGGAATTACAGAGCGCAAATATTCTTGCTTACATGAATGCAGAAATTAATATTGCTTTCTGAGAATAAAAATTGTTCTGCAGAAATGTTTTGTTTGGTAGGAGGTTCTGAACTCGGCCCAGATTAATCCACAGATTTGTTGTCGTTCAGGAATAGTTTTTTACAGTTTGTAAAATGCACAGATTAAAAAGGTATCACACGTGAAGTGCAACAGCCCTTCAAACCATAGTGGCATTTTTGTTGCTTTTGTTAAGTGTCTATTATCACAGTTAAGGGTGCCATATTAGCACCAGCCACCAATTCCCCTTATCACTTAAATCTGATGTGTTAACTAGTTGTGGTTTTTTACCTTCCTTTTTTGGATCAGGTCATCTAAATTCTGGCTACCCCTTAAAATATCCTGAAAGACAGGGGACTTGCAGGTATTTGATGTTTCTTGCAGAATAGGGCTCTATCTTGTGTCTGAATAGCGAGTAGTGTAGAACCGAATCGAAAGTGCCAAAAAGCAAAACTTTTTGATTGATCTGTCAGAGAGGATAGTTTTGCTAATACAAGGCATTTAGAAGTCTTTGCACAAACGATGTGTATTTTGGCCAATCTAAATTTCTGTAGCTTTGCTCCATATGGTAAATCAGAAAACAGCAGGTCATTTTGAAGCAAAACAACCTAACCTTTTTCATATATGTCAGTAGCCTTCTTTGTCCTCCCATATCTACATCTGGAAACACGTATCAAAATTCAGCCTGCAGTTATGATACTGAATATGTATGACATGGCTGAATACAAAATTAAGTATAATTCAGCACTGGACAGCAATTTTGGGAAGATGAGTGAATCAGGTTAAAACTGTTCAATTTTTATGTTTGCCTGAAGCATGTATTTACATTAATTTTCCCAAAATGAAAGTCAATGTGATGACGATGATGATTATATTTCCTGTTTTACGTAGTGACACCAGAAAGTGACAGCATGAATGTGGCTATAAACAGATCACATCTTCTCCCCAGAAGAACCAATTAAAACATAACAGATTTCAGAATAAGTAACCTGTAGCTTTCAATCTTCTGTACATGATAAAAAGAAAAAAATCAAGCTTAAAGTCCTAGCACTTTTAAAATCCGAAATAGAAATAACTCTGACTCTCATCAAGAAAAATAAATATATTACAACCATTTCTAAGCCTCAGATGTTCTAGAATTCACGCTGTGAATCTAAAAGCATGAAATTCATTAGTCTCAACATTGTACATTCATAACTGGAGAATTCAGAAAAACCCCAAATGTTACAGGATTATGTGCTGTTTGTACATGAAAGACATCACCATCATACACCAAAGCCTGTGAAGAAGCATTGCAGTGAATATTTGAAAGGTTGAGTTGTTAGATGGTAGTCAGAGCTGGTTAGAAAAATTATCCTTGCACTGCTGATACACTGCAGGAGTGGTACTGTATTAATAAATAATCTATCCTAATAATATCAAGCTAATAAATGTTTGTACAGGATCATTATATATTGAGTTATACACATTGGTTGAATGGCATAACTATGTAGTTGCAAACTCAGTGATCACATTCTGGAAAAATTAACACTTCTGCAGTTTTTTATACCTGAATAGAGAGTGGAGTCCACAAGTAAATATTTTAACAAGTTATGCAACATTGTGGTAATAACTAGTGCACCTGCGGCAAAAAGAACAAAAACAAAAAAAGAAAAAATGAAAAACAGATTTGATTAATTCTACATTCAGTCTTATTATTTTCAAATATGGTACTATAAAATTAAACTTGACTGAGTTCTCAGCTGCTGTAAGTTAGTAGCTCCACCAAAGCCAATATAATCATATCAATTAACAATACCTATGACTCTGGGATCTTGAGTATTACGTGGCATGGATTTGTCATGGTTAGGTAGGCGTGGTTGGGTGGTGACGAGCCTCGCTGTCACAGGCAAATATTGGAAGGTACTGTGCACGTAGGGAATATTTGCAACAGGTACAGTAAAAGGCACAGACCACTGCCTTGCTCCTCTCACTCTATCCTCTGCACAGGTTCAGTTGTGGTCTCAGTTCTCAGACATGGTAGTGGCCAATTTTTGGATGGGCTCCCGTTTTTTATGATTTGTGCTGTTATAGTCAGATAAATACACTAACAGAAGAGGCAGTAATTTTTTTACAAGCATTTACATTTACGTTGCAAGCAAGTCAAGTGACTTCCACTAGATGGAACCAGCTTGGCTGCAGCATACTTGCATATGTAACATATTTATATGTGTGTGCATGTGTGTGCATGTATATACACACATACACACACTTATTTGTTTATTTATAACATATTTCTGCTACTGTGGGCAACCATGTCATGTGAACCCCACTGGAAATTCATCAGGCTACTCTGTAATAATATATGGGCCATTATGGTAAATAACCCATCTAGTTTTAACCTGGAACTGGACAGATTCATAAATGTGGTAGGGGTAGCACAGAAGTAATCACAGTGAGCTGTACTCTTACAACAGCCAAAGGTAAGTTTTGTTTTACCTCCATTACTAATGTCAGTGAGTTGTCTTCCCATTGTATGGATGAAATGGCTAGTATATGCTTCATTTGACAACAGTTAGGAGCTTTTTGGTGACCTTTGGGTGCCACATTCCAAAGAAAAAGAGTATCCTGTAATTTCAGATCTGAAAGGCTCCTGAAAACAAACCAAGCAACAGCAAGATTATTTTCCACCCCAAAGAATCTATGTAGCAATAATCAAAAAGTACAATGTATTTATGGAAAAATAGGAACTTTAGACCAAGCTCAGCCTTGTTGCAACTCAGATAAACTGGTCTCAGTGAGTTAACCTGCAGATAAATAAATGACATCCAGCTTACTTTCACACATAGGTTTTGTAAAGTTTATGTTTAGGACTGTGTAACTGTCGATGACACCATATGGCCGATAGAGATATGTACAGCTTGGTCCAGCTGGTGTAATAAATCAATTGGTACCTTATAATGGGCACATTCTAATCTATTTGATATGACTTTATAATTGTTCCCAATCTGTGAAAAATAATTTTGATTGAGCGCTATCATTATAAATTTACAATTAGAGCCTGATTTTTCTCTCACTTAAATAAGAGGACTGTTTGCCCTGCAGATTTGCTTGTTGAGAGCATTAGTACAGGGGTATGGAGCGATCTGTTGTTTTATTATCACAGTATCGTGACAAAAGAGGTTTTCCAGAACATATGAATGATCCCTCTCTCTCTTAAGGACTGTAGTGTATATTAGTTTATTACAGCATTAATAGAAATGCTATCGCCTAAAGAAATGGGAGACATTTCTGAAATAACTGTGATGTATTATTAATTAAGGAGCTGGATATGCCTGGGCTTGCCTCCAAACTATGAGAGTGCCCAAGGAAAGGGGGCTGGTGTCAGTGCTGGAGTTAAGCCAGGACCCACCAGGACTAAGTTGTGGTGACCGAAAGAGCCCCATACTATTTGTAATGGGAAGTCAGACCACAGTGAAAACTGAAGGCTGAATCCTCAATAGTATAAACATCTTATAATGTGGGGACCTCAGGCAGCACCACCAGTGTTCAGAAACCCCACTAACAAACACTGAGTTTGGAGCCACAGCTTGCTTGTTTTGGTGGACAAAATTCAGGTGTAGCACAAAACTATTTATTAAGTGCTATTATTCTAAACAGAAGTAAAGAAAATAACTTTAAAGTCTGAAATAAAAAAAGAAGTCCAACACTGGTCTTTGCCTTAGGTGTCTCTAAATTATTTTTTATAGCTGTAGTTTCTCAGTTTTGTTTTTGTGATGTACAAGTAAAATCACTGAGCTGTGACTTGTACCATTGTGAAATAAGGTAGTGTTTCAGTGCAATAGAGAGTACCGAATGGCTTTTGCTGCTCTAGTGTTGATACTGGTAAAATAACGTTGTCAGATTTATCATTTTGAAGAACAACTGATTTCAATTTGACTGAGATATTTCTAAGGCTTTTTCAGACGACGAAAATTTTCTTGTGATTTTTTTTTAACCTGAAAATATTCAGTATTCAAAATCAAAACTGCTTGTGGGAAAAGGTATGCCGTATTTGTCAAGATGGAGAGTTTGAATCAAAAGCAAAAGTGTTGAAGAGGGAAAGAGATAACTAGCTAAACTTTCTCCCTCTATCAAAACAGTCTTTGCTAGAGGCTGAAACAGACAGAGGAACTGTAGTACAATATAGTTCAAGTCCCTACTGCAAAAAGTATTTCCGTATTTGTTCAAGGTTGCATAACCCTAAGTGGGACAGAATAGCCAATGGATGGGTAATTAATTAGGTGGCCATCTTCATTATGTGATGGCATAGATCAAATCCTTAATTGGAGGGAGCAGGGCAGGGAATTAATTTCAGGACACTCATACAAATGGTTTACTCTGGTCCTGGGCTATCCTAAGGCTGATATATCTCTCTGTCATATTTCCCATAAAATGCTTCTAATGGGTCCTTGAATTGTTTCAGAATGAGACAACCTGTGAAATACCCAAAATCTTCACAAAGCAGCAAAATACACTCTCACTGTATCTGAAGCGACCTCAGGAACCCTTTGGAGGCTGCTCAGATGAAGCCAGGTACTGGCCAGTCGTGGTTCAGAGCAGGCTCTTCTGTGATTTAAGTTGTCAGTTAAGTCAGTTTTTTCAAGATTTTGTACAAGCTTTTGCTTTTTTGTTCCCATCTTTAAAGCAGATACATTTATAGGATGCTTTGCCAAATCTAGGGATATGTAGCCATATGTTTTTCTCTATGTTTTGGGGGATTTTTCAATCTGAGCAGGTATTCCTCTAATTCAACCTGTCATTCCAGGCTCTTTTCACTGCATCCTCCCTTCGAAACCGCACAAGCTTTATACCACAACTTTCAGCTGTATGAGCTGGACAGAAAGCATAGCTACTTGTGAACTCCATTGTGAACTGTCCACAGTATAAACAGTGCCAAGAGTATTCTCTATACAAAGTGCTCTATGACAATGCCAAATTTGTTGACATGCAAAATTTGAAAAATGGTCACAGCAATAAAAAATATGGCACCTGGTACACAACCATGTAAAGCTTCGTGTTGCAGTCCTGTTGATATGTCTGTGCTATTAGGTGAGTTTAGTCTAGACCTAAGTGTTCTCCATGGTGCTGTCTGATCCTTGTCTTTGGATACAGTGATACATCCTCTATTACTTGTATGATGTATTGACTATACGGTCCAGTTCATTAAAGCTTTCATGAATATTAATATCATCACTAATATATCACAGGCTTGAAATTACTTATTCTTTGTTAAGTACTGTGTTGTTTCATTTACTAAAATTGCATATGGCTTTGCAGTAATTATCTTAGAAATATCCCTTGTAATTTTAAGAGGCATGATCTCATTCTGAGTAATGGCACTTCTGACTTTGTCTTGAGTTTTGTCTGACATGCTGAAATGTCAGGGTCTTACTGAGACTATAACTAAAATGGTTGTGTAAATGCCTCATCCTCTTCACTTAGGAGTTTTCTGCTGTTCAGGTGCAGTGACCATATAATGCCAAATCTTTTCTGACAAGGCGGCGTATATTAAGTCATTCCATTTGTAGCTTTTCATTTTCTTCATTCTTCTCAGAGGAGTGAAACCATGCTATCAACACACTTGCTGGTCTTTTGAAGAGTATCAGTGTATTTATGGTTAAAAAGAACAAAAATAGTAGCTTGTTTTCTTTCATGCTTGTTTGAAGGGCTTTTCTAATTAAAAAGAAAAAAAAACAGGCTGTATACATTTTTCATCCACACATGTAATAAAAAGTGCTTTCTACTTAAACTGTACTACCTTGCAAATAGCAGTAAGATACCTAAGCAACTGTTAGATTCAAAACCAGGGAAACATCTAAAATAAGGATAAAGAGCACTGGATTTTCAAAAGTTACTTCGTCGATCTTAATATTTGTATCCTGGAATTGCTAACAGAATCAGGCAATTGGCAATCGGGTCTGGTTGCCAGATGACTGTGAAGGCAGTTCAGAACTTCAGCTAGCAAAAGTATATTGTGGAAGTTTGATTTCCGCCTTATAATTAGTCATGTCTTATGTAAGTGGTTGCATATCAGTAGCTTAAAAATGGACATCTTTTTATACTTCGCTTGATTGTTGCTAACTGAAATGACACAAAGTCGCAGAGTTTAAAAATATATACTAGACAACTGAAAAGTCGTCTGGTCTGTTGCTTTTACATAACCGCTAGATTTTTTCACAGAATAGTCTAGACAGTGGCAGAATGAAGTGAGGCAGCAGCCCACACACAACTTGGGGAGCAAATGCTTAAACAGGTTTCTCAGTTCTTCTCCCACCCGGAGATTTTGATAAGGTTAAAAAAATTCAGAGGCATCTTGAGTCCCTCCAAGCACAGGGTGGGACAGGGAGGAAAGTCTACAGATGAGCAACTCCATTACTCTGACCTTTGCTGATAAGAGCATGCTTTTGTGGACTCGCTGTGGGACACGGCAGAAAGGGAATAATGAAAGAGGTGGACACTAATCACTGTAAATCAGTCCTGGAGAAAAGCTATGTAGGTTGGACATAACGGGGAGGGATGTTCTCGTATACAGAGAAGAAGGATCAGCAGTCTTCCTGAAAAGAGGCGGGAAGTGGCTGGCTTGGGCCAAAACAAGGAGAAAGAAGCATGGAATTTCCCCTTTTCAGAGGTGAATCATCCTCCAGAGAGGCAGGGGGAAAAGCAATGCAGAGTGGGCTCAGACAGTGCACTGTCCAACAGACAACTCCTTTGGTCGTTGTTCAGCCCAGCTGGAAGGGAGAGCCTTCAGGACCATCAGAGCACATATCTTAGGTTGAAGAGAAAGACTACTGAGTTATTAGGATAAGGTTTTTCTGCAGTAAATAGGATACACAATAACATTTAGTACCAACAAACGAAAAAAATTGCTGGCTAACCCACTGATTTTCAGTTGCAAGATAGAAAAGCATGCAGATCTCTCAGGTGTTGTTTTGTTTTATTTTCCGCAAAACAGGGTGTGTGTATATACGTATATGTGTGTACACACACACACAATGTTGTGGTAGTAATAGGTATTTTTTAGACACAACCCGGCAGTGTGGCTTTTCAATGGACTGCTCTTTAAACCATTGAAGTTTTCCTCAGTAGTATGCAGTATTGTGCTCCTGACCAGTGCTTTAGAACATGTAAGGCCATAATTTAACAGGAGGTAATATAGTTAAAATTATACAGCATGTTACGCTGATGAACAATGTAATTTTGAAAAGGGAACTTCCAAAAATGTCACACCTGCAGCATATTATCAGCCAGTGGCCTGTCTGTAGGATAAAGATACTAAGGGCATGTCCATACTGCATAGCTCAGTTATCATTCCAAACACGTTAAAGAACAAATAGGCCGTTATGAGTCAAAAAACTTGGCTGATAGGGAATATAAAGTTTTCTTTAAGTACCTTTGTCTCAGGCTCTTAAGATTTAGTCTATGCGAAACTAAATGATTTATTGGTGATAAGAATATGCAGTAAGAGATTGAATAGAATTTTTTCAGTGGAGCTCCTCAGTCATTAATTTGGGGGCTGATCTTGTTTAATGTTTTCATTAGCGACCATGACATGATTTTCGGGGGTGTGCTAACATCACAAAGTTGGTGGGCTTTATTAGTCTGCAAAAGGCTGTGGAATTACTATAGGGAGAGCTGTACAGATGGCTGTGAGGACAGAAATAGGAATGGGGTAAAATTCTCTAATACAAATTTCACAGCATGTATTTGGGGATTAGCGGCAGAACTGCTATCGTCTGGGAGCTTAACCATGGAAAATGATGAGGAGAAGAAGCAACAGAAAGTAGTCGTGGGAGAATTATGTGTCATCAGTTCTCAGAATTTCTGCAGGGTTTTTTTTTTTTTGCGGGGGGAGAGGATTGGGGGGGGTTTGTTTGTTTGTTTATTTGTTTAATTTTCAGGTGAGATTCTAGAGGAGGCTTAAAAGACATTCTCACTATAATACTAATGTCAATAAGCTTCCCTCTGTGCCAGACAACTACTTCTCTCCAGTGTTTATGGCAGTTTCTTGAGGCAGGGGAATTAGAGATTCACTCCCACTTAAGAGTAGACTAGGGTTTCACCTTTGCAGGAGGGATGTGTGAGACACTAATATAAAAAGACATTATGGTGTATCATGAACCCCAGGATACAGCTTTCCCCTCAGAAGAAAGTAGAAGCTCTGCTTTGTGTAAAGTCCCCCAAGTTAGAAGATCTGAAACAAATTGCTAGTTTGTCATCTTTTTCTTTTTGCCATACAGTTAAAAAAAAAAAAAAATCTAGCACCACTCTACCAACAATCCCAGTATATAAAAACCCATAATTATTGGCCACAGTAAATCCACCTTTTGCTTTCATATTTTATTCTGTTTATTTGGAAGATGATTTGTATTGAAAAAAAGTCAGTCATTTTCCAAGCAGACTCATTCTTTCAATTCTCTATTGGTCTATGGGGTTTTGTGTTTTGAAAAGGATAACCGAGATCAGGACCCAAAAAACAGCCAACAGCAGCATTTTTGCATGTCATCTGAACTAATGAATTTCTCCATTAATCTTATATTTTAGCTGGCAGCTTTGGTACTTTTATTTATTTCAGTAGCAACTGAAATGCAGAGCTCCTGTGAGTCTGATCTGACAACCTTCACCACAAAGGCAGAGCTCCTGTTGTTAGACAACTGGACTTAATGATCACAGCAAGCAGGATTGAAATTTTATTGGTATGCTTCTGTGTGACTGTGACAGTGTTGACATTAAATCAAATTCAATTAGCAAGGGCTTGCTAATGAGTTATGGTGCTTTGCAAAGTAGAAAGGACAAAGCATTTTGCAATCTCCAGCCTGCAGACTAGTTACTCTCAGCGTTAACGGAGCAATAGCTTAAGGAACAACTGCAGGATTTTCTCCCTAGATTAATGTTAAAGAATGCTTTGCTAATGAATCCCTGAACAAATGTGTTGTGTGTTACTGGAGGAGGGGGGTGGCAGGAGAGAAATACAAGCAGCTTTTTTGTCCTCAAGTGCTCTCGAAGTGATTTATAAAACCATTATGGAGCATAGAAGGCATGGAAAACTGCATCAGCAGATGACAACATGGCTGAGCTGAGTATCGAAGTTGCAGAGGAAAATGTGCTCTGCGAGCTCCTAGAGCCAGCGCCGATGCCCTTTATGCCTCTCTGGTGGGCCTGGCACGTTTCAGGAGCACGTAGCAGGCAGCCCGCCGTGCGCTCAGTCCTGCAGCAGGCTGAGCAGCTGGCCCAGACCCAGCGGAGCACTTAGGCAGCCTCAGACTCGGAGGACATGGGCAGTGAAGCCTAGGGGACTATGCATCCTTTAAGTAAAAAGGCATGTGCAGATGCTTGGCCAAGGCTGCAGCACTCCGCATCTGCTGGGACTGGGCTCTGTCAAAGGAGCAGTTGAATAAACACTGCAGCTTTCCTTACGCTGCTTGCATCCGCTAAGGCTGGAGGGGACATGTACGGTCTGTATCGTGGGGGCTGCAGGACCCCCGGCTGCCTTGGTCTCTTCTCATCTATTGTTTGCCTCATAAACCTCTCTACACACTTAAGGTATCTTTAGCCTGAAAAGCATGCAAAAATCTGTTTCATAATACATGAATGAAAAATAGTTCACTATTTAAATTACAGACTAGCAATAAAGATAATAATTTCCCCTTTAAAAATCTTCTGACAAGTCTAACAATGAATTCTCAAGCAAGGTATATATGTGTCATTCAAATTGTATTGTCTTCCTGCTTCCTGCTATTGTATGACTATATCAATAGTAATTTATGATTATATTTTAATTTAACATTTTAAAGTATTTGAATTCCTACCAGGCATGACATCTCTCTTCGGTTTGCACACACACTCTTGGCATAAAGGTGTCTGTGTATAAAATCATTGTTTCATACTGATATCATACAACTCCAATGGCAATGGACTATAGCTTTATTAAATTTTAAAAATAGGGACTGAAAATTTCCCTCCAAAACTTGATATCTCGCTCAGAAAAATATTTCTGGAAAATTTTAACCAAAACCGTTCGGCCACTTCAAGCCAAAATGGAGGCTGGAGGACAGTATTTTGCTTTGCCCAAGCTGAACCCATGACCAAAAACTAAGCTGCATGTTACTGGATCACTGAGTCCTTCCAGTTTGCCCTGGATTGCCCGTGAGCCTACAGCCATATTCCTGTTGTGTTAGCAGGCACACATAACTCATTGCGTACGTGAGCTTTATGGTAGCTATAGGGATACCAGAGCAATGCTACATTTTCAAAATGTGTGAACAAATTGAAACTGAAGGAGCTGGTATCAGTTCAATCATCACTCAAAAAACCACTGTTTTTTGACCCATCGTTTTTTGATTTATCATTTCACTTCCTTCACTGACATATTCCTCTGAACTGAAGCCGTTCAAGAAATTCATGCCCCCATGCTGCAGCTCCCCTTCCCTGGCTTTGGTTAGTGGGGGCCATGATGGACACTGAGTCATCCAAATCATCGGACATATTAAAACAAATCTAGGGGCGGGGGCAGGGATATGGAAACCTTTTAATATCATCCTTTGGAACAAATCTTGATGGTTTGATATGAGTGGCCTGATTCTCAGACCTCGTTATCTTCTCATTACCATGGAGATTCACCTTGGAGGAAATACATTTTACACATGCTCGGTAGACACTTTCCAGAGCTTTGTAGCTTTATTTCTAGTAACTTCTATTTATGCTAGACATACGATGTGCGTGGAATAAGCAGGACTTTTCCTTGGAGTTGTCCAGGACTGGGAGCTTGTGATCCTATGGCCTCTCTTGAAATCATTCTCCGAAAACTGTGCCTCCCAAAGATGGGCTAATCTCAAAGATGAAGCCAGCTGAACTGAATGAAGACAGGGGGATCTCTTTTTATGTCCTTAGAGATTTTGCTTTTGTGTTTCTGTATTGTTTTCAAGATTCAGGAATTGTTTTCATTTTGCATTAGAATGAATCTCTCAAGATCTCTCATCTTTGCATGCAGTTGTGTGCAAATGCAGAGTGAAACATCTGTACGTGTGAAAACAAGGGGTGAGAGCTGAATCGTGAATTACTTGGTGGCTGGTAGCCTGACACTTTGGCTCAGCAGTCTGTGTCGCCGTACCGCCTGACTGACAGACTTGAAACAATCCCCTCTCACACTTCAGCCAAGTGTCTGTCTTATCTGAGAGACACCTTTTCCTTTTTTTTTTTTTTTTTTTTTTTTTTTCCTGTGTGGTCAGGAAATGTAAAACATCCTAAAAATAAGAAAACCCTCCTTGGAAACATTTCATCAAAACTTTTTGAAACTTTTCAGCAACTTTTCTCCTAAACAGCTGACAAATCAACATCTTCAGAGGATAAACCATTTAATTAAGAAAGCTTCCAAACAGGTCTATTTCTTTTAAAATAAACTCCCTGTTCCTTAGTTTTTCTCTTTAAAATTTGCGTATGAATACATGGGGAAGACGTGGTAAAATAAATGTATTGATATTTATGAAGCATTTGGATGCCAATGAACATCATTTAAAAAGCTCATGAGAAAATTAACAATTCTGTTTTTAGAGCAGTATTTGGTAGTGTATAGTAAATAAGACTCCAGGCCAAACATTGAACAGCCAGTAGAAAACAAACTATCGACTGGCTGCTTTTTCAATGAACACCATCCATCCTGTGGACTAAGTGAGGTAGGGTTCTATGGAGAAAATAGTATATAAACTTGTAATTAAGCATATGCACCAGAGAGAAGAATTAATTCTGGTATTTCTTAACTTTAGAGCCCTTGAGTATGCTACCCTAGTAAGGTTCTTTTAACTTATGTGTGTGCATTACACATCTGTAGCATGAATAGCAACACTGTCAGAACACGACATGGTTTGATGTGGTCCAACTATTCAATCAGAAACACTTGCAAAGTACAGTGTTTTGCTCTATCAGTGAATCAGATGATACTCTGCATTCTCCTGAAAAAAGCAAGACCAATGTAAGAGGAGACTGGAGCTCCAAAGCTTTAATTTCAACTCTGTTGTTAAATTGGTGGTTGCCTTTGGGCAAATCACTTAATCAGCCTCTCATCTTGGTTCTACGGTTGAGCCTAGAGTAATTCAATCAAAAACAAAGGGCTTGAACTGAATTTACATGACCACAACAGATCAAAATCTGTCCCTGAGAGTGCAATATGAAAGCTGGAGGAGGGTGTAATTATTATTTATTGTTTTATTTCAAACATAAAATTTTTAGTGTCCTCACGTAGAGTTTGTGTAATGCTTTTTAAGTGTTAACCTTTATTCAGGAAGTTTCCCATCCCCTCTACATGATGGTACAAAAAATTTTTTTCTGAGAGAAAGGAGTATTTTTTTGGTCTGTCAGGAGAATATGTGAAAGATACAATGTTGTTTTTAATACCTTCTGTTCTGTTGGTGGAATTTTGGGGGGTGAGTACATTGAATTAATGTAATGAGAACAATTTACTCTTTAATCTTTGCATCCTATCATCCTTGAACATGTTGCACTGGAACCTGAGATGCTGTATTTTATTCTCATATCGTGATTACTTTAGGGTTCTCCTTTAGACTTTGTGGAAAGTTATGTGTGGCCTGGGAGTTACATCCTACTTTGCACACAGTAGAGCCTTTTGTCTATGAAAGGGTCCCAGTGCAAGTGGAGTTTCACAATTATCCTGAAGGGAGACAACCCATCTAGTTGGTAGGTAACTCTTAAAATGACATAGCAATTCAAGTGGCAGACCCAGGAAGTGAACCCTTGTTTTGGCTCCCAGTTGCTTCTTCCAGCCCTAGCCACATCATTGCCTCATGAACATTAAAGGTCCAGAGAATAGCTTTAATTAAATCATAAATGATTAATTTGTTTTAGTCATCTCCTTGGAACAGTGGTGAGTAAGTACAAAGTGGATGATCCCGCAGAATGTTTTAATTGCAGTGAAAAGACTCTGGGTGAGCCTAAAGCAGCACCAATGAGAGAGAAGGCAAAAAAAGATGGGGCCAGATATGAGATGGCATGCAGACCCACGGTTAGGAGGTGGAAGCTCCTTCTTGGGAAAGCATATTGGAGCCATTTATAGAGGTAAGAGAATTAGAGAGGATTTTTCTCAGGGTAAAATCCTCTTGTAGTGAAGGATCAAGTTGCTGTAGTTAACCTGATATTAGGTAAACAGCAATGTGAGTAGCATTAATGAAGCAATTTTTCTTTCCTTATCCAAAACTAAAATGGATCTGCGATATAGCTGGATGACTAGATTCCAGCCAAGTAATTCTTTTTCCTTCTCTGCTTTGCTTTTTTGTACCTAAAACGTTAGTAATAAGTAGACAACTACTGTGAAATAAATTCAAGATAATAGATTTGTTTCATAATGAAGTAAAAGTGAGAAACTAACTGAGAGTGTAATTTCTTGTTTAAATGAAAATGCTTTTGAAATGTTTCTTTATCATGACCACTTTCTGAGGAAAGTCATTGATTCAGCTTAGTCCATATTCCAAAATGGAATTTTAAATTGCTGACTTCATTGTTAAATATTTTAGGATCTTAATCTGTTCCTGTTAGTTATGCGACCTATTCCTCTGTGAAAGAAAGGCTGCATTTCTACTTGTCCTTCTGCAAGATCAATAAACCTTTTAATATGAGAATACTGTGAATGGGGGGATGTGGTGGCATTTAAAATTTATTGGTCAATAGATCTATTTTATTATCACTGCTGAGGGCAGCTACTCTAATTTTCTCTGTCACGGTTGCTTCTATTCGAGAGCCACTGCGCGGAGGGATGCGTCCTGCTCCCCGCTGAGACCTGCAGGACTCAAGGCAGGAGGAGACCCTCTCTGGGCACTTGAAGCTGAAGTGGTGTGCAGGGATTTTCCTGCAGAGTTGTGGGTGAGGTAGGATTTGGCCACAGTCGTTACTGTGTAAAGTAACGCAGTATTAGCCTGTGTTCAAAACTGATATGGAACAGTTACAGGCATTTTAGATGCTGTCTCTTCTACAGTTTTGTATAGCCATTTCTTCACGTGACAGTGGGAACACCACAGTGACTTTAGTATTGCCTCAGGATCTTGGAAGTGTGATATACTAGTTTACTGAAAACTTCGCAGAACATTGGTCTGAAAAGTTTGCAAGTGCTGCCAGGGCAAGAGGTGAAACCAGGAGAGTCTATTTCTCCTTGCCCATCTCCCTGTCAGGAAAGCAATAGTTAGGTAAAAGTGCCACTCTGCTTCAGTTTTGCCAGCATTTTCAGATTCAGACTGTTCTTCCTTAGACTGGAAAAAGAGCGAGTTAAATAACATCTTGAGGTGCGTTGAGACTGATCTGAAAAGTTGAGGAAGAATGTGATTAAATCCATAATGGCAGCTTGACCCCATTTGCCTACTCGTGTAGGCATGGCTGAGCCCACCCTTTGGTAAGTGAGTGTTCAGTGAAGTTGTTTCTCCAGGAGTTATTAAAATTTATCACCAATAAAATATTAATTGTACAAATACTAGGAATACTCAAGATTCACTCTACCTTGGAAATTAGGCAGTGGTTTTGTTGGTATTTACTCTTTAGAATGGCAAAAAGCCCTGGATATTGCAAACTGTTTGGGTTTTTATTTTAATTAACTGTGTTCATCACTGAGTGGTTCTTAAATCTTTTTATTGAAATAAGAAAAATGTGATGAGATCTGTTCAAAAGTGAGTTGTGTGGTCTTCTGTTCTTTCTGAAATGTATGGGTTCGGATTTTTCACCATAAGAAATAGCTGAGAAGTGATATTGTAAAGGAATAATGGACTGATTAAATTTCAGGGGGTTTTTTCTTGACTTGTTCTAATATCACTAGGAATATGCTGTGTCATTACCATTCCAACTTCCCTCTGTTTTTTTAATTTTGTTCTTGTTTGGACGGCTTTTGTTTGCTTACCTCTTTGTATGTAGGTCAACCTTCAGTGCAATTAATTTATTAAAGTGTTAACTTGAGTTAGATTACTTGGCCAGTTTAGAATAAAGTAGGTTGGTTGTTCGGGGATTTTGTTTTGTTGCTATTACCTGATAGCAACTTACAGACTTTGTAAAATAAATGGATGATGCTGCGTTTTACTTGTGAAATCTTCCTGAAGAGAGATGTGGCCAAAGGTCAGGATGGTATCAGGCAGGCATAGATTCTTTACATCCCACTACCCTTTATTTGACTATACCCTTTATTTATTTATCGAAGGGAGATTAGCCTAATTTTCATCAGATTTTGATGAAAAACCAAAATACAATTTTTACCAATGTCCTACTAATGACTCTAGAGGAGCAGTACCTAATTTGTAAACAAGAATCAGGCTTGCTGCCTGATACCAAAATGCACATTTATTGTGCATACCTGGTGGCCTATAAGTTAAAATTTTGGTAGGAAACAATTCGTATGTAGCCAGTTAGCAGATTTGAATATGTAGTCAATGTGATTTACAGACATACTGATGTGTGTTTACACTTTCATGTGTTAAAATCCACTTTTTATAAATAAGCGCCCATGACTGCCAGTAGAGATCAAACACACTAGCTGGTTTTTGCACCTTTGGAGATATTTCCTGATTTATCTATGAACCTGAGTGGATGTCGTGGCTTGGTACTTTTTGTTATATATGTTGTTACAATTTTAAACCACACCTAACAGGTACGAAGAAATAAAAAGGCATGCCTGTGATTGTGCAGCTGGTACTCTACTATTTAGTTGAGTGACTTCTGTTTTTAACATTTAATTAGCCATGCTTTTGCAGAAGGCATAAGACACAGTTCTTCTGCAATATGTGGTTTGTCCTCCTTTCTGAGGCAAATAAATAAAGAATGGGCTATCTTTGAAATGTACCGTCCGCAAAGTCTTTGTATTTTTTAAATACTTGTACAGAGGATCTAAGTATAACAGAGGGGGAGGAAAAAGTCTTTCATCTTTTACTGCTTGGATCAGTATTCCTTGCTGATACATTTTTTAAGGATTAAAACAAACTCATCCTCACCAGATTGGAGTCTTCTGCCATGCACTGTGGGCTTTAATTAATTCTCTACCGAGAAGAAGCCTAGGGGGGCATACCAGAAAAAAAGAACCTTCTAGTTAGGGCTGAGGCTGTGTAGAAAAGACTCTTCTGGTTGCTACTGCTGTTACTAAATTTCACAAGCACTCCACAGTTTATTTTGTCACTGTTCAAATGCAACACATTTTGTTAGCCCTCAGTGTTGTCATGGCTATGTATTTTAACTAAAAAAGAGAGAAAATCATTTATTTCGTTTTGAAGGCTTCCCAGACTCAGCTTGAACAGAATTGCTTACCAAGTTCTAGCCACGTTTGACCTATCTTGGTGAAACTGCTATGTTAGTTAAGCATTTGATGTTTGTATTTTTGATATCAGGAGCTTCACTGCAGGTCAAGAGATCGTTATTGCTATTAGGATATATTAAAACTAGATAGTGCATGGCTGATTCAGGTAACTGAAGGACAGAGCTGTATGCAGATATTTGATCTCTGTATGTTGACTATGTAAATATTGGGAATTTCAAGTCAGAAGGTGGGAAGGAGACATGCTTGTAACAGAGGATGTCACCAGGACTTTGAAAGCTCCTGTTTTAAAAGAAGTGCTAAAGGTGATAATATATGGGACCAAGAGACCCAGTGGGTCCCTGTGGCTATTTCATTTTACAAAGCTAGCAGTGACAAACAAAATCTCTCCTTTTGCTTTTAAATAGAATCCGTTCGGAATGATAATTATTCAGAGAAACTGTAAATGTGGAGCTTCAATGTTATTTTTAGGTAGTTGTTTCAGTGAAAAGCTGAACTTCAGTGAAGTTTTGTGTATTGACATTGGCAAGAGTAGCTAATACTACTAAGATTTGTTGCATTGTAAAAGATTAAGGATGGTAGGAGCTACCCTTTAGCAAGGGAAAGCATGCTGAATAATATAATATCTGTGCATTACTTCTTAGTATTTGGCACACATCTATGGGCTGGGGGGGAAGGATAAAGCAGTTGTAGCCTCACCATTAGCATTTTGCAGCACAATAAATGCTCCGCCTTCAGGGCATCTGACTTGAAATAGCTGGACCTTATAAAACACTCATGGTCAAATTTTGTTCATCAAGTGATTCATATATACACTGTCGTACAATCTAAGCCAGTCAATTGAAATTCCTTAATAAGGCAATTTGATTAATTCACCAGACTTTAGAGCTCTTTAGTAGACTCCATTTAAAACTAATGCCAAGATACAGGCAATTTGTAGACACATACATTTACACCGTCAGAATTGATGCTCCCTTGCTCCCCAGCCTGAAGGCAGTGATCATTTACTGCATAGAGGAAACAAAATCTTTGTGGTTTCTAAGCAGAATTTCACTGACACAAAGAGAAGAAACAGCTTCAGATTCACACCTTAGTTATAAAGAAAATATTTACACCCTGTGAAGCAGTAGTGATTATTTCCACAGGAAGAAAATATAAAAGAGAAAATGTTACTTCGAATATATGGGCATAACATTTATTCATGAATGAGTAACATAGCTGAGAGCTGAGTTCATAACAGAAAAAAATTATAGGCAGATATGTCGTGCAGAGTAGAGAAAAAAAATTTGCTTGTAAATCAGGACAGAAATTGCCTGAAATAAAAAAAAAGTTAATGCATACTGACAAATGTATGAAACTAAGACAAACTTTTTCCACGAAGAAATGACAGTATCTTGTCATGCAAAGGAAGCATTTCAGTCTTCATCTTGAAAGAATATCTCTGTATTGGAATTTCTTAAATAATGATGAAGTTAAATGAAATATTTTATTTGAGGTCAAATGATGCATTTTGGTGATTAAAAAACATTTTGCCCTTTTTGCAGAGAAAAAAAAAGATTTCTAAAATTTTTAAATCCTGAACTGACCTGCAACTATTTTTGATGATGTTCTGGTTTAGCCAGCAAGCCAAAAATCAATTATTTGCTCCCCACCTCTCCCAACCTCCAAAATGTATGCAGGAATGAAATAGAAGGGAATCTCTCCTATCCTTGTTCTTAGAGCCAAGAAGGAAGGAGCCTTTATCCCTTCTCATAGCTAGCTATAGGCTGGCATTTGTTAGCATTGTTAGCTAAAGGAATCTGCCATGCTATTGTTAAATCAGAAGGTTGAGGGGTTTGTGTGTGTGTTTTTATAGAAATATGTATGTGTGTATATTTACAGTTTTATATTTAAAGATATACTTTTTTCATCTATTTTTTTATAACCTGTTTTTAATGAATTGTTTATGTGTTGCTGCTCTTCCTTTTGGAGCACATTACTACTGACTATCAGGCAAAGGGCAGACTGTGTTAAATAAATTCTATTTGATCCCTCTGGGTATTTCATCGTCCAACAGTGAGACATGAAATACTTTTTCTGAGCTTTTTCTCTCTGCCCATAGTTTGTATATCGGGGTTTTGGGAAAGCCGCTGCGCAGCCTTGAGGATGCCCAGGTGAGTGCTCAGGGCTCAAGGTGCACAAGGCATCACCGTGCTCTCAGGCCCTTCTTTCCTGCCGCTTCTCCCAAATCCATAGCCAGCAATGAGAATAGGACACCAAAAATCATCCAGATCCGTCCTCTAAATTCCTAGATTACTAGAAAGAATTATTTATAGGAGATGCGTGCCTCTGGGGAGAGATACGAAGGTACTCTTTCAAAAAGTCCTTGATGTGACTAGGGTTTGCGTTTAATCTTGCCAAGTGCTTATAGTATGTAAAACATTGAGGGGGTGGCAGTTGCGTGCTGTCTGAAAAAAACTCATAAAGATCACCTTGAATATCACTACAGCAATGGGATAGTGTACACATTATCAAAGTCTGAACATTACTGAACACCGTACTTTGTACTTTAACAGAGACCACTTGATCAACACAATCCTGTAAGGTTATCTAAATCTGTCAAAGTACAAGGCCAGTGAAGAATATATTTCTCTGTAGTTATCATCTCGTTCACATCGCCATATTTCTCTCCTGGGAGTTCTGGTTCTTCGAAGGAAATTTTAAAATGCATAAGGTGGTTTAGCCAAACTCATGGTGACCTGTGTTTGACTTCCATCACTGCTTCCACGCTACACTAGGGTAAAGAAATATCATGGGAAATGTCCATGCTCCTGAGTCATGCTGTTGTCAACAGAGATTTTTCTTCCTTATATACTGTTAAAGATATCCATGCATTTTTAACGTACTTAAAAAGTAAAATAGCCTAAACGGAAGCTTTGACTCTGGAGTTTGGATCATAAGGTTTGCTTATGAGTCAGAGTCTCTGAGGAAGGGTGTATGCACCCGTAAGTACGACTCATTTTCTCAGTCGTAAACATATACTAAACTCAGCACCAAACCTTGTCTTACCTATGCTCTTTGGCTACTGCAGCTAACCAGTACCATAATATTGAAATACGTATTTCATATAATATTCATTCAGTAGTCATATTGAAATACATAAGTTTACATGCTTAGTACTGAAACATGATTGCACTTTTTCTTTGAGAAAAGAAAAAAGTTGCAATCATGCAATTGCACTTTTTCTTTTAAAAAAGAAAAAAGTTAATATTTAGTGTAAATAGATAGTTCCTAAACAGTGTTCTAAAAGCACCTTGCAACTTCTGCATCTCATTTTTCACAGAAGTCATTTGGATGAAAAAGTATAAATATACATGTAGTTTGTATAGAACTAAAATTAATTGTTTAAGCCTTTTCTCAAGTCTTTTCTTGAGCCTTTCTGTTTCATTGAAAGAGAGTCTCTGGTAATTATATCTCATTTCCATATTCTTCTCTCAATTAGGACTGAAATCTTACAGACTAAAGATAGTGTCTTTTAAAAAGGACAGGGTATTGTTCATTCATTCATTCACTCAGTGCAAATTGCAGGTTGTAATCCTTTTTTTTTTTTTTTTTTTTAATATTGTCCTCTATCTTATTTCTCCCCCACTATGGATTTGGTAACATTTCTTCCTTGTCTTCTGGATTGTCCTTCAAAATCTGCATAGCCCTTAAACTCCTCCTCTTCACAAGGGTATTTCTATGTGAAACATGTATAAGATTTGATAAAATATCACTCAAAACTAAATGGTGGCTTGATTATTTTGATATAATTGCAAAGCAATTTAAATTAGAATGCTTACCCTTGAGAACTTTCTACTGTCAATGAACCATTTTAGGAGGTTCTTTGGGGGAAAAAAAAGTGTAATAACTTTGTATAAAAAAAACTTCGACAAATCTCTTCTGTTGTTCAGGTACTATGAACTTTCTGGTTCTTTCCAAGTTTCTGAGTGCCTAAATGCCACCAGACAGGCTTTTCTTGCCATACTTCTGGCTATTGTGGAAATGAAAAATTAAAAATGCTCACTTGAACCTTTTCCTTACACCATGTCAGCAGGTTGTGGTCCTTGTGGGGTCATCATTAACACCAACCAGTCAATTTCTCCCTCTCCCATAAGTTGACTTAATTGGGTGATGATTTTAATTACCATTTTTTCCCTATGCATTTGCTCTTTCAGACTGATCTGTACATTTCCCTTTGGGCCATGTTCTGGTTTGGAATCTATGCAGTTGCTATTCCATATAATATATGCTGGGGCAAGGGGATGTCATTAATACTGGCATGATTGGTTTTACTTTTTGAATAGTAGAGGAGACACAGCAAACAGCTATACCCCTCTCTATGCTTATTAATGGTTAGGTTCTGTTGTGGTATCTTTCCTCAGGCTCAATGGCGCATTATTTCGTGCATAGTCCCTTGAGCGTCAATGCTCAAATCAAGTTTTGGCATCAGTCACTTGCACTTTAGGGAAATAATTTGTTTCTAAACTCTATGCATGGAGATTTCAAACACTATAATAAGATAGGTAGGACCATGGAAGCAGCTGGTGCGGTAGAAAGCAGTGGTGCTGTGTCACCACAGTCAAACTGATCTTATGTCAGCTGTCTTTTTATTGGTAGCTAAATATACGCATTTTTCAAACTTTTGCTCAACAGCTTAGTGTATCATCAACACCAGTTACACAATCCCGTCTCACATAAATGAAGAGTATCTCCATGGATTCATTCCCTTAGGGTCAATTTTCTGTATTGGTCAGATGCCAGATAACTCCTGTGAACATTAGACACACATTCCATGTGATGAAGCCCTTCACTTACGCTTCATCCGGGCGTGCTGGTTTGGAGCACGCCCCTTCAGCTCAGTGCAACTTCTGTCTCCCATTGCAGGAGATTTTCCCTTTGCTCTGTTGTTCCAGCTAAGAAAAACTCTTATGCAGTGCTGTTCCTCCTGCTTCTTCACGATCGCTGCTCACAGCTGAGCTTATATTTTGAAAAATAATGGATTAGTTGAAAAGTAGTTATTTCTTTGCATGTGGTGTTTAATTTTATAATCCAGTGTAATATGGTGTCATAAATTTGCCTGGTTCGTTAGTAATATTGGTGGCGAGTGACTGTCCAAATGCACAAAAAGCCTGTTTCAAAATGTGTGTTAAGACAATACTTACTCCTTTGTTCTGATGGATCCATATGTAAGAATATGACTATGAACACGGTTGTCCTTCGCCTGTGCTCTAAGCTCGTACAAGCAGTTCTTAAGCTCTGAAAATGTATCAGTTCAATTTGTTCTGCCATTCAGAGCTGCCAGATCTTCGATCCACAAAGTGGATGGTTATCTTTAAGTCAGAAATAGATGATGTTAGTACGACATCACAAGCTCCAAACAGTGTGACCAGCATACGTTTCCAGGTCGTACACGGTGTAGGAACTGCCTCCATAGCTTGTGTTCCTTTCGTGTCTTCCGTGATCACATTTACAGAGTGTAAGTTTGATGTTTATCTAATGGAGGATTTTACACACAGGGTTTCCATGGAGGCATGAGGTATACCCCTTAACGAAGAGCTAAGGCACATCAAAAATAGAAATTTCTTGTGTGCCAAGCCAGCAAAGCATAATTTGTCTAATTTACATAACTAACCTATACTGGATGCTGGTTGAATTAGCTCTTAAATGTTACATGTTATATTTGTCAGGGATGATAAACTGCTTGTAGATGTGAATGTGAGGTATTCATCTTTTGGGGGTCTGGAGTACTTTGGACACCCAGCATTATGTCTTAGAGCATTGAATTTTGTATCTGGATCTCCAAGTGGGCTGAAAAGCACATACAACCACATGTAGGCTGACAGCTTCCTATTATCAATGTATTTGAAGAAACAGCTACTTCAGATATGTAATATTTGAAGCACAGAAATGGGCTCTGACATAGTCTTTTGAGAAATTATTAGGCACATAGAAAGGGTACCGCTGACAATTTGAATTTATATAGATACTGGTACCTTAGTTGTGTTCTAATATTGTCATAAGCTTAAAATAAACCTGCTATTATGTCTCCATACATAATAACCTTCAAAAATAGCTTCTAGAGCTAAACTCTAGAAACAGGAGAAGAGGAAACAGCAGTGGAAAACTAGCCTATCACAAGGACCGTCCAGCCTTGCAAATCATTTATAACTGATCGGCTAATATCAGCTTTCAGTTGTATTGCCCAAAGTGATACTGTGTAAAGTGCTAACGGTGTTGTATTGCTTAAATGAAGTTTGGGCTTGATCTCTAATGTGTGATTTGGGATCTCAAACAGAACTTGTATCCTCCTCAAAGGAAAGGCACAGCAAAATAAAAAAACAAAGGAAATAGTGAGAGACAGCCACCCACCACTAGTGATCAAAATAACCATCAATGAGAAATGCAGATTTTGCTTTTCAGTAATGTTAGTCATAATGATAAAGACTGCATAAAGTTTAACAGATCACAGAAGTCTAACCTGGTTTTTGCTACTTCAGAATGGTGTATTTTAAAGAAGATCAACTTCCTGCTGTAACAGAAAATACAATTTTAAAATTGTGTCTAAATACATTTTTTCCTGGGTGCATCAAGATTAATATAGAAGATTGATTTACTCAGCAGTTAATTCTGGAGAATGCTTTCTCTACATTCACTGAAGATGAAAAGAGAATAGCACAGGTGTAATAAAGCCTCTCTAGATCTGTATGTACCTAGATGAATGTTTTAAAGTCTTGAGGGACACCCGTTTGTCCTCTGAGTCTTCATTCCAATTTTTTTAATAAATTCTGTACTCTTAATTTTCTTTTTGTTTCAAATGCATTGGAAAAATTCAGAAAATAACATTGGAAGCTTTCTAACAAGACTTTCTGATTCCATTGTGCATTCAAATTGCATAGCTGCTTCAGTCAGAAAGAAAGATAGTATTTACCTGGGTTTGTTTTAATTCTTTATGCTGTTGTTAGACTTGTAAGAGCCAGATCAACTGAGAGAGAGTAAATTGAGTTCTGTTTCTTTTTGTGCATTAACAAGTTTTATTTCAGATAATTATAACCCCTGAGACACAGAATTTGCACTTTGTATGTCACTGAAGATAACACAGAAGAGAGTGGAGTTGGAAATGAAGGTAATTTTTCTGGACAACTCTTATTGCCCTAGCTGTAGGATGAGAAAGAGTCTGCCTGACTCTCAGGCCACAGGCTGAGTTTTCAGGGCCTACAATTAGGAGAAAAATAAATAAATAAAAACAGAAATAATGTCTCTTATAGAAGCAATTTGCTTTGAAAAGGCAAAAATGGATTTTTTGATGCAGTTTTTCTGCACAGTTTTCCAGAGAGCCCTATCAATGGACATATAAAGTGCCTAAGGTAAATATTCCCAGCATCCCATGACAAGCCATGCTACATTCAACTAGATGGGAGGTGGCTTAGAACATTACACTGTTTCTGATGTTTTGCATTTCCCTTTGTATTTCCCAAATCTCTTGTCTTTCTGAAATCATCCTCTGTGGGAAAATAAATAGAAATATCTGCAAAAGACTTAGGGGGTTAGCTTTCTGGCCAGCACCTATGCAACTAAGCCACCACAGATTTGCAGGCACAAATAGGATTGTTCTGTGCATCGCACAGAAGGATTTTGCAGGGCTGTTGCTACTAGCTGTGCTAAGCTTCCCAATTTAGGCATGGACACCTGGCCAGCAAAGGAACGATACAGCTCACATAGAGGTACAGTAGCTGAAAAGCTTACCAAGAAGCTCAGAGATGACTCCGTTAGTGTAGAAGTGCATGTTGAAGAAAATACTGAGCCCAGGGCTTCATCTGGAGATTAATGGAAATGTAATCCAGTAGGATTCAATGGAAAAATATGCTTAAATACGATATTTTCTTTGAAGAGTGTCTGGGGTGAGATTTTTATCTTTGTGCATCAACATTGTCCCTAGATAAAAAAAAATTAGTCCTCCCTTCTTTCTGCTCTGCAGGTACTTTACCCACTTGCCTTCTTTCTTGAAAAGACTTCTGCACCCTCTTGCAAAGAAGAGCTCAAAGCCACTGGTCTTCCCCTCCCTTACTTCCTCCAGCTCCTGGCTTCATGATGACAGGGCCTATTTGGATGCTCACTGTTAGTCATTTGCTTAAATCTCTGAGTAAACTGGTTCTTTATTAATCTTAAAATGGTTAAAATTAACAACATCCTTTTCAAAAAAGGTCTTTGTGTTAAGCATTGGAAACAAAGAATAGGTGCTGTCTGTGGGAATCTGGATTCAAGTTACAACTTTCTCTCTTCTTAGACATAAGGTAAAATTTCCAAATCCTGGAATGGAAGAAAGCTTTTCCAGCTCTAGGAAATTAGATGGTTAGGCTCTGAATGAGATGGTAAGGGTCCCATTTTAGACTGCTGGAGCATGCTAAGTAACTTACAGAAGGGATTTGTGTTCAGATCCCTTAGGCAACAAGAACCGTTTATTCTGGAAGAGTGCCACAGTCGCTAACTGATATAATGGGTAAAAGGGGATGCCAGCATCTCCATTTCCTTGCTGATTCTGCATTGAGATCCATGAACATTTGATCATTTTCTTAAGGAGAATTTATTGTTTCTGGCTCCAAAAAGTTTTCTTACAGTAAGCAAACTCCTGGAAAAACCTAGAGTAAAGAAGATCATCAGGTTTTGTGCATTTCCCTTAGAGACTTTAACAGTAATAGTAATAGTGATTGTAGTAATAGTAATAATGTTTTGATTTTGTCTTGCTGACTATAGACAGTCTTACTGATTGTTTGGACCTCTGGGACTGAATTCAATTCTCTTCCATCTCTAATGCAGTGAAAAAACTAATACAGATATAACAGGAGAAAGAATTTTACAGGTGTCTTTAGATACACAGTTTTCAAGCATGTAGGTGATTTAGGTTTCATACTGCAGTTTCCATTTCCAAAAGTAACTGAGGAAATTGAGGCTATAGGTCTCAGTGACTTCCAACAAGAGTTAAGCTTGTCTACTCAGATTCTTAAAAATACTTTGGCAACTAGTTCCCACTAAAACGCCTGGGAGTGGATCTCCTATTGAATGTTTTATGCCACTTTTGAAAAGCAATGCCTCTAAAATTACCAGGAAGTTTTTAAACATTCTGTCATGTACACTGAATGTGTTACTCTATCTGCACTCTTAGGTAGTGAAAAATTAAGCAGCCCACAGGAACAAAAGTTACCCAAATAAATAGTAAAAATTCGATGTATTTTGATTGGTTGATCTATAATAAAAATCAAGAACACTTAGGAAGAATAACAAGATATCAACTGCTCAAAAAGAATATGGACATTTGGTATGAGTTATGCATAAGTTAACAGTTGCCATCAGAAAGCATTCACAGTGTGTAATTGTTTGTCTACAGTCCAAATGCCTTATCAGAAGAAATGTGCAGGGCTTCTTTTACATCCACACACTTCAAAAGCGAAAGGCCATCACTTGAAATAAGCATTCTCAAAGTACATGAGGAGATGTAGGAAAGTGTTTGGAACACTTGGGATGCAGTATTTGAAATTTACTCATTTACATGCATTACCTAACAGTATTTTCCAGTGTGTCTGACGTTGAAGGTCATTCTGCTGTAACAGTGTTGTTTTCAACAGGAAGAGCTAAATTTATACTGTATTTGACAATAAATCAGAGATATATTTTGCAATTAACATAGACATTTAATGCCTGAGGGTAGTTGAGGCTAGTCATAATAATTAAGGCAACTGAAAAAAATGAATTATTCTTGTTAATCCTATATAAATCCCAATTGGTTGTATTAAGTTACTTTTCAAAATTTTACTTCTCAGATTCATCTGAAAAATATTCCAGTAGCCCTTGATTATCATAAACTTTATGCTTAGATTATTTCATTTTTTCTTTTTTTTTATCAGGTGTTTGAGTGATTTCGCTTCGTGGAAAGGTGAATCTCACTCACCAAAGATGTTCTCTATAAAGTAAACTGTGCATGCAACTAATTAGTTCATATTTCTCATTACTTTTAACCTCTGGGGACCTGCACAGTTGAAATATCTTGAATCATTGCATGGCAGTTTTAGCTACTTACAAGGCAGGACATTTTTCTTGAATATGTCAGTAACTGCTATTTAAATGTCACATAAATGCAGTTATTTTCTAGAAAACAGTTATTCTATTGATTTATTCACATTGTTTTGAAGTTTCTATAAAGAAAAGAGATTAACTAAGGTATTAGCTTTGAAAAAGAAAAGGTCAACCGAATGGCAATTAGCAAAATGTAGCATGACTGTTACCTCAAAATCCCTAGTTAACTGTTTATTTGAGTCTGTGTAGCAAATACTCCTTTCCCAGTGATTGGTAGAAATTGTCTTTCACAACATTTGATGTGTGTCTTTATTTATGGTTTTCATGAACAGCTTTTAATTCAAAGCAAAAGATATTTGGAGACTAAATGAGTTCTGTTATAGAGGGTTATATCATGAGCCTTTCCAATACATTTTGACTACTAAAGCACAGCAGGTAGATGCTAATGGCCTTGCAATTCTGACCTCTTCCAATATTCTGTTGTTTTTCTCCTGGGTGTTGGTGGCCTTGTGTGTCAGAAAATGTCATTGGAAAATGTTTACCAAAAACACTTTCTGAAACAGTTCCACGTTGCAAGAGCTGAACTGTGACACTGTAGTTACTCGGTATGAACAACAAAAGAATTTCCATTGCTGAGAATTTTTCAGAAGTTTGGAAAAAACTTTGCAAGAAAAGATCCCAGCAGGCAATGTGGCAAGCTGGCGAGAGTGACCAGCATATAGGGCAAGTGAGCAAGTATGAGTCATTGGCACGGTGGTCAATAGGCAATAGAAATCGCTGACCCCTGCAGTAGACACCTACTGGATACACTTTCAAGACTGAACTTGGTGCTTTGAGTTTGAGGTGTTTGGGCAGTAACAAAGCAGACTGAGTGTCCCATTTGTTGGTTCTGGCTCCAGGGAAGAAAGTGAGATTTGAAAGAAAGAATTCATGCGTTCAGTTTCTCCTGAAGAGAAAGTTTTTTATGCATGTCTTTGTAAGATCTGAGAAAAGTTTCATGAAAGGAGGTGGCAAATAGGATTTGAACATACGATGAGGAGTTAAAGTGTTGGGAGATTGGCAGAAAGGCATCTTAAGCTGGCTTTTGAGAAAGAGGACTGAGCAGCAAACAAGAGTGCTGAATGCATTTGTTCTGAAGTCAGTGAGGAAGAGGAGAGAGAAAAGGCAAACGAAGAGGAGCCCTAATCCCAGAATTGTCCCCTAGCCACCCATAGGCATGATGAAGGAAGAAAGGATTCAAATTCTCCAAAGGCATAAATTGGAGAAACATGTAACCCATACCTTTTGTAGGAAGTCGAGCGGTCAAAACTTGTCATCTTTTGAGATACCCAGTACCATACAGTGGTTTAATTACGTACACCCTGCTAGGAATAACAGTGGAGACCTATAAGAAGTGGAGATCATCTTAATAGCTGTTCTCACTTCTGGGCAGATGTTTCCTTCAACAGCCCAATGCCTATGATGCTACCAGGAATATATTTAGGTGCATCACTTTGGCAAAAGGTTTTGAAATTTCGTCAAGGCACATAATCAAAACGTGCTCAAGTAAATCTATCACCGTGGACCAGGATGACCTTCTCTTTCCTATGTGTACTGGAGATGCGTGATTGCTATCAAGCAATCACTGCGCCTAGGACAATTTAAAAGAAATATTTGAAAATACAAAATACACAGGGTTAAACAAATACGTAACATTTCCTGGAAATCTTACAGTGCCACATGACCTTCTTGCTTAGAAAAATTAGCTAGCTTCTGACCATCAACTACGGAAAAAAGGCATTGAGCTCTGGCTCCATGTCATTTCTTGACTTCAGTCCTTTTTTGCCCCCTTTTCTAGACATTTTCTCTGGTGTTGAGTCTGTTGCATGAAATCCTGCTGAGGCAATGTATGTATTATGTGAATGAGTGGTGAGGCAAGGGCAGTAGAGACAGGAAACTGAAAAGCTCAGCTTCAGTGAGAAGTTGAGACATGTAACATCTAAAGCTCTCCTTTTTTGTTTGTTTTCAGCGATTTACTTACATTTCAGCAAATTATTGAATATAAGCTCAGCGAGAATATGCAGTGCCATAGTATATATGCTTGAGACTTCAACCAGTCTTTTAACTTTTTTACTTCTATTTTTCATGTGCGGGAGAGCTGTGGATTTTTTTCATTGAAATAATAGAAATTCTTTCTGTAGAGAGTATCATTTTGGAAGTTGCCCAGTGAAGATTTGTAGTCTCGTAACTAGTGATTGACATTTGGATTTGACAAGAAGGTGATAAAATTTTGAAGACTCGCAAACTAACAGTGTTAGCAGTAGCATTTGAGAAACCCTTAAGCAAAGAACCTGCTGTTACATGTAATAGTCCTAACTTCTTATTGGGAAAAGAGCATATGAGTCACCTGAAGTAAGGAGATTCATACTTTCTCCCAGACATGTCTTTTCTTTGCATGCTGTTTAAAGACTGAACTGTATAAAACAGGATTGACGTTATGTAATTACTTGCCTCTTACACTGTGCTAACTCAATTTGCTTTTCATTCCCAGGTATTTAAAAGACCATTATTTTCCCATCAGACTTTACTGTCTGCCAATTAAAGGTTTAGATCGATGATGTGGAGAGGGAACTTTGTTATAAAAGGTTTCAGGTAGACATATTGAAAACATCTGCTTTGAATTGCTTTTCTTTACTTTTTTTAATGTCTATGATTTTTAGCAGATATAATAGTTTTCCTGACATTTTTTATAATGTTTTCCACCATTGTTCTGCAGAGCAAAACATTCGTGTCTGAGTACTTGATTTGCTAGCAGTACTAGCTAAGAAAGTGAGAGGAAAGCATCCAACCGCTGCAGGACTTTCTGTTTCTTTTGACTTCCCGGATCTAACAGTTAAAGCTACCCTGAATAAGATGTTAATATGGGCTGCAGTTGTGACATATCTCTCTGGCATATTGTTTCCCCCTTACCTAGCTAGGTAATTCTCGGTGGGACCAATATTACAGTTTTGCCAAGATCTTCTGAATCACCTGACCAGAAGTCATTAGTGTCCAAGGGAACATGAGGTAAGGCTGGTTAATAATCTAACGTATAACCACCTGAATGGAAAGTATTAGTGCTATCTGTAGTTATTCACTGTCATCTTAAGTAATAAGAGCTATGTTAGTAAGGGCTCTCTCTTGTACAGTAATTTGAATTTGGGTCATTTTCCTTCTCTCTGTGTTGTTATGGGAAATGGCTGCACTTTTGAGGTGCAGAAAATCATAGTAATTGCATTATGCATGAGAACTGTGCAAAGGGACAGATGATATAAAGATATACACTTTTTCCTCCTCAGAAAGAGCATTTACAGAGAAAAGAAAAATGGATAAAAAGGTCAGCGTAAGCAGACTTGAGTATATCACACCATTAAAACTTTTTTAATAGCAGTGACATTTCTGACAGCTGTAATATGACTATAGTTTAGTGTTTAAGAATATATTGGAGAGTATCTTAGTACTTTACCTTGATAAATATGATTGTTCCATGGTACCTTTCATTTAACTTTTTTAAGCAAATTAAGTTCTCAGGCTCAGCACCTAGAATGGGAAGTCTTTCAATTAGACGAATTGACTTGTTTTGTCTAGACAAGTATCAGAATTAAAGATTCCAAGAAACATATTTTTGATTGTGCCTTTCTTACTAGATTCTGAGATTTCATCAGCTGTCATATCTCATTAGGAGATACAAAATTTGTATCTAATCATTTTATTGTCTTCATCAAAGGTTATATCTTTTGTTGTCTTCAAGAACAATCAAAATATACCAGAGAAAGAGGGTTGTGTTTCACTGCCTAGAAAAGCACACTTCTCTATCCATAGGATTTTATGTTTCATGAAGATGACAAAGAATGGATCTGGGAAATGTGCTAACCTTTTTTCTCCTAAAATTTGTGCCGTTCCCCACTTGCAGTTTTCTGTCGCTAGTTTTGTTTGTTTTGAGGTTTCGTTAGAAGCTAAGAAGGGGAGATTCATTGCCACCCCCTGGAAGGGGAAGTCATAAAATAATACCTAACCCAATGACACACCAATGCAATGGTGATGAAAAAATTGCAGTAACACACATTTCTACTGGAGGTCTCTTCTCTCCTTACAGCTCATTCTTGTTTCTTTTGAAATGGCCTTTTGAAAGGCTTCTGGCAGAGATGTATTACTTCAATAGCCTGGTAGGAAACTGTACTTGTGACTCATTTGGTATTGCTCTTCTTTTTTATCCTGTCGATGGTGATAGGCTCTATCCATTGCATTAAAGGGTGAGGGGCTCATACAGAGGGCTCTCACCGTGCGTGGTGAAAGCGTTCTGACACATTAGTCCTAGTACTCCATGCATATTTTCCTGATTAACTAAATGTCCCCTGAAGATTTGCTTGGCTAGAACATTTTGCATTTCTTGTTCTGTACCACTGGTTCAGGTTAAGAAGCTATTGTGCTCTGTCTCAGGCGGGGCCACATTTCCATGGTGGCTGAGGTCCCTCCCAGATACTGGCCGCTAGATCTGTGCTTATAACCTGGCTTTCTCTTACAGCTTTAATCATAAGCAGATATAATGAAAAAGCTATTTTCCATTTAGCCTTAACGAAATTACAACTATGTTCATTAAAGTTTTGTCAGAAAGAAAAAAGCTCTGGTACTTTAGGCAAAGAGGCAAAACATCACTGTAGGTAGGTGTTTACATTTGATATATAATGAATGTATCAGAATCACTCATTCACTACTTCCCCCATATTCTGATCTCACTAATACCGTTTTATTGGTCAGTCACTATTGAGAACAAAATGAGGTAAATTTTCAAAATTAAAACTTTCCTTAGTAGATCATCCAAGACACCTTAGAAACTTTCTTTACCTCCTCCAGCTTTCCTATATGGCCAAGCCAGAAAGGGCCAGATCCAATAAAGAACCCCAAACTGTCCGTATACTGTATAAGAGTTCAGGCACTTCATGCAGGTTTACCACTTCCAATTTCAGTCAAACCGCTTCTGAAAAACAAGTATCAGAGTACAGAAGCTTTAGAAGTCTCCACCGTTTGTTTGTTGGATCTGGCCTTAATGTGTCTCATTGCAGATGAATGTCTTTTCCATGTAATCATTCAGAACAAGGCTGTCGTACTGATTGCAGTTTATCTCCACTCCATTTCATGCCTTCCTGGAGGACTTTCAAGCTTGGTGCCACAAGCTTTGCCATGTGTTTGGAGATCCCGTTGAATGGCATTGTTAAAATAGCAGCACAATATGTTGACTGGTGCATGCTCCCCGTCAGTTACACTTCTTCTGCCTGCAGCAGACATGACCTTTATTTAGGGTTTTTTTTTTTCAATTTTTAAAATTGTTGACCTCTGCATCTATTTTTCACATGCTGTACTTGGAAACAGAAGCCTGTGGTGGTGTTTAGAAGAGTGAGTTAAAAGCACTCGCTCTTTCTGTCAAAGAGCACAATCCACATCTTCAGGAGTGCAAAGGAGAAGTGCTGACAGAGGTATTAAAGCAAAGTTCTGGGCTTGTTGTTTTAGAAAGATTTGATGTTGTATTGTGTATTATTAATGAGCACAAGATTCAAGAGTAGAAACCCAGCAGTGATGCTTTCTTTGCAGCTGACCTTATACCATGGCAGGCAGTTTTCCTATTTGTGAAAGCTTATTTGAGTTTAAGATGAGGCACAAAATCCCCCTTCTCCCCATGAGATGTAGCATAAATTCATGAGAGGTCCAAGATCCCCACTGAAATAATTCTGCTGTGTTACTCATTTCAGCCCATTGCTTCCAGTATCTGGGCTCAGCAGACTGAAGGTACATGATGCAAGCACACATCGCTGAACATCACTGCCAGTCAAATATTATTTGTTGACAGTTACAGTGCAGCAGTGTCTGAGACATATTATTATTTCCTTATGTTAAAGTGGAAATACAGAGGTCTCAGACTGAACTATGTATCGTTGCATTGCCTTCACTAACTTGCTGAAGGTGACTGTGGTGATCGGCAGATAAATTGTCCTGTCTTACTAGGTTTCCAAATGCACGTTATAGTTACAGGGTACAATCTACATTATAGGAGACAGAGTGAAGTCCCACTGTGTCACGGGAGTAAAACCAGGAGGTCTCTGTTCATACTTTATGTAAAGTACTGAAGATTAAGGCTTGTATTATATATTAGGAAACTCTTGGAAATATTGTTTTTCAACACCGTTTATTTAATTACCAAACTTGTTTAAATCCCTCTGTTCTGCTTTTGATTTCTCAAGATGTAGGTGCTACTCTTCTTGAAAGACCACTTCAGTAATTCCAGAAAAAATGTTGGGGTTGCTTTTACTGCTGGTTTATTAATGTAGAAAGCAATTTATTCTTTCTTAAAGAGAAACCAAAATACCCTCTTAGATTTATCTCCACTTTTCTTGTAAGCTTTTTTCCCAGTCCACAGGCCTGTGTAATTTGCAGCTTTCCTTAAAGGTCAGATGAAGTTCTTGACATTGTCTCTGAACTTTCAGAGAAAATTCAGAAGTCTGAATTTTTTTGTGGAGGCACAATGATCCTGGCAAACAAATGAGGCCTCATAAGCTTTTAAGATCCACAAAGAGACAATATTTTGGTTCTTTACAACTGTTGAACCTCAGCAGAAAAGCTACAAAACATGGTGAAGATCTTACTTTCCCTCTCTCCGATTCATGTTTGCAAGGCCATTCAATTATTGACTTCCTTATGATGCTTTCATGCATGTATGGTCAATGAGAGACCATAGAAGTAAGGTTTTTGTTTTTGTTTTTGTTTTTTTTAACCTTGTCCCGCCTAGACTCTTCCTTTATCACTCTGATATGCCAACCTTGGAGAAGGAGAGATATGGGAAAACAGTCTCATTAGAGACACAGGGGATGGAGGAGGGGCTGTAGCATATATACTTAAGTACAGAAATATGCCTTGATTTAGGGTGAGATGCGTTGTGAGGGGTTTTTTTAACATTTGCTTGTTTATTGTGAACCAGCATAATAACACCATTTCTGTAACCGACCAAAGTCTGAGACCTGTATTTATTTAACTAATGCAGGCAAAGAAATCTACTGTTTGATAGCCAAGCTATTTATTTCATACTCAGAATATCAAGCAAAAAGAGAATAATATAGATCAATGGGTTAAACTTGAAAGCAGTCTTCAAAGCATTCCTGCTTTTCAGAAGGTGACTCACAATTAAGAGAGTATTTGTTGGCTCTTTTAATCAAAATAAAACATATCAATAAATCAGGCAATCAGTGAAGAGTGGAGCATAGCATATGGGCTGAAACTGTCCAGTGCTTCACATCTTTGGGAATGTGTGTGAATGCAGAGGGGGTTAGCTCATTGTCAGAAGTGCTGCAATCAATTACAGATTGGGCGTCGAGTGGGAGAAAGTGCTATGTTTATGACAAACCAAGTAGGAATTTTGGTGATAGTCCTGACGGTCTCCAGCCATAACAAAAATCTCTCTAATCACCCTACTGTTACGGGAGGAAAGGTGGCACTGTGACAGAATAGGCATTCTGACTGAGGGTGAGCCTGGGCCTTGCTGCAGACTTCCGCTGAAGGCAACCCAGTCATGCACACGTGAGCCAGCGGTGCTGGACTGACAGTCATCTGGAGGCTGATTTGGTATCCCGGGCCTCGGTAGAGCATGGCAGAGACTTTCTAGGAGTACCAGTGGCTGCTCTGCTTCCATTAGGGCTCTGTTAGGTACATCTTCATAGTACTGATATCTGTAATCACCCTGGAAAAGTACCTTTAGGAGTACAGAACTGTGGAAATCCTCAGTAGTTCCACAGGCATAAGAACTGCCCGGTTAGTTCAGACAATGTCTGATGACAGGTAGTTTGTTCCAGTGCTAAAAGCCAATAGCTCGAGATCAAGTTAAACTCTGACACTTGAGATATGACGTCATGGAAACGCAGTGATGATTGTTTAGCATAACTCTGGCTTTTCAGATTATCCACATAAGTATCTTTTTTTTTTTTTTTTCAATCCTGCTATGTTCTTGGGAAATCAGTTGTGGAAAT
Source organism: Dromaius novaehollandiae (assembly GCF_036370855.1). NCBI lineage: Eukaryota > Metazoa > Chordata > Aves > Casuariiformes > Dromaiidae > Dromaius > Dromaius novaehollandiae. The sequence continues at coordinate 26,059,228 of NC_088132.1, forward strand.
AGTTTGGTAGTCTGATTAAGTGCTGTGTGAGCATCCAGTCCTGAATGGATTTAGCCCTGCATCTCTCCTTATACATTCCAAAGAGATCCAGCATAACTTTTAGGGAAGAGGTTTTTTACCCAGAGGAGCCTGTCACTCCTTGGAAGGTGGAACAAGAACTCATGAGACAAAAAAGTTGCTCAGAACAGGTCATCCAGACACTGCAAGTTTCCACAGAGAAGTTTAATAATAGACCAGCTCAAAATCTGAGGTCAGCACTTTCAGTTTGGTTCAAAGATACTATTTTCTACATGTCCTTGCTTTCCCTAAAAATTTTCTATGGCTAACCATCTCGTTCTCGATTCTTAAAACTCATTCAGTGTTCAAAGCCATTAGAGGTCATACTAACAGAGGAAGGCTGTCATCCTAATGTTACAAGGTTTTCCAAAGATACTTCTTTTCTTCACACAGAGGCACAGCCTCTGTTATCTTTTTTGAATTCTGTGAACTTAGAGTGCACTGCACATTGGACTAATAGACCTTTTATAGCACACTGCCTCTCATTCACTCCTTCCCTTCACCCAATCTGGTGTGTTTACTTTTCCCCAGGGGTGAGGAAACAAAACTAAACTAAACCAAAACAACAGAAAGCCCTGTTTCCAATTTATTGCACTAATCTCTCTTATATATCCTCCATACACAGCAGCCTTGATTAAAGCGCCTGGATTTTCTATGCATTTGTATCGATTTTTCTTTAAACCAGGAGGTAGCATCGCCGTGTCTGTATCTTTAGCCTGTAAATGGAATAGAGCTTGATTCACGTTGTTGAAATGTCCCCAGGACTGTGGAGACTTAGATTTACAGATCACAAGACTTTGGGATGCAGCAAGACTATTCTTTCTATTCTGTATTCACACGGGAGGAAGACCAACATCCAAAAGGACGTTTGTGAGGTGGATCAGAGCTTGCTGGCTGAAGAATATACAAAGCAAAAGAGAGCAAGCAGCAGGTTCATCTGATCCCATTCTCCAAGGACAATACCTACTTCCTACAGAAGCTCCTTCTTTGAAATTATGTGGGGCCACAACCTAGAAGCTGCCGCTCAGTTTCCCCTAGCAATGGCAGTAAGTCTGGGGGCTGTATCGTATGCAGGCAGCCTTCAAGAGAAGAGTGCAGTTATCCGCAGCCCCTTTAATGACACTCTCTTCGTTTCTTTTTAAGCTGCACTGTAATTTAGTAATAAATGAGGAGAGGACCTCAACCCACACTTAATATAATTTGGTGCTGCTTCGCTGGCTTCTGCGGCCCTACACCAGTTTGCACCAAACTGTGTTCTGAACCCGTGCGCTCCTGTGTGTGCACACGCTCACATCATTTGTGTCACTCCTTCTGCAGCTGGTGCCTGCCCTTAACTGGAGCAAGGTGTCCGGGTGGGAGTGAATCCAGCTACGCCCCTCCGCCCATCTCCCCGTTTATTGCTCTCTCAGACTCTGGCCAGACTGCCCTTGTTAAGCCAAACCATTTTAAATAGAAGTGCTACCTAGAACAGTTTTTACCTGGAGCAGCTTGAATATTCCTTGAGCTATAAACACACATGGGGGTCTCGAGCAGGATGGTTCCTGCCACCAAGGTGGCCATCCCGTGGAGTCGGATCCACACCAACCAGCAGCACTAGCTTTTGCAGAGGCAGAAAATACAGCCATGGACAGCTGCCAGCAGGGGCAGCAGCAATCTCTGGGCGTTGCATTGGATACAAAGCCCAATTATTGAGAGGCAAAGGATGGCTGGTTTTCTGAAGTGAGACTCAACGACGAGAGGTTGGAGAGCACCAGTCTAGCACTGGAGGACAGATAGCATCGTACTGGATTTTGTTTTTAAGTAGGGAACGGTGCTTCTGGAGGTGGGAATTCCCTTGGTTTTTCCTTGCCTTACAAAGTAATTAGTTTATGAGTATTTTATGCACAAAAGTGAATGAATAATTATGTGTGGCTCACTTCGGATGGCATAAGGATGGGGGAAAGGTTACGATTTCAGTATTTGCAATCTCTAGAAAAACCTGCAATAGCCACTCAATTACCTCATTGAATATCTGAGTCTTTGAGAAGCCAAAGGACAAACACATATGTCAGCGTCTGTCCCACAACTTTTATAGCTTATTTTCTTTCTAAGTTATTGAGATAAATTGTTTATATTCTTCCTTTCCATACATAGCCTAGGATTGTGTGTGTTATTATAATATGATAGAAACCGCTGCACAAATTAGACTGATGAGAGAATTAACTGTAAGGACATAAAGGAATAAGGCTAGATTCCATAGCTTTAACTGGTTTCAAACTATGGATTTGAGAAGCTTGATGGCATTAAAAACATTTTACCTTCTTCCTTTCTGGTCCTCAAAAATATTTACCAGATAACATTTCCTTTTTCTTCTCTGTTGAATTTCATCCTGCAGAACTGAACATGGGCAACATTTTTCATGAACATGCAGATAGGCTCTTTTCATGATGGCTTTGTGTTGAAATAGTTATAAAAAGGCCAGGTCTGTGACAGCCCCTGTATTTGTGTTGTGCATTAGTTCAGTCTATTCAGCCAATTCACAAGAAAGCTTTCTGGTCCAAATGCAGCTAGCAACGTGTGCATATCAGAGCTTGCATAACTACTAGGCTATAAATGAGTGGAGTTTTCATTTTATATTTGTTTAGCTTTTATAATTGTTCCTCAATATCATTTTTCTTCAGTTGAGAGTCAGTGAGACGCATTTCTAGAAATACAAACTTAAAATAGAAAAAAAAATTGGACTGGAGTATTTCTTTGTGAAAGTTCAAATATTGCCAGTTTTTCTGGAACTGAGTTTTCATTATGAAGCACAAATATTGTCTAGTAATTTTGATTCCCAAGTCTGCCTTCACTGGTGCCTGTGAAGGCAGAGCACACCCAATAGGACATACAGGATGCTTTATTAGGCCAGTAGTAAAGTGAAAATTCTCAATTTGAAATCCAGCATATCTGGAATTGTCACTCAGCACCCATTTGAAACTAATTCAGAAAGGTTCGTAATATTTGGCAAAAATCTAATGATTTCTTCCTGACTCTTGCAGAACTAATTCTCAGTTAACAAATTAGAGAGGAGAAAATGAAAAAAAAATCCTTAAATGTTGTTCATTTCTTTTGGCCATTTCTTTGATCCGTGTTTTTATCTGAGAGGGAAGCGGTGTGTCTAATAGGAAACTGTAATATATTATGAAACAGTGAGACTTAGAAATCTTGTTAAGCAATCACTGCTTCAGCAGAATGAAATGCTGTTGCAACAGGAGGAAAATTATACACCAATTATTTATCCAGTCAAGGAAAATTATGCCCCATAACTTCAAAGGTTTCCATTTATGAAATAATAGAGAGAGGGCAATTCCTATTCTTTTAGCAAGCCAGGGCATTTTTATTCATCTGAAATGCAGCAGGCCAAGAGTTTGGGACCTTACTTAAGATTATAAACCCATAGCATCACATGTAGCCTACGTGACTGATTCTAGGAACAGTCACAAAAAAATAGCTGTGTAATGTTTATACAGATTTAAAAGAGTTATTATAAGTAATGAATGTATCCTGTTTCTTCTTATCCTTCAAAGACTGCTTTCCCCATTATTGGAAAAATATTTTTTCAGGCTGCATATTCCCAGCTCATGTATTTGTTTGTTTGGTTTTTGTATTTCTCATAATCTTCAATAATTATCCTTATTTTGATAAACTTTGGAACTCTCTCCTAATATTTCTCCTAGCATCAGTTCCTTTTTTAAAAATTCCTCGACCACCAAACCAGAGCAAACATTCAAAGAAAGGTGTCCGTGCCGCAATTCTTTTATTAAGAGTAGGTGGGATTAACTATCCTCTGTTTGTAGCAGGCTTATTGCGTTTTGAAAACGAGGTCCTCTCAGTTTTATCTTTGCAAGAATTCCAAGGGAGCGAAGGTGCAGAGTTAGCACAACAGGACTGTCAAAATCTGAATCATCCCTTATGCCGACAACTACTTTATGCGAAAGGTTAGGACATGAGAGTATGGTTTAGCAGGGGAAGGTTGCCTGGAAATGAAGAAACCTGGTGGAGCTCTCCCAGGAAAAAAGCCTGGGAATATGTAAAAGGGGAGGGAAAGGGAATTCTTTCTGAGCCCAGAAAACTCACAAAGGCTCCCAAGGGAGAAGCGAATTAGTGAGCAGCACTGTATACAAACTATTAACTGTCTTGTAAAAGAGCTCTCATTTTGTGCCTCAGTTTTTTTTTTTCTTGTCAGAAAGGCCGTGTAAAGCTCACAGTGCTTTGTGTTTGCCTGTGTCGTGTATGACAGCTCCCGCCTGCCCTTGCAGGTATAACGTGTGAAGCAGAACGTGATGTGAGGCAGAGACCAGTGTGGGAACCTAGGGGGGGAAAAAAAAAAAAAGAACAACAGTTTCAGGGTCCTGGCAACTGTATTAGAAGGTTCATATTGAGAGGGGGAGTTTCAGACCCCAGCCCCCGAAATTCCCCCCTGCCATACAAACTAGGGGTAGCCAGGATTCAATTTATATTACTTTAAGGTAACAGGAGTCCAACGGGGGAAGTTCAGTCAGGTCTGTCACAAGGAGTATAAAAACACTGTGAGCAAATCAACTCATTAGCTCTGGAGGAGGTAGCAGGTAGGATAGAATATAGGTATTATTTCATGAGATGGTTTTATTATCTGTAGTAATTTGGCATCTTTCATGTGCCATTTTAAATCCTCCATTCCTTACATATATCGGCTGAAACAAAAATGACTGATGGTAAAGGAAAGCTGAGATTTATCTCCATAATTTCCCGAAAAGAAATATTATTTTTAAATGATTGGGCTGGAATAAGAAATGCCTTCTATATGAAGCCGTATCAGAAGACAATACTATTTCATCACTTTGTTCCTCAAGCGGTCTTCCTCCCTTCCCTAATGAAATGGAACAGTCTACGCCTTTATCACTTCTCCCATTTAATCTTGTTAATGCAGTCTGTTAAGCCTCCACTTTTGCAACAGCACAGGTATAACAGTGCATAAGTAGAGTAGTAGGAAGAATACTGTTCTGCACCTAGGCGTCTTACTTATTTACGACAAAATGTGTGATATTCAACCCCGAATAAAAACTGATGCAACTGGTGAGTTCAAACATTTTTCTTCTTCCCTTGCTTAGTAATATGAGGTACTCCCATGAAGAATAAATAGAGAAATATTAATCACGCTGTGCAAAATCTAATCCTGAGACAACTCGACTTGGAGTTTTACTAAAGATTAATTCTTCCTACTGTGTTAAAAGATGGCAGATTAAATTGGTAAGTAGACAGTCGGGAAGTATAACATTTTTCAGACTGCAACAGATGCAAATCCAGGAGTATCTCCAGCTGATTTGATTACTTTTCAAAAGACAGGGCAAGGATTTTAAATAAAAAGTGCAAAAGTGAAAATCCATAGTAATGAGCAAAAATATGATCAAATTCAAAAAGCTTTAAGGATGGAATGTCAGAAGATTTCGGAGTCATTGTGGTCTGAAATCATTTTTATTGTTTTCCTGTTGTTGTCTGTGGCTGTTGTCATTTTGCCTCGTAGGAGTTATAGCCTAAGGTATCAGGGAAGATACTGCAAGGTTTGATCCAAATCCCCAGGAAAGTGGACAGGAAATTTTTCCATTGACTTTGATGGCAGTTCATAATGTTGCAGGCAGTGCAAGGTAGATCCTTTTTTTCTGCAGCACTGCTGTAATTCTACTTGAGTGTATTGAGTTACTCCAAATTTACTTAGTGTGAATCAGAACCAAAATCTGTACCAGCAGAAACACATTTCCCTATCTCTTCTTTCCCTTGGGCAGCCAGCCTGCTGATTTTCTATCTTAAAAAAAAAAAAAAGAAAAAAAAAAAAAGAAAGAAAAAAACCTCTCATTTTTTAAAAAGGCTTTTGCTACTGAAACATACTCATTAATAAAAATAAATACATAAACTATGCTTATGTATTCTTCCATATGAACTTTTCCTTGAGCATTACAGTTAGCTATTTTGGCAAGAAGCCCCAAGCTGTAAAATATTTAACATGAAAAGCTGCATTAATTAGTGGTTTATCAGGGCTGTAAATACACAATATATTTAGCTTACTAGAATGTTTTTTTTTTTTAAGTTGCATCATGCCCTCTGGTTTACCATACTATTGTTAATCAAAGTATAAGATTGTAATACTCAAGTCAGCCAAAATTTTCTTGAAGATATCTTCAATAAGGCAGTCAGAAAACAGTATAATTAAGCATTTTTAATTGCAGTGGACAGCTAGGTTGACAGAGATGCCAGGAATGAGAAACCTTCCAGGAAACAGGTGTATTGAGGGGCAGGGGAAAAAAAGCAGGGATGTTGACAAAAAACTGTGCTTATCAATGTGTAGAATGACCCTTTATGCTCCACTTCACTCTGTTTTGCCTCTCCCACACCTTGGTTTGTGATCCACCCTCCGTAGTGCTTGATATTTTGGGATTGCTGTATCGAAATGTGTATGTTCAGATGACCCAGTGTATACACTTCTTGACATATTAGTACTGAGCTGCTTTATATGCTTAATTTTCAGTGTTAGATAAATGAAAGAAAACCTCCAGAAATTTCCAGAAATTTAATTATTGTAACATTTGATTGCTACAGTAAGTGGTAGAACTATAAAAATCCATACTGGGGATGTTATGTTTAGGAAAAACTGAGCATTAAAGACTGAGGAGAAGATCAGTCAATGTAATTAAGTATTTAAATACTCTTAGAGGCATGTCTAGTCAAAAAAAGCATAGAGGAGAGGTGTCTTCATAGTAATGGTGAGGTGCAAAAGGGAACTGGTTAAGTTAGTCTGACAAATAAGGTATTGGTCTAATTGATAAAGCAAAATGAAACTATTTGATTTTATACGTGGTTTCCACAGCAGAACACTTACCATGTGAAATACATCCTTGTTATACATCACTGTTAGATGTGGAAGATTTTTTCTATATCATATTTATAATGTACCATGTGTAGAAGAGAGAGAAGTGTTGGAAAGTAATTGTTTTCCAGAGTTTGTGAAAGCCATCAGTAACTACTGAATGTACTTTAAAAGTATGTTCAGGCCATTTTAAGTTACATTTTCATAACTTGAGAAGTGAAGTGTCATCTTTGGGTATAGTCTCCTGTATCCAGTTCCCTGGTGGGATTTCAGGTGGCAATAACAATGTTTAAGGAGAATTTTCATTTAAGTTTTTTAAAGGAACATACAGGATACAAATTTCTTAGACTTTTTATGTACATTACCATATGTAGCAATTTCTGGATTTTGAAGAGCTTTTTTATTCCTCTTAAGACTCACATTTTATATATAGCTTTTTTCCTACAGAAACCTTAACAATAGCAATAGCTTATAGAAAGCAGAGCATTCTGAGAGCTCAGTAAAAATCAGTTCCTACTATATATGATTAAATGTTCACAGAAGGGAAGGATATAAAACGTAAATACCAGGTTACTTGAATGGCAAGATCTTCTACTTATAAGAGGGTAAAATACTTTTTCATTCTAAGTATCACATAGTGATTTTTCTGTTTCTTATCATATTTTTAATTGCACTTATTTCTAACAGTGTATAACTCACTAATATTCAGAAGCAAAGATTTACATACTGTTTGATTCTTTTCTGTTAGATTATATGCTTATAAAAGAAGAGAGCATTTTAACTTCTTTACATCTTCCACAACTGGTGCACAACTTTTGCATTAATTATCAAAAATAATTTGTAAGTATCAAAATAAGTATGAAAAAGAGAATATCTGAGAGGTGAGGCGGTAGGACAAGGTTCTGGCCTGGCTGTGTCCAAAGTTGCACTCTCTGTGGGTCCTGCAACTGTATTTTGTGTGTATCCACAGCTTGAACAAACCTCTTTAAATTCTTGATCATTCACAATGCACCATGATATTACACCACTAGCCCCCACCCCACAGGCTGTGGCTGTTCCCGGTGGCTCGTCATCCCTGGTGTTGCTGCAGCCTTTCTTCTTTTTATCAGAACAAGTGCTGGGGAAGCAGTCTGGAAAATAAACAGTCTTAGAGGAGGAGTTAAATAGGATTATACTTGAAGCTTCTGGGCTTCAGGCTCCCTTCAGTGGCACCTGAGTCATGAATACTGAAATTGCCGACTGTCAGCTGCTTTTGCGTGGAGGCCTGAACCGTACCACGATCCTCATTTCTCCTGGTGGCTTTGCATTGCGTCAAGTTCTGGCTTTGGGTGTTACAGGCAGAACAGAAAACTTGGGGCATTTGAGCACAACGATATTTTGTTTGGAGGATGAAAGGACTGCGAGCATGCTGCAGCTGCAGCCCAGCCGTGACGGGCTGGAGGACAAGGTGCTACCACAAACGGGGACTGCTCCGGCTCGGTTAAGACTAAGCACTGCCCTTTGCCTTCCACTGCAAGCTGAAATAAGTTATGAGCTCATTTCCATCCCACTCTTCTTCAACTTGCAAAGTCCATTGGTCCATTCATCCTGAAAAAAATAGCCAGGGATTGCTGTCTATCCAAAAAAAAAAAAAAAAAAAATCAGAACTACCAGGCCACACTGAGCAGCTTTCTAAGCAAATTACTGAGTAAAGACAAGGAAGCAGGAGAAGGATTTTGTCCTTAAACTGCTAAATTGTTGCTATATTGTAAGCTATATCAATGAGTGTCCACAAATTATGAAAAATAGCTTGACGGAGTAAATACTAAGAGTGCCTGTTCTAGGTAACAACTTTGCATATGCAATGTATTTTGTGGATTGGCTGCTATTGTTTGAGCAAGCACACATTTACTGTGTAGGCAGCTGCATAGAAAAACATGGTCTTCATTGCTCAAACCAGCTCCTGACCAGCTTATATAAACACTAGCTAAAGCTGCTGGAGATTATTTGCAGAACGTTGGATCCGATGAGCTCAAATATAAGATAGCTTGGTTAGTATAATATTTGGGATTACAATAGTAAGCTCTTTAGGGGAAGTGTGCAGTATCAGCAGAACCATTGCTTGAGTCTTTGAGGGAAGTAGAAACTGTACAGTAAGAATTCTGCATTTATTACACACTTAAATCTTGCCCTGGGAATAAGGTAAGTTTCTGAGACCTTTATGGGCAGAGGCTACGGTTCTGAGAATTTAATTAAATAACTCTGATTTGGACTCACCTTTGGAGCCCAAATTGTGGGTTTGGCAACCTGCTTTTGTTGTGTGGTAACTTGTTTTACCTCAAGACCATCCTTTGAAGTTGCTCACATAGTTTTCATGCATATGAGTTACAAACAAAAAGAGTTCCTAGGTTATTATAGAAATGCCCACACTGAGAGGCAATGAACATGCTTCCATACAGACCTACAGAGCGGTCAGTATGTTGTCACAGTTACTGATGCTTTGACTCTTTGTGGTCTCTTTGAGTGCATCCTTTCAGGAGTCAGGCTTTGAGCCATAGCTTCTGGCAGTAATTCTCATATTTTTGGATACAGACTCTGAGCTGCACTTAGTCTGTACAAACCTTCACTGCCCTGGACAGAAAATTTGTGATTCTGCTTCTGATTCTGCTCCCTTCCCTGAACCACCCTTGAAAAGGCCCTGACAGCCTCGGGTGCTTGTGTGGCTCGCACGCTAAGTCCAGCCTGTCGCCACCAAAATAAGCAAACAGATAAGCTGCTAGGAGGAAACTTCAGTGTCTTTGAGGTCATCTTAACCTTTTGGCTTTTCTCTGAGTTCTGGACTGCCATTCTTGATGAAACAGCTGCATAGCTTTGATTTGAGTCCAGGAAATAGCATCTCCACCACTGGCTCATAATAATCCTTAACCTTTTAACGGAATTCCACTTTAAAGATCTTCTGTTAATTTACTGTATGTTTTAACTCATTAAAATCATCACTTCTGCAGAAAAAGCGACTGATAATCCAAAATAAGTGGGTATCAGTTATCTCCTGACATTGTGTCAGTAGTCTTAAGACTCTTATGGTTCTCCTGTTGCTCACATCCACCTTTGCTCCACAGAGAATCCTACAACCTTGCAAATTTCCCAGCTTTTCTTATTGATTAGCATAATGAAATTCAGCTCCGAGCAATTATTCTTAACCTTTCTTAGGTTTGAAGTCCTTTGTTTCTATCTCAGGTATGATGAAAGGCTGGTGCCCCAAAAGCTTTTCTTTTTAAAAGAATATGTCTGCTGGTTTAATAAAAGATATAATATCTACCTGAAAAATCTTATCTCATCTATATCCTTGGACCATCACAACATACAGCAGCTTGTTACTATTCATAAACTATTAAATAACCCTGTTATACCTATTGTAGTTACACTCAGAAAGGGAAAGAAAGGGCATTTCAACAAAAGCATTTTTGTTTATTTCTGTTCTTAACGTTGTAATGGGAAGAACTTGTTCTACTACGCTCCTTTTTCTCCCATAATTTCACCTTCACTCTGAATGTAAAGGCAAATAATCAGTGGAATTTTTTTTTTCCAGATGTGTTCCAAAATTAGTATATAACAAATAAGATACAACAAGATAGGATAATATGGATGGATAGGAGATTACCTGTAGCTCTGGAGCAGCCATAATAATTTGAACTCTCATTACTCTTCATCTGTCAAATTCAGAGCACTTGGCAGTGGTCTGTAAACATCATTATGGCCACAGGATAAGCAGACTCAAGAAAGTTGTCCAAGTATGTATCTACAGTGTAGATATAAATAGTTTTCCTTCATATGTGAAACCTGCAAAAAGGCTAATATACACTATGTTACTCTGAAACTGTTCGTCAGTCTTACAAGCATTACAATTCGTGTGTCTGCTTCATCCTGACCTTTTAAAAAATAAATGTTAAATACACACAATAAGAAAGCACAGTCTAACTACCTGAAAAGATTACTTTTTTGCATTGAAAAGCCTCAAAAGTTTTTCAAAGCTTTTCTGCTGTAGTCTTTAAATCAGTCAGGTAATAAAGTGCAGAGTTGATCTGTAAGATGAGGTGAGGTGCAGTGGGGTTTTTTTTCCTTTTTTTTCCGGAAATCATAGAAGGGGGAAAAATGTGTCACCAAAAAACCTTCTGAGTGACATTGGTTATGAACTAAAAAAACTTCAGCTGAGAGCAGGAGTCCATGAAGGAAATTAGACCTGCCAATTGTACAAATTTATGGGGAAAACAATCTTTTTAGTAGTAATCTATCACTCTGCTATTTTGAGTAATGATATATCAGATTTCTGGATATCCAACAGCCAGGGCTACGAATACCCTTGAAATCCTTGACAGATTGGCACAGAGTATGTACAGGTCAAGTCTACTGCGTGTGCCCGGTGTGGCCAGTGAAACATAGATATACAAGAACTGCTGCATTTTGCGAATTTGCGTGTCTCTGCATGTCAGCAGTAGACTTGGTATATTTGGGATTCATTGGCATTGCTGCACATGCGCAGAGGGCCCTTGGCAGAATGGACCTGCCAGCGTTCACAGATCTAACAAAGTCCAGGGTGCAGACACGTAGCCGGGGTTTTATGTATGACCGTGCAAAAATGCTAAGGTTTTATCAAGCAGATATTTTCCAGTATGAATTCAGTCATATTTGCTTATTTTAACAGCTTATTTGGGGTATGGCTGACAGAAAACATGTATCTACAGACACATTTAATTAGTATTAGCTAGCATTAATTAGCTTGCTTAGATATTGCTAATGTCATAGATCTCGCTGCATGAGGTATAGAAGAGGCTGGAAAATCCAACTAGTATCCTTGGTTGAGTATTTTCAGGTTATTAAATATAAATGCAAAGCAGTGGAAATGTTATTGTGCAGCCACAAAATGCCCAATCCAGTTGCAAAGGAAGTAGAAACATCTAACTGGTGGCATAACTTATACTGGAAACTTCTACTGATGGTAATGTGCAGGAAAAAAAAACTGTCCAGCTCACAGAGGTCAGGATGAAATAGCAAAATTGGTAACTAAATAAAAAGAGTTGAGTGCGTTTAATTTGAAATCACTTAGGGATACAAACATGAAAGTGAACAGGATGAATCTACCGGCAGTTTTCTCAGAACTCCAGCTTAAGGGTGATGGGAATTCTTGGAAGGTGAAGGAGCTACTTTTTTCCCCCATTGGTTTTCTGATTATCCTTGATGTTTCTAAGTACAATCCCTGCTGGATCACCAAATTAGAGAGAGGACTTCCCCTTCAAAGTTCATGCCCATTATGCTTTATTGTACTCTTTTGATCAAGAACTAACTATTGAAAGCTTGAGACTTTTTTCCCCTCGGAACCGAAAATATAAGTCCGGGAGATTATAGTCCTGTCTCTACTGAATGAAGTTCCTCAGATGTTAAACTAGGATTACGTAAAACATGAGCTTTGCTTTTTTCTTGTCAGACAGCATATGGCTTTGAGTGGCGGTCCTCACCAATACACGACTGGCCCATTAGCTGCCATGTTGACTCTTATCTTTGTTTCAAGAGGAATTTGTCAAGTTAAACTCTTTATCTCTTTTCAGGTTTATTTCTAATTTCACCAATAAAACAATTTTTGAAACCTGACTATTGCCTGCCATGTTTTAGAATAATGAATTTTGTCTTGGTGAGTAAATTCTTTCCAGGTTTAGGGAAAAAAAGGTTCAGCACACCTTTTTATTCACCTTGAGGCAGCATTTGAGAAAATAACTAATTCTTGGCCTGAAGATGACTTTAAGTACATATTTCTTTTTTTCAGTGGTTCATTTTGAAGGTGTCACGTGATTTTGTATTTGCTTCTTCAGCAGAATTTCACTCTTCTTCCTTTCATCCAGAGAGAATGAATTAGGTGCCAGGTGGTGAACTGAGCTTCTGTGGATTATTGTTATTGTTATTATTTATGTGCAATTAATTCATTTTCATTGCAGTATTCTGATTTTCATGGTGCCATATAAACCTAGGGACAGTTACCAGCTCATTGATATATGGTATAAAATTTAAGTGTAAAATCAGAGACGAATACAGAAGAGAGATGGGACAATGCCGTGGTACTGATAAAAGAACCACAGCATCACAGCTGAGTCATCACAGTGCACCAAGTATCCAACCATTATTACTGTTCTGTTAGATATCAGGATGATGGTGGTTTTGCAGAGTTTTATGGAGTGATACTCCTTAAGAAGGAGGAAAACTAAATGTTCTTGTTGAAAAATTGAGCAAATGGACAGTCAAGACTTGTGTTACTGCTAGAAAAGAGGCAGGAGCTATTATTCTGAGTTGCACTATTAAATGCGTAAGAAGGAAAGTGGAAGGACTTTAAAAGTGGACATAAGTAGTTTTGCTGTTATACATTTCCTCATGTTTACTACATTGGAATAAAGTAAGTTGTTTTGCTATGCTGCTGAAAGTTACCGTTATGGCAACTCCAGTATTAGTTCATTCCATTTTTACTTCAGTATGCAGGAAACAGTATTGCATGGATGCATTTTGTACTTGTAAGGAGTCCAGAAGTAAGCTGCTTATTTTATAATACCTATAAAGAGAGGTAGAATATACAGTTCCCAAAACTGTTTGTTGGTCGAAGAGGAAAAGGGAGAAAGAAAGACAACATACAATCCTGAGTGGCTGAACAAAGATGCAATGTGAAAAAGGTGTAGTAGCCCCTGACAATCATTAAATCTGCAAAAGAAACCTGGTACACTGGGTGTTAATTACAGTAATTCAAGATGTTTCTGGGAATACAGTGGCTTCTTTTTCATCTGGCCTGTACAATTAACGACTCAAGTTTTCTGTTACGAATCCTTAAATTGTTCTGCTGTCTTATGAACAAAAAGAAATGCCTAGGAGACAGTAGCAGAGTCTACTTTTCCAAACTTCTTCAAACGCCTTCTGTGTGTCCTAAAGATGCTGCCTTTTCTGTGTGTTCTCCAAAGAGCTGTGGCAGCAATTTGCTAGAGACCCTGTATTTACTAATTTATAAAATGGTTAGTTTTGAATAAGGGTTTGAGTTAACTGATGAGTTGTGGGCCTAAAGTATTTGTTTCATATTAATTGAAACCCAAAGCCTTAACATTTAGTGACCTGATCCACAAATATATACCATTAATGTAGTGCTTATAATTGCAAGTCACACATGGAGATATTGATTGCTCACAGTGACGAGTACTGTGCTCAATGCCGTGAGTGTTGCAGGATCAGTTTCTCTGTCTCTGTCCCTATCGCAGTTACAGACTGTATATGTGAGTAAACCACATTAAAAGTATCCTCATATTGTTTTTATTTGTTTTTTCCTCCTGTGTCTTGTCTTGTCCTGAGGATCCCCTCGTATTCCCACTGTAGCTCTTGCACTGACATCTGTCTTTGAGGCATGTCAACAGAAAGCAGCGTGTTGTCCCAGAGCCCAACCTTGCTCCCTCCGCATGACTCTCAAGCACGGATCTGTGAGCAATTAGCTGAATTAGCCTCTCAGACATCAGTACCTGGAGGTGCATGTTTAAATGTTTCAATGAACTGAGTGGGGATAAGGCATGGGAAATTTTTAGCAAGATCAAACTGTAGAAGAGGCAAAATTGCCAAGGAACTGCAGCTTTCTTTCTATAAAGATTTTCCCTCAATTTTATGAGGATATCATGCCAGGATGGTTAATGTTCTGGATATGAACTTTCTTAAGTGCAAAGACATCCAAGATTTTGGTTCTGGGTCTTCTCCATCTGAAAGATATTAACAACAAATTACAGTCTGATAAAATGCAGTCTAGGCATTTTGGATTGGGAGCAATTTAAAAGCTGGTTTGCTTGCCTAGACTAGTGCTAGTCTTGCTTAAAAATGTGTTTGATCAGCGCTAACATCTCAGGAAACTGAGCTCACAGTGGCAAGCTAAAGTTTTTCCAGACGTCCATGAATCGCTCTTTTCCCTGGCTCCCTTGGGGTATGGTGTCCCAGGGTAATAGTTACTTGGGTTTCCAGAGGGCAGGGGCCGCCAATGTTTGCTTTATGGAGTTTACTGTAATTCCACTGCCTACATAATTGTCGTGGAGTGGGGAATGTGCTGCACCTTCCAAGGGGACCTGCGGTGCCTCTGCAGGACACTGCTCTGAGTTTTGGTCCTTTGACCTCATGTCAGTAGGAAGATTACTCATAGAAAACTCTTGTCTTCTACTAGGAGTGATAAATGATAACTATAGGTTTAAACTGGGCAAAATCTAGATCATGCCATCATCATATTGCCACAGCATCCATTGTAGAAGTGTGCTTAGCGCTTAGCTTACGATGTGCAGTCTTTTTTAAGTTTTTCCAGCATTTATGACCCCTTAAGTGACCATAGATGTGAAATGAAATGCTTTTTTGGGGATCAGCACCTAAAATATAATCTTGTTCCTCAGTCTGCAAGTCCCTTTTGGAGTTGTACATGTCCAACCAGCATATTAAGAGTTAGCAGTCCTTGTACTCTGGGTAGCCCAGCTACACAAGCTCTCAGTTGTATCACCCAAGGATATGAACTGGTGCTACTGCTGACCCTGGGTATGCCGGAAAGCAGTCTTACCAGCTATAACAGTCATCATCTAGTAGGACGGGAATTACGGAGAAGCTTGGATCCCACATAGGAAAACAAATGAATGGGAAGCAAAGTAGGTTTGGGATTTCTTCTCCTCAACATGTCTTCCTAGAATAAGACACAATTCTTTCCCTATGTAACAGAGCATGTGCTCTTACAGCGCAGACAAGAAAAACATATTCAGAATTCAAAGTTCAGCTGAGGGAAGCGAATAGGTATGTTAGCAAAAGAAAAAAATATGGAAGATATGCAGAATATATTTTCCTTCTGTAAATTAAATGACCATTTTGTTTATAAAAGGATCTGAACATATCCCTATTCAAACATCTTCACATAGTGCCTGCCACTGGATCTCTGATTGCTTTCTGAATCATTTGTCTAGCCACAGAATCCCAAAGCGCAGGCACTGGATACATAAACTCAGCTTATGGTCCTTGCTTACCTCTAAGTTAGTGCTGAAACAAATGGCTTGAAGAGAAAGAGAGGTTAAACAGTCATTTTAAAACCCATCTCTGTCAGTGGAATTACTATCTTGGTCCGTCTTGAAGCCGTAATTTGAAGGATGTGAAAGCTTCATCATCTTTAATGCTGTGCAAAATGCATCGAAACATGCCGTGTAATTCTACCTCAGCAAAATAAAGAGTAAAGTCGTGAATATTTGAAAAGTGTAAACAAGAACGATCTAGATAATTATTTAGGATCCCTAATGACTGTCATTAGCTATAATGATGATGAAATTTACAAGTAAAAACAGAAGAGGAGAATACAAGGAAAAACTTGCTAATCGTGAGATAACTTAAACTGTTGAAGAGAGTTTTGTGGATAGGAACTACATAACATGAAGCAATTAAAATTCTTCTAAACAAAGCATTCAGAAACATATAATACAATACAAAGCAGTTTTCTATTGTAGGGGGGTTGAACAGGTTACCTACTGTATAACTCTAATTTTTATGATCTTCATTTGCAGAAGAAAGAAATGAAATAGAATTAGGTACTCAAAATAGATGTCTTGTTTGGTTTTTTTTTTTCAGCGCAAATTGAAGTGATACCATGCAAAATTTGTGGAGATAAGTCCTCTGGAATACACTATGGAGTCATCACATGTGAAGGCTGCAAGGTATGAGATTTTAATACAGCACAGTCATCAGCATCTGCATTAGCCTCAGGCATCTGTGTGCGTAATAATACGCTGTGACACTCTTTCAAGCAAGGGGTGCCAAAGGCTGTAAAGCCTGCTGCTGATATAGATGTGTTTCATGTCTAATTTTACTAGTTGCTTTCCTTTTTCATCAAATAGTCTTTAGAATTGCCTCCTTGTTTGAAACATGAATTAATCACATCTGATGCAGTACAAGTGCTGATACAGAGAATGGCAAACGTAAGTCACACATGTCCTACCTTAAATCAGCTTCAGAGCTGCATTTGTTCTCTTGTTTCCTATACAATCCATACAGCATTAAAAGTTGGTGCAGTATCTCAGTTCAGCATCTTAAAAGCTTACAGGTGTCTGTTTGGTCGTATTTTATCCCCTTTGTATTCTCTGCAAGCCAAACTCAAATCTCCAAAGGAAAAAATGCCTCACATTATGAGCAGTGTAAAAGGATCCTTTACCTTCCCTCTCTTAAGCTTCAGCATAGGAGAACTGCTGGGAATTGGAGGTAAAAATACCCTCCATGCTGCTTCATCATGTTAGCCCAGCCATGGGCTCAGACCAGCCCCAGTCAGACCCTAAGCCAGATGAAGGAAGGCTGCAGTTTGCAATTTTAAAAAGGCTCTGTGGTTAGCTTATCTAAGGAATTATTTCATTACTCATGGAAATCCAGAATTTTATACTGCACACGTCAGTATTACAGCTTCGAGTTTAAATATGAAGTTGCAAAGGTGGTGGGGGAGCACCTCTGATTTCTTCTGTATGCAAAGACACAAGCTGGTACACTTAAGGATAGATGCATCTTTGGAGAGTGAAATGGCAAGTCTGTATTTACTTAATGCTTTACAAAATTTTAAAACATCTGAAAAATCTGAAAATTTGAATGCAGCCATCCCTGAAAGAAAGAGCTTAATTTAATACCAATGCATTGAGAAGCAATACATTGTCAAAGATCAGATCCTCCTTTCAGAAACGTTAAGAATCGTAACTGAAACATCTCTCATTGTGACACTGTCTTATTGTGACACTGGACTGCAAATAAGCATCTTTTTATGATGATCACACAAAACAGGATTAGACTAATTGAGCTGATACTTCAAAACTGGCACAAAAACAACGGGAGAAAAATGCTTTAAGCAGAGAAGGAGCTTCTTGTCTCTGTACCCAGCCTACACAGAGCAGTCAGGGGTAGAGTCTCCCGTAGATGTGATTAGTGTTAATGCTGGCCCTTGTGTGTGCCTCGAGAGGAGACGATACCTCTCAGCTCTGTATGTAGACTGCTTATTGAGATAAAGAGCTCCTCTTCCGCTTACAGCAGTTTTAACCCTATTGTTTTTGTGCCAGTTTGCAGTATCAGATCAATTAGTCTGATCTTGTTTTGTGAGCTCGTCGTGAAAAAAGCTGTCAATTTTCACGCCGGGTCTGATGGGAGGCGTTTTAGTTTGTCAAAGGTCTCTCTTAAGGTAAGCGCTGTCTCAGACAGCATAAATCAGCTCCTCATTGTCCAACGATTAAATAACTATTTGCTCAGCTTGCATACTAATAACGGCTCATTTCTGGCTCCTTTTGTCTGAACACATTAGAAATCTCAATTAATTAAGAGGGAGAGCGCACGTGGAAGAAAGAGGAGACGCCGGCCCCACAAACACACACTCACGTTGAGCCCCTCACCAGACCGCCACGGTGTTTCAGGACCCACCATCTGAGCATTGCGCTGCCGGTGGCGGTGCGACAAACTTCAAGGGACACGAAGTCCTTTTTCTCGGCACCTCTGCTATGCCAGTAGCTATGCCACTGCAAATGCAGGTGATAAGCGCTGAAGGGACATCGCAGCACCACTGCTGTTCTGGGCTGCGTGCCTGGATGTGCTGAGTTACGTGCTGGGCCCCCTGAACAAAATGGTGCTTCTGCCACTGTCTGCGCTGGAAGGGTGAAACCTGAAGACAGGTTTCCACCCCATGTGCCTTGGTGGCACCTGCTTTTGCACTGCTTTGTGTAGTAACTCAGACAGGCGTGACCATTCCCACTTTCAGCCTGGCTGACAGTGATGGATAAAGGGAATTGTTCAAGATGCAGACAGACTTGTGGTCGGTGTTGGGAATACTGGGAGACCTGTCTTTAGGCCTTGCTCCTCTGTAATGAATTGCCTCATTCTTCCCCAAAAGGGAATTATTCTTTGTAAATATAGCCATTATTATTTAAAGATCCTCTAAACATGATATAAAGTGATGCTCTATACCTTGTAATAAAGCATTTGGATCTTATAGGGGAGAAAAAAGAGTATAAAAATCTCCCTGGAAAAATAAATTACCTGTTGTAGGTTAACATTTTAATGAGACTCTTGATTTTTTCTGAGAGGGACAAAGAATAAACAAGTAAACTCTTGCAAAATGAAATCAACGTTAATTGGGGGAAAATAACACTATAGGACAAGGCACAGTCAGTGCTAGAGTGTTATTTGGGAGGTTTTTAACTTCATTTAGTTCATTTGTTCTCTCAAATCCTTATTCACAGAAGAGCTGCTAAAATCTAAACTGGAAAATCCTACTTATGTAAAAAACAAAATTGACTGTAAAGTTCAGCAAATAGATGAGAAATGTCCTACAATTAGCATCCATTTAGCCTTAAATTAAACTCCTCTCTACAACTTCAGGAGAGTTTTGGTGAAGCAGATCAGATGAGTCCCCACCAGATTCTTCCTAATAGTTCCCCTAAAGGACATCCATGTTTCCCAAAGTGCATATAATGCTACTTAAATTAATTTTTAGATATATTGTAATCACTGCTAAACCCAGCGCATACTGGATGAAGTGAGTCTCTTTACTCTTGACCCGATGAACTAGCAACGCCAGTGTCCTTAGTCCTATCCATCGCTGTTGACACCCCATGCCGTCCTCATGCAGTTCACTAGGACTTGAGCAAACCGTCACATGCTACCTTCTGCAAGTGAATTGAGCCTTTTTACAACGTAGCTGACAGTTTCCCCACTGTCATTCCCCCAAAACACACAGCTCTTGCAACTTCCATGTCTTATTATTAATATCTCTCATGAGATAACACAGTTTTTACCTGCTAAATGGAATCAGCTCCTGCTTTCAGATTCGGTCCAGAGCGGTTGACAAACCGGCCTAGAAAGGCACAACCGCTTTGGTGTCACTGCTCCTGGTGACTGGTGTAACTGTGCAGTAATGACACTTTCTACCCTTTTTCTCTTCATGGCTTCCTGCATTTGCTGGGCTATCCTTCATCTTTCCTACCACACGACTGTGCAGTTACCTGCTTCTAAAGCGGCTAAGTTTGCCAATGAACTTCTCTTTGTTTCTCCCTCTGCCTCTCTCTGGGTGTGCTGTTTCTCCTGTGCTTTCTTTTGCAGGAAGGAAAAGAATATCAAATAAAACTCTCTCTCTGCCTCTCATCCTCCTCCCCTGGTTTCATTCCTCTTGCCACCTCCACCACTGCATGTCACTTCTACCATAACACTGCCTCTAGGTGTCATTCCTAGTGGTTAGGAGCTCATGAGGCCCTTAGGTACAAGTTAATACTCTAGTTATAGCCCACTGATCTTTAGTCAAATTGCCCAACAACTGTCTAGAAAAACTTTGCAAGAGCTAGAATAACTGCAAAATTTTAAATAGGTAAAATGGATAATGATATATTCCATGGACATAGAAAATGTCATTACTTTCTCATGGCAGTGTCTAAAGGTGTTGCTTTCTCCTTTGCATGTGAGCTTTACTTGATACAGTCATTAAACCCTAGTGCTTTTGTGGATGCTTGAATTTGAATTACTTTTCACTCCTAAAGTGTCTCTCCAGATAAGATCAACATTTGCCAGGTTAAACTAAGCAGCAGACTTCACCTCCTAACGCTGTGCACAGCCAGTGCTGGTTTTAACAGTCTCTTTTCTTAAAGAAGGAAAATAGTGAGAATGAGTACTTTTGTCAACTGTGTACAAACACAGATATGTTTGTCCTCTGTTAGGAAGAAGCATTAGATGATACAGGGTGGTTCTTGTAGGATAGGAATGTATTTTGTAACTCTATTGCTGGCCTTTTAACAAAGTAATGATTATTTTCCGTACAGAATAATTCACAAATCTCCTGGCTAGTAGTGAATGTTCTTTAATTTCATCATGCAAGGCAAGGCTAGAGCATCTGCAAAACTGTAGCATAAATGAAATTGCACTAAATAAGAGTTTATTGAATTCATTTATGTGGTTCTGTGTGTGTGTGTGTGTGTGTGTGTGCACATACATGTGCGTGGTGATTCTCCCGTGCTCGCTCACTCTTGCTCTTTGTCCCTAGGGATTCTTTCGGCGGAGTCAGCAGAACAATGCCTCTTACTCCTGCCCAAGGCAGAGAAACTGTTTAATTGACAGAACCAACAGAAATCGTTGCCAACACTGCCGGCTGCAGAAGTGTCTTGCCCTGGGAATGTCTCGAGATGGTAAGGAGTCAGATCCCTGCTTCACGCCTCAATCCTTTGAAACTTTTCTTCGTCACTGCCTGGCTTAAACTCCCTACAGGTTTCTCGAAGGAGAGAGAGGAGAAGGAGTGATGCACACACTGCGAGGCAGAGCTTTGCTGTTCAGTTAACAAAAGGAACGTGTTTTCATGGGCTGGGGTGGGGAGAATAGCAAAATGGAGAGCAGTATGAGTTTGAAATGGAAGGAGTCAGAAGTGAAATGTGTTGTTCTGATCGAAAGCACGTAAGGCTCACCTCTGGAGAGACAGATTCATATTGCAGTTTAGACAGCCTCTCATATTAATGACATTAAATATTGATGTGTGAAAGCGTCCCTTTCCTTGAAATCTCCAAAGGTCTGTGACAGTAAATAGGCAGTTTAAAAACAAAAGCACATCTTGATCGCATTAGGGTTTTTTGTTTGTTTGTTACATTCAGAGCACTTGGCTGAACATTTTGCATTGTAAGAGAGACATTTCTTTCACCTATGGTTTGCCACCTGCCCCTGTCTAGCTAGATCTACGCTTCATAGTTTAGTACTGAAAATGGAAACTATACCATGTGAAGCTTCAGAGGGGAGCTCCATGGTATACAGAAAGGTGGGACCCTTTGGTCCTGGGAGAGCTCAGACCCACTTTCCAACCTGTGGTGTGATCAGCTGCGACCAGGAGACCACAGACATGAGCCGGACCAGACCTGGTCTGGAGGGCACCTTGGAGATGCCGTGCAAAGCTCAAGCAAAGCTGCCTACATCCTACCTGCCCCAAGCACCACTGCTAATGTAGGTGGTTTCCAGATCACAGCAAGGTTTTAAATTGTCACCAAGTAGCAGAAGAAACTGTCATACTTCTGAAGGCAGGTTATATTAATTTGTGTTTCCTGGTATCGATATTCTGTCTTAAAAAGTATATACAAAATGTGTCATTGAAATTTAATGTTCTTTGAGGGATAAGTTATATAAAGCGCTATGAAGATTTTTTCATTAGATTGTTCACAGTTCATAAACTTGTTTTAAATTTGCCTTCTAATATGTCTTTTCCCACCTCAGTATGTCCTATATTTCTTTGAAACACCTTGCTAGATCTCTTCAGTCTGGGAGGGGTCTTGCAGTCTAGCCTTTAATCCACGAGCTCTTTTTGGTCCTATCGTGCAGCATACTTGATGCCTTAGCTCCTGCTTCTGCCCAAAGGAGATTAAAGTAGTAAAATTCCAATAATTCATCAGCATGATGTGCTTTCTCCCTAGAAGTAATGTCTCCCAAGGATTTGAGGTATCACAGGGACATTTTTGTGTGACCGACAGCGCTATCTTCTCAACCTGTAATTCAGGGACTGTTGCCTGCAGACAAAGAGTGATTCTTCTGACAGCATCACCTTCTTCTCTCATTGTTTATGTGAGGGTGCTTATATTCAACAATATCGAGGGCTCTTGCAAGTTTAAAATAGCCTTTATGGATTTTTTTAACAGAGAAATTGAATGTGAATTTTACCTCTCAGCCATAGAACAGATTCATTTTTATCATGTGGAGGCAGGATGCTAATTGACAGCAGCTGGAGAATCCAATTAATGAATATATAATGAGAATAAACAGTGGGTGTTTGTTTTTATTACTGAGGCCCTAAAATTAAAGAAAATATGCAGTGGCATTTTTCAAAATAAAGTCATTGTATACTGTCCCTAAGAGTGTGAAATGCATTGAGGACAGATTCCAGAGGCAGCCTGTATGTCTGCTTAAGGTAGCTTGCAGCCTGTGTGAAGGGGACAGTAAGTTGAGGTTGATAGCACAACTTCTTAGAGTGAAGCACTGCAAACAAATTGAAGGGGCAGCCATTCTGCTTGATGGTATTACACTCCCTTTTGATATTATTCTGTTCTTTTTCTGTTCTCTTCCCTGGTGGAAGAGTTTCATGTCCGTGCACATATAGGGCTTGGACTCTTCTGGAGGGTTATAAGTGAACAACGGGCTAGCCAAAATGGGAACCAAGCCCACCTTGTGCTACTATTTCTGATGATTCTGAATTGATCTCAATTTATAAATTGACTAGAAGTACTCAACATTGGAAAATACTCCTTCTAGTATATAAAAGAGAGTTTCCAGTTCATTTTGTAACTATATTTCAAAGAGAAAGTCCTGTTATCTGTGTTCTGATAAACTCTTCCAGATGTATCTTTAACTGAAGGTTCTCACTTCACTTGTTCTAGAGCATGAATAGCTATCTCTCCTCTGAGATCCCAAGGTCTAGGGGGAAAAAAGATAATCAGGTGTGACCCACCATATATGCAGGCAGTAGATTGACTCCTCATGGTTCTGCAGCAGCTAATCTGTTGCTTCTGAAAATTTCAATGGTGTTGTAATGAACGCTGTTCCTGGGCAGAGTGGTTTGCACTCTAGTGTTTTCCTCCCCTTCTCATCAGAGGGAATGCATGGATTTTGTGCATGGAAATTATGTAAGTGGATTGTGTAAATCCCTGAGTCTTGCCTCTGTGGAAAAGATGACATTCATTTGTGTTGTTTACCTTCACATCTGTTATTTTCCTCCAGGTTCTAACTCTAACCTGTAACATTAAAAAAAAAAAAAATGTGTGAAGATAACACCCCATTGAAAGGATGCGATAATAACGCTTTAGGGCTTGTTTTCATCCAGAGTACTAATCCTGTTAGTGCGCAGTTTAAAGGTTTGTGGAAAGTTGATAAATCACAGGGGATATGAATTAAAGACTGTACATTTCATATAGCTCTGGGTTGTTGTTTGGTGAACACAGAGACAAGAGAAAAGATGCAGGGTCTTTTTAACATTCACAGTCGGAAGTGAGTTACTTGACTAAGGCCCTTCCTGTCAAAAAGGAGTTCTTGTTCTCACCTTGTAAATCCAAGCGCTTGATATCTTTCCATTTGTGAGACACGTAGGGTGTAAAGCTATGCATCCTCTTGCATTTCCACAGAGAAAGATAAATTTCTGCCACAAAAGTGATGTTAAAGGTAAAAATCAGAAGAGCAATGGGGGTGTGGGGAATTAAGAGGAAAAAAATAGAGACAGGACAATGGTTTGCCTTGCATTTTGCCTTTCAGCTGTGAAATTTGGAAGAATGTCCAAAAAGCAGAGGGATAGCCTGTACGCTGAAGTGCAGAAGCACCAGCAGCGACTGCAGGAGCAGCGGCAGCAGCAGAGCGGCGAGGCCGAAGCCCTCGCCAGGGTTTACAGCAACAGCATCAGCAACGGCTTGAGCAACCTGAATAACGAAACCGGTGGCACTTACTCCAACGGGCACGTCATCGACCTGCCGAAGTCTGAGGGTTATTACAATGTGGATTCTGCCCAGCCTTCCCCGGATCAGTCTGGGTTAGACATGACTGGAATCAAACAGATAAAGCAGGAACCTATCTATGACCTCACTTCTGTACCAAACTTGTTTACCTATAGCTCTTTCAACAATGGGCAGTTAGCTCCGGGAATATCCATGACTGAAATAGGTAAGGACATTTCATATTCTTCTGGTGTTCAATTTGCAGCTTGTAATGGGTGTATATAAATTAGATTGCGATAGCATCTTTATTAAAATATTACGCAAGCATTCTATGTGCCATTGTACAGTAATTATATATGCACATGGATATGTATGTGTACCCACATACACAGAGGAACTAAAGAAAAGAAAATCAGTGTGGAAGTAATTAGTATAGTGTAGAGGCAATTCACATGCCATGCCAGCTTTTTTGTGATTTTTTTTTTTTACCAGGATCTGCAAGTTATTCACTTTCTTAAACTCAGCACTTCATGTGTTGTTTATGAAATGGGAACACCAAAGCAGGTGAAAAAAAATGAATCAATCAGAACGAAGAGATAATTAGCAGTGGGGAGCTTGTTTCAAATGAGCTCATTACTAGGATGGAAAAATGATCTCTTTAGCCAGCCTCCCATATTCCTGTCAACACCCCGAATCCCCCTGGCAGCTCGTTCGAGGGTATTTATTGCAGAAAGCACCAGCTCCCTACTTCTGTGCATGGGTGTGCATTCAGAGTAAGTACACTGATCTAGGGAGATGCACAGACAAGGTTGAGGTGAACATAGTCATGTAGCTCGGCCCGACAGCTTGAATGCCTTGGAGAAGCATCTCTGGCATCTGTCCTGTGATTTCTTCCTTGAAAAGCAGTAAAGAGACCTCTCTGTGAGATGTGAGAGCTTGAAAGGCCAGCTAGAGATCATTCTCTAGGGAAGATTTTTGTTCAGCTAATGGCTCTAGTCCTACTGCTCCAACCCAACTGGAAGCGGTGCTTTCTGCGTAAAGAAATAACGTAAAAGAAGGTTGGCATCCTAATGAGGTACTTTCCACATCAGCAAGTGATGAATGCTGAGTCAGTTGTGGCTGAGGATATAGGTAAAGGGTGATACTTCTTTAATTAGGTTTAACTAAAAAGGAAGAAGAAGAAGGAGGAAAAAAACCATTTGTTGTTCAACAGCACCCATAACAAATAAGTTAATGTCACATTACAAACAGACTCTAGAGCTCTAGCCTGGCTGTGCTGCCTTGGGTATGCAAGCAAAGAAGATGGCAAGAAGCGTAAACGCATGCATGCACTCAGACCGTCTGAGGGCCCTGGCTGGAGACGTCTGGGCCAGGGGTGGTAGTGCTACAAATGTACTCGATGGGTGTTACAGAAAGGGTGGGTGTAGTAGTTAATGTCTGATAAGAACTACAGGTGCAGCTAGGTGTGTGTTTGTTCCCATGTATGCTTATGTGCAGAAAGGTGTATAACAAACTGCACACTCTACTTACAAATAGCACAGAAGAAAATTACACTTTTCTGCCACTCTGCTCAGTGGGGCATGGTTGCTGGGCATGTTTGGCCTGAGCTGCTATCCAGTGATCTCCTGCGCCCGCCACGTAGTAGTGCGGGGCGCTGGTGAGGAACATCTTCACCTTCCCTTTTGGCTCTGGTGACTGGGACCATCATTCACACGTGGCTTGTGCAAACCTCAGTCCTGGAAAAGTGTTTTTAGTACTCAGAAACAGCTGGGAGACAATTTAAACAGCCACAAACAGAGACAATTACCCCTTTCTCAGCTATTAGCTGCTGGAGTTTCCACATAGGTCATTACCCATGCTTATATCAAAGAGACCCGAAGCTGGCCTAAAAGCTATTTTCCTACTGCACCCAAAGGGAAATATTCCCAGAGACAGTCAGAGGAGGCACCTGGAAATATGGCAGTTCAGACAGTCTGTGAATTCGGGTTTACGCTCAGTTACAGAAGTGAGCCCAACAGTGAGAATACAGCCATGGGGCTATAGCTTTATGAGCCAAAGGATCCCACGGACGTCAGCGGGATCTTTTGATTTTTGGAGCTTTAGGGCAGGCCCAAACTCTTATTCCATTTCCTTTGGAAATTGGAACTGGGCACCTAAATTGCCAGGATTTTACCCAAATTCTGTTCTATGTCATCTGTGACCCCCGCAGCAGAGAGGTAAGGCTGTTAGTGAGAGATATGGTAGTATAACAGATCAACTGACGTAACTGGAAAAAAATGGATGAGAAGTACCATAAAATATTCGGATTAGTGCACAGGTGAATGATATTTTCAGTGTTTAAAAACAAACAGCCTTTTAATGCTTCACTGGATTGTTGGAGCTTCTATAAAACTGCGGTCTCTGAGTCAAAACAGGAAAATTCAAAAGCACTTGTATGCATTGATTTCATTTTACAATGTGCTTAAATTTTACTGTAGCATTGCATCCTACCCACTCCAGTGAGATTTAGGAATATATCCAACTCACATTAAGTAGAAGTTAACTGCCTTAACTGTTAGGTGAAACCAATAGAGAATATACAAGATGGAAAAGCTGTACTGCATCAGTTCTTCTGCCTAGATAAAAATTTCTTTATACTATCTCGTCTAGTGATGAACTGAGCCATTGTTTTAAGTATTCCAAGTCATGTTAGTTCTTTCCATCACTGGACACTTTCTAGCAGATCTCGTGATGTGGGAGATCTCCAGTCTTTGTTTTCCCCTAACATTTATATTCTTCAAATAATTGCATTTTTTTAAGCACCACCTCACTTGCCACTTACCTGATTTTGACTGGATGTATCCCTCTTAATTTTTTCCCTATAAATGGATGCTTGAAATTCCTTCCACCTCTGAGCTCCTAAAAGTTGCTGTAAGCCTTTCCAAGACATGATGATTTCTCCACAGGCAGGCCAGAATCAAAGCAGTCTTTATGGCTTCTGCTTTATTTGCCAACCAATGTCCAATTCTCTTCTTATTCTTACACTGTTATTGCTTTAGTTGTTTCTCACTTACATTTTTCCTGTATAGGGCTAACTTTATCAAGATATCTCTACCTGCACTTTTCCAAGTTTGAATCTCATTATCTGTTTCATACTCATTTTTCTAAGCTTTTTGGTCCTATTGCATTATGTCTCAGTCCTCACTGATACTTGTGACTTCTCTCAATTTAGAATTATCTGGCCATTTAATTAATATGCTGTGAACCCTCTCTTCCACATTGTTAATGAAAATGTTAAATGCTTGTAAAACAAGTCCTAACAATGGTCCCTGCTGCACCTGACTAAATAACTTGCTGCAGTTGCATAAATTACTTTAATATTTACTTTTTGCTTGCTATCCACCAGTAAGATTCTCTCAAAAATCCAAAGAAGTCTTTATTTCTCTGTCAGTCTGATTCAATTATACATGCAATATTTTCTAAGATACTGTATAAAATAATTTACACATCATTTGTGTTCTTTTCTGCACATCTTAATTTTCTAATTCCCCAAAAAAGTAATTAAATTGGTTAGGCATACTTTGATCTTTAACAGTTATATTCCTTTAATTTAAATGTAAAAATTCTCATTTTCTTCAGCATAACTTCATCTGCATTAGGCTTAGTGGAAATGAAACTGCTCCTCTTAACAGTTTTGAAATTCAAAACTTTTACACAGCAGATGTTTCAATGCTTGGTATTAGAATGGCACAGCAGGCAAAATACAGCTTTTCCTGCATTGTATGCTTACCAGCATCTCTAAATACTGGACCAGGAAACAGCTGTAGGTATCGACAATTTTAAGTTACGTAGCGCTCCCTCACATGTCTTTAGAGCTGGTATATTCCTCTTTATAGGTGGGATATTCCCGGTACAGCTGTACATTAGCTGATGAAAAGCAGGATGGGCTATCTGTGCCGTGTGGGACGGAAGGCGAGGTGTAAGAAGCAGCAGTCTGCTGGATGCAGAGGCCAACTCCTCGCCTCGGCCTGGGGAAGGCAGAGATTTCCTGATGCTGCAGTGGCAGCTCAGACCCGTGGGGCAGCGTCTGCCCTTGGTTTCGAAGGAGACTACGTGGTCCTTCGGAGCGGGGCTTTCTCCTCGCAGAGGGAGCAGCAGAGGTCAGCCGGCGTGGGGAAAAGAGGCATTTCTGCTTCCTGACCCTGGCAGCCCCGCAGCAGGACGGTAACCCTTGCTCCCAAGTGCGATTTTTAAATTAGTAGATATTAAAGGCTTATTTTTAGAGTTTTGTCAAATTAAAGACCATCTCATTTCAACATAAGGGCATAACATTTCCTGTCACTGAGCTAAGCATCCTACTTCTCTCACACAACGTGTGGCTCAGATCCCTGTCTGTGAAAGTTAACGGAAAGGTTTCCCTGGCTTGACTGTAGCTGAGATACCAGCTTATGATTTTGTAAAGATGAAAAAAAATAATTAGTGGATGCTGTTGTGGGGAAAACAGACTGGCTCAGGGTTCACTCCAGGTCAAACTGAAGAGTGCCCTGTATCTGAATATATTTAGGCAGCTGGTAAGGTGCCAGTAGAGAGCACACAAGGTCGGGTAGCCAAAGCTTCTCTAATTACAGAAAAAAATGTTGTCTATGTATATTTACATGATATTTCTTCAATATCAGCACTATTTGAAGGGAGAAGCACCCAAAGGCTTGGAGTGCTTAAAAGTTTTTACCAGATTTGAAAATTAAATAGAAAGGTTGCCATCCTCAGGCTTCATCTTGTCTTTCCCCGGTCCCCTCTGGCCCTGTCCTGCCGCGCGTGTCTCAGCACGGGCAGGAGCTCCCTCGGGCAACCCTGTGGTGGGGCCTGGGGAAATCACCTCTCCTACTCACCAAATCCTCTGTGAAACACAGCCCTCTTGAGCCTGCCTTTGCCTGGGAAATGACAGCGAAGCAAAGCCTGCAAAATATTTTAAAGACTGGCTTAAGATGGGTATGCAAAAGAAAAGCCCCCTTGGAAACTGCAAATAACCTCCTGTGCACAAGTAATCTATAATTTAGCTGGGTTCATACATCCATCTCAGGTCCTTCAGTGAACATCTTTATGTACTGTATAAAGTTTTTACTTATTTTCCTCGCTGCACTAGCATTCAGGCCGGAGCTCAGCGCTGGGCTCATTCAGTATCCCACCCTGGGAGGAGGTCTTCACCTGGAGACGCTCTCAGCTCCTCTGCTGAGGGTGTGTTTCAAAGCCAGTCTCACACCTTTCCCCTTTCAGTGGAAATTCCCATTAACTTTAGGAGAATTGAGCCTGTTCCCCTCTGCCCATCCTGTTCCGGGACATCCATAGCACTGTGCCTCGTGCATGCAATACCCACCAGCCGCACGTGGGTCTCTTGGGAAGGTTGCTGTGCTGTGCTGCTTGCAAAAGCACTTCTCCATGCTGATATATGTGTATATACATATTTTTTGTTTAATTCCTTTCTCCATCTCTCCAGGCTTTGTTCTCTGTGCCAAATCCAGTGTTAGTAGACAGCTCACCAAACATGCATTGGTCAGTTAGATGCTACGTGGAGGGCTATCGCAGGGACCAGCTGACTCAAAATGCAGTGAAGCTCTCTCTAAATTAAAATCCTTACCTAAGGTGACGGTAACAGCTGCTATGTTGATGTTCCCTTTTTCCTGCAACTTCTTTCCAAGGCTGTGGCAGACTACACGGGAAAGCCGAACTGATGGCTCGGCTCTGTGACATTAGTCTGGCGTAATCATGTTTCTTTACCTCTTTCCTTTTCCTGAGCCATATTTTAGTATCCCTCCTACAGAGGTGAGAGTCAAATTTTGCAGTTCAGGTGTGCGCAGCTAAAGCAGAAGCCCTTAAGCTGTATTTCGGGTGGAGCAATGTTGCCATCTGGTGAGCAGTTAAAAATGTGCAGCATGTGCATTTCTGTGCAGATACCCTTAGGACATATTTCTTATCACCATTACCTCTTTAAAGGTGACAATCAGAATATATTAATATTTCAGTTCCGTGCTCATTTCAGTTCATCTGACATAACTTAGACCCCCTTCTCCTGTAATTTTTTTAACTAATTAATTAATTCTTTCCCCTTTTCATACACTCGAGAAGAGAGCAGAGAATGGCAAGGTTTAAAACCAACTTGACAGCTTTCCTCAGTTAGAAAATATTTCAACTTCATCAAAAATGGACATAAAAGTAGAGGAATAAATTAGAGCATTGTGATGCTGAAGCATTCTAGCTGAACTGATGCTGAAGTGAACACTTTTTTTAGTAAGCGTAGACTTTGAATTTTTTTACATCACTTATTTAGAAATAAATGTTGTCTTTACCCTCTAAGATTGCCATATAATTTGGCAGTAATATTGTAAAAATGTAATTTTTTGAAAGCTTGTAAAATTTTATGGTTTTATCTTTTTCTCTCTTCCAAATTAGCAATCTTTCTCTATTTTGTAAATTTACATACTTACGAATGAAAATTTACAGATCAAAACCAGCCTAATTACAAATTTACATAATGGCTTTACTGAGTTTATGTTGCAGGGCCCAATAGTTTAAAGGATCAAAATGTTCATAAATAACTGAATATGTTGTTATACTTTACTAAGTGCATATTTTAGCACTTGCTGACTTAAGGAGACTTAGGGAGGGCACAGTCTGTGTTAAAACTCTTGGCGTAGACTTAGAAAATAAAAAATGTTTTCTAGGAGGTACTATATTTAAGCACCAGATTTTTCACCCTGTGATTTTCAATCCACTGAGCACCCACTGCCTCCCACTAAGCGCAGTGGGCTTTGGATCAGACTCATGTTGGTTCTGGCAGTCCTCCTCAGTACACTTAGCACAGATCACAGCAGTTCAATAAGCCGGATACAATGTGCCTCTTTAACTAAACCTGGTTCAAACGTACGCAATCCAGCAATTAATCTAAAACAATTTGAACATGCAGTAGGTAGCCTAAAAGTATACTTTAGGCTCGGTTTTCCTGCAAATTCTAAAGCTTTTTGGATATTTCTGAAAGGGATTTGGCTTCTCTTTCAATTAAGTCAATTCATATGTCGAATGCAGGCCAACTAATAAAGCCACAATAATGTTACCAGTGGCAACCATTGGCAGTCTTCCTAATTGGAGTTCGATCACACTACAGACTATGCACTGTAGACATTGCCGAAACTGCCACTTTAAATATGGCCCTTTATGTTTATTGTGAGGTTAAGTGTTGCCAGCAGGAATACAATCAGAGTTCTGCTCACAGTCAGGAAAAGTTTAATTACTGTTGGTATACAATGCATGTTTTGGGGAGCAGAAATTTGCTGCTGAAAATGTGTTTTTTTGCAGCACCCAAGACCATGGGATCCTCTCCAAATTGTGGTTATGAATATTGGAATAAAACAAGCAGCTGGATTAAGTATTTAAACCAGTAAAATCAATGGCA
Organism: Dromaius novaehollandiae; assembly: GCF_036370855.1. Taxonomy (NCBI): domain Eukaryota; kingdom Metazoa; phylum Chordata; class Aves; order Casuariiformes; family Dromaiidae; genus Dromaius; species Dromaius novaehollandiae. Next base: position 26,091,029 of record NC_088132.1, read on the forward strand.
TCCTTTAACTGAAATTGAGCATGGATAAAACAAACAGGGGAGATTTCTGTGATCTTTAGCACTGTTTGACTTTTCAGCCTGTTATACCAATGAATTAAAAAGAGAAGTTAATATTAAAAACAACACGATCTGTAGCTTATACTTCTAAAGCATGAAAATATATTTCTCTAGAGTGGGTACATTTCTAATCCATTAAAGCAAGTATGTGAAATTCCTCCTTCTTCTCCAAAGATAGGAATATGTCCTTACATAACCGAACTTGACAGAATGTGTTCGTTCTATCGAGAATCCAGAAAGCAGTTAGAAAGCAACCATTTGTAGCAGTCAAAATATGTAAAGTACCATATCACGTATCCCATATATTACCATATATCATGATAATCTTCTCAGGAACAGTGCCGCGCTATGAATATTGTCAGCTTATAGATCACACAAGCAGATCGCTGTAAAGCGAGCGGTATAGCGAGTCCTGAGGTGCGCTTTGGCGGGCAGTTGTGGGAATACCTGTTCTGCTGATGCCCTGGGACGCCGCAGCGCTGTCGGCAGGAGAAGAAATGGTAACTGCCCCTTCGTGAGAAAGCCCTGAAAGGAGAAGGCTGGAGCAGGTGCCCCGACATGGAGCAGGGCCTGGGACGTGCGGAGGAGGGTGTCTTGCCAGGCTGTGTCTCACGTGCATCCTGCAAGGTGGCAACCACAGCAATGGGAATTGAGAGGATAAAGCCGTGGGGGAAAGGTGGTTTTTTAGGAATCACTGTAGTGTAGAGAGGTGACATGCTACCTGCAAAAATCAAGAGGTGTTGAGTTAGCAGTGATATGCTGCTACTCCAGCCTGGCTTTCTTCACGCTTGCTCCCCGACCCGAATAACCCTTCATCTTGGTGTCGGTGCTCCCTGTCCTCAGTGTTTTTGTATGTTGTTTCTGGGTGATGAGCACCAACAATTGGCAAACTCATCCCATGCTTTTTGAGAGCTTACTCTGGGGTTCATACTGTATTTCTCTGTCATTCTGTACCACATTGTCTGGTCTTTCTTTGACACTGAGGCAGGAGGAAGCCTCCAAAAGCATGATTTTACAGTTGTTCTTCCCAGAACACATGCAACATCACAATTTTGACTTCCCAAGACCTTAGTTCACTTTTGCACACCTCGTGCCTTCTGTTTAGTCTGGTAAATCTCACCACGCATCCCATCCATTTCACTACTTTCCATTCTACAGTTGAGAATAATGTAATTCCATGTATTATGCAGTTTGTGGTGCTGCTAACAGCTCTATGGGTAACGATGTCTTTCTTTAGATGGCCCATTCATTTTTGATACTTTCTTTCAAAGAGCAGCAATCATTCTTTTGTACAAGAGTGGAAAGATATGAGGAAAAAGTTGGAGTGAAACACACAAGAGGGAGGGGAAACAGTGCATATATTTAGTGGAAAAAATCAATGCAATGAGACATATGGGGCTGAAATTCAGACAAGAAATACTGAAGCTGAACATCAGAAAACAGTTTTGAAAGTGCAGTAGTCTTATAGGGATGAAAGTTGCATATAAATTGGAATACTTAAAGCCAGATATTAAAGCACAGAGCACTGTCTTGCATTCCTTTTTGACTGCGTGGATATCTTTTCTCTTGATGAGTGGAATCGCTGAGGTTGCTAATGATAACCAAATTGTTTCACTTTCTGACTTTATACTCTGGCACCATTTTGATCTGACTTAGTCACCGTACTGTGGGTAAATAGAAGAACTATTTTAGAATGTTTTCTCATTGCTTTTTGAAACATTTTTATTCCTAGATTGTGTAAAATCTTTATAAAAAAGTAAATGTAAGCTTGTGACAGTGAGAGAAATGCTAGGATGTATGCCTAACCTCTCCCATATACCAAATCTTTGCTACTTCACATGTGGGATGACAGATACTACTCTTACCTTTTGTATTCTTTGACAGGGCAAACTCTTTCAACTCTAGCTTAAACCTAAAATATTTCAATTGTCCCATGCATTTTTCTTGGTCTCATAGTAAGCAATGTCCACTCCAATGTTTGCTTAATCATAATAAATGAAGCTATGTTCTTGTTGCAGAACAGGCTGAATTTTAATATAAAAATCTCTTTGTGTAAGCTATGCTGGAAGAAGTTAGGAAGCAGTTCATCTCAATAAATTTGTGATAATTATACGGTGCCTGTAGAGTCTCTGTCCCGTAATTTCTAACTATTGCCTTGGTTTGTGCTTTTGCTGCCAGCTAAATGATTTCTAATTAGTAGGAAATATAACTTTTTTACTAAATTGGCTGAGACCCAGGAAAACTATTATTAGGCGGAGACCTTTAAGCATTCATAAAGATCCACCAGGATTTAACAGAACTCTGCATAGAACTGGGTCCATCCTCTGGGTTCCTCTGTATTAGGGCATAATTCAGTTGTAGTGTATTTTCCTGTTGAAAGGCAAATGAAACACTGATTTATTTGAAGGGAGAGAGGGGAAATACAAAATTCACATTCATAACTGCCTGAATGTGCAATCTGTTCCTGACACTAAGCACTCGACAACTTCAACCCAAGAGAGGATTATTCCTGAGCTAAACTCAAGCACTTCTAGACTCATATCAGTATTTGAATGTTTCGTATTGTCTTCCTAGGCTGCATATCGAATAGTGTTACAAATTTATTAAATAAAAGAGGATTTAGAAACTTGCTACTGTAACAGTTCTTGTATCTGTAACAGTTCTTGAAAGGGAATTTTTGTATATTATTACATTGAGAAGGTAAAGACAGATGAAAAATGGGATGTGCTATTTGCAACCATTTTTAGGACAAATATTCCCACTTTTTTGCCAGAAACTAAGATTTTTTCAGCCAGTTCATTTTAAAAATTTGGGGACCCTTTCTTCACATTGGACAGTAACCACAGGACATACTTCTGCTTTATTCCCTGCATTACTGCCTCCACTTCTGCCTAAGAATTTTTTGATATAGTCTGTGTAAGGAAACTACTTTGCAAAACTTTTCATGTTGCAGTCCCAATACCATTGAATTAGGGTTCAGAAGAGTGGTAATGCGATTGTTCACCTGGCATTATTTGGGGTACTACAATGTATAGACAGTTTTGACAGTTTTAAGAAGAGACAGGAATGCTTACAGCAGCCAGCCAGCCAGCCAAAGCTGTGGTGTTATTGCAGCATTAATTCAAAGTGGATCCCTGCGAGAGCTCAACTTAGGATATAAGCTGAGATGAGCTCTTAGCTACTCAACTGGATCCTAAGGGTAAGTGGCAAATTAAAAATTCATTATTCATTTTAATTGAGGATGATTATCAGTGTTTTAGGAGGCACACTTCAAAGTTCTTCAGCTCCCAGTGCAAAAGACAAGAATGCTGAGAAAAACTAGAGCCTCTCATGAGAGAAGAGAGACAAATGAAAGAACTAAAGAGCCTGTAGGAAACAGCCGCTGCAGAAGTCTGTGGATAATTTCCACTTAGCAGGCGAAATTTGCAGCTGGTGAAAGCTGTGCTCAGTCCGTGGAGCTGCTGCACCCATCCCCACCAGCTTTGAACCTGACCCCAAGTCTGAGTTTTCCCTCAGTACTGTAGCTCAAGATCTCTGAGTATTAACATTAAAAAGGGAGAACTGACTCATCAGCCGATGATAGACCCCTGCAGGTCTGTGCTATGCTGATTTATATTATCTAGGTTGCAATGTTCATTTTTCTGTATGTACTTTGGATTTAAGCAGCTCCTAACCCACCAGTGCAATGCACACTTGAGCTATTGTAACCTTTGGAGAGTGCCTTTTGTGAGGTGTCTACTGAAGCCTAAAATAAGAAATTTCAGTAGGAAAAAAAAAAAGCCCAGCTGAGTAGCTGAAACTGGAAATAGAAAAGGTCACTTGCAGTTCTAGAAGTTGTGAGCTGCAGTCCCAGATTTCTGCCACAGAGGTATAACCCATCCACTGTTGCTCTTCCCTTGCAACATACGCTTTTGGCCTGTTTTGCTGATAAAATAGGGCTTGTGCAGTCTTGCTGTTTGTCCAGTCTCTCTGTCAGGCGCTTCCTTCCCCAGTAATTTTTTAACTGTTGTCCAACTTCACATTGGAAGGGAAGCAGAGGTCTCAGAGATTTAATTTCCCACACATTTTCTGAGAAGACGCTGCTCAGCAGATGAAGGGGACAGCCAGCCTTCCCTAGGGAAGACACAGCCCTGGCACTGGGCAGCGTTCCCACCAAGCCTCAGCGAACCAGCCCGGCACAGCACTCCTTTCCCAGCCAAGCACAGCGAGGAGAGAGGCCAGCACAGGAATGATGGGTGATGTACCATGACCCATCAGGGCGGGTTTCTTCCACTAATTGTGGTATGGCTTATTTAACCATACACCAGGCCAGCGTCACCAAATGAAGCTGGAGTCCCTTTTTCCGCCTGCCAAAAGTTTACCATGCTCCAGACTGAATTTAAAAGCCAGTCATTTCAGCAGACCATCACCACTCTCTCATGCTGCTGCTGCTCCTCCTCCAGTCTCTACTCCATAGAGGCTTCCAGTCAATTTCCCCTCAGTATCTCATTCAGGAAACCCACAACTGATCTTAGAATTAGAAAGCCTTTTTGATAGATAATCTTTTAGCTTCCCCATTTGCCATTTTCAGCTTCTTCTGGACATATTCCACTATGTGTTGGCCTTTTATTACACTGCTGCATTGCAAAGTTCTGGTTAATTTATTGTCCACTATCATTTCTTATCTGTCTGGGTACCATTAATTTCTCCCACATGCTAGGTATCAGTATTGTTTGAGTTACTGCTTCCCAGTCTTTTTTAGATTGCCTTTTTTCTGATTTAAGTTTCATTTTCTGTTATTTCCTTCCAGTCTTTCTTATCATAATTTTTGGCAAGGTGTTCAGGAGTAAGGTTTGGCAGGGGAGAAGTGTAATAGGGAAATGACATGCTACAGGGCTGTTAAAATACAGGCTATTGTTTTGAAGACCTCGTCACATGCCAAGAATCAGAGTAACAAAAGGTTTAATGCCTCTTGCACAGTAGGGGCTTGTTATTCAATAAGCGCTATTGTCTGACCATCCATTTGGCTTCTTTTAGGGCCTCATCACCAGCATCTGAGCTTTTGTTACAGGAAGGGGAACATTTCTATCCGTCGTCGTGGAGCTCTGAGGTCAGCTTGGCCACTCAGGTTTCCGAAAGTGGCATTTTTGCCCTGGATGTGCTCCGAGCGCTGATGCAGCTATCAGCAGGCTCGCTCCCTCGTGGCTAGCCTCATTCCCTGCCTCTTTAGCTCCTTTTCTGGAGCTGTTCCAAATCCTCTGCTTCCCCATTTAGCTAAGCCTGGTGAAGAACTGAGTTTTCGTATCTTTCTCATTAATCAGCAATTATCTGAAAGTATCTAAAACATTTCAGATGCGTTTTCTCTCTTGTGAGTTGCTTTCATCAGGATACGGTCAAGCTCATATGGGGACCTGGAAGGGGGGATGATGACTTTTGCTCCAGTTCAATGCCTTTATCAGTTTTTAGGTGAACTGTGTTCCTGTCTGGGAGTTTGAACTATATGTTATAACTAAATTCTTATTTCTTCCGTTGCTTTGGAGATTTCTGTGAAAAACTGAACTTGTCAAACCTCCCCCTCTTTTCTGTGCAGGGAAACTAGTCCTACTGGTAGACATTTCTGTAATCCAAAGGATGAAGTTATCAGATCAGCTTTCCTTAAATTTCACTAGGATATGTGGTTTCTTAGGGTATATTTTGTCAAGTGGGTGATGTACTCAGACTACGGAAAAGTGACATTCCATAGATCATAAGTGTTGTAACCTCTCACTCCTAATGTTTAATATTTTTTGCGTTGCGATTTGGTGCCGACAGTCACCGCATTGACTGCCTTGGTGTGTTTTCATTTTAAATCTTTGGAAATTCAGAGTCAGTATGAGCCAACAGTATCTAACTTTCTTTGTCACCCCTAAGAATAGATGAGAGTCTACAGCTAAAATAATGCACCATAACAGAAAACTAGTCAGACATATGCAGGACAGATATGCAATATAATTAATCATTCCACGGTATATATTGTCTGAGTATTTCTGATGTTTCAAGACCTCATATTGGTTAAAATTATTGTTTGCTTGATTCATCATGTTGTTTCTAGTTTATTTCTCTGGGAGCAAATACTTCTTTCTAGAGTTTTTTGTTGTTGTTGTTGTTTTAAGTTACACATGATATTTGTATAAAATGTTCGTGCAAAGCAGACACAATTTCAGAGTACCAATACTAAGAACACTTCAAATTAAGAACCAAACTGCCTAAAAGAAGTGCTAGCATGTCACAGTGCATGCTGGAGTTTAGTTGCTTGAAACTTTTTATTTTCTGTAGGACGTTTCCTAGACAGAATTAATCTCCTAGGATATACTATGGACATCAACTTCTCATGGTATCATGTAGTATCAAGTGACCATGATGCGTGATAGGAGATACAGCATAACATAAGAAACCCAACATACAACAAAAGAGGACAAATGCAGCACCTAGACAAAAATCTCTGTTTACATACTATGGCAGACATGCATTAAAAGCCTTACACTTTACAGCTGTAGTTATTATAGTGCTGATAGTATCCTATTATACAGGCTAAGTATTTTGTTTGAGTTAGAATTACTATTTTTCACTCAACACAGCAAATGCTCTTTGTAAAATACTCTTTGCAAGCTCTGATAACTGAGTGGTCAGCATCATCACCTTTAGTTGCCTTCTCACAAAGGAAACCTTGCAAATTTGCTGTAGTTTATGCACAATGGAGGCTGACAACATTTCAGCTGGAAACATAGCCCATGTTGAGGTCACAGGAAAGGTGTTGTCGATCATGGTGCTTGCAGCCCTTCCCAATGTGATTCCTGGTTATAGTTGTTGGCTCATAGTGGCAGACACTACATGAACAAAAGCCAAGACCCAATATCTGGAGTAACTGTGGCAGACTCTTGGCCTGGAGGACAGGAGGGACACGGCTGCTGAGCATCACCCCAGCAGGATCCCTCCACAAGGTCGAGGCCACAGCCTCTGCACTGAGACAATAGCTCTCCTCCTGCTGTACGAACCTATTTGCCTTCTCTCCTTTTTCTTTGTAGTTCTGTTAAAAGAGTTCATCTATTGAACTCAGTTGCCAGCAACACTTCAGAGCAGTCAAGTCATCCCAGTATTCCAGAAATTCACTGTATTTTTGGGTACACCACAGTACCTGTGCTGCATGTCAGGACAGGTTGATATTAGATGTCAGTACCTTATTCCTAGTGATTGTCATTAAGTTCTTTCTAAATGGAATTGCAGAGGTGCAAACTGATTCCAACTTCATTATCCAAAAAAAAGCGAAAATCTATTTGAAAACCTCAGAAAAAAGGCTGTGGACTTTGCAACCATTTGAGAGCTATGTTCTTTGCTCTGCCTCCTCGCATATCTTATGTTGTTGGCCCCTCAGAGAAGCCAAGACAAGTTTTTACTTCTCTTCCTTTTTGCACCACGAGAAATGCCATATTTGCGTAAAGCTGGAGTTCCTTCTGCTGCATACGCTGCCTTCTAATCAGCCAGCCAAGCGAGCAGCCAGGCCCTCGTCCCCGAGAGCAAGTGCACCCTTTCCATGACGCGCTCTGCCTTGCCTAGCCCACGGCACAAAAATTTAAAGTCTGTCCTGCACCTGGTTCCTCTTTGGACAGCCACATTCAGTGCTGCTGCTTGCTGCTATTGCCTTAAGGCCTGTGAACATCTAAATGTGTTTTAATGCCGGCTTAACATAAGCATAAGTATGTAAGGAAATAACTATGCTTACAGCTGGATAGGGGTAAAACAAGATGCCACCCCACAAAACTGAAGAGTTTTTGAAGTGCCACTCAACTGTTGGGTCCTAAGATAAATACATAAGGGGTAGGAAAAAATTAAAAGAGTGGGGTGGGAATCTTCACAGTAAAGTAGCACTGCTAATCAAATATATTTTTAAGTCAGTGAAGCAAAAGGGTCTTATTTTCAGACTGTTAGCCCTCAGGCCATTTATCTGATTTAAAATCTGGCTATGCAGTAATGCCAGGGTTTATTTTCTCTGTGTCAAGAACGTGGATAATTGCTGCTTTACGCAATGAATGGTGAGGCTAAGGGAGCTGGATTAGGAAGCACGAGAAAAGAAAGAATAGCCCATGGGGGAGAGAGCAAAATCCTTTGCTGCTCAGAATGGGGAAATGTAACAAAAGTTAAAATTATACTACTTTTACAGGTGGTTTAGATACAAACCTCTTTCTTTGTCCATACTTCAGTTTCATCTGGTTAAATCCGTTCAGTAACATAAATGGCAAAATCTATCAATTCGAGCTTAATTTCTGCAGTCAGGTTTGCTGTGGTTCAGGATATTTCCAGAAAGCTGATTCTGTTAAAACTGCATTTAAATAGAACATGTTGGAGGTTAAAATCTGAAATTTGGTGCTTATGAAAGAATTCTTCTTGAATTGCATTTCTTTAATCAACCTTTGCTGATTTGCCTTAAAAAAAAAAAAAAAAAAAAGGCTCTTTAAACTTCATCATCTTTTTATTCTAACATGCCCAATTACCAATTATAAGGGTTTTTTTACTACAAAATAAGGCAGCCTACCAGCATGGGATGCGAATTCCATCTATCCTTCCATGAAAGAATGGTGGATGGATCCCTGCACTCACTAACGTGCACTTTTAGTTTTTTTTACCCCGAGTCAGTTCTTCCATCAGGAAGCCTAAAGATAGCACTGGTCTGTTAAGTGATCCCCATAAAGATTGCACTGGGCAGGTTTCATTGTCACTGCAAAAACCTGGAGCCCTTTTGTGGTGGGGTTTCAGCACCCATCCACTGACTTTCAGTTTGTTAACTATGCCAGTAAAATAGCTCTCATTTAAAGGATACTCCTACAGCAGTGATCGCAGTGAGCTTATACATGTGTACGTTCATTTTTAAATTATGTTTTTAAATTTGATTAATACATGACCAAAGAAACAGTCATATTTTGGGCTCCAAAGCACCAAGTCCATCCACTGTGCTCAGACTGTTGAGGATACGGATGAATAAACGATGAAATTCCTGGTACTTTTTCTTTTCCATGCTCGGGTCTGGCCGATGCATTGCCGATGTCTTTTTGCATGTCTTCTTTTTGAATGTGGTCTCTGCTATGTGAGGTTCTGTGGCAAGCATTTCAGTTCAGTCCTATGACTTCCACTTGTTTCCTTGTTGAAAGGTATTTCATTTAAGCAATTTCTCCAGGCTGAAACCCAAAGCTTCATTAGATATATAGACCTCAGAGCTGCAAAATTCAGGAATCATTGCTCTTCCTACAGCATGCTTTATCCAGAGATTTCAACTTCTGCTGTTAATGAACTCATGTTGGAAACTTTCTGTGAAAATCTTTCTTATCCAGTCACATGGTTTGAAAGGCAAAGACCTACCTCCAAATACTTCTCAGAGAAGTTTGCTGTTTGTTTCAATGGGATCTCAGGCCAGCGCTGACCACTTCACTTTCCCCAGATGTCCTGTATTCCACAGTACACAGTAGTTTATAAGGTTGTGGTTTCACAGTAACTTTAAGGTAACTTAATTCTGTGCTGTCACAGAAAAGTTGAATCTGTCCCTCCCCCTTTTCCTTCTAAACCCCAGACTGCTAGGTACAGCTCTTGTCCCTCACTAGCACCTGTCTCCATGCTCATGCCCAGCAAAAATCAGAAATGGATCCAGCTGAAAAATAACTTGAGAAAAACAGAAAAGACTCTTTTCCTGCTTCTCTGATGTGAATCGTCTCAAGGTCATGCAAATGCCCATCAGGACTAAGCTGCCAGGACTGGACAGCTGTACAGACCCATGGCAGACAGAAGTGATTGGGGTCTCAAAACCATGTTTATTTAAACATGGCGACAAAAATTCGTGTCCAAAATGAAAGCATCCAAACAGTTTCACAAGACCCGTTGTTATTTTCATGTGCAAATCCACAAAAAGTTGAGCATCCTCTGGCTTTGAGTTGAATACCAAAACATTTTGCAACAGACATTTTCAGAAATAAAAAAAGAGACAGTGAGTGAGTTAGAAAGGTACCACTGGAAAAAAAAAAATGTTTTTCTGAAAAATCTGCATTTTCCAACAACTTTAATGTTTTCAGCATTTTGCTATTGCAAATCACTGTTCACTGGGATGTTTCATGCAAGCTGTTTTTTCTTCTCCTCTTCTCAGATCGAATTGCACAGAATATCATTAAATCTCATTTGGAGACATGTCAATATACAATGGAGGAACTACACCAGCTAGCATGGCAGACTCACACATATGAAGAAATTAAGGTTTACCAGAGCAAGGTACTATCCTGTAATATGCTTTTTCTTCTTCTCCCCATTGATTGAAATGGTTACCAGTGTAACATATTGGGCAAGGCCATGCTGATGAGTTTCTTTTCAAAGAGGTTAAAAATAAGCTTTTAAGTGCCTTTAAGGAGCCTGGTTACTGAAAGCAGAGGAGTGACGGTTCATAAAAGGAAGCAACAGCTTTCCAGCATGTCGAAATGTTTGCTGGTGTCAAGGCTCGGGAGTGGTTATAGGATCTAGCTGTCCACTCACAGTTACCATAGGCCTAAACTTTTTGCAGAATTTCAGTTGACTTTAATGTCACCTGGATTGGCCCCTTTCTGTTGCAAGAGTTTGCAGAAAATAGGACTACATAATTTTGTTTCATGTCATTCTGAAAACTGTTAGACATGTGTCCCCCTTTCACGTGAGTAATAAGTATTTTCACTGCAAGCCAAGTAAATATCCATCACTTCTAGACATTAGATAATGATGAAAGCAAAGTACTTCTTGAAGGGCAGTTGTTCAAAAGTGACTGGAAAACTGATCTAAATACATTTTCAGTCTACCTCTATGATTTGCAGGTCAAGCTGGTTCAGGATATTGCTCACTAGTAGCTCTTCAGATGTAGTCCAGCCCACAGAAACCCAGCTGTGTCCTTCGTGCCTTCTCGCTTGTATCACTAGCAACGGTTCTGCAACCAAAATTTAGCTGACATATTAGTTGGTCAGACAAAAGACAGAATAGAGTTCCTTGAAAGCTTTGTGGCTTTGCAGGGCTGGCAGGAATAAAAACACACTACAGCTTGCAGAGCTATGGCACACAACCCAACAGCATCGATGTGCATGTGCACACAAGTGTGGACAAGGAAACTAGCATAAATCTGGTGTAATCACTGTTCAGACTGCAATGACGCTTTAATGACTTTTTTTAGAAGTTTTAAGCTAGCAGAAATATTCTGCTAGATGACTTAATTGCATTGCCCTGCTTTCTCTCTAACGGTGCTCCGGGATGTTTACGTTTTTTGTGTCACTGCTGTGTATCCTACACAAAAGCCATCACTGAAATCACACTGTAGCACTGGCCGATACAGTCCCCCTTTTGAAGAGGCAATGCCAGAGCTCAGATCCCTGGGACAAATGACTTGTGAGAACAGCCTTCTAATGAAAAGTGTCAGGCAATTTAATAAATAGAGATGCCCTAGCTCTGCCTTGGGTAAAATTTACGGATTGTGGTTTTCTGCCCGGCCACCTGAAGTCCTTAATGCTCTAATGAATGCGCTTGCTTACTGCTTTGCTTTTTCCCCTGCGTTTCCGGGAAGACGAGAGAAGCTCTGTGGCAGCAGTGTGCCATCCAGATCACTCACGCCATCCAGTACGTGGTGGAGTTTGCGAAGCGGATAACCGGCTTCATGGAGCTCTGCCAGAATGACCAAATCCTACTCCTTAAGTCAGGTGGGTAAATACCAAGGACTGGAGACCCGCTTAGCACACGGTGCGTTGGAAACGTACTCTGTCGTCTTGTTTGACAGGTCGTTTTAATTTTAAAGAAGAGTGACACTTCAGTCTATTTCACCAGCTGCGTTAGCGTGTCAATAACGTTACTTCTGGTCCTCACCCTCTACAGTCGGTTGTGGTTATTTAATGCCCCCCCACACACAAAATCATTGTGGAAACTGCAGTCTCCATCCTGACATGTAGTGGAAGGACCTTGTGAATTCAGCTGGTCGAATCGCTCATCTGCTGCCCCTTAAAACCCCGCTTGTCATTAGTGGAGCGCACACCGGCTCGCCGGGGCCTGCCTCTGTGGTCATCTCTCATCTTTGTAATGAGGCTGCAGCAACACCCTCCAGCCAGCGCACTGGAGGAAAGATCCCTGCTGGCACCTCTCCCTTGGTGTCGGGAGAGATGAGAGCGGATCACGGCAGCGCCGGCGCTCCGGCAGCGCTCCGAGCACGCGTGGGAGCACACGCCTGCTCAAAAGGGCAGGGGGAACCGGGGTTTCTGCCCCAGCATGGGGCTCGGAAGTTTCCATCTTCTGTGAGAAGATTTATCGTGACTACGTAATAGCACCGTTTAACTGGGAAGGACAAAATGGTATTACCGAGTGAGCTGCTTCTGCTAATTGGCTGCATTTACCCTGTCATATGAGTTTCTTGCTCCCTCCTCATGCAAAAGGCGGGGTGCTGGGCAAGGCAGCTCATCAAAGCATAAGAAGTGCTGCCTGTTTCCAAGCAGAGCTCTTCATTAAATCTGTGAGTCGGTGCGACTCGACGTGCCGTGCCCGGGGCCGTGGGTCAGCGCGGGGCTGACCCGAGGCCATGGGCGCAGGTGCAAAGAGGGAGAGATGCTCATAGATCCAGGGAGCACACGCGCACTCTCCTGCAAAGAAAAACGGGTCTTCGCATGAGATTGATTTCTGAAGCTCATACTAATTCCAAAACTTCTTCAGATGCCTGTGCACCCAAAGTAACTTCATTCATCTGACTGGCAAAACTAACAACACAATTGCACCTTAAGCAAAAAGATATATTTGACCATACGGTTGGACAACTCTGGTTAGCTTCAGCCTGTCTAAACATGTCAGGTTTTATTTTCCGTTTTGCTGTTAATGCTAAGCAGAAGAAGCTGGAAAATCAGGACTTTTCACTCAAAAATATGTGTGCAAAAGAATCCCCAGATTCACAGTTTCTCTTACGGGAAATTTGGATTTAGATAGGGAAATTTAAATTTAGATAAATTTAAAATTGTTTTTCCCTTCATTTTTCCAAACTGTATATTTTTGCACGTAGGAAGTAATAAGAAAGGATGAGGAGAAAAAAGAAATGTCTGGCTGTTTCCCAACCTGAAAGAAAAATAAGAGAAACAAAAGGGAAACATAATTTAGGGGTGGTTTTGATAGTTCTTTAATTTTTATTTTCTCTCTAAAAACACTTTGTAATATTCCCCCCCCCCCCCAGCCATATGAAGCTGGGATTCCTATCCATATAGAATGAAGCTCCTTTTTTATATTAAAAAAGTTTATTAAAAAAGAGTCTCAATAAATGCCCAATTTTCAGGAGAAAATATTTTTAATGGAAAATATTCACCCAGCTCTAAATTCAAAGTAAATCCAGGCTGCCAATTTGCTACATGAAGAAAGCCAACTTAAAAAAAGGGAAGTGGGGTTGAACAGAAAATTTCACTTTTCTCTAGTCTAACCAGACAGGAATATTGCTTCCTTCATTCACAGAGAGCACATTTATGTGGCTCAAAAGAGCATCCCTTGCTGATGTTTCTAGTGACTGATGTTCTCCTAAATATTTTCTTGAAAATTCCTATATTCTGACTTTTTGCAGTAACGTGTGGCACTTTTGCTCTTTTTTGTGACCAATAGGCTGCTTGGAAGTGGTTTTGGTGAGAATGTGCCGTGCCTTCAACCCACTCAACAATACTGTTCTGTTTGAAGGAAAGTATGGAGGGATGCAAATGTTTAAAGCCTTGGGTATGTTCATTTCTTTCTTTTCAACCATTTCACTGAGCCAAATGGTGTCAGATTTGTCTTTCTGGGAGTAGTGAATGCAGTTAAAGTCTTCAGTAAATTCAGAATCCTGAAACCTCCAGATCTCCATGCTTGAACTGAAGAACTGACTCCAGTAGCTGCCAATAGTAAAGTGATTTTCATTAGTGAAAAAAGCACTGAGAGAGTTTTAGGAGATAAATTACCTACTGTGTCCTCTAAAATTTGCAAAATACTTGAAAAAGAAATTGTGGTAGGACCAAAGTGATTTGTCATCACAGCACGGTTATGTCTGATGTATAAAATCGCTCCCACTGATCGTGTCATGCAAAAGGAGTAAAGGGAAGAATCGGTTTTACCTGCATCAATGAGGAGACTAAAAGGAGTGACCACTGCAGAAGGTATCAAGGGACTTACCTAAAATCCTCTGAATCTGCAGAAATTTTTAAGCTCATTTAGATCCATATATTAAAACAATTGCTTCATTTCTCAACATGCGATTGAGTGCTACTCAAAATATTAATAGCTAAATGGTTTCTTTTGTCCATCCATGCAACGAATATATTAATAGCAAATTTAATCATGAGACAATCAGGACAAACTCAGAGAGAGTTACTTACTTTACATGCATATATTACAATAGAGGTATATATTTTTATTATTAGCATATGGATAGGCATAGTAATACATTTCATAAAGAGAACATTTACATGTGTTAATATGCATTAGTTGATTTATTTTGATCCTTGTTATACTTTCACAAATCTTCAAAAATATTTGTACTGTTAATTAATAAAATGTTATATGTGAAAGTTATTTAAAGTTATTTATTTTATTTAGCTATTTAAAGTTATTTATTGGTCATCTCTGTCCTTCAGATTAATACCTGTTTAATAATAACATTTCTTGCCACGTAGGAGAAAAAAAAATTCTGAGATCTCTGTGTGCTTTTGATAAAAGTCATACCCCTAATTCTTGAGAACTTCTGTGCTTCTTTGGATGTTTTAATGATACATGAAATAGCCAGTTTTCAGAGTAGGTGGAATTTTAATAGCTGATGGAAGGCACCTGTTCTAGAAGTACAGACGTTGACTCCAAATTTTCTTTGGCACCAAAACAAGCCAATTTTCAAGTCAAGTTAAAAAGCTGATAAATTTCTAGCATTGACTTTGTCCTCTGTGGTCTGTAGGTTCTGATGATCTGGTGAATGAAGCGTTTGACTTTGCAAAGAATTTATGTTCCTTACAGCTGACTGAAGAGGAGATTGCCTTGTTTTCATCTGCTGTTCTGATATCACCAGGTAATTATTCATTCCAGATACCACAAAAAATCACTCTTTTCTCCCCCCCCCCCCAATCCTTGTCCACCTATATTTCTGCTTACTTAAAGAGTTGTTGCTTTCTTAAATGGGTGTTTTAAACAATTGAAGAATATCTGGATTACCCAAGTGTACCACCCAGTCTTTTTAGAAAACTATCAGCAGTTACACGTATTGGAAATAGGTTCAAAGCGTGAGGACCCCATCATAAAAATTCACGGATAGGCAGACTATGCAGTTATACAAAATTTACAGTTATACAAAAAGAAAAAAAAAGTCAGTTGTTTGCTACCTGAACTTAAACCATAGGAAAAGGTTGGCTGTGTCTGAGTCGAGGATCATCTTGGCATCTGTGGGCTCTATCACGAGACAGGAGGAGCTGTAACGGTTGGGAACGGTGCTGCCAGGCCTGGAGCCAGGCTGTGCCGACCGGGGGGCCGGCTGGCGTCCCTCCGCCCGCCGTGCGGAGAAGCGCAGTGCCCGAGGAGGTGCATGGTCCTCCTCGGATTTCCAGGGAGCTCCAGGTTTCAACTCTGCCCATCGCTCAGAGGCCAACTCCTCCTGTGGCACGTGGAGAGAGGAGTCCCTAACTCTGGTGGGATTTTTCCTGTGAGAATGAGGACAAGAACTGTAAAATACCGCACAAGGCCCTGTCTGAATTTAGCCCCAGGTGAGACACGGTGCTTCCTGGGGCAATGTGCTCTTTCCTGTGTTCACACACCACAACTCCTCCTGGGCAAGTGTGCTCTGAATCAGCTCAGGCTGTCTGACCACAGAAAAGGGGCTTTGGTGACTGAATTGACTCAGAAGGTGGATTTAGTAGACAGGCTCAGAGTTTAGTGTGGGATTTTTAAACGTGTCTCAGGGGAGGTAGGCCTCCCAATTCCCATTAAGAATAACCTCTTAAAAGCTCTTTGCAAAAAATCCCGCTGCAAATTGTTTTTCCAGCCTGTTCTGCTAAAGGCTTCCTCTAGGTCACTTTGCCCTTTTGCACATCTGTGGTGGAGATTACGTTAGACAGAATTAGACTAGCACAGATGGTGTCAACATGTTCGTTCTCATCATTAATAACACCTCCTGAAAGGACTCTGCTCCTTTTATTTTCCCTTTGAGCAGTCCTTGTGGTGGTGCACTGTCTGCTCCGGGGTGAGAGGGATGAGCTGGTGGCTGCTTATGCCGTGAGGCCAGGGGGCTCGAGCGGCCCAGCGGCCCCCCGCCACCACGTGTGTACCTTGGCTGCATCCCAGCTTTACGCGTATGCATAAGGCTGGCACCATCCCCCGGGTGTCCTGGCTCCCTCTGGGACTCTGGACACACAGCAATCTGATGGGTCCCTCTCCACCGTCCTTCCTCCAGCCTGAGAAGACCAAACCTGTGACCATGACAAGAGACCGGCTCTGCGACGAGTAGCACTGAATGCTACCCTGTACGGTTACATGCAGCCAGGGCTTGCTCCTGGGTAGCCTTAGTAGCCTGTTAGACCAAAAAATTTCCAGATTGATGAAGACAATCTGGAAAGTTGTTTGGGATCTGGACTGTGAAGTTCTTCGGGAACACATTAACAGCAGAGGTAGCAGAAGGTGGTTTAGATGTTTCCAGCTCACTTTGTATTATGAAACCAACATAAGTAGGAAGGTGCTGGAATCCTTGCAAGCAGGATCTGTATTTGCCTTTTTTTTAAACTAGGTGGTGTTTTATTTTGTTTTTTATTTTCTTGAACTGTTAGAAGTTGGAAAAGTAGGAGCTAACTGGATGGACAGAAGCAATAAGATTATTGCTGCTGACTTTAGAGCACTTTGGATAAGGTGGGGACATCTCATCTGAGGGAAGAGAGTTACTGATGTGATTTCTAGCCAAATTTAAAGTCAGATTTCTGTCCAGAATCATTTCCCAGGTAATTCTCAAAGAGAGAGCAAATTATAGGGCTAGCCAACAAAATCTGGTCACAGAACCCCTCCAGCAGCTCTGAGGCTCCTGTGCCTTATGCCTGGGTAAAGCCGATTCAAGTAATGCAATGTTTCCCATTGAATTTAATGTATTTTGGATTAAGTTCATTTATGAAATGTGCTTAGCTGCAGGTAGGCACTAAATGGATATCAAAATTCTGATTCAGGCTTTGTAGTTCTTTGTATGCTCTTTTTGTTCGCAAGGCACCAAAATCTCTTGCGTTCTGCCAGCACTTCATGTTGCCTGAGAATCCAAGCTCATTTCTGCTTCTTGTAAAACGTCTGTGGCTGTATTAAGTGCTTGAAAAAGCTAGCAACTCAGCACTGGCTTTGGGCCAACTATATGGCAGGCATGTGTTGTGAAAGCCTCCCCATTAGCTCTACTAATGAATTTCAGTCCTGATATACAGCAGTCCTAATACAGTACTCCAGAGCCGAGTGTTTCTTGGACAGCAGCTTCGGTTTCTGCCAAGCAGCACAGATAAGCAGAAGCAATTCCAGGTTCTTTTCACCACGATCAAGCTTGAGGGTTGAAGCTGGTGGGACAAGATGAAATACTACAATAATCCGCAGTTCCGCCTTTCATGTCCAAGTTGGCTTTTTCCTACACACAGGCAAGAGGAAACATACAATCTATTTCTCTCCTGTTCCTTGAACCAAGAATGTGAAAGCACTTGATGCCTGCTGACTGCTCCTTCCTGTAGTCTGTAAGCATGTGTATCCTTAGCTGTGAAAGAAGCAATAAGAAAGAACTGACGGGCTGAAGCAGCATGTACGTGTGAAACAAACTCATGAAAAAAATGCAAATTTCGATTGTGTAAGTAACTCCTGGTTCAGCTGGACTGCTTGAATTTGGGAATAGGGAGGCAGGGAAAATCAATACAGATTGAACTGACATTGAAATTTGCCATTTATTCTCTTACCAAAATAATAACAATAAATAATAGAAAAGGAAATCATTTTACTCCACACTAGATGTTCCAGGTAGTTCAAAATGCCTGTGTTTCATTTTGAGAAAATGAATGTAGAAGTAAAAAAATGGAGCACTGGTATGTTTAAGTATAGCCCTGCCTCATTCCTTCCACCCACCAGTGCAGGGACACAGACACTCCTTAAGTGAGATACTCAGATTCAGTTTCTTTCTTCTACAGAAGCTACCAACCTGAGCGGTGACTCTTGTGCTCTCAAACCCCGTGATTCTTTAGGTAGTTTACATGAAACAGGAGTCCCAAAGGGAATGACGGGACCTAAAGACATCTGTTAATCTAGTTGCTGGGGTCCTGCGTGCCAAAGGCCTATTTCAGACCCATTTTCTGCCTGATTCAGAGCACACATCCAGATGTTTCACTTTTCACATGAGTGTCATAACCACCATGCTGGTGGGTAATTATTTGGCTTGATTTCTTATTTCTAAGCTTAAGACATTGTAGAGTGACCCCCAACAATGGATGCTGAGGCATCTCCACCTGCAAACGCGTTGGAGCCCAGCTGGCCCCCTGCGTTCTAGTCCCTATTCATCTGAATCTTTGACTGACCACGGTCCTTTTTTCCCCATCTTCCTTTTTGCCAAAGGAGAGCTTCTGAGTTGTCCCTCATCTTCTGTCTCACACTGTACTTTAGCCTAGTAGTCTGTACGCTCTTCCAAGATAGATGAATCCAAATTCCTAATGCAAAAGCACAGAATTGAACCAGTATTTCTCATACCCTTATCGGTAGCCATTTATCTATTGACTTCTTTTTCCTACACTTTTGTAAATATAGCTAGAGGTATCTGGGGAATTCCAGCCAAATTTACAGATGGTTTTCAGGTGTTAGAAATCACATTTTGGGAGGCAAACTTAATATCCATTGTAAGAGTTTCACCTAGCTCTTGTCATGAGTTTAACCACTCTTGCATTATATACAGCATCCTCTGTGACAGATAATTTATGAAACCTGTGCACCAACAGCCTTAGTCTATTTTTAAGCTTATTCCTGTGACAGAAAGATAAATCTTTAAGGATTGCTCTCTATGATAAATCTTTTTAGCTTCAATCTGCCACAATAGGCCTTGATTTAACATTATTGAAATACACTTTTTCGCAACAGCATAAAATTTGGCATCTAACCTAGGAAGTCTAAATGCTACTGTGTGCTCGCTGCTGTGGGTGCTGTGCACGCTCTTAGCCCATTCTGTTTCTATGCCCACTGGTGTAGCAGAAAAGCAGGGTGATTTTCCCTGAGCACCTGATAAGTATCTGGAGATTTGGTGATTTGTCTCTTTTCGCAGTATTTGGTGACATACACTTTTCAGGCACTCTTCTCCGCGGTGTGTCAGAAAACAACTTCTGCACTGAAATACCGTTGTGATCTAGCCTGTATGACAAGCATGCTCCCTGAAATGGTCAACTTACGTTATATCTATGGAGTTTATTAGTGACTGAAGGGGTGGGGAAAAAAAAGAGCTCCAAAAGGGAAAGGGATTTTTCTACACCTTCCAATTCATGCCCTATGACAAAATGGATTTTTTTTTCATTTCCTGTTTGGGAGCTAAAATCTATACCAAGCATGAGTTTGGATTGTGAGAGTTGGAGAGGGACAGAAGTTTGCAGCATGGGAACACAAAAGGCTTACTGGTGCAGTAAACACATTCTATTAATATTTTCGGAATTGTCTTGAGGTCTGCTACTTCGCTTTGTGTGTGGTTGTTTCCAGAACCTATGGCTTGTGAGAACATAGATCTTAAGACAGACCTCCTACATGCATTGAAATCAATGGGGATTTGAGTTCAGCAGAAGCCACATAGGGTTCCAAATAACTGTATTTGTAATTGTTATTCTCCCAGATAATCTTTTATTTTGTGTTGTTTAAAAAGACAGCATTTCTAAATAATGAGAAATTTACATTTCAAGATGTTGCAACAATTCATAATTCTGTTGAATTATTAAAGAAATTCTTTTGAAGAAAGCCATTCTTTTTATTCAGAATATAATATTTGGTCCCAAAATGTTTGCCTAGTAAATAATGAGATATATTTTGTTTTAATTTTTAAATAATTATATTCTTTATTTTCAAAGGACTGACTGTTTTGATCAATATGTTTATTATTTATGGATTAAAAAGTCACTGAGGTGACATCACATGTTTTTCACCTAAGCAGTATGAAGCGAGAAGAACAGTCTGTACCAACAGAGAATAATAAAATGCTTGGACCTTGTTTCATTTCTACTCCCATCTTTCTCTCTAACGTCCTGGTTCAAACAAACATAGAGCCAACATCATGTTGCTCTGCACTTTGTATGTGTTAGTTAAACTCTCAGGTGATCCTTTAATGGACTGAGATGTTCTGCCTCTGAAAGCATGTGTTAATTATCTTGCAGTCCTCATGAGACCTGTGGTTGCTATGAATGCTCGTGGGATGCACTGTCCATCCGTGAGCATGCCCCACTTCCGTACTTTACTTGGCTTTAGCCCCTGCCTTTCCTTTTCTCAGATCGAGCCTGGTTAATAGAGCCAAGGAAGGTCCAAAAGCTTCAGGAAAAAATTTACTTTGCACTTCAACACGTGATCCAGAAGAACCACCTTGACGACGAGACTTTGACGAAGGTAAATTGTTAAAAAGAAGGGCCACGTACTCCGAGGCCGCATGTCTCCTTTAGTAGCAGCTTCTCTGTGCATTAATGTAAGTTAAAAGGAGCAAACTATGTGCTTGCCCCGTGTAGGAGAAGAAGGAAGGCTTTTTCTTGTACTCCTGACCCTGGATGTCTTTACTTTTTCTTTCATTCTTGTTCAAACCGCTATGGCTTTATTTGGTACCCTTGTAAGAATGAGACTGCTTTAAAAAAAACACCTGTGGAGGCAGTTCCTTCTTGTTAGACACATTCTTTGGCACTTGACTAAAATTTTCAGGATATTTTTGTTTAACCTCTACTGGCAAGAACAATTTCTTGTCTGTTGGATGGGTAGTTCTAATGGAGTTCATAGTATTGCATTCAGTCAGCCAACAAGATGCTACCGTAATTCATCTCAGAAACTGCAATTTTTACTAAATTTACTTCCACCTTCTTCCTTTTCTTTTTCTTTTAATGTCTCACAGTTAATAGCCAAGATACCAACCATTACTGCACTTTGCAACTTGCACGGAGAGAAACTACAGGTATTTAAACAATCTCATCCAGATATAGTGAACACACTGTTTCCTCCATTGTATAAGGAGCTTTTCAATCCAGACTCTACCACTGGCTGCAAGTGAAGGGGAAGACAGAATTGTCACATAGTCATGGAATGCATCACTGTTAAGACAAAAGAAATGTTTTCATGAAGAACTTATTAAAAATGTCACTACTGCAACACTAGGAATGTCCTGCACTTAATAGAATTATTTTTCACCGCTACAGTTTGAAGAATGTAAATATGCACCTCTGAGTGGGGTTCTTTTTTTTTTTCTTTTCTTTGTTTACTTTTTTTTTTTTTTAACTGACCATGAATATACAAATATAGGACACTGGGTGTTACCTTTTTTTAATTTTATTTTATTGGGGTATGTTTTGGGAGACAACTGTTCATAGAATTTTATTGTAGATATAAATGAGAATAGAGCAGTACTTTGCAGTATTACTCTTGCTGTTTATTGTTCAAATATAATTTAAGAAAATTCCACTTATTAGACTTGCCTATTTCTTGTTTTTAGATAGTTTAATGCATGTGGAAATTTGTAGCTGTCTTGGAAATTATTGTGCATGTATGGAATACACATATAAATATGTATATGTGCTATATACATATATATATATGTATATATTATATGCATACATGCTGTAGCTTAAAAATCCCATGCCTACTTTCAAAGGATGCTCAGCCAGGCTCTCATGCATTTCTGACTCTCCAAATAATATGTTAGATTTACTTTGGGCAATCAAGATTTACTTTGCCAGCCAGAGTTAAATCATCAACTGCCGATGTATAATGACAGGATCACTTCTGAGATGTGTAATGTAGTGCATGTGTGCAGTCTGTAAATGGAACATCAGGAATGTATCGATGGTGCAAAAGCCTTGTCTGGATGATTCCAGTGGAGAGAGGAAAGGTTTTTTTGGAATTTGCTCCGTTACAGGGATAGAGCATATACAAAAGTGAACATGGTAGGACCTGATGTCAGTAAGGTACCTAAAACACAGAGTACAGATGTAGACTATCCCACCCTTACATTTTTCTGATTCGACAAAAGGTTTTATTCTATATATATTTCTTTGAAAAGTAGTTGCAAGGCTTGTTTGGTTTTTGCTGAAATCAATGGTAATCTCAGAGAAAAACATAGGAAGCCTAAAATGGAGCTCTGAAGAGTAGCAGCCACAGGGAAGGAAGGAAGGGAAGAGGAAAGACAAAGTGAGCAAAGACCATGGTTACAAAGGCAACCACAACTATCACTAGATATGACATAGCCATCATCTAGATGGGCTGATGGTTTCCATTCTACATATATATATAAATATATATATGTATATGTATATATGCACATATGGTTGATTTTATATGCACTTCAGGAGGGGATCAAAGGATCAGGGATTTCTTTTTGTCTGTCTCTGAGTTGACTTTGTTCATTTTCTTGCAAAACCAAAGGCCAGCACAAAACTAGGTCTGATCTGGAAACATGCAGCTGTAGACTGGATTGCAATTGCCATCATCACTTCAACCCTGGCACATTCTGATACATGGTTTTAATTTATATCTATATAGATTACAGAGCACATACTGAGCAAATGGGAATGGAAGAATGCCACAGACTTAATCTTGTGAATTCATTAAATTTAATTAGTAGTCATGACTAATGTATCTGGATGCTGCCAGAGCCACAAACCATAGACTTTCTACCTATGGAAGAGCAGGGGTTCAGCTTCCCCCACGACTCTGTCCTTACGACCCTTTTATCCTGAGGAAGCTTTTCCAGAGAAGTCTTCTTCAGGGACTCCAGCAGAGGCCATAGAGCAGAAATCGTTGGAAGCAGGCAGTAGAGAAGAGATGATCTGGAGGCAGGACTTACGAGCACATGTATTTTTTGTTTCAAATCTCATCGAAGTCAATGCAGTCTGAGGTACAGCAAGGAGGAGGACACTCAGGGAGGCCGAAGGACCTCCTGTGTGCAGGGTTTTGCGGCACAGCAGTGCCATGGGAGCCCACAGGGACACAGCTGGCCCAGGGCACAAGCAGAAACACGGGGCTGTTGCCGTGATAGCTTAATGCCTCCAGCTTTTCCAGCAGACCCACACAACTCTCATGTCCATCTTCCGTCGCTCTTTCTGCAGGACCAAATAATTCACAGACTATTCCAAGTGTATTTTATAAAGTTTCCCTTTGTCCTCCATCAACTGATTTATGTGTTTATATGACACATTTCATGACAGCATCCACTCTAGACACCACCAACAGTTGTTTGTTCTGTTCTTTCTTCTTAGCAATCTCTTAGATACAACAACATCAACTCCACAGATGTTTCTCTGAAAGTCCATTTCAGCCTCAGGAAAAAAAAGCACAGCACAGTCAGTTGTGCTGAGAATAATTTTATTGTAAACATGACAACATCTGCAAAATTACATAGTGGTGTACAACGGCAATTTCTAAAATACTTGTTTTAATCCAAATTCAGGGCATATTTCCTGATCTCTACTAATTACATTAAAATGTCTCCAGTTAACAGAGATAAGAATGCATTACTGTTGATGCTTCTTTACACCATCAAAACTCTAAAATGGCAGCACTTTATAAGATGATTTGTCTTTTTACATCTTTTACATGGCAAGTCTGTGAATAGGACCACGAACTCCACTTCTTTCTAATTTCAGAGGAGTTAATTAGCTGTATTTATTCATGGCCTATGTGCAGGCATTTGGGAAAAAAGTCAACTTAATACTTACCTTGTAATTTCCAAACACGAGGAAACACAGATATATATTTATTTGAAATTCATTTTTAAATTGTTTTGATATATTAGAAGTAGCATATTTAGCCAGCCTACAAAAATATAGAATAGATTATATGTATTTCTGTCCTTAGTGTTAGTAAATAAAGAAGTTTTGTTGTGTTCATGTTTGTCCCTCACTGTTATGTGCTGCTTCTGGAAAATATTTTATTCTTTCCAAATCAGATATCAGTCCTTAGAATTTTTGACTTGTGTCTTAGGCAAGATGACTGAATGAAGATGACTAGTGAAAAAGACATTGTTTATTCATTACCCATAGTACTTTTCATCCTTAAAGCACTTACTAATCAGTGCAACCTATTCTGTAAATTCCAGCCTATTCCATAAATAAGGATTATTGTCCTTTTTTAAAGATAAGCATATGAAGGCAAAGAAGTTAAATGACTTGCTAAGGACCACAGAGAAAGCAGTGTCCCATCTTGGATTGAAAGTGGATTCTTGCCTCCTGGTCCTAAAATCTTTAAGCTACAAAATCTTCATTGCCATTAACAGGCAATAGTCTGTAAAAACAATTACGAATATTGACAATCATTCAAATTATTAGCTTCAAATAATGTTAATTATGAACAGCTTTTTCTGCTTTTGTTACAACTTTAAAGAATTTGCGCAATTAATCCTGTTGTTTATTTGGAGAATAAAAATTCATTCTCATACATTATTTGTTTGTGGTAACTAAGGTTAATATATTTTTTTTTAATTTGCTGTGATTTGGGACTGGCTACATAAGTGGAGTAGAACTTTTTTCTGCCACTTCATTGACTAATTACAGAACAACAAATAACTGTCATACACTATGGGCTGGAATTTTGTTGTTGATATATGGCCATTTATACTCAAATTTTCAAATTCCTGAGGTTGGGTTCCTGATATTTGGATCCTGATGTTGAAGTTATCCATTAGACTTTAAACAATAAAACAGTACTAGTCCCAGTAATTAGCAGCATATTCCATTCTGAAAATTCACTTCAGAAAATATTAGTGCTGCACTTTATTTCTTACTGGCTTTCATTAGTCCACACTAGTATCTGAAACCCTTCAATTAAATCTCTAGAACTAACATTTGTCACATCTGCTTTGCAGTAATTGCTAATGTTTGTTGACTTTTTAGCCACAAGCTCTTCAAATGGAACATATTTTTCAATAATTAACCCCAGATTTTTAACAAAAAAGGATTTAAAATATATATTGAATCTTCTACTTCTAGCATTGTTCTCAGATAACTCAGCCACATTGATCTAAATTATCCTTGGTGTCAAGCAGGCAGATGTAGACTGTTCATTACACTACCACAGGGACTTAATTTTGGTGTAAATGTCACTCTTGCCAGCTCTTTGTATAAAGAATTAATTCCAAGAGTCATATTTTCTTTTAATGAAAAGATTGCTTTAGTGATTGCTAGAAAAACAGGGTAATAGAAGGCACTCAGCTGAACCAACTTGTTTCCAAAAGCAATATATATTTTATGATAGGTTTGTGATAGGCAACATTTAGGATCTGATTCTGAAAGTTGTCAGGCTCCCTGAGCTCTAACTAGAGCTGTTAAAATTGGAGGCATCTCAGCACCACACAGAAGGTGCTCAACCCCTTGTAAAGTCAGAGGCCCTCAGCACTAGGAGGTCCCCTTTGGGCTTTGTGGAGCACAAGTCAAATGTTGTCCTCATACTTGCTTTTTAATGCTTTTGCTTTGCGCTTCGTGTTGTTCATTTCAGCTTCATTTCACAGAGGCCAATTTATTTTCTGTGTGGAGTCTTGGGCACCAGCGTTGGCTCGGTGCACGTATCTGAGGGTAGGGTGTCGCAGGTGGGGCAGCTACAGGACTTGTCCGTGAATGTGAGCTTCGCTACGTGGTTGTCTTTGCTCCCATGGGAGTAGCTTGCGCAGATGTATGTTTCCCTGTAGGTTAGTTTTGCAGGG
Organism: Dromaius novaehollandiae; assembly: GCF_036370855.1. NCBI lineage: Eukaryota > Metazoa > Chordata > Aves > Casuariiformes > Dromaiidae > Dromaius > Dromaius novaehollandiae. Next base: position 26,116,968 of record NC_088132.1, read on the forward strand.
ATTTCTGCCCCAACAACTTTTACACAAAGAGGATGCAAAGCTTTTCTCTCACGCTGTCCTCTCACCCTCCCACCGCCAGGCTGTGAGAGCTGCTCCGAGACGGTGGCGTCTCCGAGCAGTTCGCTGAGCAGCCCAGAGCCGTGCAGCTGATGGCTCCTGTCCCCCCATATCTTTCTCCCCTCCTGTAAAGCTGTGCTACAAAGCACAGCCGAAAGGCGTTCAGGCTCCCACCATCTTCCTTCCTCCCAACTATTTTTGTGTTGATGTTGCTGTTGCCAGCATAGGCAATATCTGACCTGGAAGATTGGTTCCTGTTTTTAGAGTTGTCTGCTGGGCATCCCAGGAACATAGCGCCAGGCAACAAGATCAAAATGAAACACCAAATGGTCTTTTTGGTCCGAATGCGTTGTGTCTAGATATATGTGTTGAAATGGAAACCTGAGACAGAACAGCTTTCTTTTCCCTGACACTAACGAAATAGAGTATTTATAGTTACCTACGTGTCCCAGCACTTTCTGCCTCCACTCTGAAGACTAACTCTCTCTGACATCCTTTAGGAACAGTGTGTTGGAGACTCGGTCCTCTTTCCTTTAAGTTTCACGCTTTGTAAATGACAATCACTGCTTGATGCAGATGTTGCACTGTATGCCACTCAGGGATGTTTCATTATTAAAAATAGCTATATAAATATAATGGTAATAATAGGGAAGAGAATGTTAGAGGCTTTGAGGGGCACAGGTTTGAGCTGCCCAAACGAACGTGACCCAGACAAGGCTTTCAAGCCAGCGATTAGAACTAGCTTTGGTGTAAACTGAATTCACTGTCACTGTTTCCTCAGCTTGATGCAGGACTCACTACACCCGTTGTTTCACAGTCACTGGAGCATTTCTGAGCAGTCAGTTTACGCTTTGAAAGACCTTTTGGAAGCAAAATGCAAATGAGCTCTGTACAAGTTACTGAATTTAGGCAATTGACAACAGAAAGTGCAGTTTAAAGGTACTGAGTTTAGGTACCGTTAATGCGGGTTCATATTCAGAACTGCTGCGGGTATGTAAGAGGAAGGGCTAAGATATGGAATAAATGACAGCATGTCAGCTATGACAGCCACAGTTTTCTGAATTACCATGTGGAGAAATGCCTAAAGAGCAAGCAATATAAAATGAAGTGGCTAACTTCTATCCTTTCCTCTCATCGATGCACCAAGCCATAACCATCACTCAGGCCCCTGTATGGCATGCCCAGTCCTCTGCTCATCTCCAGCAAATGTGCATAAGACTGCTTTTTATACCACACTACTGAAAAATACTCACAGTTCCTAATCGTGAGAGGTTTGAAATGCACTTCTGTTTATGCCTCACTCTACCCCAAATGTTGTCAATAGACCTACCGTTATAAGAACATGCACAGAAAGACAGATTGCAGTGGATTATCTTACCAGTCATTGAGCTGATGCCAGGTCTCTAACCGAGGGGCTCTCCCCACCCCTGAGCCTGATTGTTGCCCCTATCCTCATAGTGAATAGGTATGCTTTTGTGCTCCTTCCATCTGCTGGATTTGCTATACCTAGAAGGCCGGTGGACAACCTTCTCAAGAGGTGGAAAGGAGAGACCAAGACCCCTAAGCAGCAAGGTCCTTATTGTTTGCCAAGTGTCCCACTGCAATTTCAGTTTTCATCTTTGAGGTTGCCAGGAGCCATTTCTAAGCAACTGAAATTCTTGCTAGCATTTCACTTGCCCCTTAAAAAGAAAAGTCCTCTTAATCCTTCTATTTCTCTCCCCCTCTCCTCCTTCTTCCTAATGAGTGAAGCCTAGAGTGGGAAATGACTCATCTTTGGTCCTTCTCAAAGCTGGCTCAGTTTGCATAAGAGATGTTGCACTCAGAAGGCAGGAAGCAGGCTCCTCTCTCCTCTCCCTCCCAGCCTGCATGTCATGACTGCGTTGTCCCTGCATGCATTGTCCCTGTAAGTAGGACTGTATGACAATGAGCCAAAAACCCCAGGAATTTACCATCCCAGAAATGGTTTGCAACAGACCACTTCAGCCTAAAAGCCACTTGCATATGCCCTGTAAACTGTAGGCAAAAGCCATTGTGAAAAGAATAGGCCCTAAAATTTCTCCAGTGGTAACTCATGGACCAGTAACTCTCCTAAAAAGGCAGTCTGAACATCCAGCAACACAGTGGATGTGTCAGTGTCCTCCAAACAGCACTTCCATTTTGTTTATGCTGAGAGAATAACGAAATGCACAAAATGCACTTGCAAAGGTGGAATAGAAACTCATTTGGGGCCGAATATTTCCTGGGTGTTACTGCACACAGCGAGGATAGTGCTGCTCACAGTGAGTTCACTAACATGATGTACTACAATTACATAATTTCATCATCCTTACAATTCAAGCACAGCACACAGGGAGAGTGAAAGAAAACATCATTGGATATAGCAGCAATAAATAAATTATAAGTGTTTCTTTGTAACTGTACATGCAGAAAATGTTTGCTTTGCACGCGGTCTTCTGTACAATAATATAAAGAAAAAACTTTGTTAAATGTAGATATCACAGTGTTTTTACATATTTGTTGGATTCGCTGGATGGAGCTGCTAATTTGTGATCGAAGATACTGCTGTTGGGAAAAATGTATGTGCTTCAAGAAAAGGCTGAGACCTTTGTTTATGGCTATACATTGGCAACAGTAAAGTATGTTCAATATAAAACTCTGTCTGGACAGAATTAGAAAATTATCTCCTGTTTTTCAATTTTATGATCATGTTGGTCCCTTATTATTTAGGCAACAAAAACTCAACTGCATTGAAGAACAAGCAGGGCCAGATGGGCAGCCACAAAGAACAGGCTTTACCTTAAAGTCTGTTCCACTTAAAACCGGCTTATTTAAATAAAAGGAGGGAAAAAAAGCACTTATATTTGTCTTGATTAGACACTCAGCTTAATAATCAAAGTAACTAGATTAGGCTGTCAGCTTCTTCTGGGATTCAGATGCACTACAGTTGTGTTTCTTTAATGTGTCACTTCAATGTCTAAATCAGGCGAAAAACAGAGTCATTGTTAGTATAAAATGCTGATAATGACTTAACCCTACGAAGTGTCAACCATGCATTCTTGTGCAGTAGACAGGGATTTATTCATGCACTTATTCTTAAAAAGCCACTGAGTAGCATAACGTGTAAACTAGCTGTGATGATAGTCTTTGCCTCTTGCATTACTGCAACGTGACCTCTGGCGGGCTGCAGGGAGGGGCTCTGCGATTGTACTTGTGGCCACAAATAAAGCACAACTCAACTCTAAGCAAGCCGTTATCGACACCCAGCTACATCAAATGCATGGGGTATTTTGAGTTTTATGCTAATCGCTGTGAGATAATTCCCATGTTAAACTAATTACTCTGGCTGTAATGAATGGACAATATAAATAAATTAGGAATCAGAATAGGAACAGAATCCCTTATTTTACAACTGCACTGTCTGCCTCATCTGATTAACACTAAAGAAAGTAACTTAAAAACTAAACAAACAAAACAAGAAAAAAAAGCCTGAGTATGTATTGTAGAAATGTAGAAGACAAATAAAATATTTTTTCAAATGTAATTACTTTTAATATATGCTTGTGGAAGTCTAATACTATGTATGCTGTCTCTGTAATTTTTGCTGTAAATAACTTGGGACAGTGAATACACTGATTTTTTCTATGTCTCTGTTTAAGCATAAGACTTTGTAATGATTTTTTTTAAAGAGGAAAAACATCAAAGAGCAAATTATGTACTTGCTTCCTATAAGTGTAATGTACTCTTCAGTTTTTATGGAAACTGATTGTAATAGATAAAGCCTTTTGACCAGCCGTTGGTGTTCAGTGTATAATTCTGTTTGTAACGGGGGAAAAAAAGACAGGACTATCAATGAAACCTGTTCCCAGTGAGTCTGTATAGTGAGTATTGTATTAATACCTGCAGACCGTATTTGAATAATATAATTTGAAGAAAGGTTGCTCAAGCAAATAATGTTTCCTTACAGCATATGGCTTTTATGAATCTTCTGGCATGGATTATATTAATAGAAACAAATTTTTCTTTCCAATAAGCAAAATATTTTTGTATGCTTTTAATTTCTTATTCAAATCTGAGGTCAGGCCACTCATTAGCTGTAATCTGAAGCCATAACTGACCTTCACCAAATACGTGTTTTAAAGATCATAATAGAAAAAGAAATTATGTCCAGTTAATCAACAGCTGTAATAACACAGGCAGGAGCATAGGTAACATGACTTTAATGGCTAGTATTTTATGATTACCAATTTATAAAAAAAGAAAAACATAATTAAAATAGATATTTAGATTTAAATGAAACTTTCTAATATTTTTGAAATATCCCTGAAAATGCTTCCTTGCTTTTAGGATTATGAGAGAAACTGATTTTTCATATACTTCCAACTTTCAAATATCTAATGTTTTTATCCTATTTCCAGTTCATTTTGTTAGAGTGAAATGAGATTGTTAAGACCCAGATCTCCAAGCCGTGAACTATATGGTGCTTGGTTGTAGCTATATTGTTGTAAATCGATTTGATTTGAATTTTTGGGGATATTGTTTGCCACTTGATAAGTGTGCTCACCACTGTTGGTAACGCACAAGAGTTGCATTGCCTGTCAAGAAGTGTGTTAAAAAAATGATCAGATAAAATACGAATAACACTCAAAATGAATTCCTCTCAAAAGCAGAACAAAAGTTCCTTTCTAAAATGAAATGCCTCGTAGAGTCAACAGTGATTTTTTTTTCTGATGCTTAATTGTAAAATAATTATGATATATATCTTAACTGGCTTGTAGATGCAAAAAGCAAAACCACAAATGAACCATGACATACTGGGTAAAAATCTGGCTCCATTGAAATCAATGGGAAAACCACCTCTGATTTCAGTGGAGCCAGGAGTTCATCCAGCATTTTTACATCTGCAGTTTTCTTCTGATCTTTCTCCCTTGTTTAATATATCTGACCTAATTTATGTGTACGTGAGTAAAACTACAGCCTGATTCATTTAGAAAGTGACCATTGAGGGTTTTATTTTTTATCATGAATTTCCTAGGACCAGCATCCCTGTCAAATGAAAAGGTTCTATATTACTTTAGAATGTAATAGATCTTTGTCTTATTTTATGTCCTGTAAATTATTAGTTCAATACTGTTAGCATTCCATAATAATGCACACATGATTTTTGAATGTTTTCTGTAAATGACAATCAATGTTGATGAAGTTCCTTTCTTTAATGCTGAACAAAATTAAAAAAAAACTGTATAAGAAAATAAAATCTGCTGTGTTACTTTTTTCCCTCTACCTTTAAATTACCTGAATTAGTCCGGGGGGAAAAAATGTGCATACATTTCCAAAACAGAAGGGTAAAAATAAAAACGTAAACATCAGGAGTCTGTACTTATTTTCAGGATTTCTTTTAACCTATTGAATTAAGGATAGCATGTAGCTCTGTCAGTGCACCAAAAGTAGCTCTGTTTTGCAATTTAAATTTCAGCTGCAACTTTTGAATATGTAAATCATTAAATTTATTCATTTATTTTCTATTTATTTTAGGGAAAGCCTCAGCTAGTAGAATAGCAAAGGACTTTAAGTAAGAGACACCTGCATGAACACAATCTGTACAATAACATAACAGCACGTTATCTTGGGGAGCCTATATTTAAATTTAAATATAAATTAAAAAAACAATACCTAAAGGCCTCATTTTGCAAGCTCTTAAATAAATCCTACACATAGTGTTACTGACTTCAGCAGGACTCTTGCATACATTTAAAGCCAGCCAGGTGTTTAGGTGCTTCTTGAATCACAATGCAAGCAGCTAAGTTTAGGATCTGAGGTGCAGCTTAGCGTAATTAGAGTTTCAAGTCCTAGAGACTTAAGACTCATTTGGAGATTTGGCATTCGTTTGAAATCCTTTCAAATAAATGTAACAGTGAGTTCATATATGAACAGTCATATTGGAGACATCATGAAGCTGAGCTGTTTATTATGAAATATATGGACTGCTGTACTTGCATTTTTCAGAACAAAGAATTGCATAAATATGCTGGTGATGTTTAAATATGCAGTGTCCACAGGTGCTCGTATAAATACTAACCTGTATTTTTCTCAATTAGAAAGCCAGAAGCAGTGTACTTTAAAACAATATCAGCAGATTTCATGTAGTTTATTCTTCCTTACTGTTTAATTGTCTTTAATATATTGAAACTGGTTTATATTTCTAGGCTGTCTAGGAAAAAGTTTTAGCTCAATGTCAGTGTAACTCCATTCACCAGGCTCACAGTAGATTTACTCGTAAGTATATGAAATATCTTATGCTCTTTGCACATTACAGTTTCTCAAAGGTAGATTGTAGTATGAATTAATATATGCTTTCAAGGAAAACAAAGGTGAAATACATTAGACAATACATCATGAAATTACAATAACTGACAGTCACAGATGGATTATATATTTACATGTGTTCACTTAATTAAAAACTCTTGCACGTGTAGCCTTCTAGATCATGATATGTGGTGGATGTATAAGAATTTGATGATAACTTACCATGCACTTCCTAAAAGGAACTGTCTCATCAAATGTGATAAACATCCTAAAAATAGTCCAGTGTTAGTCCTGGATGAGTCAGAATCTGGCAAAGCAATTTTTCTGCCTTTTTCCCTTCTTCCTGCTTCTCTCCTCTTCACCTCACTTCCCCACTCTGAAAATAAATCTTCAGAAAAATCCATTTAAAAGCAGATTGCAGGTTGCTTTGAGACAACAAGACTGATCTATACAAGATGCCAACCCTCCATGCTCCCAGTTTGAAGTGCCAGTATGTTGGAAAGGTAGGTGGAATTTTGGTGTTACCAGCCATGCTTACATTTCTGGAAAGTGTTTGCTTATGTTTCTGTTTATGTAGGCGTTTTATTGTATCTTTAATGGTCTGAGACTGTGAAAGAAGTGAGACTTACAGAGGTTTGAGAGTTGAAGAGTTTTAATTAGATCTGACGAAGGGTCTCTGGGCCCAAAAAGGGTTTTATTGCATTGTATAATCTCCCCCTGACAGACCTGACTATGCATTAAGACTGTGTGTATAGCTATGCTTCTTTAAAAAAAAAAGCCTGAGCAAATCTTTTATATGGATGTGATATCTGTAAGGGCTCAATTCAGTTGCCCATAGAGAGGTGTTAGTCCTGTTTGTGCTGCCCTTGGGTACCTTCCCCAACCTCCACCCGTGGCTCCTAGAGGGTTCAGGTCTCTCAAGCTCTTCTCTGGAAAGTGGACCTTTGAGATGACCCTAAAGTAACTCAAAAAGCTAGATGCTGATGTTTAGGTGTCCATAAAGGGGGCTGCCTACTACTGTAGTTTAAGCATGTAACATTGACTTCATATGAAAGCCTGGAATTTTGCATGTATGAAAGTAAACAGGTGAGGCACCATCAGTGATTTACAAATAATTTTTGCAAAATCCCTTCAAAACTCCCATGGCAGTAACTGCAGTCCTGAGCTTCCCTGTGACAGCTGAAGACCAAACACCCTGAAGTTTTCAGCTGTGGAGTTTTAGCAAACATATGTTGATCTTATCCTCTTACAAATAAAAATTTCTTCTGGACTTAGAAGTCAGCTTTCTCTCTTACTGGACGGACAGTTGGGCCCTCATTTTTTGCTCAAGGCAGAGCGACACACTTGGGAGCGTTGTGATACCAAAGGGAGGCAAAAGGAGCAGCATGGAGGGTCTGAGGTGAGGAGACAGCTGATGTTCACCCCCTTTAAAAGGCCGTGCTGCCCTAATCAACATGATTGTCTTTGTGCTACAGAAGGAAGAGGACTTTTTTATTATTATTTATTATTTTCAAGTTGTATGATAGTTTTGCGCACAGTGTCTCCTACTAGATGTTTCTGGAGACACTCCCAGCAGGTTTGGAGGGGAACAGAGGACTTCTCCCTGTTGTACGCTTGGCCTGCATCTCTGCCTGCTACAGATGCTGTGCTGCCACGGCTTGCACTTCAGGGTAATTTGAAAAGGGAACTGCATTTTCTGGGACTCCCCCTCATTTCTGTCTCTTCTGAAGGTCCTTCACATTATTCCTTTTCTTCTCTATTCTCGCTGCCTTTTAGCAGAGGGGAGGCTGAAGACCATGCTTTCGAGGGGTCCCAATACAGTGGTATTAGCTTGTGTGTGCCTTTTAACTCATGCTGTACCCAAAAGAAATTAATTCCTCTTCCATGAGCTTAAAGCTAGACACGTGCTTAGGTAGCCTTTTGAATTTATCTATCCAAGCAGCTTCAAGATGTGCAAAATACCAGCCAAAAGCTTTGCTCAAAATTGCTACTTGAAGAAATTAACATTTTTCTCTCCATGAACTTTAGTTTATAATACCATTATATCACCTACTGAGAGATCTACTAGAAAATGAGCACAACACCAAGTTTAAACACTGTGTGTTTTGGGACATTTACTCTGATCATTGATTACTCCTGTCATTTTAGGAAGGCAGGTGATTTGGTGTCTGTATATCTATTTATGTCTTTCTTGGCACTTTAAGGGTATAAGCAGTTTCTCCACCCCTACCGTAAGGTTTCCAGATGTTATCAAATAAACCCATGCTGTCTTGGCAAGGACTACAGCATTCCCTTGCTGCCATCTGGGTTACTAATGAAATCCAATCAGCCTTTTTCTGAGGTAACTTATCATTCCAGTGCCTCAGAGTGACTTGTTTTGTGGACGGCAGTCTGAACTGTAATGTCATCTGCTTCCTTAAGGGAAAACCCTGCAATCCTGTTTTATCATTGAAAAAGCACCCTGAGAAGCCGTTGCTGTCTATAAATCAGAGTTTTAAGTATGATTTATGTATTTAGTATGATAAATCATACTAAAATGTACACTATTTATGCCTTCTCTGAACAGTAGCAGATCATAGGTACCATGCCTTTTACAATCACATGGTGTATTTTAGAAAGCATATGCATGCATGCTGGAGAGGGTTTTTTGCACTTACAGCAGAAATATGAATGCACATCACTGAACTAGACCAACAGATTTCAAAATCTTTGTGTGAAATGAGAAATCCAAATTTGTCATTTTTGTTGGAATTTAAAAACATTCAGTGAGTACAATCAAAATTTCAAAGGTGTTGAACCTTTAGCCCTCACATGCAGATACTATCCACCAGAAACTATAGGAGGTCATTTGTGACTGATGTTAATAAAGGCATATATATTCAAAAAGAAATGAAAAAAAAATAGTATTAGGTCTATTGTCCTTTCAGTAAAAAACAGAATTTTCTTGTGGACACAGTTTTCCTGTGAGGAATATTGCTATGAAAGGTAACAGAAAAATGATCCAAAACTGAAGCTTTTTTTTTTTGTCAAATTTAAAAGAAAATTCTATATCTTTTTATGGTTTTCCATGGAAAGATTAAAAATCAGAGCAAACAGCATGGAAGATAAGTAACAGAAATTCCACTTAAACTTCTTCAGTCATTTAATGGCTGTATACATATCATTATTTATGATTATTATTGACTAAAAATGTGTCCATCTAGTGCTTTCATTAACAACACAGAGAATGAATCTTCTATTTTAAATTCACAGACTAGTGCCACAAGCACTAGCTGGTCTCTCTTAAAATTTTTGCCAGTATCTTTTTAGGCTGTTTCCTAAGAGCTTTTCTTTCCAGTACTGTTGAAAATGAAGAGCCATTTGAGCTTCTCTAACAGTCTTTCCAATAAAAAGCAGTGTTGCAACACAGAATCACTGACACATTACCCTATGTTGGAAAGATCAAGTTGTAGGAAAAATACTTATTTCAGCCTGTCTCTAGGCAAGGGAGGGAGCCAGGAATGTTTCGCATCTCAGCAATATCTTTTGCTCCATTAGAAATTGCATTTTTCCAGTATTAAGTAGACAAAATATCTACTCAGTCAAATGCTTCAAGGCAACCATCATGTTATCTTTAAACAGAATTTTTGAAATAGTAATCATTGACATAATGGTCACAGGGATTCCTCTAGATAATATTTGTAAGTTAACTATAGAAAACCAGGAGCACGTGAAACAGGGAAAGGTTGACATCTGTGACAGCCAAGAGTGCTCCCTTTCCAGAAGTATTAACCTGCAGTTACTTCTGAAATCAGTGGCATGACCTTAGAGCGGTGGCATGCATGCGAGGGTGTGCATTCGAGGCGCACCTCTACATGCAGGGTTGGTGTCTGGAGAGCTGCTCTGCTGAAATATGTTCACATGCCAGAGAGAACACACTTAAAGTACTAGGTTTCTGTAATGAGTGATGGAGGTATGGAGACAGTAAGGTTTAGTGGAGCATGGAAAAGGTGAAGCAGTATGAAGAAGCCAATGGAAAAGAGGGAGATAAGGAAGTTTAGTAAGGAGATGAAGTTTGCACTCTAGCTCAGGTGCTACAGCACTCTAAATACTCCTGAAGAGTCCACCAGTTTCCCCTTTCTGTGAAAACCAACCTAATCTCCTGTGCTTCTGCACTTCATTTCAAATTGTACCTCCTTGAAACAATATGAGTTCTGTCCATTTAACTTCAACAGGAGAACTGCCAGGTCCACCATCATGTCCTGATCATAGCCCCATTCAGCCTCAGACTGCCCTGGAGCCCCTAGACTCCTTTTGTGAGAGACGGACTCAGCTGGGAATAGACACAGATGAGCATTTGCAGAGCTGAGCTATTACACAAAGGCCTGAAACAGATATTGCTGCTTGATGGGAGACAATAGAGTTTGTTTTTTAGCTGTTATTTGTGCATTGCTGCAACAAAGAGAGACCCGAGAGGTGCAGATTTTCTGTGAAAGTTTCTTCTTCCTTAGCAGAAGCCAGCTATTGCCCCTTGACACACTACGACTCTAATGACACAGTACATCCTGCTCTAAGGTAGGACTCTAACATCATTGTACATCACTGTGCTAATAGAGCTGCTCAGCTTCCCAATCTGCATCCAGCTCCCACCAGGACCAGGCAAACAAGCTTGCATCTTGCTCCCTTGCCCAGGTAAGACTCAGCCCTCAGAGGTGTTCCCTGACATTGCCCCCTCTGTCAGTGGGCAAAGATAGACCGTGCTTCTTGAACCAATTTGTTCCAAAGGGCCTTTCCTTCCTCTCTGTAACCATGGCACAATAATTATGACTCCAGTCCTTGTTTTCTCATGGATACAGCTGCAGGCATTTAAGGTCTTGCCAATCCCCAGTATCAGCTCTGCCCTTTTGCTGGACATTACTGGTTGCAGGAATGGCATCAGTGAATGTATCCTGGTCCCTACACCAGAGGGGTCACAGGCTGATGTATTAACCAAAGCCACCTTCATCTTTCTCACACTGAAATTTGCTAGAGAGTATTAGCCAGAGCTTTTAGGTTGTAATAGGACTCAAAATGTTCCCTCTAGGGCACATAGGCTCCTCCTGTAGACCCCAATGAGCATACGAATGCCTGCTTCATAACCTGGGAATCTCTGTTTTTCGTAGATCAGAACAGATGAGTATAATGGCCTCTTCTGACCAAAAAAATCTGTGAATGAATTTGATGTCTCTGCCAAAAGCTGTTAGTCTGAGAAGGCCCAAGTTATCAAAAGACTGTTAAACTGCTGCTTGGTTTTGTTGTCATCTCCTCTCCCAGCCTCTTTCCAAGTCACAAGAGTCAGAAGCAGAAAGCAACATGAGAGGGCACAGGAAGACAGCTAGGAAAGCACCTAGGCAGCATAGCTGCCTGGAAAGCAGAGCACTCTGTAGTCTGTCCTCGCTAACATGGGCTGGCAAGTTTTACTGAGCGGCTCTTTTTTCTTAACCTTCCAATGCCAGGAAAGAAAATCTCTCCTCTAGCAGTACCTTCATCAGAGAGGGACAATTGCCTCCATATTTAATGCAGCCCATAATCAAACTGGCCCATCATTGCTCTGGCTGGAGGTGGAGGTGAGTACAAACCTTTTAGGCTGGTGCTATTGGGCCTTTAGTAGACATTAAAGAATCTCTCAGGAAAAAAACTAAGACCAGTCTTGCTTGACAATGAGCTTACAATTAAAAAGGAAATAAATACACCTGGGTGTTTCCCACCTTCAAAAGACTTAAAAGAAAATAAGCTGCATTCTAAGTGGTGTTAATCATGCTCAATCTATTTCCCCTCTCACTGCAAATCAGTGCAGTTTTCAGCTAACAAGAATGGGTGCCCTACTTGAGCCGACAAACCCTATTCCCCCTGGTAGGAGAGGCACTTAGCATAGCATTACTATCATTACATCCCAAGGTTAAAGGCAATGAAACTCCAGGAGTGGCAAAGTCAAATCAGTTCAATTGTCTGATTGTTCATACTCATGAAGCAGTGAGGCTGGCAGGGGTCCAGCAGAAAACTTAGGGCTTTCCAGAGGAGCTCCTTTAAGGTAATTCATTGCCCTCTACAGTAGCTTAAATCAGAAGGGCTAGAATGGTCACAGTAAATGTGGCTCCTGACACTTCTTAAGAGCAATATTAGCAGATAGCCAGCTGCTAGGCCAGATGTCAAAGGTGCATTAAGAGTACTTGGTTTTGAGCTAACCCATTCCCAAGAAGTAGAATGGATTTGGCTTTGAGCAATGCAATAAAAAAAGATTGTGATTAATGAAGCAGTACAACTTAATAAAGCAAGTTGACTCCTGCTTCTTTCTTGCAGGCATTTTCACTGTCCACAAAGCAGTTCTTTTACTTACCAGCAGGGACATGTAAAATGTTAATCATCAATCTGTGGGCCATTAAAGAAGTTGCTTTTCCTTTCTCAACTTGAAAACCAAGGGGAAAAGATAATAGGTTTGGTTAACAGAGCTGTTCAGATAATGGAGAAGTTCAAAAGAAAGCTTTCATGGAGTCAGCGTGGGAGCTTGGTGCTTTAATCCAGCCCTTATTCTAACCTGAGCTCCACATCTAGTTAGGGCTGGAATTTAGGATTGAGATGGAAGGGAAGCAGTCTTTCCTTTTCTGGGACATTCCACTTCAGAATGGCCCAGGATGGGAAGGGAAGACGAAAGGATGTTACTCCCCATGCCTTGTCATTTGAGTAGAGGGCACAGTGCCAGCAATATCAAGAGATAATGCCTTTATTTTTGAACTTTCTACTAAGTAATGAGACCAGAGTAAAATACATGCAATTGCAAATTCAAGGGAGAAGACTAAATAGCACATAGTATTTAATAAGCAACAGATATTTATAGCAAGAAGTGAGCTTACAGAGCTCTCTTTGTACTCCTTAAAATGTTTGTTAGAGCATCATGCACAGAAAACATTTCTGCATAGATCTGGGCTTGGGGATTTGAAGTGACTGACAGTATTTAAAACAGACTTTATGCAGATTGACAAGTCAATTTGCAAACTGTGGGTGAAGGGAACACAAGTTCTGCTGTTCTAAGGGGAGCAAGGGGAGGCAATTACTCCAAACACCGAGAATTACAGGGTGCAGGCAGACTGCTAGGCTGTGACAACCAGAGGGTTCTGGAGATGCCAGCAGAATCAAGAAGCCCATGGAAAGCTCAGCCCCCCTGGGACCTCAGCCTGGGTTCAAGCTACAGGACTATCTTCACTGGGCCTCTAAAGTCCCCTTAACTACTGTGTCTTAATCCTCCACCCAGTGTGTGCTCTAATAGGAGACTGTTGAGGTTAAAAAAAAAAAAAAAAAAACTAGCTGCTCCTTCTAGGTACCATGCATTCAACATCGTATTTCAAAACTTCTTAGCCAAGTAATAAGCTTCAGGAGCTCCAAAAAAACCTGTAGCCATACACTGAAACCTGAAAAATAGGACCTGACTCCTTACACCATTGCAATAATTATATAGTGCTTCAGGAGACTTACCTGAGCATGCCACTGAATGAAACATCAGGCTCTGAAAACTATCAGAGTTTGGGTTCAGGTAAATGTGGCTAACCGCAAGGCTGTGCTTCCTGCATTGTTAGGCTGGAAATAAGATTCTCTCTTCGCCATCCACTTTGCTTTCCTACTATTTTTTCTTTATTTCTATATGGTTTTTGTCTTTCCTTGAACTGGATAGCAAATATCAGCAGTTGAGCAAGGACTTATATTTTCATACTGTTTGGAGGAATTTTTTTTTCTCTCATAACACAGATGCTTGCAGAAGGAAATGGTAAATTTACAAGATCTGTCAAATTTTAATTGGAAAGCTGGCACCAGCACTGTCTATAATTTCTTCCATGTTGTGGACCCTGCATGCTGCAATTAGATGTCATTGCTATACCCTTGGTTTCAATTTTCTGAGGAGAAGAGGGGAGGGATCTCTTTGTGAGCCCATATTTTCCTTTCCACAACTGCACTGCAAGCGTAATTCTAAGCCCTCGGGCAACAGATTCCATTGCTGTGCTCAGGCAGGTAAGTGGCTTGATCCGTGAGGAAGGAATTTGCACCCAAAGTGAATGCTGCAAAACACAGGTGCAGATTTTGCAGTTACTAATCTTTTCCTAACAACTGGCATGATGGTCTCTAAAAACTTTTGCTTTATTTTACTGTTCTTTTTGTTGTGTGTCATTGAGTCTGGTTATATTTAACAAAAGAAGAACAAAAATCCAAACTCATGCTACTGGAGTAATTGGTTATGCAAAAAGCAGATATGAGCTTTGCAAGAAAGTAATGCAGGTTTCTGACAGTTCAAGCCCATCCTCACACAAGTAGCAGTGTTGGGAAGACAAGTGCAGCTACTGCGCAAATCATGTGCCTGACCTGAAACAACAGTAGAAAAGGTGTTAGCACCCAATTAGGTACAAAGCAAATAAAAAGGTTAATTATTGCCAGCTAACAGGAGGTCTTTTGGGTTGAAAATATGCTTTTTTGCCCTCCATATTGTCTCAGTGGGCAGATGGCTGCTTACTTAAAAGAGCACAAAAAAACAACAGAAGACACTTAATGTATTTGCTATTTTATATTTAGTAGGTTTTAGTAGTTTAGTAGTTTTAAGCAGGAAAGGAAAAACACCATGTATTTCTCCTGCTTCGCAGGCATGAACAGCCCATCTTGGTCCTTCAGTCTTATTTACAATAATTTTAGAGCAAGAAAGATGACAAAGAAAGAAAGAACAAATGTGAGGTGGCAAACAAGAAATTTGAGCATTTGAGAGGTTCATAAGCAGACTATTGTAGGGGTGCTCAACTGCATACTACTAGGATGTTGGCTTAAGTATTAAAGCAGATTTTCTTGGAAGTGAAGGCTACTCACATACCATGAAATTGTGTGCACTGTTTTGTTCAGGTTTAGGGGGTGAGGCAACAGAGAAGTTTATAAAGAGACCATGGCAAGGGCTTTTATTCAAGGTACAGAATCCCATGAAGCACACACAGAGGATGGTTGATATCTGTCAAGCTAAAACATGTATGTGTTGTTTAATATTTTGGCCACCTTCAGTATGTTACATACTTTTTGGTAAGGTAACTTAAATGATTGTTCGTTTCATGGAAGCCAATACGTCATTCTGCCAATGATCTGGAGAGAGAGCTGTGGTTCAAGTTGCTCAAGATAGTAGTGAAGAGCTTCTTGTAATGACAATTGTAGCATTTACAGCAGGCATCAACTGGAAGACAGTGTCTCATGTGAAATAGATGAGGAGTCACAAGGCAAGGTCCAGAAGAAATGAAGCAAATCGTGCTACCTGGTAAGATTTCCAGTCCTTTTACTCAGGTCTGTACAACATAGTGGCCCACCTCTGGCTGTGAAGCAATTTGCCCTGCTTTCCAGAAAAACAGTCTGTTTAGAGAAGAGCTAAAGAGTTACTGCAGTGGTGAAAAGTTCCTGTATTTCAGTTGCTCCCCAGGAGGACCATAGAAATTTTAGCCCATGGATAAAAGTGGGATACTTAAACCTTACATTCAAGCAATTACCACAGAGCAGCAAACGCAGGAGGGCTTCTTATATGTTTGTTGGTTTGAGTACATGTTCCTCACAATGAAGCAGGAGTTCCCAGCTGTTGCTTCACTTTGTGGTCTGTCCAAAGCATTGTGATGGAGCTCAGGCTCCACCCAGACTTTCAGACAGGACCCAGGCCTGGATCCCGTGGCAAGCAGGGAGGGAGATAGATAAGAAAAGAAATCGGTAGCAGTTGAGGAGTGAGGTCATGGTTAGTGAAACATGTAAAAGGACAGTGGGATATGGGAAAGGAAGCTAAAAGGAGCTCTACAAGCAGGCTATGCTGCGGAAGACCAAGATGAGGGTGCATGGTAGAAAGCAGAAGGTCAAGAATGGCAGCATGGAGCATGTAAAATGAAGATCAGGGGTAAGGGTAATGGTCTGAGACAGAAGTGAAGGAAGTGCTGTATTTCCAGAATGTAGAGATGCTGGCTAAGGAAGGAGATGGTATCAGAGGCTAGAAGAGGTACACCTAGGCTTCAATAAGATATCCCAATAACTATAGAGCAATGCAACAGCAAGCCTTTAACATGCAGATGCAATGCTCTAAGAAAACTAAGGCCAGATGCCCACCTAATTGTGATCAGTGTTGGTAAATCAAAATCTTTGATGGCTACCCATTAATGAGAATTAATGCATCCCTGATGACTGGCTTTCAGTTCTTCCTCCCAGAAATCAAACACAGCTTGAGGGAGAAAAGTCCAGAACCTAAAACTCTTCAGTTAGTCTCTTCATGCCCCCATGGATCTGGACCAACATCCTTATATTTAAAGGGCATAGAAAGCACAACAATTTCATCTTTATTCATGTAAATAATTGTCTTACTTTAATTAAATGGAAGGGAGAATGTAGGTAGGTGAAAGTAATTATCTGAAATTTGCTGGCACACAGAGGGTAAACAGCCAGCTGTCTGACTTCTCCCTTGGGAATCCTAAGGATTCCAATTACTGCACATGTTCATGCAGAGGAGAGACATTAAATCCATTCTATGCTGATACTTAGCCTATCCAATTTGTTTCATAATGATCTATTATGTACCCAAAGGATAATAATAGAGATGTGTCTACAGAAATTTAATTTGAACATGCCAGCTCTATGTAGCTCTCTAGAAAGTCTATTAATTTTAGAATAAGGTCTGCTCCCTGTTTTGCTTTCACTAAATGAAGAATGCAAGTCTGGCATACTTCAGATCAAGCGCTATAACATTAGCTCTGCCCAAAAACTGTTAGCCTTCTCCTCCATCCTTTACCAAACTCTCTTAAACCTCAGTACAGCCACACAAAATGTATGGAAGCAGTGGGCACTTCTGAACAGGCACATTTGCAATGATCCTAATTTGGTCTATGCTCTCTGATTGAAATTTTTTGGTAGGGGTAAAGTGGATGAGTCAATGATGTCTTGAGTCAATGACACTTACAGAGCAGGGCTGGAAGGCACAGATTTTCTAACTTGTGGGAGAGGTACTTTTCTAATTTTCACCTTAAGTCTTTTCCAGTAATTATATATTCATATTTTATCACAGTGTGCTTGAATAACCTAGGTAACATTTGGGGCCTCATCCATAAGTTATAAGTTTATACAAAGGAAATACTAAACATCCACAGAGGGATTAGCCAAGTACAAAACATATATGAGAGTTTGAGTTTCTAACGGGGCTTGAAGCAGGAGCTTTTCTTTGGTTATGGGTGAGAGTGGATCACAAAATACAAGATATTTGACATAGTATTTGTCATATTGTGGGATGCAAGAGAGAAAAGCATTTCTATTTCTGGAACGAAGCAAGATAATGAACATAAATTAGCCTGAAACTAAGGCTGGTGTTCTTTTAAATGTGGAACACTTTATCATTTTGCATATTGTGACTTTACTGTTAATATCCTTTCTTTCTGGTTGGTATTGCTGATCATGCTTGTAGCTGGAATGGATACATGCTTCTCAGACCAATGGCGAAGAAGCTGAAAGGGACAGTATTTTTATTGATGCTATCTGGGATTTCTTGTGACTCGGGTCTGTTACTTTGCACACATAAAAATGGCCTTACAGTATGTCCTGTTCAGAAAAGGTATCTTAGGTAATCTTGAAGTCAAAACAACCCAGAGAATCATCTAGGTCCACAGAAGCCAAGAAAGTCAAGTCTAGCTCATGGAAGAGGACCACCATGCAGGCTGAATCACAAAGGCTGAACTCCCACTGTATAATTAAGGGGGTTAAGAAGCAGACTGACTCAGATATCCTACTGGAAATACTTGTGCTGCGTGTGCTTCTGAGGAATCTACCTGATGGAAAGTAATTCAGTACTCCAGTTGTGGTGCCTCCACCCACCTAAAAGTCAAATGTTAGGTTAATTTCATGCCTGGCTTGGTACGAAACCTAATACATTGTCATTATTATAAGACTTGATATGTATTCTGAAGGGTATTTAGACTAATTGCTGCAGGGATTTAAACCACCTTAATAATTATGGTGATCTTATGCTGTAGGATGGACAGAAGGAGATACACTGTTTTAAATATCTTTGGGTCTTTAGTGGGAAGTCTCTTCAGGTGGAATGAATGGCATTTTGCATTTTTGGCAATTTTTGTAGAATGTAGAATGAATCCAGGTGGGTCTTAAGGGACAGAGAGACAACAAAGTCAGGGAGGTGATAGATGGATAGGCAAACAGACATTTTCTTGGACACTGAAATATGGGTTGAAATCGTAGCTCCACCGAGGTCAATGGTAAAGCTGCAGATTTGATTCAGGCCAGATTTTCACCAAGCACTGTGTAAAAATAATGTCTCTTTAGTGAGGAGCATAGAACTCTGAATGACAAACCCTGCATTTGAGGCTGCAGTAGGACAATAGAATAGGATGGGAATTTCACATGTCAATCGTCAGAGATACCAGACAGCCCAGCCCAGGGCTGGTCGTGGGTGACCTGAGGAATTGCAGCTGCCAGGTCCAGCTTCCTATTCACGTTTATAAGAAGTCATTTGAAGCCTATATGTGCTAGCCAGACATTAAGCTCTGACATGGTTTGCTGCTCAGATTTTCCTGAGGTACCTGTCAGCCTCTGCTTGATGTTCAGATATCATCAACTTTCAACTTGCTGGCCTAATTTAAATTTCTAAATTTCAGATGGCAGAGAGGGAGCAATAATTGAGATCATATCCTGCCACCACCACTTATAAAAGAGTCAAGTGAGGTTAACCACAGATGCAGACTGCGTCTGGGGCATTGCACTTGTTTATTGCTCAGGACACAACAGGATCATTTACTTCTCCAGTTCAAGAGAGTCATATGAGGTCCGTTACTGCCTTAAGGAATTATCCAGTGGAGATGTGAAATTAAATACTAATTTATGACCCGCATTTGGCTCAGGGGTCAGGAGTCCAAAGGTCAATAACTGCCCCAATTTGCTATTCAGGAAACATCTGCGAAAGTTACTTATTGAACTGAGTTTAGCTGAAATGAGCCATCACTACCATCTTTATAGTGATGACAGTAAGTTCCACAGATCCATGCTCCTTCTCCCTGGATCATCTGACATCATCTATGGCCAGAGTTGAGTACTTGGAGGTCAATGTCTGCCCTAGTTTACAGCTCAAAGGTCAATGAAGGTTGTTTACTGCCCTAATTTGCTGTACAATGTCCTCCAAATGTTAGTTATTCCTGAGGAATACGTGTATGGATCAAACAGGGACCATTGCTGCCCCATTTTCACACTTAGGCAGACTGCTGGGCCCCCACCTGCCCAAAATGTTATAAAGGGTTCAGTACCATTTAAACATTTCCTGAGACTGTTGGTCAGGTGCAACAGGCTGTCTAGCTGTGCTGCTCAGGAGCTGCCTGAAGTCAGCTACTGAGCCAGACTTGGGTAGATGAACGAGATGAAGTTAAGCAAATGAAAATTATCATGCTTAAGGAGACATTTAGGTAAAATACTTCCTCAGTTTTCTGCTTAGGAGATCATTGGAGATCAAACACTGACAAAGTCTGTGAGGTTTTCTGAAGTAATATACTGGTACAGTTTTCTGCACACCTACCATTAAAGGGCAGCCACTATATCTCCTTTCTATTTGGGATTAACTGAGATTAATTACTGTCACATCTGGAAACAGAACGGTTAGCCGGGGTCCTGCACAACTGCACTGTCATGCACATGGAGTGTGGAAATAACTTAATTTTCGTATAAAGTTGTCACCTGAGATTGACTGCAGACTGCAGCCATCTCCCTCCTCTGCCCCCTCCTTTTACATACACTACACAGAGGAGCTCAAGAATTACATCAATTACTCAGTGGTTCTGTAAGTTTAAGAGCTGCCCATGTTTTGTTGATTGGAAACCATCTGAGGTCAACTGCTGCCCTCAGTTTGTTGCATTGTAGGCCTTTGCAGAAAACAGCTGTCCTTGCTTGCCAATCAGGGGTCATCTGAAGTCAACCTTAGTTCAAGGTTACTGGTGTAACTCCCCCCTGCCCCATAATCTTCCTCCTCTCCAGAGCTTCAGCTGCCTGAGGTCCAAGGAGCCCAGGTCCAGCTTTGATCTGGCCTAGCTGCATGACCTTGGTTTGGCCTGCTGAGGAACTAGGTAAGTTATGATAAAGAACTGCTGGGAAGACTGTGCTAACCTAAGTAAAACTATGGAAAGGCAACCAGAATGATTAGACAGAGTGCACTATTAGCAAGTTTCTGTGGGATAACAAACTGAGGTGAGTGGTTGATAGGAGCAGCCTTTGTTTGGTGCACAAAGGTCTTTTAAGGTGAGCTTGAGATCCAAATATTTGCTTTGATGATCATCTGAGGTCAACCTACCCCTGATTTGGTTCTTGGGAGGTCATTAGAGGTCAATCACAACTGCCTGGGGCCATCTGAAGTTGGCTTTTGATCCAGCTAGTTCCTGGGGGCATCTCACATCAACTAACCTTTTGGCTGATGTCTGAGGTCATTTCAGGTCAACATGAGTTACAATTTCCTGATTCAGGGTTATTTGAAGTCAACCGTAAATTCAGTTATATGACTGGAGACCATCTGATATCAACCTGGCACTTGTTTGTTCTCCAAGGGTCAGCTGAGGTGTACACAAGATTCACTTATCTGCTTGGGGTTCACTTGAGGTCAGTGCTGGTCTCATTTTGTATCTGGGGTCATCTGAGGTCAGCCTGAGAGCCAATTAGTTGCACAGGGTCATTTGAGGTCAACCACAGGCATGGTTTCCTACTCACAAAGGTCATTCAAGGTCAAGTGGAGATCCAGTTAACCTATCCAGGGTCTTTTGAGGTCAGTATGGGGTCATTTGAAGTCAAACAGTTCTTGCTTGCTGCCTAGGGGTCATCTGAGGTCAACACTGCTCTCATTTGGAGGAGAGGGGTCATTTAAGGTCAAGTTGCGATCCAATTAAGATGCCCGGGGTCATTTGAAGTCAACCTGAATGCTAGTTAGCGTTCACTTGAGGTCAATGCAGCCCTTGTGTGGTGCCCAGAGGTCACTTAAGGTGAACATGACATCCAAATACTTGCCTTGGTGGTCATTTGAGGTCAATCTACCCCTCATTTGGTCCTTAGGTTCATTAGAGGTCAACTGCAGCCCTTGTTTCCTGCCTGTGGTCATCTGAAGTCACCTTGAGATACAAACTATTACTTGGGGTCATCTGAGGTCACCCCAGCACTTGGTTAGTTTCTGGGGTCAGTTCAAATAAGCATGAGCTCCAATTACTGATGGGGAGCATTTGAGGTCAAAATGGCCCTCATTTGATCCTCAGGGATCATCTGAGGTCAATGCTGCGTTCATTTGATGCTTGAGGTCATTTAAGGTCAGCCTAACATCCAGTTGAGGTCAACCTGTCCCTTATTTTCATTCTGGAGGTTATTTTAGGTCAAACTCAGAGCCAATTAACCTTCCCAGGTGTCATTCGAGGTCAACCCTAATTCCAATTAGTTGCCGCAGCCACTCGTTTAAGGTCAGCCTGGACCTGGTCTGGTGCCCAGGTTTATTTGAGGTTAATCCAGATGTCATTTCTTTCCCAGAGTCATGTGAGGCCTACCTTAGACCCAGTTAGCAGCACAGGGGTCATCTGTGGCCAACTCCAACTCTCATTTGTTGCTCTGAAGTCATTTGAGATTACCTGGACCTCCTTTGCTCGCCTTGGTCAGCTGCCGTGGGATCCCCTAAGGTTAGACCCCCTCACTTACTATGTGATGAAAGCAAATATTTGAGATCAGCCTTGGGCCTTTTTTCCCTTCATTATTACCTTGCAGTCTTATCCTGCCTCTCCATTCCGCTAAGGGTTCCTCATGGGTCAACCTCAGCCCTGCTGTGCTCCTCAGAGATCATAAGTGGTCATATTCAGCTCTTTTCCTGTGCACTATAGCTATTTAACCTCAACTGCCAGTCTAATTTGGTCAGGGTGCCACTTGAGTTCAAATCCTTCTCTAATTGGGTGCAGGCTGGGATCCTCTGTAGTCATCTTCCACCTTCATTTTGTCCAATTGTCAACTGAGCTCAGTCAGATCCAACCCTTTCACTTTGCCCAGAGTTCAGGTCACTGGTTATCTCAGCTGAAATCCATACTTTTTATTGTGGAAGAGGTTATGCAAGGTTAGCTATTAAACCAGGCTGCTATGCAGACATTATTTGAGGTTGAATATTCCTCTCATTTCCTGAATTGGATTTCACAGACTGCCCCAGCTTCATTCTCTGGAGTATTGCAAGGTTAAGTTCAGTGTTTATTTCATGGACCACATTTGTCCATGAGCAATCCCAATTTGCTGCTTAGACATTTTCAAAGGTCAAATAATACTTTGATTTCACAGTAGGGGTCAACTAAGGAGAAGTATCTCTCTTTTTCACGATCAGGTAAGGCACTCTCCCCTTGAATCTGGGCCACCTGGGATGCAGTGTCGAACCTGATTCCCACCTCATCACCACACCACAGAATCAACTCCTGAGAAGCTGCTGAGACATCCAATTCCTAAAAGTTCAAGGAAGGAAATCCTTAGTGAAAGCTGGGTACTCAGGTGGGTACCTCTGCAGATGTGTCATTGACTTTATTTCTCCTACAGTAATATTATGTTTTGTCACTTTTTTTTCTAATCACAAGCATCAAATACCTGTCCACTGGTAGTGTATTCTGCCTGATTTTTTTACAGTAAATCCCCCAGCATTAGTAGTGGAACAGCCTATCCCCTTTCAACTTGTTTCAATATTAGATCTCTGACACAAATGTCTTGGGTCTACACGGTACACACAAATGAGCTGCACTTTAGTAGAGCCTGCCTGACTACAGATCACAGGAGCAAGCTGAAGTTGGCAATATCTCATCAGGATGAGTTCAGTCAGGAACAGCAACAGAAAGGCTCAGAAGTCAGAGACTCCTCTCTGCTCCTTACCCTCCTTTTGCTCCTCCTTCTCCTTTCTGCCAGCTGTGAGTATGTTGGCCTGGCTGCACAATGTCAAAATCCAAGTCAAGTTCGTTCAATGACAGCCTAAGAAATGGAAGGTTTTAGACTTCTACCTAAATCCCTGACACAAAGAGCACAGTCTATCTTTCTTTATGCAATAGTCATTTTTTCCCCAGGATTTTGTGCTTTTTTTGATTTTTTTTCCCTTAATCTTTAGCATTTTATCACAACTAAACATCACAATCTAAATGAAACCAATTTATTTGAAAACACTAGTTTATTTGCTCTGTCTTGGCAAATAGAACTGATGCCAGATAGGCAAATGAACAGAGCCTTGCAGCAGCTTATACACTATTTAAATAAGAAATATGAAAGTAGCTTTTGTTTGGTTTTAGCTTGAGGTTTTCCTTCTCCTGCAATAGTTACCGTATATTAGGGGATCAAAGTGTGTTCCAGAATAATTCAAGATATAATGAGTACAGTAAAGAAAAGCTGAAAATATTATCAGTTTTTGTAAGAGGTCTAGCAACAGGGAAAGTATTAACAAACCTGGGGTGCTCACAGTTCATGTGAAGGCCAGTGTCACTGCGGATAGGCTTTTCTATATTTCTAGGATCTCCTTGTCAATCAGAAAGTGAGATAACCATTGGCGTCAACATCCTAAGAATAGAAAATAGATGTAAAAAGTAGCTGATATAATAGTCTCTTAAACAATGAAGTAAACAGAGCGCCATTAATCTCTACCAGTTCTTTGTTTACACCAGTAGCTGCATGGTCATTCCATAACACAGATCCAGAATTAGGGTAAAATTAATATTGTCATATTAAAGTGATTATTTCTTTTTCTTAAGAGCCTGAAACATAGATTTGGTTTATTAACTACCAAGTCTTCTAAGACTCAAATATGCATCTCAGTTCAACTAAAAAAAATCCAAAGGTTACTGAACATCTAATAATTTAAGTTGTACTTAATAGGGAACATTATAAAGTATGTACTTTCTAGGGAAGAAGTATTTACTTATGGCACAAGTATGTGCCTGCTACAAGCCTACTGACTCCAGTATAGCAACTAATGTTGTTATACTGTTAAAAAACAAGATTCAGGAGAGCGGAAAACCACATGATACATATAGAATTAATGTTTATTATCTTGAGATTAAAAATTCAAATAAATATAAATCTGCATTATTTTCTATATGTAACCTTCACCTGTTTTCCTTACAACTTGGAAACATACTGCTTCATTCTATACTCATCAAGACCAGAAACATTTTTGAAAATACATTTTTATTCTTTTGAAACAGGATGAAATAGATTGACAAAAGTACATCAAATACAAATCCATTTCTAGAAAATAGACATCTAATATCCCTTCTGTGTTTACTGTACCAACAATTAAGTCACCCTGAAAATGCCACAACTGACAAAATGAAAGAAGCCTTCCTGAGAATAAGGTTTGCAATGTCTGAATATTTGTTATATGTTTAAGCTAAATCTCCAACACGATAGCTGCCAAATTCACGTTTTGTTTTGAGCAATCTCAGCTGAATTCTTAAATAAGCTTCTTTTAAGTTCACATTAAAATGTGAGTTTACAAGTTCTTTGGTTTCAATTTTTTTTCAGAGCTTCTACATCACCTACTGCCTCACTTTTTTCAACGAAGTAAGCAGGGCTTATTCTGAATCCATCAGAAGAATAAATTAAAAAAATCCAAAACGTGCTTTCAAGCAAAAACAAATACTGAAACTAATTTTCAGAAAACTAAGGTTTGACATGTAGGATTTTCTCTTCCACATTTCTTGTCATGGAACAAGCATGCAGCAGCTGAGCCCTATCCTGCAAATCTCTTTCCACATGCACTGTGGTTTTAATACGAGGCTTACTGCTCTTCCCACTAAGGGCCACTGTTTTTTGTTTTTGTTTTTTTTTTCATTTTTTCAGCATGCCAAGGCTTCAATCTGTGGTCAGCATTTAGACATCAAAAGACAATTTAAAAAGAGTATAGAATCTGGAGCAAGAAAGACACCAAGGACTCAAAAGAAAAAGAAAATAAACCTTTTCAAATTATTTTCATTACTATTTAGTACTGAACTATGACAAAGGTAGGAGTAAAAAGGATTTTTAAACAAATTACCCAAACTTACAGTTTAGTGAAGTGTAAAGCAGGCCTTCCAAAAAAGTGAAAAAATAAGGTGAGGAAAAATTAATTAGCACCCAGAATCACTGGAATTTTTCTGCTTAGTCTCCATGTATGGAAAAATTAATGCGCTGCTACAAGTATACAACGGAACAATTTCAAATGCATTCTTTTCTTGGTTCACTGCATTAATACTTGACACTGAGCAAAGTTAGACATAAAACATGTTTTATAAGTTGTATTTTATAATGGACAGTCATTTTGTGAGAACCCCTAAATTGAAGTGAGGGCAGTATGTACATGGATGGGAACATTATAAAAAGGGATAAGATGAACCTGAAACACCATAGCAGTTCTTACAAGCATTGTTATGAATTCAGAAGCCACTCGCTCTCGAAGGCAACAGGATGTTTGTTAAGAAAAGGTAATCTAAAGTATGATTTAGTAATATCTTTGAAACACAAAAAGAAACAAAAGGTGCTTAAGCCCAAACTGCTGTGGGGCTTATTTTTTGTGTCTAATACGTAAGTGTGCATAATTCCATTCTTTTGATGCAAGAATTTATGGCAATGAGTGAGGAAAACAACACTATCAGGATAAGACTTAAATAGTCCTTAACTTTAAAGGCATACTGAAGTCTCATATAACTTAAGTGAATTTAAAGGCATGCTAAAAGTTAGATAACTTCCAGAGAAAGTTTGTTCTTTAAAGGACAGCACTAAGTAGGTCTCTTCCTAAAGGCAAATTTTAAAAGAATAATCATTGGAAGTAGATCCACTATCTTATCAGCAAAGGGATCAAAATCCACCACCATTATGCAGAGATGCAATTAATCACTTTCACAGACAAGCAAAAGCTTGCCAATATGTTGAACGGCTTCAAAAAAAAAAAAGGGGGGGGGGTCATTTTTGCAAAATGAGTACAAATTAATACAAGCGAGGCATTATTTTCCATAAAAATAATCTTACCAAAATGATAAGAAAAAAGCAAAAGTATGTCTTCAGGATGCTCTCACAAACTGAAGGCATCTGAGGCAAACATACAGCTTATGTCAGTGTCATAATATCATAATGAATACAAAAACCGGGAACATGTAATCTCTAATTCTTATGTATACATACACATTTTCTAAATATACCAAATGAATGATAAATCATCACAAGTAGTCCCCTTACACAACAATGTACTTACTATCAGTTGTGATGGAAATATGATTTTGTTTTGTATTCAAGTGTAAAATTTTCTGATGACTTATATTTCAAGATTAAGTATTTCTCCTGTTAATACAAAAGTACAAATTTTCATTAATGATAAAAGTGATCTCTAATACAATGTAAGTTGTATTAGAGATATTTATGCTGAGCAGTTCCTTTAGATCCTGATTCTACAAAGCAAATCGCACATACTAGATTTTTCTATATTGAGAGGTTCTACTGAAATCACAGGATATCAATAGAAACATGTGGATACTTTTGCAGCATCTGCATCTAACTGCACCACTGGTAGAAAAAAATCCTGTGTATAGCCTGACATTGACAATAAGCAGCTAAGTACTAAGTGGAACATACTATTTTTTGTGCATTTTCAAATCTTGGTTGCAATTTACAACTTAAAGAACTAAAAACATTCTGAAGCCAAAATATTTTAAAAAACCCAGATCCTGGTTAAAAACAGAATCATGTTCAAGATCGTTGTTTAGTTCTTGTTTGTATTAAAGATAGTGGATTTTTCAGTTCCATCAACTCAAAACGGGAAAGGCCAGTGATACTTGTGGGTCCAACCCTTCACTGTTCGACTTTATTAAAGTCTTGGTATGTGAAAACAATTGAAGATGAAGCTCCCATAAAATTTTGCAATCTACCTGCTATATCCATAACTGTTGTTTAAACCACTGATTTCTCATACACTCTTGACTTGTCACTGCATCAAAATGAACAATAAAGAGAGAATAATTTTTCTGCAATTTCTTGAAGAGTCTCCTGTGCACAGGACAAAAATGAGCACGGGGTTGAGTGGGCTCTGCATCTGAAAATGAATGGTTTATACATGTGTATACATGTAGTTTTTACTACAGAGCAGACAGAAAAACATCAAATCATTCCTCCATGGAAATATGTTGGTTGCAGTCATTTTTTTAAGCAAGCACACACACTTTGGCATCATTAACCACATTTCCCCAAAAAAGGCACTGATGGAACAGTTCATCCTGCCAAGGGCTGACGTGCTCCCGGCAGTTTACTGAACAGTACCAGCAGGACCAGCCCGAGCGGACGGGAGAGGGATAACTACAGAGATGCTTTTGACTCCTTGCCCATACAGTACGTAGAGGGCAGCAAGAAGCTGCACACAGACGTCTACATTTTTTTCTTTCAGATTGACCCTCAGCCATGATAAGGGGACAGTTTTTGAGCGTGCAAGTATGTGGGCTCCATTCACAACCGCGTGTCATACTCCAAGGGCTCGTCCACGCTGTCAGCTCCTCCTGTCTCTGTTTCTCCTTCGAAGGCTGGACTGAGCCTTTCCAGCATGTAGTCATTTCTCCTCAAATCTATGGCAAGAAAATACATCAATGACACAAATAAATAAATGTTTGAAAAACATGTGTGCCCAGAGCAGAGCATGCAGCCCTGCAGCTGGTGGCAGCCTGTTAGCTGCATCCAGGAAGCCGAGAATTGGCAATGGGGCAAACCAGAGCCAGAGGGATGAGAGCCCTGGAGAGGCCAAAAATGGTGTGAGCCCTGGAGAGGCCAAAAATGGTGTGAGCCCTGGAGAGGCCAAAAATGGTGTGAGCTGATAGGAACGACCCATCTCTTGCTGTATTCATTCAGCTGATTTTCTCCTCTCCAATGTCTAGCTGCCATAGGCACAAGTAATCCAAAAAAATAACGTCAGAATCAAACAGCAGTTTTCCATGTAGCTACTGAGAGGAAGAAGCTTTCCTCTGGAAAAAAACATACAGGTTCATCCAAAATAGCAATATATTTTGGCTTCGAGCCCTTTAAACCTGCATCACAAAAAAAAAAAACAGGAGCATGTTCTAACAAACCTAACGCAAACAACAGGAAATCTATTTAAGCAGGAAGAAAGGGTTGCAGTGCATAGGACCCTATTCAAGGGGCAAGAGAGCTGCAGTGAGTTTTTCCCAGGCTAATGCATTGCTAGTTTTTACAGATCTCCTCAGATCTTTAGCCTCTCTTATTCTAAAAATTATTGCTGAGGTTAACTGTATTGATTCTCCCAGAAAAATGATCCATCGCGTGACACAGCAAAGGAAACAACTCAGTGTGTACAAGCTAACCAACTGACTGCTAACATCAGACCAGCATCATCAAACCCTAACATGGTTGCTGGGCAAAGGAGTAAGGTGACAGAAAAATATTTTCCTATTTGCCTTTGCCCAGAAAGAGTGTGCCAACTCTATTTCAGTGTTCATCACAACTCAGTTGAATTTCAATTCCTGTCTTTCTGTCATACTTTGGTCTTTATTATCTTGCATTCAAAAAGTTAGAGATTAAAAATTAATCTTTATTTTGCATACCAGGAAGTTTCAGCTTCCTGCAGCAAGAGTTACAACGGTGCTTTGCAATGAAGTTTCTTATTGCATTTTCTCCTAGGTTTGCTGGTCCAAATACCATTTTTCCAGATCTGAAAGAAATAATGTAAAATAATCAATGAAACCAAAACAAAGCAATTCCAGTATAAAAAAAATGAGGAAGAATGCAAGGTTCTAGAAGTAAAGTTCAAAGGCAAATATCTTTATTTTTCTTCAGATTATAGAGAAATTGTCTCGGGGTGACTTCTCATTAGGGTGATGACATTTTCTATTTATTAAATCAGAGTTAAGTTAGCCCTTTGCATAAAGATAATCACAATCACAAGTTAGCTCAGGGCCAAGAAAACTGCCAATTCTGGTAAAGTATTAGCCTAGATATATACCAGATATATATACCCCACAGCTACTTAATCCAGTACTGCATCTCAGAGATGCAGCATAGCCATGCTGTGACCTGCCCTGGAGAGATACAGGGCAGACCCAGCACTTCCCACTAAAGGGCTTAGTAGAAAATCGGGCACAGCAGCATTCAGAGAGCATATGCCAGAACATGAATGACTCTGTTGGAAATGTTGTCCATTCTCATCGAGCAACTGGCTTGATTTTGGTTTCGATCGTGGACATCTGGGAACAAACCAGAGCTAGCAAAGAGGTGAAATTCAGCAGAACTTTTGCTTCATTTAAGAACAGAAAACCAGGTTACCCAAAGGAAGCAGAGCCCCAGTCATATCAATATGCAGCACAGAAAAAGAATATAGTACACTGCTGGCAAGCAAAGCTTTAAAATTTATTGGCTTCTTTCTATGCTCGTTTCTGTGTGTCTGCACTCTGGCCAATTCAGCAACATTACTAAGGGATCCATTTGTGAATGCGTATTGCATATTCTGGATGAAGCCAACACAATTACAAACATAAGCAGGCTATACCCAGACACGTATTAGAAGTACCACATAATTATAACAGATTCTTAATGTAGTCTGAAAGATCAGTGTTCATTAATTTTAATATTGCTCCACCATTGTTTTCAAGAATTTAATTGACATTCTAGACATCATGGAACACAGCACACAAGAAACACTTCCAAAGAAACTTTATGAAAGCTAATATTTTATTTTAATGATATGCAGAGTGGAAACAACACATTTTAAAATCTGAAATCAATTATAGCTCTGAGAAGCTATAGAAAACAGATTTTAACTCTCTCAAATCTTCCTGTAATCCACACTCAGAAGATAAATATATATAAGGAGAACAGTTCGCAAACATGACAAGTTCTCCCCTTTCACATGGGAGAAGTGCAATGATTAGCCAAAACTCATATTGAAAGCTTAATATCTGTCTAATTTCTGGCAGACAGTAAATAGTGTCTGTCTCCTGGTTCATTCAAGCACTAGTCTAATCAACCTTTACTGCAAATCAGTGCATCAAAACAGATAAGAAGTGGAACATTACTTATGTGCCATATATACACTTTAAATGACACAATCCTACATAGCCATTTCCAGCCTTTGGTCTAACCTGGTAAAATGCCAGTAAGAATAGAATAGACAAATATTTGATTGAGCAGGTACCGGAAACATAACTACTAAGCTACAGAACCACTCTGATATTTCTTCTTAGATTATTCCATGCAAAGTGCAGCAAATGCCACAAGAAAGACATAATTTTCCCATGTTATTGTGGGACATATAACGAGCGATACTGTCTGGAACATATATGAGGTAATCCTTCCTCTCTACCCAGCACTGGTTATGGTTCAAGAGGATTGTTACATTCAATTTTGGAAACTTATTTCAAGAAAGATGAGGACGAATTAGGGAAAGAATGAGAATGACCAGCAGTCTATAAATCAGGACACAAACAAAAACTTGAGAGGGTGGCCTAAAAACAGAAGAAAGAAACTGAAGTAGAACATAGGAACTGTTTCAAACTGATTGAAGATTTGTCCTCTATGCCAATTATAGACAGGACCAGAAAGAAATGTTTCCAGTGGAAAATCAGGTAAATCTTTTTAATAGTAAGGATAGCAAAGTATTGAAAACAGATATTCTGTGAAGGTTTTAGGATCACCATCCCTGGAAGTCCTCAAGAGTTGGCCATATAGAACCTGTAAGGCCTGACACAGGAATGACTTGGTGCAGAAAGAGAACCAGCTGAGCCCTTAAGGTCCCCTCTAACCCTACACACATTCTACAAATGAGGTTACTCTCCTGGTTATTCATGGTCTCTCCAAAGAGAGATAAAAACTGAGCCCCACTTTCCTGCATCCTGAGCAGGTACATTTATATGAGCTACCAGGTTTAAAAAAAAAAAAAAAAAAAAAAAAAAAAAAGACCATTTCTCCTTTTGTGCAGAGCCCTATCTAACAGTAGCTACAACCTTCAGCCCATCACTATCTGCTTGAGAGCTTTCAAAAGGGAGACTGAAAGATCTAGCACCTCTGACTCCTCCTTTTCACATGTTCGTAATGAGTTTTTTGCCTGCTAGGGCCCTTTTCTTCATCTCTCTCAACAGGCCTAATGCATCAGTTCTTTCTAGTTTGAAACTTGGTCCACAATTCTCATCATCTACTCTACAGACATCCCGCACCTTGCGTCTGTGAAAGCTTTACCAGTACAGACTTTGTTGTGGATGTGGCAAGTGCTACACACTGAAAAGAGTATTACTTATGAGGCATGTCTTCCCAACATTTCGGCGGTACAAGAGTCTGCAGGGATTGCACTGTGTCATGATCCTGCTGTTGTACCTTGACTACTTCTGCTTTTACAGGAAATCTTTCAGTGTACATTTTACCTGCATCTTTTTTTCCCACTTCATTCATTCCATGAACTGTACATGGTCAGGTCTTCAATACGTGTTAAATATCCGTGAAGTCACAACGATATACACCAGTTTGGGATCTGTCTGAGACTCTACAGCGTCAGGAATACTTTCCAAGAAGATCTGTTATTTTTAGCTTGGTACTGTATATAAAACCAAGATATAATGCTTCACTACCACAAATATAGGGGTTACATTTTGCCATTAAAAACTCTATTCCAAGACAGTGTGTGGAATGCATGAAAGAAAAGACTCATTACAAGATAATGACATGAGCTACTAAATCAATGGAGTTACAGAAACAAAACATAAATAATGTAATTATAAGTAGTGCTAAAATTTGTATCAGCCCTGTCAGTCAGATGCCATCTACTGTCTCCCAGGCTTCTAAGAGAATGTGAGCTCAAAGCAACTTTTGAGGCAGCACACAGGTTTTGATGAAGTATGTTATTTACAAATGAAAACATAAAACAGATCTTGATACTGCTAGAAATGTTTCCCCTGTGACGGAGTGAAGGTTAGAGCAAAGAAAGTGCATTTACATTATTATTATTTTAGAAAGCATGCCTTAGAATTGGGTATCTGCTGGCTGCTTACAGAATCCATCTGCAGTTTCACTGTCTTATTCCTTCAGATCCCTGAATCAAAACAATATAGTTTCACAACTTGCTGTTCTGAAGATTTTCCAGAACATAAGAAAATCAAGCTGGTTTGATTAATTAATCAACATTTGCTCTTTAACTAAGACTTGACTGTACTGCAGATGATAGAAACAAACCAAGAAGTTTTGAAAATAGAATTTGCAGGATCAAATTTTAGTAAGCATGACAAAATTATTTAATGACAAAAATAATCCAGAAGGATGCTAACAAACTTACCCTTCAAGATAACATGGGTAAATATTATTTATATAAGCTGAGCTGCCATGAGAATTACCGTGGTCTAATGATTGTGGCCACAGTCATCAGTAATAAGTCACACCAATGGTTTATTTAGCTTACATATTTGCTTCCACTGAAGTAAAAAATCCACTTGAATAGCAGTGAGCCAGGCCTTTGTTCATCTATCGCAATACTTTAAAAACATTTACTCAAATCTATGTAGTGAACAACTATATAATTGATGTCTCTGACTCTCTCTCCTAAGCGCTCCTTGTGCTTCTGTCAAGATCCTATGACCTACTTAGGGCAAAGACTTTATCTCTGTGAAGTGTTCAGCGTATTTTTGATGTTGCTTTCAGAATAAATATTATATGGCCAATACACCTGCATTCATAATTAAACATTCATGCAACATTAATACAGTCATTTATTACTAATCTTATTAATGAAATATTAACACTGGTCCCAGAACTAAGAGTCTGCCTCCAAAATGGACTTGTTCTGAGTTCTGAGGAAATCATCTAGTATTTCTGTCATTAATTTCTCCTTGCATTAAATCAGATTATTCACATTTGTATCTTCTTTCCTGCCCAAATTGAGAAACCTTTTTCATCAGATGACATGATCTGAGCGAGGGGGAGCCCAGCTGAGCACGCAGCAGCTGGCAAGACATGTGGGTCGAGGAAGACCCCCTCAGAGAAGCGGGCCCTACAGGGTAGCACTCCTCGATGCCACAGCCTCTCCTCTGCTCCATATCTGATCTGCAGGTCGGCTCACAGCGATACAATCAACAAGGGACTCACAGCCCTGTCTCAGAGAGCCTCAGGCACACGGAGTGGGCCGACATGGCAAGACATGAAGGGCACGGAGGCATGCCTGGGGGTGTATCCAGGAGCCAGCTGTGTTTGTCTCATACTCCACATGTGAGGACTGGTGTGGCTGTTTTACTTATTGCACACAGCTGCAACATCTGCCTAGATACTAGCCCTGATTCTGCAATTTAATGCACGAAGCCAGATTGCTACTTCTATGCAGCCTCGCTGATTTTTGTGACCTGCAGTGCATGATTAAATATCTCCATGTCATGGCTCTTAGCCTGTAAGGTGCAGTAGGCTTAAATGCACCATTAGGACCTATCGGAAAGATCAGAAATCCAGAGCCTTATGTGCATGGCCCTCTCCTCACTTTCTTAAGCCCTGTGGCCCTATATACTCAATGAAGCAGCACCCCACCAGACGGGGGAAACAGAAATACATTAAAGTCACTAATGAACTCTTTAGGTGCATATTTACTAAGAGAGTTATGGAGTCCAGTCTCCCATTCCCGCTCTCCCTGGAAAACTCATGTGCTCCCAGCACAGCAACGTAAGACTTTCCCCACCTTTCATATACCCCTCATCAGATGTGGGAGCTGGGACGCATGCAGCTCCCCAGATCCAAAATGTATTGAATATCGCAGAATGTCTGACATGAATGATAACTTCCTCAGAGAGAAACTTACTTCTTGTCTTCAGGTTTAATCACAGATGGATCAGTAAGGTTTTCCCCAACACCTACAATAAAATCAACAGTGTGTGTTATAAGGGATAGCAGTAACGCTCTCAGAACATGGTGCTTAAAAATATGTGATTATCCATTTTCTTTGTAGATCATAAAAATGTCACAGTTAGAGTGGTCATGAGTTAAAAAGTACCTGATAAGACTACAAAAAACTGTCAACTACAGGCAAATATTTAGAGTTCTCCTTATGGTCCTGACTTCAGCTACTTTGTGGTTTATTTCTATGTAGACTGAAGGCTTATGCAAATAATTGTAACCACTAAAAATTATGCTGAAGCTGAAATAACTAAGCAAAATGTAACCAAGACTAACACTTTTATTTAGGTTGGAATAAAGGTATTAATCAGGTGTAAACTCCTACTGATTTCAATGGATCTACTCCAGATACAGGTTCTCCTCAAGGTACGAAGCATGAGACATAACTCATTATTCAGCCATGTTATGAGCAAATGCTTGGATCTGTTATCCTTTTCTCTTCTGAGTGGTCACAGAAGGAAATTAAATATGCATTTGCAGTGAATGCTTATACATATTTTGCAGTTCTCCCCAAACTGATGGCATACTTCCATTTTACCAGAAAGCTCTTTCCTTTTATCTGGGGAAATGATTATTTTTCAACTAAAGAATGAAGTCTATGAGCGTATGCTATGCAATTATTTTTATTTCCATAGGCCACTGATGATGAGCTTATGTTCTGCAACTAACACCGGTAAAGATTGTGGAAATAGCATTTTGTAACTGAAATACCCCCAAATCCACTCCTTTCATTAAGGGCCATTTCAGCTGAGGTAAATTAGACAAAATATAGTGTATGTGTATGAGATGGTTATAGTATAATATAACTTTTGTTTGATAGAGATAAGTCCTATTAAAACTCCAAGAGAAGCAGCTTTAGACTTTTCCTAAACTCCAGATTAGAGAACAAGGGGTTTACTACAAGATAAACATGAGACCAAAACTAGAGCAGATGCAAAAGAAGTAAAGAAGTCTGCAAAGATTTCAGTCCATTTCCTTGTTTGAGATGAAAACTGAAGCTCCAGTCTTGATGCGATTTACACAGATGTTTAACTTTTCCATATTTGAGCCAACACAGTTGGTCTGGAACTGTCGGGAGTTGTATAATAAACCCAAGCAAATTTAAGACAAATTCCAGTAAGCTACAGTGAAGACACACTTACTCCTTCTGCATTTTTTTAATGTGCAGCTACAACCAAATGAAGGCAAGGATAGAATTATAGGTTTATTTTGCATAATAAGCATGTCTTTTTGTAATTCACAGCTTCTGAATGCTGTAAAATGTAAATATGTTAAGTCTCTGTCTACCCATACACATTTCCCTTGACAGAAATGACAAACAATGGTGTTTATACTGTTTGATGGGTGCTGTTCGTCTTCTGAACATTGTCAACTGTTTTATCTCTTTAAAATATGCCATGTTCCCACTTACACATGTACTGTAAAGAGATCACATGCTCTTTGAAGGAGCCACCAGACTTTGTGAATAGTATTCAGGCTTGCAGCTTATGTAAACTGCTTACCGATTTATTAATAAGAAAAATAAAAAATACAGATAACAGTTCTCAGTATTCTGACAGATATACACACACACATACATGCAGCTGTGCATATATAATGTACAGGGGTACGCTTGAATCTATGTATTATCTATATATCTTAATAAATATAAAAATATTTTAGAACTGTGGAGTGGTTTTTTTGGAGCTGGTTGAAGTGTTCCTGCATGCTTTAACTGCCTGCTGCTTGTCCATGCTGCCTAGATGTATTTGAGGCTACATTATTTTCCCCTTATACCTACAAAAATCCAGCGCAGCTCTGTGGATGCGCATTTACCAATGCTACGTGAAAGATACCCAGGGGTTGCTTGAGCTTTGCCAGTATGGAAATGAGAAGAGAATTTGGCCCATTCCTCCATATTAAATTCTCCTTTGAGAGAAGTGCTTTCTTTGGGTTTCATGATAAAACTGTTCCATGCCAGCACTTACCTTGCAAATCCAGGACAAGGAGCTCCCCACGGGTATACACATAGGTCCAATGGGAGAAGGCCAGCATCAACTCTTCCAGCAAGCTGCTGGGAGAGATCTCATCTCCATTGTTGTTGTTGTATTTCCGAAACTCGCCAGTCATGTACTTCTCAATGGTCAGCCACTGGTTGACTGAATGGCAGTAGATGAGGAAAACTTCCAGGAACCTGTATATATAAATGCTGTCTATCAGGAGCTGGCACAGTAACAAACATCTTCACAGTCAGAGCACAGCACGATGCAAAGCAAATATACCAAAAAGGTGGGCATGTCTTCCCCGGCTGGAGCACTTTCAACAGCAGGAGGTAACAAATGGTAGACATCAGGAAGGCCTTCTGGGTTTGATAACACTCAGAACAAAGCACTTCCTCAGAAGGTATAGTTTATGGACAAACAACATAGTCTGATTTACTCCAGCCAACCTATAAACTGCCTACACAAATTCTCTTATGTTAATTGAATAAAAAGCAATTCTTGCTCAAGGGCTAAGGAACAGCATCACCAAGAAGTTTATTTTGCCACCAGATCCACCTATAAAGACATAGTTCAGAGATACTTACCTTCCTCTTAAAAGGCTGATAATATTATTTTGGCAAATGGAAGCAGTTATATAAACTATTCACTATCCATGATAATTGACTCAAACCATTATATACAGGGGTGTAACTCCACAAAACTCAGTGGAATCACTAGAAAAGTCATGTGGAAGAGTAGCCAGTGACTAAGTGCCCTGCCAGATGTCTCCCTTTTTGCCATCTTCTGCAGAGGGAAAGAATCAAATTTCTGTTTGTAGTGCTGTAATGGTAAAGTCCACTGTGCTCCTACCACGAAAATTACGGCTTCCATTCAAATGGGAGGAAGGGAGAAGCAAGGCTTCTTGGAAATGAATACCTCAAAAACATCCTTTAAAACACATCTCACTGTATCCCAAAATTTTCAGTACTAGTACTGAAGACAGAAATTTCTCTTAAAGAAGAGCATAGGCAACTATATCTTTAAATAATTGCTTAAGGAGGGGGAGAAATAAGGAATCCTGGCTTCCAGTAGATTATTGTCCTAAAACCATTATTCTCCCACCCCTTCTCACCTCCTGTGACATCCCTAGCAGGCAACATGTGCTGTGCCTTAAGCACATACCAGTTGGCCATTCACTGAGCAGGCACTGAGCAGCCAACCAATTGCTACTAAAGAAAATGCGCAACAGCTCAGTTCATCTTGCTTTTTCCCAAATAATGACTTGAAATTGTGTATCTCTCTTTCTTCACTATTTCACTGTCAAATCCATGCCCACTAAGACAAGGGAAAGTATGTTATCAAAGTGGGATTGTGCCACTTCGGTAGAGCAGATCTAAAATGAGACAATTCTAGAGAGAGCTTATGGGAATGGGAGAGAAAAAGGTAACCAGAAGGAAAAGTCTCTTCTGATACAGGTAAGAAATACATGTCCTAGCACTTTTTAAGCCAGATGTCCTTATCTCCCCTAAAGATGTGACTAAGCTCTCATAATGCAAAAAGCCATTTTACTCTGCTGAAATTTTCAAGTGTTTTATGAACTGAAGGCCCAATGTTTCTTGTCATGGTCTATAAAGTCCCTTGCAAAAGAAACAGTAAAACTTTATTGTAAGTACTCAATACCCAAATTATGATCTGTTTTACCAAATGAATACAGACATGTATGGAAACATTCAAAATATGGTGATATAAGAGATGCTTTAGAAACAGACTGTGTGCAGGGCAATGGCTTGCTTCTCAAAATGTACGTATTTCAGTTTAATCAGTTCCTAATCAAAAGCTTTAGCATTATTCAAATAATATGAAAGGCATGGATATTTTTCCCTCACTGTTATAAACATATCTATACACATATATGTGTATATATATATATATATATATATGATTGAAATGGACCTAAAAGGTATTAACAGTCTGCTTTGGCTAATGCCAACCCTCTAATACATAAAATTTCCCCACCCACTGGCTCAGATATCTTCCCTTCTTCAGCCACATGCTCAAATATTATCTACCAGATAATTCCTCCTGTAAAAACACTGGCATCAGAAAACAGACTTCAAGAAACAGGCAGTAAACCTTATTTTTTTAAGTCTCTTGCTGAAAACTTCTTTTCATTAACAGCCTCTTGTTTAAGCCACTGCCATCACTGTCATCTTCCATCCTGATTTATCTCGATGAACCCAGGTATATAATGAGACTGTCTAAGCAGCAGCTATGTTGACCCACTGTGGAAAGGAGGCTGTGTTGGATCTGAGATACAGCTGAGAAGAGAAACCCGATACTTAAAGACTGTTCTCCTACCTTGGAGTATATGGAATAGTATGAGGCTTCACTTGATTGAAGGTATAGATTAACTTCTGGGCAGCCCTTTGCTGTTGTATCTCCTAAAGAAAAGCATGCTATAAACATTACTCACATGCTATCATGTAGAAAGATACCATTAATTGTCAAAAAACAAAAAAGAATTCAGCTGATTGTTCGCATATTGTGTACAAAAGGGAAATAGATATTCTTCAAAATCATTTGCCTTTCCAAAGAGTAATATCAAACCACAGGTCTAGTATGCTGAAGGCATTACCAGTATAACCAGTATAACTTTTAAGACATGTCAAACTAGACTGGTCTGTGTCCCCTAAGGTATGAACTCACCTTCAGGCAGAGATGTAGCACTGTGCCATCGTGAAAGATCTTTTGCCAGGTCTGAACCACCTCTGGCAGAAAAGACTTCACAATGAAGACTTGTCCCAACTTTAATACATCATTCTCAGACCAAGTACAAATGACTTTCATGGCTCTCCGCAGACCCCCATCCATCTCCTCCCGTGATAAGACTTGGATCATTGCAGCCATACCACGCTGGGACCAAGACGATATGCTTTTGTCGAGGTTCACAGGCGAACTCTCTTCTAGCCGATAGACCGTCACTTCTTCTCCGGCTGAAAAAAAACAGAATTTTGTTGGTAAAAGTCACCCATCACAGAAACAGGAGAGAACTGCATTTTGATTTGACATCTTAAAACCACACACCACTTTTCAGGCCTGTGTAAGCCACACTTAAAGAGACAGCTTTTTTTATCATTATTGTTCATTTGTGTGAAAACCACCCCTATCTAAATTTACACTACTTATTACATATATTCCACTTAAGATCTACTGTGATAACATAAGTGGTCCAAAGAGCTTGTATCAAGCCTCTGAACACAGATGAATTTAAGAACTCATGCGCTTTTCCACACATGCAAAATATCCCTTTGATATTCTGGTATTCATAAAAACAGTCTCCTCCGCCATAGTTTTTAAGTATTTAAGGATGACTGGACTTTAAAAATACATGTTTTTAAAGGATTATCACTTTATCGCGAATGGATGAACTTAAATCTAAGTATCTTTAGTAGGACTCCCTTTGTTTCTTCATTTATGTAGAAGGAAAATGTTTATTAAGACTTGTTTTAAGTTAATCATGATTGATGGAACACACACAGCACTGTAATTGTGCTTAATTAAACAAACTAGTAAAGAAGTCAAACAAGTAGATAAATGTGTTATCTACTCCAAAATTAAAGGCCTGGATATTGCTACATTGTTTGGCAGACAGTCAGCTGAGT
Organism: Dromaius novaehollandiae; assembly: GCF_036370855.1. Taxonomy (NCBI): domain Eukaryota; kingdom Metazoa; phylum Chordata; class Aves; order Casuariiformes; family Dromaiidae; genus Dromaius; species Dromaius novaehollandiae. The sequence continues at coordinate 26,156,860 of NC_088132.1, forward strand.
TGTGTCAAAAGTAATGAACTGGCCATGATGAACAAGGGAAGGTAGAATCCGAACTGAAAAGAGCTCAATTTTTCCTTGGTATTTAAAGTTCTGTTTTAGAGAGCAATCCAAGGAGAACAAGTTAAAGCAAATGAACAGAAAGTTTTCAGTTTGCCATTTTAAAGTAAGATTTGTCTTTTTCCCAGAAATTTCGGTGTTACTTGTAGCGCACAAAATTTCAGAAGTTCTGCTCCCACTAACAACATTTTTCTGAAAGCAGAACAAATCTGGTGAGCTTCAATTCAGTCACAGTCTGTCTCCCTATGTAGCTGTAATAGCACTCCTCTCTTGCAGTGCAAGTGGGACACCTTCCTGTTGCCATCATCTGTAAACTACTTTCTGTAAACAGAAAGGAGACTGTTTTTTTAAACCTGGCTCTCCTTCTTGTAACTCACATTATTTGCAATGTTAATTCATAGGAAATAGGTATTCACTGGCAAGCGTGACAAGGTAACTGCATCTGCTAGTGGCAAAGAATGTAAAAAGGAAGGACAAACTGGATCCAGAGAGAAATAAGTAGATTTCTACCCCCAAGTCAGCAGTTAGCACAAACGTAGGTGCTGCTGAACATGAGACTTTGTACGCACGTTAATTTAAAATAAAGCAATGGAAAGTGATATAAAAATAAGACACTTGAACAAAGACACGATAACCAGGTACATTTCTTAGTCTTATATCAATTCTTCATTTTCTTATCTTTTGACAATTTAATACCTAAAAAGGTGTCTCCCAGGGGCTTCAGAGATTAGAATGTTCAATATGGTCATAGCTGTATTAATTATCTGCAGTAATCAGCTTCCAAGAAATCCTATGAAGTATCAGCAATTAGCTGCTGTGAGACAAAATATTCTACCCATTGAAAAAAAGGTTCCTAGATCTCAAGTGTCTAGAGGCAGAGCTCCTGCTGCTGTAAGCCAACATAGTACACTAATTTCAAATCTCTTCCAAACGATCACATGTATTATTCCCTGCCATTCTTCAATTACAGCACAGTTCTTTTTTCCTTGGCAAATTACAAGGCTTCTGTACCAGGTACAGCAGTGCTGCCCTTTCAGCCAACATCTGGTTTTCCTCTTGAGATGTGCTGCACATATACATAGGTGCGCGTGTGTGTGTGTCTGTGTGAGAGAATATAAATATATATAAATACATATAAACATTAATAGGGGAATCTTATTGCTGTCTTCAACTAACTAATGAAAGGTTATAGACAAGGCGAAGCTAAACTCTTCTCAGAGGTGCACAGTAACTACATGAGTGCCAAGAGACCCAAGCTGCAGCAAGGGAAACTCAAATTAATATTATGAAAAAAAAATTCCTAGTGAAGGTAGTCAAATACTGCAACAGGTTGTCCAGAGAAGCTGTGGAATCCCTGTTCATAGAGATATTCAAAACTCAACTGGACAAGCCCTCGGCAACCTGATCTAAATTGGCCGTACAGGGAGTTGAACTAGATGGCCTCCATAATTCCTTCCTAACCTGAATTATTCTGACTCTATCCCGGTTCATTTCTTTTAGAAAATAAATTTAATTTAATTAACTGAAATTAACCCAATGTCGCAAATGCAGTCTTTAAAAAATAACGCATGGATAAAGAAAACAACCAGAAAGTTGGTACTCACCAAAGAGCTGGACTGGTGTAAATGGTATGGTGTGAGCAAGTCTCATTAAGTTGTTTCTTTCAACAGCTGCAAACAAGACATATCTCTACTGTACTGAGTAAACATCAACCTGGCTGAGCTTCAAAAAAATCTGACATTGCTTTATTGCAGGGCACAAAGCCAAGTAAGCTGCAACGTGATCCTAGTCAGCATTTTAGAAATTCTACCCAGCCAGCAGCACCCTTTTGTACACCCAAGGTATCTCACAAGCATCAACCGCCACTGTTTTCCCTGTTCCCTCCTTCCCAGAAAACAGGCTGTGCTCCTTGCCTCTCTGGGACTGGCCCCTTGCGCCCTGGCAAGAAGAGCTCCTTCTGCTATGCTTCATCCTCACCTTCCACCAAGGGCCGTGGCTGCTGCTCCCTTCTTCTGCCAGCTCCAGGGTAGCAATATTTGAATTGTGCTAAGATGATGTACTGGCCTCAGCTAACCTTGCTGGCTGTCTTTGTAAGGCTCAGAATTGCCTGGGGTTTTAGCAAGGCACTGCAGTGAAATCCAAGCTCACCCTGCACAGAGTGCAGCCTCTTCATCTGGGCTCTGTGCCAGACCACACCAGTAACGTTATTATCCCACCCTAACTGGGGGCCTATTTCTCAGATAAACACCTTCAGAACTCCTGAGCACCAACCAAGTGTTTACGGATTTGTCTTCAAAATGTGCAGGATATCAGGAAGCAGGAGAGGGGTGTCAGATAAGCCTCAAAGGGGTTAAGGTTAGAATAAGGAGGCAACCCAGGAGCTACAATGCTGAGCACCTAATTTCCCTGTTCAGTGGCTGAGGGCACAACTCGTGTCCAAAGCAGGACGCGACCCATAGCTGAGCTCTGTTTCTCTGCAGAGCAACCAAACAGCCCTGACTGCAAACTCTTCTAGAGTTTGGGCACTCCCTTGTCCTTCTTTTCAAAACCACTTCCCTGAGCCGAAAGGAATTAGAGACTGAGTTGCCCAGAAGCAGAGAGCAAGGGGGACCATGACTCTCTAACCTATGAATTAGGGTTCTCAGGTGAGAAGATCGGTGTTCCAGACTCCGATTCAAGGCTTGTTTACAATCTCTATATTCCGAATTTGACAGGGATTAGTTAATATGCCTAAACAGTCCTTGGAGCATGGATCAAAAGAACAGGGTCGTCCTTTGAAGCCCTGCTAGGAACATGCTTTAGTCAGTAAATTACTGCCTAACAGGGAAAAGGAAGTGAACAAGAGGATCCCCCTCTGTTCCCCTCCTGCCAGGCTTTGCAAGAAAGCCTTCAGACCAGGCCAGAGCTCACTCTTGCACAAGCCACTAAACTCAGGGCAAAAGTCAAGTTCTTTTGAATGTGCAGAGAGGCAGAACTGTAGCTGCCTGTGAAACACTACAGCAAAACTAAAGCATTTTTTTAATATAAGCAGTATATGGTGTGGGATTTTAGGACCAAAGTTTTGGGCTTAGCTGACTAAATTCTATCCCGGTCTTCTTGAGAAATGAAAACATATACCAGAAACCTCCCAAAGCCTTTGATTTTGTCAGCTCACAAAGGAAACAATCCTTATCTATGCTAAAAATCCTAACTAATCCAAAAGAGCATGCATGAATAGAGCCCAATTCATCACTGCAGCAATCCCACCAAGTGAGAGAAATTACTCTTGTACACTGACTACAAACGAGGAGGTGTTATTGAGAGCGAAAATAGTGTAGTTTTTGGAACTTCAGGTGGCTGCTAATGCTCCTGGTTTACCCTAAGCTTCCCTTGAAAGGAGCCCAAGTCATGCAGGCAATAGAGACATCTACCGGCAAGCTCTGCACAGTTCTCCTCTGGGAAAAACAGAAATCCAGTTTCCTTTGGAGGAAACTCTGTGCATGCTCAAGGACAGTGGGCAATTAGTATCCAAATGATTTATTCCCTGACAGATTTCCATGAGTTCATAGGTTCTCTGTTCATAAACACAGATTAAGTAGTACAGGACAAATAAATAAATCGAAGAAGCCAAGCCCAGAAAGCACGAAGGAGGTGTGAGGGGAAGCGACAGCTATAAATGAATGCGTGCATCTCCCACCCCCACAGGAATCAGAGCTCCCTTCATTGTTTCCGCTGATATTTTGAAAGCTATTATGTACCTTCTGCTCAGGATTTGCCAAAAATAACTGAAATGGAGCAATTAGCAGCAAGAAAATAATTCACAGTTTCCTCAGTGCTGTGTTAGGCATGATTTAATAAACAACCTTCTTTGCAGTGGGCAATTGTGCAACTCTTCAAAGTGAAAATCACAGAGGATGACAGGGAAAGGAGTAATGTTCTTTTTAATTTGTTAAATTACTCAGCTATCATTCTGATGCCTCCTGCTTACCTGAGTAATGATGATGCAGATCTTGAGATGTTTTCAAGCAGGCAAAGATATCTGAAACAATGTTTAAAGGATCATTACGTTAATTATTACAGCAGAGATAAATGCTTGATTTCAAATTCCTTCCATCCCAGAGTTTGTCATGAAACAGATTAATCAGAATTACTGCCTGAGCATTCTGAAGAGAAAACTGCTGATAGGCTTTAACTATGCTATAATATACAGTATATTGGCACATCTCATCATCAATGCAATATAGCCAGATGACTTATTTATTCAGGGAAATGGTGGGAAACTAGTCATATTAACCTCAAGGACATGTAGTTTTTTTGAGCCAATTACACCTCTGGGATATTAAAAGCACTTTGCTGTCCATCATGCTTCACAGGCTCCCAAAGGCACGATTTTTCCAACACCATCCTCAGTCATTAAGCATTCCATTAACTATGCTATTACACCAAAGTTATAATAATAGTGGCCCATTAACCCATGACATCTAAAATGCTGTTAAAATATAAACAGGCAAATAATCTGTGTGGTTGCATGACGTTAAAGAGGCACAGCCAGATCAAATTTGGTCCAAAAAGCTTTGTTTTATTAAAAGCCATTTTATAATAAAACCGAGATTAATGAACATGTTTCCATTAATCAGATGAAACTACTTTTTCCCTATTGGAAAATAAGCCTTCAAAATGCCAGATTTCAAAAAACATGTACACTGTGCTACTTTTAATTCTGAAAATGGAGGTTATTAAAACCGAATCTCAAACTATTTGGACATTACACTTTTCTTGCTGCTTTTTTCTTTTTTGTTTTTATTTTCTTAGATTCCCCTCCCTAAGGAAACAGATCTTAAATAAAAAAAACAAATAGATTTGGGGGGAAGGATTGGCATTTCTGGTGAGTGCCCTTAGCTGGTGATTCAAGATCCGTTTTGCTCTCTTTCATGCCAGGCCCAACCAGTATCACAGCATTTCACACCAAGCAGAACAGCTAGCACGAAAAGAGAACAGTGGCCAAATCAGTCCTTCTGAGGATGGGAAAAGTGGGTTTTAATCAAAGCAGCAGCACTGTAACCGCTGGGCTCTGGAAAGCAGCCCCGCATCTCACCGCAGCAGATTTCAGCGCTGCAGCCTTTTGGGCACAGCCTGAGCAGAGAGAGCAGCTCGTACGGGGGGGGGGTGAGGAGGAGGGTGCCCCATTTCCACATCTCAGCCAGCCTTAAACAAGGGTTAGATACCCAGCTGCACAGCCCATTACAGCTGTGCGGCATGTCGGGAAAACTGGAACACAGAGTAGACTAAAAAGCCAAAAAAATGTAAGTGAAGTTAAGCAGCGCTCTACTTTTATGGAGCAAAGTCATTCCTTGCCATGACCTTGAATTTCTTCACTGCCAATTTGATAATAAACTCAATCCTTCACTGCTTTTATAATTTCAGTGAAACCACACAAATGGAGGAGTTGCACCAAACTGCAACTTGAAAATATCAAGCATACATAAGAAATTTTTTAATCATGATCTATCCTCAGGTATATATCCAACTTTAACTCAGAAGATCTGTCAGACTGCCAGGGATAAAAGCAGCACTATCTTTTTAAACAGTTTATTCCTGCTGAAAAGCAGCACATAACAGGGCAGACTTGCGTAAAAATAGATTTTTTTCTTTTAAGACTTTGCAGTTAGCATGAGGAAAACATGCTCCCATATAAAAAGGCCTTAGACTTTAAAGTAACAATTAGTAACTAACATATGAAATAATAGTTGAACATCTTCCTATAACCATCCAACTATAGCAAATTAACTTCCCTTTGGATTCTGTACTTCAGGATTGTCAAGATGGGATTTGCAGAGAGGAATTACAATGAGTAACAGACAATGAAAAACTTACTGTTGGTTCCCTCTGAACTTCTTAACCTGTTCAAAAGCAAACATTTGAGATTTTACTTCAAACTTTTCTGAGCTAACACTGATACCTATAACGAGATGTGAGCTACGTGAAGGCCAAACTCACAAAGGTTCGATCTGTAGCATAAAACAAAGTAACTCCCAGTGCAATTTTGTTTGTTGCAATGATTTGCAAATAAACCCCAGTTACGAAAGAGCAGTGATGTTTTTCTGCATTCTTCTGCTTTCCGCTGAGCTGCTCTTAGCATTGTGCGTCACTGTCCACCTCATTTAGACGGTAACAATAGCATCAATCAAAGACCACTTTGGTCACCTTCCCATTTGATCATTTTCCAAACCATGTGAATCAATGCTCAGCTGTCCTCAGTGCTACACGTGCCACTGCACTCGCTTGCGTAAAAGCAGCCTGTTTCAACTGTTGGTTACGGGTTAAGGTTTCAGCCTTAACGTTAAAGTAGCTTTTATTACAGAGGATGGTGGATATCTCACACCAGAGAGGTGCCACTGAAGACAACAGATTGAATGACAGAATCAGGCCATGCAAGGCCTGTAAGTCCTGATGGAAGATATGCAGTTTGCCTACTGCCTATAAATTTTGGAGTAAAAAAGAAAAAGCACAGCATGGGTAAAAAAAACCCATAGTATCTTTTTTCCTCTTCCCATGGTGAAATTATATGGGATGTGACAGTTTTACAGTGCCTTTTATTTATTACATCCACAGTGTTACTAAGTAGGGGACATGTAAAAGCAATCAATGAAAACAGGAAAGCAAAGGAAAAGGAAGAGAGAGACAGCACCACATGTGAAAATACCCCAAGTATTAACATAATTATCAATCAAGCTGAAAACAAAACAAGAAAAAAAAAGAAAATTAAAAACATTTTTGAAATCAGTATAATTTCACTCAATATAATCAAAGTTTAATAACTACTGAAAGTTCTTTATAAAAAACAAACCAAATATTTTTCAAATGTGCAGACTCAAAACAACAGATTTTAATCAGAGAACGAGAACAGCTTTCAGGAGTTACTAGGGTTTTAATTATTAAAAGAGCAAACATGCAATTGACACAGCAAAAGCAAATGCAACCTTTCATGTTCACTAGATTGGAATAATGGCTAATTAAAAGATGCGATCATGATCTCAGTGATTGAATTAGAAAATTGGATATTGTTAGAATAATAAAGGGGGTCTCTATTCCACCTAAAATTACAAATTTTTTTTAAATGGATCTCTTATCTCCATTAATAAGCCTGCATCGGAAGAAACTAAAACACAGTGAATTGCCTTAATTCTTCATTTCAGATAAATTTCTCATCCAAAGCTTATTACAGAACTGAAGTGGAAACCTGCAGAAAGCATGGAAGTCTCTTCATAAAAGCTTGTAATGAATATCTCAATATATGTAGGAATACATACAAGGAGTTCCTGTTCAGATTATTTTTCTGGGTGTTTCCAAACATGCTATGACTCCAATCCTATAAAGAAAAGAAATACTTTTACTGTTAAAGTCTGCACATCACTGTCACATGCACACCAAGCAACTCAGAAAGGTCTAAATCCTGGAAATAGTTATTGGTATGTTTATTGTTAGCGTGAATAATCCCACTGACAGGCAGGTGAATTATGGCATTGTTGTACCTACAGTAAATTGAAAAATTAATTTGTTCATGTTGTCTCCATACGTTTGAATAAAATACTCAGGTCTCCACTTACATCTCAATACACTCACAAAAGCTTACTATAAAAGTGTCATAAAGGCCTTCTAGAAAGTATTCAGAAACTTCCTTTGTATTAGAAAATTCAAATTTAAGAATAAGCTTTACAGTTTAAAAAAAAATGCATCCTGAGCCTTTATAATAGAAGACAACATACTGAACAGTTTTCCAGTGATATTTAGATCGTATCCAGGTCTTTCAGTTAAAAAAATACTCAAAACATCTTTTAATCTTCCAGCCCTATCAGGGAAAATTGCACTTATCAGACAGCCTGTCATTTGCCAGGTCCTCCTAAAGTGCTAGTCAGAGATGGGACTATTCTTCTAAAAGCAGTAGCCAGACAGATTTTGTTCCTTAAAAGAAGTAGAGCACAAATTGAAAGTTCAAAGATGAAGTTTAAAGACAAATTAACTAAAATTCAGCTCTGAATATTATCTCAAACTTAATTCTCAAATTTTCTAGCTTAGAGTTCACTCATATTTTCACCTTGTAGATTGCTTTGCAGAGAAAAATTCTTCAACAAATCTGAGACCTTCCCACACACATCTCCCTTGCTTTGCTCCCTGCTAGCCATTAAGAGAGACTTGTGAAGCACTGGTGTTCGGGGGGTAAATCTGAGAAGTACTATTTTAGGGAAAATTCTTTTCTTTAAAAATATATCTCAATCCAAACTGAACAAGTTGGATACAGCAACACTGTGACAGCTTAGCAATATATACATATATATATATGCACAAACACACACTCATAACCCAGGCAGAAATCAAGGGGAGGCAGAGCGACTTCAATGGGTATTGCACCATAGATATTTAAAGATTCAAATTATTTGAAACTGGCATTCTGGAAGTAACTAGTTTTGGCCTAACTGATCCCACTGTAGTCGCTAGAACTTTTCTCAGGACTTAAAAATCCCACCCTTGAGTTTTACCTGAGCAACTTTAATCTGAGTTTTGAAGCATCAGATTAGTCTTTTCACACAGCTTTACCTTTATTTTGCTTGTCCGACCCTGTGTTTCCCATTTCAAATATTTATTGATTTAGTCTCCAAGTTTAGGTTTAACAGAAAATGTACAATCAGAAGAAATATTTAGATTTTTTTTCTCTTTCCCCTCTCTCATACACAAAACTGCCATTTTTTAAATTTAGATCTGGCTCATCTTCCTTTCTTTAAAAAAAAAAAACCAAGAACTCACAAAATTTACAGTGAAAAGGAAGCTAGGCTTTCAAAAATCCCTCTTTCAATAATCAAGAGCACTACGAGTGAAACAGGCAAGGAAGGGTGCTGTTGAGAAAGGAAGAGGAAAGGATTATTTCACAGTTCCTTTTCTCAATTTATTCCCTGTTAATTTCCTTTCATACCTCTGAGATACCCCTATGCAATGTGGTGAAAGATGCATTTTCTTCCATTAACCATGCCATTTAAAAAGAGATAGATGTTTCTGTAACCCAGCTTCTTGCCTACACTCTTTAGATCTTCAGCAAATATAAATTGGTCTAGTTCCATCAAAGTCAATGAACCTATGTTGATTTACATAGGCAGAGGGGCTTTATGATACGGAGCTGCAAATTAATTCTGGTAAGATATGGTCTTTTTAAGCCAGAGGTTAAGAAAACTAAGCTTTGCAGTTATTATCCATATTTAACTCACACTTTACAAGAAATAACTATCTCTGCCTTCTAGATTAAGAGCTATGTAGCTAACTTTCCAGAAGTTACTTCACTTCTCTAACTGATTCTGCCTATAGATTCAAGACCAAGCTGCGTACTCACTCAATTGCCTAGTGAATTACTAATACATGCTTGGCTTTTGGACCACCTTAGTCATATCCAAACCCACCTCCTGATTTAATACTTTAATATCCCATTTTATTAATCTTCACAGAGCCCTAACTGCTGTTAAACTATTCATTTACTAGCACACACGTGCCATCCCAGTATATAACATAGTTCCTCATGTATCAAGGGGTATTTCATGACAAAGAACCAGCAACTCCACGGAGGGCAGGAGAGCTGCACTGCCATGTAGCTATGGTCTAGGATGTACATCCTTAAGTCTTACCTCTCGAGAACGCCTCAGGTAATCACAGACTGGTATGGTATGCCTATCAACTTCTTGATTTTTCAATTTTTGGTGCATGTAACTGAGACGTTCCAAACCTAAACAAAAGAACAGATATCAGCAATATCTGGAGTGTAAATAAACAGCCCGTTGCTGTAAAATAAACACCTCTTTAGCACTATAAAATAAACACCTATACACCATACTGCCCTAGCAAATGAGTAATGGGCTATAAATGCAATTATAGAATTTCACAGAATTAAAACAGACTGTTTCCATTCTCTGCCAGCAATTTCAGGGGAGCCTTGTCCTCCTCGGACCACAAAGTACTGAGTCACAGCAGTCCTTGGAGCTTCTCCTAGCAGCTTGCAAACCAAAGCCAGTGAGCTGTGTCATACAAAGCTGAGAGGTAAGATGACCTACGCAAGGGTTTCTCAGAATGAAAGAGCTAGAGAATTACTAAAAGAAGAGCAGAAAGGTCATTCCCTATTCATTCCTACAGACACAATGCAGAATTCATTTCTTGCCCTTGGAGGATGTATTTCTGAGCAATGAATAATGCATGCAGGGAATCTGCCAACAGATAGAGTATTGCAGCATCACCTGCAAGTTTAAACACCCTTAAAAACTTGCCAGAGACTATCTTTGCAATTAGCCAGGATGCTGCTTTAGAAGAAACCTCAGGAGAGGAGACAAGGATATCATCCTCCTTGCTTCCTCCTTATTCTTGAGGATTAGTGCTCAGCTATCACCCATGTGAGCCAAACAACACTCAACAGCAAGATGTAACTGAACTTCCATCCCACCTATATCCATTTTGCCTCTACAACGGCAGAACAAATGTCCAAGCCGTCCACACCAACGTCTAATTGTATTCAGCATGTACAAGTTATGCCATGAAGTGAAAGTGGTGGATAACACTTTGAGTTTGCAAATTTTTGTTTACTGCTTTTCTTTTTAAGGCTGTCCTGAATTTCACCAGCTGCAAAGTATCACATACTTAGCTGGCTGAAATTAGACACAGTGAGCCAGTTCTTGCTGTGTTTCTCTTCTTCACTCCAGACGTTGCTCTCCACAGGTTCTGAACTCACTTGGGTGTTCTGGGGACAATCATCCACTGTAATCACCTGGCAAGACACAGACAAAACAGCACTCAATTTACAAGCTGACTAGCACCTCTGCAGGTCCTCTGACAGCTGCACTATGCCATGGCCTTTCAGAGTATCACTGAAATGCCAATGACTGACATGACTCCCAACTGAGAAATAGATTTTCCCATTTTTGTTACAAGTTGCAGAAGACACATTGCTTTTGTCTAGAAAATACTACCAGTGAAAAATCTAACACTATAGCTTTTCAAAATAAACTTTGAGGTCCCCTGGAATACCTTAGGAGAGAATTAGGTCTCAAAGTTCAAGCCTCAGGTCTGTTGCTGACCTGAGCATCGTATGTAAACCAATCCACCTTCAGCTTTCATCTCATTAAACAGGGGTAACTGTTTCCAGATGATAAATAATTTTTAATATATGTGCACATACGTATTGATACGAGACTAGCTTCATACATAAATAATTATATATATATATATATATATATATATACACACACACACACCCCTACATATGTAGAGAGAGAGAGAATCAACACGCTATCTGCCACTTATACTTGGATTCAGAGGAAAGATTACCAAACCCTCATAGACAGAAGACAACATAAGAGGCATGGCTTGTCTCTTTACTGCTGCATGCAGGAAGCCGGGATTGAGCTCACTGCTCCCAGACCGTATCAAGCCTCCCCAAATTCCCCCTTTCAGCAAAGTGTGAGGGCAGATTCCTTACTGTGTAAAGCCAATAACAGGTTTGGTCTACTACCTGGCAAAGCCAGTGGACTTCACCAGGTTCAAAACTGAACTCCCAAGCACTCAGACAAAAGGGAAATTAAACCAAAGCCAGAGAACAAAAGACTCCCCAATTCGCATATAGTATTTTATAATGTATGCATTTTCAGTGAAGCTTTAATTTTGTCCCACACTACAAAACTGCTCTCAGTGAACTAAAAAGACAGCTATGGATTATGTGATTCTCTTGCATCTACACATACCGGCACCTGAAGGAGTTTTTGCTGCTTCTTTTCCCTCGGAGACGTTCTGTATCTGTTTTGTTGTTTTGCTTTTGTCGCCTCACTGTGGCATAGCTCACTAGATAGTGAGGAGTCTGTAAGTGGTCAAAAAACATGGTTAAGCTACAGAGATTTTGTTTACAAGAGAAGAACTGATAAGACTGAGAGCTGGCAGATCTCCAAAGCAAGCTGAGAATGACTTGTGATACCCAAAGCTAATACTCATGAAATTCATGCAGTTCAGTACAAAGATGTTCACCATCATAAGATATAAAACAACAAATGTTAGCCATCATCTCATACTATTTATACTTAAAATTGGAGTCTGCTATATTTTAGTTCTTGTAAACAAAGTTGGTAGCGGATGGGTTTTTTCTTTTTTTTTTTTTCAGATCTACTGTGAAAATATCTACCTCTTCATTCTCTATTCATCCATCTGGCCTACAATAATGCTGATGTACCTTTAAGGGTTTGCACAGTTTCTTCCAGTTCCTGTTATTTTGGGATTGCTTTCCTGGTGTGGGAGATTCCCTCAGAGCCAACACAGTCCATTCATCACCCCGGTTGCATAGTCACAACCACAGGGTGCATGCCAGAGGGGGAGAATCAGGGTTGGACTGCTGCTGTGCCCTGACACACAGCGTCATATTGCTTAGATACCAGCCACACTTCAGATTTGCCCTACAGCAACCAGACCCACCGCAAGGAAAGCAGAGGAGTAACTCTGGATTCCCCGCTACTCCCCTCAACTGCGGCTGATACATCCTGCATGCAAAAGAGAAATCTGTGCAATGTCTTTGGCTCCTCCATAAAAGATATGGTAGAGGTATAAAATTTTATTATTACCACCTCTGGCCTTGCAGGTTTTCTCTCTTTCCTCTTCCCTATGGGACTGCAAGCTGTTGCTCCTGCAGAAACTCCAGTCCCTCCAGAGTGGGCTGATCCAGAAGGAGGTGCTGCGTTTCAGCTTGTTCTGACAGACATCACTGCTGTATCTTGACTTGCTGGAGTTATAGGAGAAAGACTGTGATTCTTCTATCTGGACATGCCTGGGAGGACTGCCCATGCAATTGCAGTCACTATTATAGGTGGAATGTATGCACAGTGGCTTCTTTTCTTTCCTCCTCAAAACCCCTTTTTCATCACCTTCAGAGAATCCCCAGTTCACATAACCACCTTCAGTTTCTTCCCTGTCATCACATGAGGGTGTCGCATTCTCACAGAGAGGTGGCAATGGCTGGAGACCTATAGGACAATCAGTCACTACACCATCAGAATTTTCTCTTGGCAAATGAGTAACAAAGTCACTCTGACTCCATCGATAATCTTCTGGCTCTTTTCCACTGAGATGGACCCTCTTCAAATTTTGCTGTGCTTCAATGCTGCTTTGCAGCTTGTCCCCTAATGTGACTTCCCTGTATTTGTCAGGAGCGCTTGAAAAGGACAAATTCAAGCCGACATCCTCAGAGAAAGACCCTCCTTGATGCTCAGGAGGAACCAGCAAAAATTGTCCATATCTAGGAGTGGACTTAGTCTCAGAAGATACCCCTGAAGTGAGCGTGTCACTTTCTATTTCTATCCTTGGAGAGCTGTCTTCCACCGCCTTCCTATCCTCAGTCCTCAAAACATGGCCTCGACACTCTGATGACCACTGACTCCTCACCAAGCTCCGCAAGAGGGACGGTGGCATGCTGTAGTAATTGTACTTCTTATCATGCAAACCCTCCAGACTGCTCAGAGTCTTGGAATACAGCGCATTGCTCCAGCTATGGGGGAGCTTCCTACAGGCTCGATGTTTTCTGTCAGCCAGCAAGGCTTCTTCCACCTGCAAGGTGTCTACAGCCGAAATCACTTTCAGGATGTCCACAGTCAAGGCAGACAGGTCTTGCAAATGTCCTAGCTGGCTGTCCAGGGAAATTAAAGATTCCTTGATATAAAATACCTTCTCATGTACTTCTTTTAGCTGCAAAAACATCTCCTCCACTCTAGGTGGAAAAAGAAAAAATTATTAAAATATCAAAACAGAGATCTTAATTTCTGTTTGCCAGGTGATGAAGGAAGCCATTAACAGAATTGAAAAAATCTGTAATTTAAACAGTCCTTCATTTTTTTTTACATGACTTCCATTCTCATACACATCTACATTTGACAAAACCAATCCAGACTCTCAATCTGTCATTCAGATTTGCTGAGCGAAAAACCCATGACTTTTAAATAGACAGGCTTTTTGCTCAGGGGGCATCTATTTTAAAAATTACCATTTTCCTACTAATCCACACGCCTTGCCATATAATTACTAAACCTTGGGTAATATGACACAGCTTTGGAGATGAGAAGTGTATTGCTAATCAGCCAGTCATCCTGCATTTCTACGTTTCTTGTGCAAGAATGAGAAGGATAAGGCTCATGCAAGCCTACAGATACGCTTCCCTTTCTCAAATATTAGAGTCTGCTGGGAAAAGAGCCTTCCCAACGACCTCTTTTGCCTCTTGAATAGATTTTGTATGTCCAGCGCCACCAGTTATCTTCAAGTAAAATTCAATTGCAAAACAAGCAGAACCTTTTCAATGGTCTTCAAATCCCCAGCAAACAGTGTGAGAACTTCTCAGCCTGGAAAAACTGAATGATTTCATTTTAACCAAATCATTATCTTCACACCTCCTGAAGCTACTCTCTCTGGTACTTTGTCACTAAGATAGTGATAAACTGGCTGCAGGCAATATGCCAGAGGTGTTCCTTTCCTTTGCCACTGAGTAACTAAACAGTGTAATATTTAACCAATGGCTGAATAAAATCAAATACCCATGTTCCAAGATATTTTATTCATCTAAATGAATTTATTTTAGAAGGGATTCTTCCTCTGCTATGATACACATTTTACCTTTGCATTCAAAAAAGAAAAAAAAAATCCCTTTTCAGATCTATAGCTATCCATTAAATGAAATCTTTTTGCTGCAGTCAATATTGCAGCTTGTGAACAAACCCATTTATTTTATTTCTTTTACAGGAGACATCCTTTTGTTTATATGCTTTCTTTTGGTATGCAGAAAATAGGTCTATGAACAAGAAAAGATTAAGGGGCTATCTTACTCTAGTCAGAATTAATTTATTGGATCATATCAGTATTGGCATTCAATAAGACTTTTTACAGGGCTCAGTTTGTTTAATTCTTCCCATCAAACTTAATGGCAGCTTTGCCATTGATTTCAACAGAAAGCTGAATTAGGCTAATACTGCGAGTTCTGAAATCCTGTTAATAGCCCTATCGATATTTTGCAAACCAAAAGAGTATATTGTAGCTAATGCTACAATGGTTATACGGTTATTTCTGCAAACAGCAGTTTGCAGAACTTGATCACAAGAAACATTCTCACGGTGTTCCTGCACTGCTAAGCCTTTAAATGAAAAAATGTACTGTATGCTCTATTCCAGCATCACCTTCTTGGTGCTACCTAGTCTGCAACAGTGAAGTTGAGCAAATCCCTCCTGCACCGCTTTAACTGCTGGCATACTGCACACATCCGGAGATCCAATTTTGCCAGCAGCACTTCCCAGCCAGGCTTTCCATTAGTTCAGATGCGTTACATTTCAACCCAATTATAAGGGCCTATGCATACTAATGCCTCTCATATTCACAGTGGCCATAATCTGTTCCAAAGGTTTTAGCTTATCAAAGTCTTTTTATACGACAAAAGCATACAAAGGACACAAATTAGCCACAAAACACACCTTTCTGTCGTCACACGGATCCTTTCACTGTCGCTGGAACTCAAGCTTTCATTCTTCTCATGAAAATATTTTTCCACACACTGCTCCTCGAAGTCATGGAGCTTCTTTAACTCCTCATCACTCAGGTACAGCTCTGAACAAAGTAATAGCTGGTATTAAGCATGCTAACAAATGCCCCTCCATTTATACCCCACCGTGAAAAAAGAGCAAACCTTCAGAATAGGTTTCCTTCCCTTCCTTGACAAAAATGAATCAGACCTCATTGTATGAATTTGAGCCAAGTATGCATAAATGTGTTTTTCATCTCATCTTACGTAGGCCGAGAAACTACCCTGACAGAAACTCCACTCACTTTTAAAGACTTGAAAATGCATAGCTAAATCAATGCTCACAGATAAATTTTCTAACTTTTTCCAGTATTTTGTTACACATGTCTAAGACTCATAAGACTTAGAGACAGATATACGAGACTTACCTACGAAGATCTTGCTATAATTTGATCAGCACATTCATTAAGGGCTATTCATCCATAACAATTATCATCCTTTCAAGAACACAAAGCTACAAAGCTTTTTCTCACCTACTTGCTTCAAATGTTTGTATGAACAAAATATTAAGCAAATATTCTTTGCACTGGGGTGAAACGAATTCTTTTAAAAGGTTAGAACTCCACCGCTTAGGCTGTTCATGAGACTGTTCTTCTAGAAGACCAACATAAGACTTCTGAGAGAAGGGGTTGAATATAAGTTAGCATGAAGAAGTGCATATGGTATAAAAAAGCAATTCAGTCTCTAGAAGATTTATCTTTAGCTACCTCTGTGATCCAAGCTGCACATCTTCCAAGCTCTTTTTTTATTTTTCTTTTTGCGTACCAGAGTTCCCGCTGCACTTACTATGGGGGTAGCTGTGACAAATTGCAAGACAATGTTCGTTACCAGCTTTAATAACCTGCTGCAACACAGGGCACACCAGTGAAGCACTGCACAGTGGTCCAGGATCCTTCTCCCATGCAGAATGAGATGTGATCATCTGCTCGGCTCTTTTCCCCTCTAACCCGTTGGTGACCTTGCCTCAGATTTTACCTTAGCATTTTCATTGATTTTCCACTGGGTGGCACTGGATCCTCATTGCTAAAACCAGTTAATTACCATCATACCAAAATTTACGTAGAAGAAACTTATCAAGCAACGCATAAGCGTATAGAAAAAGAAAGCAAAGGTATATGAAGAGGAAATCTCTTTCTGAGAAAGGGTGTAGGCGAGGTACTAGCTGCCTTCCATCTTTTTAGATATGCGAAGCAGTCGTTTAGCTTTCCTGGTGCCTGCTGTACCTTACAAGTAAGACACC
Organism: Dromaius novaehollandiae; assembly: GCF_036370855.1. Lineage (NCBI taxonomy): Eukaryota > Metazoa > Chordata > Aves > Casuariiformes > Dromaiidae > Dromaius > Dromaius novaehollandiae. The sequence goes on from NC_088132.1 coordinate 26,173,758, forward strand.
CTCTGTGCCAAGTTAGTCACTTAACATACTATGCACATATATAAAAAGAACAGTGCTACTTCAAAGGAAGGCTGCTGTACCCAGCCACGATAGAGCAGCCGAGTCTAGGAGCAGCAGTAAAGCAGCTCACCATTGATTAGTTCAGCCCACATTTGTGAGCACGGCAGATATCTTCAGGGATTCATGTGCAGCAGAGAAAATCCTGAACGAAACATAACCCAAGCAGGGGCTGTGCAACTCTTTTATTAGGCATCAAGGATGTAAGTTGCATCACGTTCCAAAAAAAGGATGAGGCTGTCCAGCGCTGCAGACCAACATTCCCCAGCCTCTTATGACATAAACTTACAGCCAACCACCTTTCCTCCTCCTCACTCCCTTGCCTTGCCCCATCACCCAGCAAGACCCCACCGCTGAGTCTTTGTCTCCCACCCCATCCCAGCACCTTGTGGTCATGCCTCCCCTCACAACGGTGGCTGGGGGCTGCTCCCGGCACAGCGGCTGGAGCTGGCAGCAGCAGGATGGGGAGGCGGCATCGCCAGGAAGAGGCATAGGAAGGACCTGGGGATGGAGCAGCGCCAAGGCGAGAAGGGTTAAGGTGACAACAGCAGGAATGGTGCACAGAGGGACTGCCACAACAAGGAGGTAGGAGGCTCCTGTCCTCTATCCCCAAATCTGCCATCTCTGGACGTCTTCTGGCCTCGGGCTCTGCTGCGACTTTCACATTGCATTGCTCATGCAATCGCACTCATCACACTGCACTGCAGCGCTGCTGCTGCCTCCCCGCAGCCCAGCAGGATACAGTACTGCCAGGGACTATGGGGGACTGCTCTGGGCCTCACCTTTACCCCTGACACCCACTGTTACAAAGTATGGCACACTGACTAACATCCAGCCCAGAGCCTAACACAAAGGGGTCCTTTGATGCATGGCCACGGATCTATCTAGCAAGCAGGAGTTTCCTTTTACTAATCCTGTTCACTCAGAGGCCGATGTGCTTTAATGGGGTTCTACCCTCATGGCTCCTGTATATCTACAAACAGTTTTTGTTAATTATTGCAGAAATGGGTTCTCAAATATTAGGTTTCACATCACCAGCTGATGCCACAAAGTCAGGAAGGGACTCTCCACTCATATGCAGCACTACATAACAGGTCTGGGACTGTAATGTTTGCTGAAGCATCTTTTACGGGCCACTAGTGCCTCATCTCAGAGCATCCTTAACTAGTTTACTTAATACATATGACTATCATTACTGTACAAAGGGACTGAAAACAGAAGTCTCATCTCCACTCAGTGTTGTTTTCACTTAAGCTGTCCTTTACCAAACGAACCAGAGATGCTGATGACCTATGATCCAGACAGAGAAAAGTCATGAAAACTTAATGGGCTATGGAGGGCACAGAGGGAAGAAGTCAATGAGTATTATCAGAAAAATAAACATAGAGTCATCAAAAAGGTCTGTGAGCCTGGGCATTAAAAAAGAACTGTTCATTTTTTCAGGACAAATGTACAAAAAATGTTTATCTCCAGTGTAGCTTATTCTCTTTAAAAATAACATTATTGTATCCTACAGAAAAAAACTGCTGTCGCTTTAGTTCAGCTCAGAGTTGCAACATATTGATGCTACTCCATCAGGACAGTTCTGCAACATCATTTGGAGGTCATGGGCCAGCTTCATTGAAAATAAGATAATAACCGTGACTGAGCATGATGGTGCTGCCAGGCAATGGTGTAAGTTAAAACTCAGAACCTGTTTAAGTTCTTCATTCTGTCAATAGCATGTCTTCACTGACACACAATATGTAGCAAAGAGAAAGCCAAAAACTAAACATAACACTGCCCTAAATGAGCTCTTAGACAGGCAGGTTAAATTCAATTTCGAAAATAAAAACAACTCCCACCCCAGAGAATCTCTTTTCTTGGAGGAGCTCAGCTACAAAGTAGCTGACGGGAAGAGGGCAAAACACTCCACCAGCTATTCCTGTTGGTCCCCAGCTTTGCGCTGCTTACTTAGTCCAACATCGCCTTCCTCTTGATCCAACTCATTTGGGGGCCGATGGTGGAAGATGCAGTTGATGAGGAGTCCAATGTGGCTCAGGAGGATGAAAGGTGGAGGCAGCCATGGCTTCTCATGGTAGGTCATAATGTAGCGGTAACGATTGTACTTCCAGAGCTTGTTCGATATGGATTTCAAGTCAAAGTAAACATTACTGAGAAGAGAGATAAAGGGGAGAGGGAGGTAAAACATTCCTGTGAGAAATCCTCCCAGTACAGCAGAAGATGCTTGTCTACAGATCTAATTTAACAAAGTCCCATCTCTCCAGCGAAGTAAATCAGCTTAGCAACTTTCATTTAACAAAGCAGTAGCATGTGCCTGCAGCTAGCGCACAGAGGATGAGATCTTCAAAGCTGCCTAAAAGATTTGGAGATCCAATTCCCATTCAAATTAATGGGAACTGGGCAAAAAATATCCCTGAAGTGGCTTTGAAAATCTCAGCCAGAGCATTTAAACTTTAATATGCAGTCTATCTGGGAACTCAACATTGTCTGCCAATCTGAACCGGATTAAATGGAGGAGTCAGGCTAAAGGAAGCATGTTAACAAAACAGTCCTGCTGTTCTTCAGTTCACTCTCCCTCAGACAAAATACCTGCTGCAAGAAGTAGCTGCAAAGGCAGCTCTTGTGCAGGGTACTTCTTGCAGTGATGCTGCTAAATTTGACTGATGCAGCATCTAACATTTTCCCATACTATCACAGACCCCAGTTCAGGCAAGCAACTTTGTTTTTTCTGGCACTTTAATTTCAATTGCAGTCCTACCTGAGTCCTTCATGCCCAACATATAATCACAAAAACATCAGTTTTGCTTCTGGGAGCATAATTAAACATATTGCTAATATCCATTTTTGGTCCCATTTCTGCAAATCACTAAGCAGAAGGTTTAACATGTCGTTGTTGCTGAAGGTCTAAATCTAGAAATAATTCAAATTACAATTTCACAGCTGTGTATTTAAAAAACAATTAATGCCTTGCAACAATTTCAGGAAAGGGATTTCTAATTGGAAATGGGAATAGAACAAGTTTTGATCATTCAGTTTTCTTGAATATTAATCACTACATTCTTCATTTGATTTTTTTTCTTAAACTTACAGCTGACTTTTCTTCCTCAGAAATACTAGAACTCTAGGAAAAAAAATTAACTGCTTGGATTAGATTGTTCTCTGCTAACATTTGCACACATTGCTTTTTAGCATCAACATATCCATGAGAAACTTAATCCACTGCAGTGGAAGGGTTTTCAGGGAGTCCCCCTTAAAACTGAAAAGTTTCGGACTGCTACAAAGTCATCGATGAAACACTCCTATTCTGGCAGCAGACATTAAAAAGCAGAGATTTAAAAACACTGCAGTTAGATTTCAGTTCTAGAACACATCAGATTGCACCAAACAACATGAATTTTCAAGTCATTTCCGAGAGGAAGAGCACGCCCCTAACAAAGTCATTACCCCTCTTTCCTCAAATGTCTCCTTCATTTATCTGTCAGTTTAAATACTATGTTTCTTTATGATGAACAATATGACGAACATTATGCAGGCTGTCAACACAAGAAAGGTAAATTTTAGGAATGAAGAACAAATTACATCAGAGTAATTAATACTGGTTGTTTGCCAAGTGGAGTTGTTCCCTTCCTTCATCACAGTTACATGCTTAGATTCTGTTTAAATGGCAAAACAGTTTAGTTGCCTCCTCATCCCCTTCCTCCCACCCTCCTACTTCCACCGTTTTTCTTTTATCCACCTGGACCCCTTGAAAGATGGGGTAACAACCCCTCATCAACATGCCCCTGGTGGAGCATTTCTGGTGGAAGCCTCGTACAGAAGTGTTGGCAGAGCACCTACTAGTTGGCCTTGCTTTTGCAGCAATATACCCATGGTACCTACTTAAAGAAAGCAATGAGCAAGTTGACCATGATGATGTACTGCACAAAGAGGTACACAGCTTGGAGGAACGGCGTAAGGAAGGAGCCAGGAGGACAGTCTTGGCTGGATTCACAGACTGAAAGTAAAGGACATGCAGACAACGATTAGCAAGGACATCAGCAGAGCAATGGCATGGGCTCTGCACTTGCACCAGTAAGAAAGAGGATGGCTCCAGTTGCTCCCATAGCGTTAGGTTATTTAGTTTCTGATTAAAGAGTCTACCTCCGCTCAAGGGAGATGATCTGAGGCTTCTTCACGACACTACTGTCCCATAGTTTCCACTGCAAGACAGAAGCTCTAGATGCCATTTCTTAAATATCAGTTCTTACAAGAATAATGGACTTTTTGTTAAGGGGAAAATGATGTAACTGAAATATATGCTGGTTACAGCACACACTCAAGAAAATTGCAATCCAAATCATCAGTCGTTAAAGCAAGTAATAAAGCTTTCACCGACTCCAGTGTGGAAACAATAAGGCCCCAGGACTGCTTCATCGAACCTGGAGTATGATTCCTATACAGCTTCAATTCGATCATATTAACGCATGTGCAAATGGATATATGGCTATATATATATTATATATATATATATTGTGAGAGGACACAATGTTTCACTAACTAAGGGATCTCTTAAAGTTTTTAAATTGCCAAAATATTTTTTTAATGTTTGTAATGTTTTAATCAAATTTTGTATCTTTGAGGACATTTTAAAAATATATTTATAAGGCAGCAGCCCTAAATGCAGAAGAAATTCTGCAGCATTCAGGGTCATTAGAGAAATCATACTTTTATTTGGGAAGTTTCAAATTTCTAAAAGTTTAGCATTAGTAAGTGATTAAATGGACTAAACTGTGAAACTTTACAGCGCACTTTTATCAAAAGTATTTTGACTGAGAAAAAATTGTTCCATAATCAAGATACATAGTCATCATGTCACTGTTTCAGCAATAATAATGGATGCAACATGCTTCATTATATAAATGAAGCAGATCTATGCTGAACTATATATCTTAAATATCTCTGTTTACCTATTTTTCTGTTTTAAGGACTGTTTTACTTGCACCCACAACTTAGCAGCATCTGAGTGCCTTCCATCTGTAATGATGAAGTACCTCCTGGAGTGCCTGGCTTTTCTCTTATTGCCATAAAGTCAAAACCATAAAAATCAAGATAGAACATCTTTTTTATTTACACTGATTTGGTATATTTTTGCTATATGTAACTGGTTGATTTAAGAATGATGCCTGTTAATACAACTCTTATTATGGTGAAAAATCCTTTCCTTTTTTTCTTTTTTCCTCCTCTCCCCTTTTATTTTTTATGGCAACTTTGCAGTCTTTTCTCCAGGAGATCAGCACTTTTGGATTGGCCTAATTGGAAATTCATTTTGCTGGCAGATCCCCTGAACAAGAATAAGCCTAGTATTAGTCCCTATGTGCTTTGCTCTGACCTTTGTAATATATTTCATTTCAAAAGTTAAATTTGGAGGCTTCAAAGCTTAATATTCATTTTAAACAAAGCAACTAACATTCTCACCTTTATTCATACAGTATTAAACTAATTAAGGACATATATGCATACTGGAATCAAAATCATTTGAGCAAGAACAGATGCAATTTGTGGTCCAAGCTCTAAGAGCCCTAAGTGACCATGTTTGAGTGCATATTAAATTTAAGCTGGTGACCTGGCTTGTGAAAATTACCTACCATCTATTTCTCCAGCATAGACTTCACCAAATATCATCCAGTAGGGCTGAAACACAATATCTCGTGCCAGAGTCCAAGAAGGAGGCTCCTCTGGTGAAAGGATTGCCTTTCGTGACACTCCAAAACTCAACAGGACTATGGCCATCATGATCACAATATAGAACATGTTTGCTGTCTGCGTGGAAAAATTATGGTAATTATATGTAAAGGAGACATACATTTTAGGGAGTAGAATCAATCACAGCTTTTACCAATAGGAATAAAAAAACAGTACAAATAATCTAATCTACTAGAGGAAGGAAAAATATTCTATCAACTGGATTATCCACGTGTTCTCTAGAAGTTAAATTCATTCTGGTCTAAAAAGTCCACAAATCCTACTCGCTTAAGACCATCTTAAGGTCTTAAGTAGGATTTGAATAACGCAGAGACTTGTGTTGGTTCTCTTCTTTAGTTATACGTTCTTTCAAACAGAGAGCAAGGAATAGCAGAGAAAATGATTTCACGTTCTACCACTAGACCAGAATTACTATGCAAGACAGAATATAAAAGTATTAATAAGATAGTTTCCAACAACCAAGGGAAATTACAGAGGGAATCTGCAGATGTCCCTCAAGACTAGGCAGCAGTTCAGCAGCAGTTCTGATACCAAACGGAAAAAAATTAACTTTGATCTCAGAGAAATTTTGCCTGCTAAAAATGGGATATAATTATTTGAATCAAAATGTAAAATAATAATGAGACAGTTTCCAAGAGCTAGGGGAATTATCTATAGTAGTGAGCCCGTCTGCCAGAGACTGAGATTTTTCTTCCTCCTATTATGAAGCTGGACCAGAAACTCAATTCAGATGCAACCCTTCTCCAAGCAACCGAGTGAAAATGGCTTTTGTGAATAAATTCAAGTTATAAATAAATTAGAGAGAACTGAAATCTGATTGTAAACTCACAAACAGAAAGAACACAGGTAATGCAGGTAATATAGTCACTATGAGATATTAGGTCACCTCTCATTTGGCCACCGTTCTTTTCTAGATTCATTTCTGACATTTACAGGTTCCTCAGTAGATACCTTAACTACAAAAATGTTTCTCCAAAGTGTAATACTTACCATTTTCCCAATCATTGTCAGGTATGGGCCAGCATGCTGATTCACAGCAAAAAGATCAAGGAGCCGTGCATACCAAAATATTATATCCAAGCAGTAAAGCAGCCGCCCTGCCGTTCGAACAGGTGGGTTGAACCAGCGCAAGCCAAACCCAATCATAAACAGAATGATAGCTATAGAATCAGTAAAATTCCAGTATTCATAAATCCACACCTTCACTTTTTGACTGAATTTTCCAGGCTCTGAAATAAATACCTGAGCAGAATGTGGAAAAAACAGAAGCACCATTAAAATCACTGATACATTCTTTAAAGTTTTCCTGTCTGAATCGTTTCGTGATATTTGGGAATGTACTCCTTTTTCTCTGCTTTTAGCAGGTCTGCATATTACTACTGCAATCCACCGTCTACTGAGGTTTGTATTGAATCTATAATGTGATATTGCTCAAGCAAATAGGATAGCTTATTCTAAGGAAAAATGAATTCTGATACTGAACCCACTCACTGAAAAGCACATTCCTCAGCAGAAAGGAGCAGGCAGTACAGAACTATTATGCATATGTATTGTTATAAATTAATTAGTGTTTTCTAGAGGAATGGTCATGACCTGCAACAGACATTTCAAAAGCCCCTAAGTCATGGAAAATGCCAATCTAACCTTGCTGACAGGAAAATAATTAATGCATCTTACTTTAGACTGAAAATATAAAGCAAGATCCTTGCATTCTGCCAAGGACATGCTAAAAAAAGGAGTGCTGGCAACTAGCAAGGTAAAGAATGAAATGTTCGCTCCTTGAACTCTTGAGGTGCCCCAAAGGGATTTTAAGCTTCACTGAACAAATGCGTGAAGTGGAATCTTTGGGAGGCCATAAATAAAGCCTTTGCACATTGCGTGAGTGAGGCCAATTATGCAGTGCTATGTAAGATCACACAGATAAGTAGCAAGTGAAAGAGAGCTTTTGAAATGTTATGACCTGATCCTGAAAGAATTTACGCACAGGAACACATTTACACAAACAAGTGATTCTACTGAACTCAACTGGGCTAACCCACATGAGTAGCTGGTTGCAGGATCAGGGCCTAAAGCCTTTAACAATTACTTGATACAATCTAGAGAAATATGGGCTTGCAGTCACATATAGCAAGGCCCTCAGCAGTTCATTAGCTGCACGTGTAAGACCTCGTGTCCTACAAAATCTTTTCCAGCAGTCCAGAACCAGTACATGGACAAAGAAACGCATGCAGAAGACATCAACTTCTAGGTGTCTAGTAAGGGTTAATGATAGAAAGATGCTGATGCACCATCAATAGGATGCAATAGCACAATAGTGATCTCCAAAGTACTTGCTATGCATATCTGATTTCTTCTCAGTCAAACAGTCCCTGGGTATATTTTTTCAGTTTTATCTCATGCAGCCACAGAACTCCTATGTTCATCCCAGACTTCAATCTATTCCCAAAATTTCTGCTGCCCCTTAAAATTCTTCACCTCTCTTTAACTGATTTCACACTCTCCTGAGTGATCTGACTATTTCAACAGCATCCTTCACTCAGAACTGATTTTTTTCAGTGCTTTATTCTCCTAAAAGTACAGCATTGCAAAAATCACATTAAAAATACCTCACAATACTGTTGACTATTATGTGGCAATTCCACACTGAAGATATGTCTGATCAGATAAAATAATTTGGGAAATGCACAGCTGCTTTTGTTCCTAACCTCAGCTTTGGAGTGCAAGGTGTGTTCAGAAGCTCAGACTTAATCAGGCACAGTTAATATGATTAATTTTGACTGATCACTGTCATTTTTTCCTGTCCAGCTAATACAGCATAAAAATTTGATGGATTTTTTCTAATTTTGTTTCTAGGGGGTCAGCTGGACTTGAGGGAGACCCTTAAAATATTTTGTATGTAACATCTGTTAATTGACAATGATGTCCACAGTTAAAGTAAATACCTAAAGAAAAATCCCTTATTTCTTGTAAGTTTAATGGTCTATACCAAAAATTTAAGAAACTGATGCCAACACCAAGGCTCCAAATCGCAATTCAGCACCATGACTTTCAAGCAACCTGCACATTACCAGCTTTAGGAGATTTAAGGACAAACTTTAAAACCTTTTTTGAAAGCCCCAGTAGTTGTCTTCAAGTAAAAGACTTTTGAAGCATAAATGTTGTATGCATTTCTTTCCTATGCCATGCAAAATTCTCTACAGGAAGAATGTAGGCTATGATATTCTTTAGTCTATAATATACCCTCTAAAGATGAGGAGTAGAAATGGAAAAGCTTACCTCTCTGACTTTTTCGATGGCAGTGCTGAAAATATAAACAATAACAAGCCACTCTTGCCCACTAGGTCTCGCTTCCATCTTCACCAACACAGTGTATGTGAAAAGCATGAGAAAAGCCATGTACGCCATCTACAAAACACATACCACATGTTCCAGATGCACAGACAACTGTAACAAAAAACCAACATATTTCTGCAAACATACTAACAAGTATTTCACCTGAGAAAATACACTCAAATTACTGTGGCACTGTCAAATTTTTGAGCCCAAAATCTTTACTCAAGCTCTCCAAAGCTTTTTTTTTTTTTTTTTAATGGGGAATACCCTTAAATATGATTTGAAAATTGGCACTTCAGTGCTGAAAGACCCAAAGCGGAAGATGAACTAATGTCCCAAGCAGCATGCAGCGCATGTCCACCTGGGCCCTAACCCCACAATGTCCAGAGCTCAGACAAAGTATATTATATCTGCATGCCACTACTTGGATGTAAAGGCAGTGCTAGGCTTTCATCCTAATCTTCTGTAGGAGCAAGTAACCACTCCCAGAGCTAAGTGTAATGCTGCTAGCTTATCAGTGCCTGCCAAAACACAGAAGGAATAATATCAGGTGGAAAAAATATATTCTAGAACATACTATAAAAAAAACCTGAGATAATAAACTAAGAAAATACAAAGCTGTTGACCACAACCTTTTAAAGCAATAATAGTTTATGTACATTGCAATCTTAAAGATCACAAATTCTACTGATACAGGGTTAGTTACAAAAAGTGATCTGATAAATGCATATTTGTCTGTAGCAAACTATATCCTATATCAAAATTCACTCCTTCAGAAACAGTTTCTAAAGAAAGGGACATGAATATGTGCGAAATTTTATGTATTTAAGGTCAGATTCAAGTTTATCTCTACAGATGCAATTAACTACCAAAAAAAACCTGTGCTTGGGATTTTCCTTTAGTCCCCTATAACCAGATTTTTTTACTGCAGCTGCACAATTTGGGCTGAAAAAAATAACTGTGAGAGAAAAATTCAAGTGTCTTCCCATTCTTCACCACTAATTGCCTGTAAATTAGTGTTAGACAAAGTAAATGTGGTATGTAGCGACATTTAAAGGATCAGAAGAGGACTTTGGCATCATGAGTTCTAGTGCGATGACCAACCGTGTGAAACCAGAACTTGACAATTGGTGCATTGTAGAATTCATAGATTTTTCTAGTTCCAGGAAGGCTTCCTTGTCCGCTGTCCACGTGGCTTTCATCGGACTTCTGAGGTGCCTTCTCCACATCATAATCCTTCTTAAGAGGAAACAGCATTTTAAAAGTAAGAAACCATGGTGTACGATTGCAAAAGTTGTGCCATGTTAGCAGGAAGCCAGGCACAGGTGTTTAAGCTTTGTTCTAAAGGTAGAAACATCCTGATTTTGTCCTGTTGCAACTATCTCATTTGCAATAATTAACACACACACACTGTTCTGATACAATCATTAGAGTCTGCTCTTGCAATTGAATGCACTGGACTGGGCATCAGCAGACCTGAACCCACTCCTATTTCTGACACAGATTTCTGTAAGTTTTTCAGCAAGTCACTTAATCCCTCTCTGTCTCACCTCTCTTAGCTGTAAAATAAGGATAAAAATTTCCAATGTGACAGAAGAGCCTTGGCTTGAAACCCACTGACAACCGGATGGTGCTCTGAAAAAAGGGAATGAGTGCCACAGTTCAGCACACTGTAAGGTCAGAGTACAGTCACACAGAAAATGTCAGGGCAATTGCAATTCCAATTGTTATTTTTGATGTACATCTGATTAGAACATGATGAAACAGGTACTCTCTTACAAAGATGCCTATACAAAAAAATACAGATAACTTATTACCTCCCACAAAACAAACAAACAAAAGAAAGAAAAAACACATTTGATTGTACATCCAGAGCTTGACACTTATCCAAGTACCCTAATGAAGGTATAAATATCTGAGGTGCTGCTGAAGCCTAAGAAAAGCTGCAGATCCACAGCCATGGGCAACCAAGAAAACCAGGTGCTACTGAAAGGGGTTTTGAGAGATGGAGGGGCCTGGGAACTATAAACAGCTAATAGCTGGGCAGGGCTGAGGGAACCAAGCTACCTGGTTTAGTTTTTTTTCAGGGCTGGTCAACTGCCTCTGCTAGTAGCAATGCTAAAATCTACTGCTAGTAGACATCCGCAGGATAGCATTTTTCTTGTAACATGGAGGCTTATTCCTAATACACAACATTTCCCTGGGCAACTGGGGGAAAACTGCAATTTATGCATCACTTTAGACTCAGAAATGTGTTAAAGAGAGAGAATCTGATACACAGAATCACCCTGACATCTTAACACTGGATTTGCTGAGGTGAAGGGGAGAATTTGTCCTGTGAGCGAGGGCCACAGTAGGTCAGTGGAATTTGACTGCGGATGAGAAACCCTCTATGTGGCACTCATACAGTGTTGCAATTTGCTACACTTTTCGCTATTGCATTTCATATCAGAGTATTTAAGAAGTGGTAGCTCAGCCTTTTAACCACCACTCTACATTAGACAGAATAGGAAGATCAGCTTATCGTTGGCTCAGAAAGGAAGCACCCCTGTCTGAGGCAGGTCAGACACACACTTACACAGGTTGCTTTGTTGCCTTCTACCAGGCTGCAGGGAGTCCCTGCTGCAAATAATTACAACTGGCCTTTCCTCTGTATCATAGCTGTTACCTAACACCATCGAAAGCCTTTTTGAGCTGACTATATTAGACAGGCACTGCAGGAGGTAAGTGCTTCAAGCATTTTTCTGCATCAGAGAGAGAAAACACAGGCGTGGCATTGACAGGTCGGCCGTGCTGCTGGGAATGTCCTCGAGAACTATCTGCTCACTTTTGTTTTACGCAAATTGAAAGTTAATGGAGAAGGTCTCAAGCAATCCACAACACTTATCAGCTGTAGGCACAGCAAATAAGATTGCCTGACATGTCTCACTTGACAATTCTGCTTTCATTTGGTTAGGGCTTCACCGACACTTACCCATTTGGATGGAAATTCTCTGTGTCTGCTGTCTGCCTCAGATTGAAAACCTTTGGAAAATTTCAGTGCAGAAAATGGGACAGACATGTGACTCTGATTAGCAGAAATCTGGAGGAATTCAGATCTTAAAAGGCCAAGATTTCACCTGTGTTGGTGATTATCCACAGCCAGGTTTAAGAAGGACTTTTGTGCAACTACAGCTCCCTGCAGAGTGTTTCAGGCCTCAGTTCAGGTGATTAAACCAAAAGCAGAGTCCTTCTCCTGTGCTTTAAGTGATGCCTCTATTAGGCTTAAGAAATGCAGAAGTAGAGGTTCCCTTCTTTTGAACAAGGAGGGCAGGAGCTGGACCTCTGGAAGGGCTGTGATGTAATTTGGGACAAGATATCTCAAGGAAAGACTAAGAATGAAGGATGGCAAGAGAGAGGAGGAGAGAGGCTGAGTACCAAGACACAGAGTGGAGGCTGCTGGCCAAGCAGAATGGGAAGAAAAACGGAGGTGGAGAGGCACGTGACGCTGTTCTCACTCTTGGATATCCTCAACTCTGGCATCTCCCTATTTTGGAGTGCTTGACTGTGCAAACTGAATCGAGTTTTATGGATGCCATCTTGTGTATGATATGAAACCACTGTCAGATTACACAGAATATAAGATTACAGACGTATTTATCTGCATCTTCAACAGACCTCGTGCCCTGTAATACCTGCATAACCAGTTAATTCTAATTTTATTACACTCCTGTATGGTTGGGAAAGATCGCGGTATTACAAATAGGGAAGAGACACCCAGGACAGATAAAGTGACTTGTTGAAGTTCACACAAGAAGTCCGCATCTGAACCAAGGACTGAACCCCTAATTCTTGAGACGCAGGCCCTGACATTTCCAGGTGATCACCCCTCCTCTCCCTTCAGAAATATACTACGGTAAAGGGACAGACAGTGAGACACAAATGACTAGTCACTGCAGACTCACCAGAGATGATGCATCTTTAGTGCTGGCTGGGCTCTCATCCCCATGGTACCATGTGAACTGATGGAAGTCTTGAGACTGAGGCACATGAGACATTTCTGCTTTGCTTTTAAACTCCAGCATCAAGATGGTGGGAGGCAGAAGAATACTTACAATGACCTAAAAGAGAAACATAAGACTTAGTAAATTAATTTGGCATGGATAGCATAGACCTGGGGCCAAAGCCAGCTATGCACGGTGCCAGCACAAATCCAGGGCAAAAGCCCAGACTTTGGAGGGAGCTGCTGAGGCAGGAAACTCCATATCACACTCCTCGAGCCTCTGAAGAAGTGTGTTACTCTTGACTGTCTTGTGGCTTTTGAGAGAGTTGGCAGTATCTGTGGATACTACAGATACCACCCTCCATGTCGACAGGGCGCTCCTCCCACCAGCAGGTCTGCCAGAGGAGCAGGTGTGAGTGAGGAGGGTGCTTGAGGGAGTAGAAACAGATAAAGAAAACTCAGAAGATGCATTCTCCCAATGTAACCTCTCAGCTGTTTTCTCAAAAAAAGTAAAACAGCAGCAGGAACTGTCCTCCTTTCCACTCTTGTCTTCTCTTCCCCAGATATTTATCAGTTCCCATCCATGCCAGAGCATGTCTGTCTGAAGCCGCAGTAAATCAGTTCATAACCAAGGAGACACCTACAAAGCATCTAAACATTCAGGAAAAACTAAATCGAGTGATGTTACCTTAAACCAGGAGTTCTTCCGCATCTTCAGGCGTCCCATCCACATATCAGTCAGCAGCATCTGTGTGCAGGTATGAGATACAAAAGGCCGCAGTCCCACAGACACTGCCAGCTTTAAGCAAGTTGAGTTGCTCCAGTTTTTCAGTTCATAGGTCAACAACTTCATGGCCATCTGCTCATTTTGTTTGAATGCTTTCTCCAGCACATCTAAGGCAAGCTGCCCAAATTCCCTAGAACAGTAAAGAATTAATATTCAATATAAAAGGGATCAATGAAAACTCAAAATCACTGGTGCAAAGAGGTTGTTTTGAAACCTCTGTTCAGCTAACAATTGCAGTAAGCATGCCTCCTGCCATTTTTCCCATTGCTTTATCAATATACCCAGTGAAAAATAATTTAGGGAATATCTAATATTTACTTGTAATCACAAGCTTTAGTGTGATCCTGGTTTCTGCTTTTGTGATTGGTTTGTTTTTTTCCTAACCTCTTTCTTTGATCAAAATGGACCCTATAAAGGTCAGTGTATTTCCTTCAACAACAGACGTGCCATCACTGTGGACAGCACTGCAGGTAGCTGCAACAGCAACTCTCTTTTGCACTGGCTCTTACACATCTTTTTAGGAGAGACTCCTCTATGAAAATATGCCTTCCTTTAAAAGGATCTTTGGAGCTGTGTTCAAAACAAGACAGCACATCTTACTGTACTCTGAATCTGAGGCATTATGATTACGAAAGCATACAATAGAACACCAACAAGAAAAATTAGCAGAAAAAGACTAAAATGAAATCACAAACTTGAAAAAAACCTTCTTGGTCTATTTCTTTCTTTTTTTTTTTTTTTTTCACTCAGCTATTTCAGCGTATTTTTTCTTTAGGTCTTACGCGGAGCAGAATTCAAGCTTGCTCATTACCATGTGCAACATGTTTGAAAAGTCCAACACAAATGTGCCATATAGCTTTTTAACATGATAAATTGGTAAGCAAAGCTGTCAGGGAAATTTCAATCTCCCATTTGACCTTTTAACTAACAGTTTTCCTTTAAATCTCAACCAGACTGTTCACTAGTATCCAGCGTCATTATACACTATGAATGCTGGGCAGCTGAAAGTATTTTTTTTACACTCTATAGTCTGTGGCACCACTAATCTGACAAGCTCTTAGTGGATTAGAAAAATGTCTAACCATTCTAAGCACTGCAGATCTTTATTAACTGAAGTGAAGGGAGAACTCATACTTTGAGTACTTTTTAAGCTCCTCTGAAGTGTCGTCCACCATGTTGCTCTGCTTAGCTTCGTGGGCCATTGCCCGGTAGAGTTTGCAAGCCACAACGGCCTTGACCATGGCTTCCTCTCCATGCTGCCAGAAGAACATTGCCATCTTCTGCCTTTTCATTAATACTGCCCAAACCAAGAGGTCATTATAGGGGTAAATAAAGCCAAATGACTCATAGTCTTCTGCGAAGTTTATAAACTCTTTCGACTTCTTCTTAGACTTATGGAAAGCAGTGGATCTTTCCTATAAATTTGTTTAAAGGATAGAAAATCCGAATGAACTGCTGAGGTTCAGATTCATGTAATTAAAATAACATGCAGATTTGAATTACAGGTAGCAAATGGTTTTATCATTATTCAAGTCTTAAGCCATAGCTAGGATCACATTCAGATCATCAACAGTAGGAAGTTGCCTGCATCAATGGAGGAAAAACACCCGTTTCTCAGTAATCTGTACCCTTGACATTTACAGCCTGCACTGTTAGTCTCCCACTCCCTTGATAGCAAGGTATTAAACTTTTCTTTTTTTTTTTCATGACAAAAGAGAAAAGCAATCAGTGGATTGAAATATGCAACAGATATGTGATAGTTAATGGTGATTTTTAATACGTCTGTCACAGTTTTAGTGTAAACTTGCTATACATTCATATCTAGATATTTCCCTATTAAAGGCAAAGCAAAAGTCTTATTGGTTTATTGGTTTAAGTGAAGTACATCTCAGGTTTTCTCAGGGTTATAATGGTTTCTGTTCAGCTCAGACTAATTCCAACAAAGTCAATTAAATTCATTTAACTTTATGTTTTGTCTGGCATATGAGAGTATGTGGGGATCTTTGATTTTTAACGGTCTTTTTTTTTAACAAAATATTTTGTCATCCTTTTCCAGGTAACAGAACTATATCTCTTCTTAGAAGGCTTACTGTAGCTACTTTAATAAGCAATCATGAGAAAACATAGGGAAAGTCAGAGCATTCCTACTATTGCTTCCAAATAGGAAGAGTTTCTACCCATACTGTATGCCCAGAAATTTTATGTTACATGTTCAATGAACGAAAGCCCTTATCAACCAGTAAATGGAAGTTTAAAAGTATTCTGGGAGGAATCACGGCTTGCATTCAACACTAAAATTGCAAGACCTGTACTTCTTGAATAGTGCACAGTAAAACACCTTTTCCATTGAATTTAAATTGAATTATGATAAATAATACGACTAAATAGAATATGTCTAAAATAAATCTCTCAGCAAACTGATTAGCAGCATCATATGTCCAAAGTTAAGGCTAGAATAAACAATTACATTACCTTGCATTTGTAAGGCTGTGCGGTTCTGAAGAACTGAGAATGCAAAGTATGTTCAGCGGATCCCATTCTGCTACCCATGTGATTACTGTGATGAAGGGAATGATGAGACAGGCTCTGAGAAAAACTGGAAAGCACTCTCTAGATCCAAAGGTAGACCATAAAACACAGAGAAATGCAGATTAGGGATGAAGTTTGCCTGTATTTATTTCTGATTTCAACAGTGCCTGTGAAAACTGACGTTATTCAAAGACCAGTGAGACAGCTATCATTGTAACTGCATCTGGAGCTTGTACTATCAAGGAAACAATGGCCTGTATCCCATCTAAAATTAAAAAATATATTTCTTAATCTCTAAAAGACAAAATACTGATTCCCCCAATAGCATCCACCAATTAAAACAACATAACCAGAATGAAATCACCCAATCTGGAATGTTTCCTGAGTGCTTACCCTTACAAAAAGTGCCATAAGCGCTTAAACAAATGGAAGTGCTCTGGACCTTTTGCTTATCATTTCTTCTGAAGGACAGCATGTCTAGCATCCCTGAGCATTTTGTTCAATATTGTCTCAGAAGGAAGAACATTACTGGCTGAATCATTAACACTCATCTCTGCAGCTCCTGGTTATAAGACAATTCGGTTTCACTCATCCCTGCACAGGTTGTCCTTCATGAGGCCACAGTAAAAAGTGTTACAGCAGCTCAAATATCACTTTTCAGGCATTATAATAAGTCAGTGACACGTAGGAAGCTCTATCACAGTGTTTCTATTCACTCCAAGTCATAGTTTTCATTTTTTCTTCTCATTTCCTCTAATCACCTTAAGATTTTTCTGCCAGTCATGAAAGCAAGACACTGAGATGATGGTATTTTTTGTTTTACAGATGGAAGGACTGTAACCAAAGTCCAGTTCCACTCTGAAAACTGGGGAGAGAAAATGGAATGTTCCTCTGCAGTGAATCCGCTCCTTCTGTGACATTTGGATTAATAAATTAATAATTTATGGAGAACTTCAAGCTGTTTTCAAGTTACTGGTTTTGGAAAATGAATAGGTGAAACAAGGAAGCTAGTAAGTTTGCAGGCTGTAGCTCTGAGGCAGTTTAACTGAGTTACTTGTTTGCAGAGGTGATGCTAACAGTATGTACATACCATACAAGGCAGTGCCATACAGTGAAACACCTTCAGCATCCAGAAGGTGCAAAACAGCACGTATGGACAAGTGTAATTCCCTTCCAGCGCAGAGACACTGTGTCTGGAAGGCAGTCTGGCATAACTGGCAGGAGACCTGCCAGGCAATGACCAGAGCTTTAAGGAAATAGTGCTGTCAGGCAAATGTGGTTCACGAGCCCAGGCCATTGCTGACCTGCTTCTAAAAGGTAAGATATTTGCTCAGAACATGGGTCAGGGATCTCCAGTGTCTCTTCACCGTGGGTCAGGGGTCTCCAGTGTCTCTTCACTGTGCCATGCAGACATCCTCCAACAGGCTAATTCAACGCCTACTGAATTCAAGGACTTTTCTGTGACTTGGTTCAAGCGCTAAGAGCAGAAAGAGCGTTCACAAAAGTGGAAATGGTGGTTGGCACAGACTTGAAGATCTTTATTGATGAATTCCAGAGGAAAGAATGCAATCTGGCTATCAGGCACAAAGGCGAGTCTGTTGAACTAATAGTTAATTTAACAGTCACCAATAGTTTTCTGGAGGGGAGTAGTTTGGGGGAGATTTGGCTGTTTTATTGGCAAATTTATCACAGCTGACTAAGATATCCACAAAACACACTAAGCATGTAATAGAGTTAAACAACACTTTTCAGTCAAACCACAATGATAACCTGAGCTATTTTTAGGGGTCACATTTTGACTTTCCTTGGTGACCAGCAGTGGCCATTTTGTGGATGTTACCTTGTGTTTTCTGTAGAGATCGTTGTACAGGATTCTGAAATGTTTCCTTGTGTAGCTGCTCCGATAAGCTCCACCAAGGAGGTACTCTATCACCAGCCCAATATCAATCAGTGATATCTTATAATCCAATGGAAGGGTACTCTGAAACACCAAATGTCACAAGATTTTGCGATGCTATTTCATGCAACATCCAACCCTGTCAACATTTGGCAGTGCTGTTCAATGTTCACAAGACATTTCAAACAGTGAAAGAAGACAGGACAACCTGCTCTAGGTGACCCTGCTTGAGCAGGGGGGTCGGACTAGATAATCTCTAAACGTCCCTTCCAACCTCAACCGTCCTGTGATTCTGTGAAGACCAGCTGCATTCAACAGTGAAGACAATGATCCATCAATAAAACGACCAAGAGCTAGGCAGATCGAAGAGTTGTTCTCCGAAAACAAGAGAAAACTAGCATGGTAAGACTTACTCATTAAGCCAGTTCATTACCTAATCATAAATGAAGGAGATGTGTATGAAACATATTTATATGTTTTATAATTCCTGGAGACTGGTGGTCTATTGTACAGGCTCCACACTGTCAAGATAACTAGGACAGCATCTGCACTTACATTAGCTAGACCTTCTGAGCCTCTCACCACCTCCATTTAAAGCACCATTGCTTCCCAGTTTCTCTTTGCTGTCACTCCGGGACACACGGTTTGGGCAAATTCTCTGACAAACAGACTATCTTCCATGCCAGCTTTAAAGATTTTCAGTAAAATCTTAAGCTGTAACTCTTAGAAGTGAAAAATGGGCCTGGGCATAGAAAGGACCAGAGGTGTTACATATTCCCAGCAGACCGTATCTTTCAAACTGTGAAAAGCCATTTTCTTCATTAGCCAGAGCTTTTTCAATAGACTTTAGTAGACAGCTCTCAGTCCAGCCAACAAGCGCAATCCAGCCCAGGGGAACGAGAGGCACTAGCATGCTCCCAGAGCTCTGTGGCAAAAAGCAGTCTCACAGGAGACAGCTTGTCAGCTCTGGCATTGAGAGTTAAGCAAGTATTTTTGCCCACCTATAGGTATAGAGATACTTCTCTGCACCCATGTATCTCCACCCAAATCCAAAGCAGCAGCAGCAAAATTGGTCATAGTAATGGAGGTTATGTCCTAAAATCCAGGCTCACAATTCTCTGGTGAGTGTCCTAAACACTGTATTATCATATAAAAAGATTGTGACTGCACAACCTGTGCACAAATCACTCACACATACTTACAGAAGCTCAGGTGTGAAAGTCTTTTCAACATTTAGACCATCTGCAGGTCTCAAGTGAGTCTAGCTTTGCCACTGGAGTGGAAAATTTTTAAATTATGCATCCACATTCCACCTAAATTCCACTATTTCATGTTCCCCTTTAAATCACACACTGAGATCTCCCAGAATGTCCTGAGAGGTAACCAGGCCAAGGGTTTTAGGACAGGGATCACATCAAGGAGTCCATCACTCCGGTTTGAGTGAGAAAGACAAACTCCTCAGCCTGAAAAAGCTGAATGTATTTTCACTACAGAGATCTTCCAGGTCCATCACATAAATTAGACTTCAGATAGGCCCGTCAGTACAGGACAGCACAGAAAACAGCTTGCCAGGGAGACCAGCATACCCTTATGCCTATCACATCAGTGAGACTGGCATTAAGGTCATCCAAAATATGAAAATCATACCAAAAATACCAGTACTTGATAGCATACTACTCTAACCAGTCAGATTTGCCATTTTATTTTACATCAGTATTCATATCCTGGGAAGAATTAGCCACATAATCTAGTTTTGGATCTCGGCATCTCCTACAGTGGAGACTAAATGCACAAAGAACAGCTCATCCCTTCTTGGGTAAGCAATGCTGGGATTTGCAACAGATAACGGAAATATGAAACAAATTAACTGCATAGCTAAATAACTAGGCTGCCCCTACACTCCTAACTCAGCCAGTGCTCCATGCAGTAGTCATCCACTGCCACCTTCTGTTCTCCCAGGCACTGCAGCACAAGAAAAAAAAAAGCATCTTGTCACAGTATCTTTCTGCTACTGCTTAACAAGGAAAGACTTTTCTAGCTTTGAGGGAAAAAAAACAACCTTAAAGCAATGAGCATAATTACTGCCCTAATTCGCTAAGCCCTTTGTACAATCACTGCATAATGTCACTTTGGTAACTTAAGAAAGAGACAGTCTCATCTATATGAACTGCAGGGCTTTCAAATTAAGGTATGGGGCTCTTGGGAGCATTCAGGAGTAGTATGTTAGTTAATTGCTTGGGGGGATTAGTGGGATGAAGATGAACCACCAGATATAGGAGTGTAGTAATGAACCCATCACTTCTATTCCTAAACACTCTCCAGTATCATCTAATAGCAGTATGCCGCTGGACACTGAAGTTTTAAGCATCATTCTTTGCTCCCCAGCCTTTCCTATGTATATTACCTGTTTCACATCTCGAACTAAGTGATGCAGCAGCAGATTTGATGGTCCTTGTTTCTGTGATGTGAAAAGAAGAGAGCAAATGAACATACCTTTCTACACTTGAAAATCAAGACTGTGAAAGAACGCTGAAAGACCTTCAAAATAAGCCTCTGCTATTCAAGCTCCCCCCACAAACCTCTTCAGAAGCATTTAAACACTGATCTGCAACATTTCTTTTATCTTAAACCTGGATATAATTTAAAAAGCATTTGATATCACCTTGCTTAAACAGTAGACCATTTTCAGCAAGATAAGTGTATGTCAGAAATCAAATTAAAATCAGAATATATTTTTCATCAGATTCATTTGTGTATTCGGTCTGGTTCAGGCCGATGAACTCAAAAATAAAAAGCTAGGACAGCAATCCAAAACTCCAACTTACAATCAAAACTGATGAAAAAATACTCATTTTCAAGTTTTTTTCAAAAGTCCTTCTTTAAAATGTGTCCTTACTATCTAATCTCTTAAGAAAGATGCTATTCTCTCTACACATTCATATCTACAAGTTATGTGTGCATCACTGCACCATTTTGTACACTGGGATTTCAAACACTCACTGTATTGTAAAGCTCTTCCAATCGAGATATGGTAAGAAAACGGTGCATATTCACTCCATGCTCTATTAACAGCTTCACAAAATCCACACGGTCCATCACTAAAGCATCCAGCATTGCTTGTTCCAAGGCACCAACCTCCAGAAGGACAGGGATAAGGGAAAAAGATTAGAAAAATATTACCTTCTTTTGGAAATAAATAAAACATTCTCGAACGGTTAGTGATCCCTCTATCACAATAATCTGCCTCTAGGTACATTTAAAGTGTATAGGCCAAAGAAAATTATGCCGCAGGAAGCACTGGTGTAAAAAGAGAGGAGGAGAAAAACCGACTATCCATAAACCCAACATCTGTAAAGACTTCTACAAATCTAACTTCACAGCCAGTCTCCGACAATACATTTCCAGCTCACTTGGAACTCACAATTCCAACTCACAATTTCACTTTGGAAGCTAATGTATGATAACGGGGGAAAAAAAATTTCTTTTTTTGACATATGACAAAAACCATTTCAAGGTACTATATTTCAAGACCTCCTTGTAGAACTTGAAGTTCTTTAATGTAGATTTCTCTTCAAATATGAGAAAGGATCTGAGTTAGGACAAACTCTCTGAAAGTCACTGCAAAGAAGAGTCCTACCTATGACAGCAGCAAACTGGGGAAGCACTCTAGTCATAGCAACTGCAGAGAGCTCAACAGGATTTCTTGATGCAAAATAGCAAAGGAGTTGGGAACAAGATGAACTATGACAGCAAAAGAAGAGAAGACTTCTGCAGAATACTCATGCTCAGAAAATGCAGCTGGGTGCGAAAAATGAGAATCTTGGCATACAAATAGGGCAGGTACCAGCATTAACTATGTAAAACTGGTCCTGCATGTATGCATTTATGTTTTGTGGATTTTTGCAATATTAAAAGATGATCAGTAAACATTACAGAATCCTTGCACGTCAAAAGAAAGCATGCACAATGCCTCTGAATTATCGTTTCTTTCAGAAATATCTCAGGTGACCCTTCCTGGTTTAAATTTCCTTGAGCAGTCATTCCTTGGGCTGGCAGTGTGTCTTAAAGAGGTTAAAGTGATAACTAGGAGAATGACATTCTTTGTTGCAAAGTCCATTTGAGAATGAACTGAGCTGACATTTAAGCAGAAACATAGTAACAACTGATTATAATCCTTACCAGCTGAATTTTTAGGACCAGAGTTCTAAAAAGAAATGCCCTCAATTGGTATATAACCATGCATGTTTCCCTGAAATACTGAAATACATAACAAAAAATACCAAGGCTGCATGAACAGTCACAGATTCCTGCTTAAATAGCCATTTCAAAAAATTTGAACACATGGCCACAATAACCATGCAGAAACTGTAGGCCTTTACAATTGTACCAGGGGGAGGCTACTCCTCGTTAATTAAGAATGCAACTAAGTCAAAAGACAGCTTTAGAATTGTACTTAGGTCTTTTTTTTTTTTTTTTTTTTTTTGCTTCTTTACAATGTATGAAGAACATATTACTATGTAAGACCTTTAACCTGCTTAATGGGGAAAAAAAAAGGCATATATGCCTTTCCAATTTTTGCTTGGAGAAGCAATAACAGATGTAAGAATTGTTTATTATGAGCTCTTTACATCTTACTTGAAGGGGAGAACATACTCATTATTTGACAATGGCTTTTTCATTCAAAATGATGCTGAACAATTGCACTGAAATAGATATGAACAAGTACAAAGATCTTTTTTGAACAAATCAGAAGAAGAGGAGGGGGAGCAGTAGGACTGCCAGTTAATCTGTAAGGCCAAAAGATGATCAAGGTGTAAAAGAAACACTCAAGGAGGTAAGGCTATTGCAGAAACCGTAAATTAATTCTTTGCCTCGCTGCTCACTACGGAATATGTTAGGAAAGTTCCTACATCAAAGCTATTCTTTATGGCATACAAATCTGAGGAACTGTGTGAAACTGAAGTGTTGGTAGAAAAGATTTCAGAAGTCATCAATAAAGTGGTAGCAAATCGTCGGGACCAGGTGGTATTCACCTAAGAGTTCCCAGGGAACTGAACTGCAGTGAAATCGGCCTCTCTGCCAGCAGACTGCGAAACCATAAAAAATATGCCAATTTTTCAAAAGGACAGAGGTGCTCATGTTGTTCGGGTACTGCGTATCCACACAGTCAGAATTTTGTATGAACAAACATAATGAAACTATGATAAGCAATAGCACTAATAGGGACATGGGTAAATGTGAGGCAACACAAATAATCTGTAGAGCGCAATCATAAAGCTACTGGAGGTTTTTCCGGAAGCCAATGAGGATAAGGCTTTCTGATTGATAGAGTACTTTTGTGGCCCTCAAAAAACTTTTGATAACAGCTTTCCTGAAAAATCTTTAAAGGAATTTTACTGTCACAAGATGAATGTCCTCTCGTTGATTAATAAGTGATCAAATGATGGGAAAGAAGAATAGTAATAGGTGGTGGGAGTCCAAGGAAGTCCCACAGGTTGCATATTGATTTGACAATACTTGCTGATGATACAAAAACATTCACAGTAATTAAGCTGATTGTCATGAAGAGCTGCAGAAGACTCACCAGCCAAAAAAACAAAAAAGCAAAAAAACAAAAAAAGGTGAAACTCCACATTGGTAAATCTCAAATAATGTGCACTGGTGAAATAACCCAGCCTGCACAATGTCAGTCTTGAAACTAATTCAGAAAAGATGTTAGTGGACCTATCTTCTGAAAGCATGAATACAAATTCAGTACTAGTCAAACAGACATACAGAATATTAGGGTTTCCTTTTCGATGACTACAAAATAATGTATAAGATATTAGTACATCACTAAATAATTCAATGGAGAACATGGAGAACCTGACATCTTTACTACTCGGTGGAGTGTTGGTCAGCCTATCCCAAAAAAAAGACTTAAAGATCTGGAGAAAGAGCAGAAGAGCAGCAAAGATTGTCAGACTTAAGGAGAAACAAAGCAGATTAGCAGCTCGGAAAACCAAGGAGGGAAGGGGTACTATGAAACAGTTCTCTAAAATCATCAGTGTCACAGTGGTGGGGAATGGGAAACTGTCATTCATTATTTTCAACACTACAAGAACCAGAAGCATTACATGAAAATATCAGGCAGCAAAAAAAACCACCAAAATTTAACATTCTCATTTAAGAGTACAGCTTTCACTCTTCACTTTTTCATGAGTTATACCAATTCACCATTCAAAGTAGGTTCCACCTGCCTCTATAGCATCCATACTTCTCATGCAAATGGCTAGCAAAAGGAGGATACAAATCCACAGGCCTTGCCAAAATATATCTTCAGTGATAAAAATGGCAAAAGCTCAATACTTCTGACTTACTCAAACAGGATAGACATTTAGACAATAATGAATAAAGAGTGTCCTCTTTCTTTAATATCTTAAACAGACTGTGCTTTAATAAAGGCTTATCTACGGTTGACAGTAAGACAGGTGAATTGTTAAAGACAAATGAATGTAAATAAAAAATTTTACATGCTATAAACCAGCTAGTGAAAGATGACATGGAGAAAAGTATATTCTCTTTATAGAGAAAATAATAGCATATTGCAATAAATTTCCTAAAGGCAAAAATATGCATATATTTTGATTTATAAATATATCTTTCTCACATGGCATAAAAACAAAAGTCTGTGTTACATAAATATTATTAAGGTTATGAGGTCAAGCACTCACAAGCTATCAGCTAATTCATCATCATGAATAACGGCACAGTTATTCACTGCACAATCATATACTGTGTTCCTCCACTGGGCTCAGCCATATCCAGTTCACAGAGTGCATGATGCTCACTTAACAAGCAGCTACTCAGCATTTGGTTCCAGCCTTACTGTTCCCGGCTTGGCACATCCCTTATGTTCTGCATACCGCTCAAATCCTGAAAATGAAATTGGTAATTCCCTTCTGGACTTTTCAGGGGGCACTCAACACCATTTGTTTTTACCAGATTTCTATGCAAGAACCTGTTGTTATCATCTCCACTTCACAGATAGTGAGCTGAACCCAGACAGGTAACAGCAAAAGTGTCCATTAATTCACAGATGCCCAACTGTAGATATCTTGGGCACAATTTTCCACATGTTTAGCCTTACACAACACAAGAAAATACGGGTTGGTGATCAATAAATTAAATTCGCTTTTTCAGTCAAACCACCAGCTAAGCTCACTCAGCAAAAAAGTTGTTCCACTTTCCATCATCCGAAATGTAGGCGGTAAAGAAAAAAAGGGACACATGGAGACTGGCAAAATCAACTTTGTAATTCTTGGAAAATTAAGGAAATTTACTTCTGGCAGCCTCAGATACCATTTCCTGAAGAAAATATTTACTTTTCTAAAAAATGGGAATAACACTTGTTGAGAGATACAGAGTTTATAAAAAAAAATAATACCACAATGCCATATTATCACACATTTAATTCTATCTTTTTTTACCTGGCAACTCCACAAAGGATTCAGTATTGGTCTAATGATTTCTGTACTGTCTAGAGCTAGGAAAAGACAGACAGCACATTAATTCCTTTGGAGAAAAAAGTGTTCTGTTTGACAATGAACTATCTTTGACCAGCAACGACTGCCGGAACAGGCTTGAGGGATATATATCCAGGAGGACCAGTGAAACTATTTGGAAAAGCCAGCAGGGAAAATGATAGGACTAGATAAACGAGTGTGCTTTTAATTTTCATGTGATGTTCACTGTTGTTGAATACTGTGATTTTAAGAACACTGTCTCTCCAAAATCAAAGATGATTATGCCAAGACTGAATCCAAGCACCAAACTACTCCTCAGTTAAAGCCTGACAAATGCAAATCATGGAAAATAAGTCATCACAATAAAATACAAAGCTACTGTGAAAAATAAAACATACCTTCCAGTGTTGTCCGTAAACCAATATATGTTTCTTGGCAATATCCAGCCGGTTCCAGGCCAACGCCAAATCCAGCTGATCTGAAGCAGACATATTTGTACCTAGCAAACAAGCAAAGCATTTAAGAGCTCTCATACATTAATGTTATTCCTTTGCTTTGAATGGGTAAGCCAAAACAGCTATACATCAGATTAAAACAGGTCGTCTTCTCAGTTAAGTACCTTTCAGGAGTGCAGTCAGAATTGCCAAATCAATGTCCTGCTGTTCCTCAGACTCCGCATCAAATATGGTTATCTGTTAGAAATGTAAAAGTACTTTATTTGAGGTGGGGCAGAAAAGCTTGAGGTTATTTCTTCTTGGTAAGGGTTGTGTTAGATTAAATCATACAGATCTCGGCACAAACACCGGCAAAGGACCCATATCTGAATGTGTTTACTCTGTTTCAGTAAGAAATTACATCATTTTGCTTTTTAATGCAAGAGCATCCGAGACAAGCTGACATCAACCTACTGTATAATGACATGAGCTTATTTCCTTTTGGTTAGTTTTCAAAGCTGGGAAATGTAAAAATGCAACATGACTGATATCTACTCAGCTTTCAACTAGAAAACAGTCTTAGACACTCAAATATAATAAAACATACAGAAAAACAACCAAAAAATTATAACATTTCCATTTTAGTGTCTATTGCTACGATTGTCACGGCTTTCACAAGAAATACTCAGGACTCCCAAATGACTACCCTAGCCATCAAATGTGCCAGCGCATTTCAAAAACCCTGATACTCTAGAGACAAATTCTAGCAAAATTCCGAGTAGAAGAATGGATGGATGCATTTCTAAATTACAAAGAGGACACTAGTAGAGAAGGAAAAAGAAAAGAATCACTTGATCTTTACTGTGAAAACATAGATGTCAGGCCTTTTGCCAAAAACATGAAGGCTGTTGTTTCATAAGCAACCACTGAGACTTGAAAAGTCAACTAAATAGCTTCTGTGGAACTACCTAATATACACCTTAGTAAAACAAAGGATACACAGATCAGTTACTGGTGCTTTATAAAAACAGAGACTCATTTCACGTTATCTTTTCAGGAGTTTTGACCAAACACACTAAGCTTCCTTTCCCCTGTAGTATATGATGTGTACTGAAACCAGCAGAAATGCACAGAAAAGCACAGACACCCTCTTGTCATCTTCATATTAGAGATAACACTATTACTTTGCAACCGCCAAGCCCAAGCCAGCCCATCACAGAAAGAGCAAAAAGGGTAACTGCAAACAAAGACATCATAAAATCAGCACGTGAGCCCTACTCACGGATTCCCTGCGCTCCATGCACTCCATCAAAATGTGACATAAGTGGCTGGACTGTTTCTGCCCCAAATTAAAGGTGTTTTGGATCATTACTAAAACCTCCTCCTTCACTTGAGGGCGCAGCTCCCTGAAGAACAGACATAAAAGCAAATATATTTTTGGCTACTTCATCCCACCTCAAACAATACCTCAACAATAAAAGACATTTGTGCTAAGCAGAGATACTTGAGAAACCTCTTTTACTTTCACTTCTCTGTTGACTTTTTCCCCCCATTTTTCAATAAAACAGAGCAAAGGCATCACCTAACATGAAATATCATTTACATGGGCATTACATAATGTTTTTCTGTCTTTCAATATCCCAGCATCTGCAGCTGAGCAAAGGCTCTGGGCAGCTAAGGCTGCACTGGAGGTGGCAGAAGAGTTACAGCTAGATGGGATGACAAATATGGGGCATATTGGCATATATGGGAAATATACTGGGACCTAAACTAAGGCTAGGGAACACTGGTCCTCTTCCTACCTCAGACTGAGGCACTCACAGCCAATAACCCCAGACCTAGCCTCAAAAATTTTGTGTAACCCAAACCCAAGCCCACTTTTACAATCCTGACAAAAAGGATGAAGGGATGGGGTCAAAAGCAAAGCAGGTATCTGGCATCCCCCAAAACCATCCCTAGCCAGAGGCTATAAACACTGAAATAACTCAGAATAGCTAGATGCAGTTTCAAAGTTTTCCTCTTCAGAGAAGCCTTAGTAATTTTGGCAGAATAGTTTTTTTTTTTTTTTAACACCGGCTTGAGGTGGGGAAGGAAAAAGTACTCTTCTCACTTCAGAGAAGTAAAAGCCAGCAGAAGCCCATGGTGGGGTCATTATTAGCGGCAGGAATCTCTTATCTCTCTGGAGACAGTCCCTCCCAATATTGCAAATCAAGCAGGAGGTGTGGTATGCCACTACTCACCCCGTATCACCCGTGTGTTTGTGGGTAAAAGCCAGGATATCTGCAGCTCTGCCAGTGCCCTCACAGACCACCACGGGGACAGCTGGACTGGCCCTCACGTACTCCCACACCGTTAGGATCACATTGGGGCCTCCTTCCACCACCAACCCAACTACAGGTACACCTTGGCCCATTCCTGTTTCAAAACACACCTAACCAGTTACAAACAGGTCTCGGTTACAAAAAAAAAAACAAAAAAAAGAACAAAAAAACCCAAAAAACCCCACATCAGAATGTCTCATCAACGAATACTCATGAAGGAATCTCCCAGTAAGTACATGCTTCAATGGAGAGGAAATCATGCCTTCACCATCTCTAATTTGACTTACACTTTTTAAGACCAACTTTCACAGAATATCTGCAACCGGGACAAAAAGGTCATGAAAACCCCTTGATGCAATTGTAAACAGCCCTAGCACTGGAAGGAAGAAAGAGCATATTATGCAAAGTATCCTTCTTCTGCACTTCGCAAGAGCTCTCACACATACAAGGGCACTGATGGAGTTTGAAATATGGTCCATATCCATTTGCTTGCTTATACATATAGAAAAGCAATCAGGCACTTTTCTACAGACTTTGACAAGTTTTACAGCAGCAAGGCATTGTTTTAATAATTAGAAATACCTGTCAAATAAGATGCAATAGAAATAGAAAAAAACAATAGGAAACACAAGTGACAAAGAGCCATATTAAGAAAAAACATTAGAGGCTGAATAAGAAGCTGTACATGTGAGCACATTAAAAAGATTTTGGGTAGGTTTCTAAGTTTGTAAAAACTAAATCATAAGCTGATAAAAAAAGCAAGCATTCAATATTATAACTCCACAAATATCTTTTTAACATATCTCATGATTTAAATCTCTAGAACAGAAGCAATTTCCAGAAATTGCTTAAATGATCTACTGCATAAAAAGAAAAACTTGTCTAGGTAAAAAATATTTTCTTTATGATTTCTATACCATAGTTCAGTTATTGCATAGGCAAACAATGGAAGCAGAAGCTACAAAGTCTGGCTAACGGAAACACTGACGACGTTTCCCTTTTGCAGGCAGTCTGTGTTTCTGTTCCTGAGGAGGTCTGAGGTAGGCAATGCAAGATACGATGAGGATAAAAGTATCATAAAGAGGCAGAGAAGGATTCAAGTGCTACTGAATCTGACAGTCTTACCACCTAGTCAAAATGTTGGGAAATTCTCTCGTGCTGATATAAAGACCATGCAAAACCGCTGAAAGTGAGCACATGCTCAGCACTTTCAGAATAATCTGACTCTTTTAGATGTTTCTGCAACTGAGAAACCAAAACCTGAGTTACCCCAAATGCCTAATTCTTTCTGAGAGTGTCCTTTTCATTTCTCCTGATTGAGTTCAAGACACTTGAATTGATTAAGTTTCAATCAGCGAAATCCATGGCAACGGAAGATACACAGCATGTAATGGGAAATGCCAAGTATCTCCATGACTTTCAGGATAGGATTTTCAAACTGTGACCAAGGCAGTACTCACTTGTGTGTATTTTTTGAAGTGATATGTACTTCTCCAAATTCCTCCTGAGCGTCATTTCATTCCCATACTTGCCTACTGTCCCATCATCTGCCATTAGGAAATGAGAATGCATGCTGTTGAGGGGACTCAGCTTGCTGAGTGGATTACCAAGAGTCTGGTACAGGCAAACTACCTGAGAAAATCAAAATGAAAAAAATCTTTAAAGAAACCAGCAAAATATTGCCTTGTGTGTTGCCTCACTTGTATATATTTCTTTGTCATACTGTGTGGAAGTCTCCATCCTGCTTCCTGCTGCTCTAATCAAGCACAGGTTTTCATTTGATTCTTAACAGCAACAAAAATATAACTAATACCACAGAAAGCATTTATGATTAGGGTTACAGTCCTTAGTGAGGAGATGAGTCACTGCCTGCCTTTCTTTGTAATAGTTGAAACACAGTGGCATATTTTTTCCTGTTGTATTTCCGCTAAAAAATATGATCTGTCATTTACATGGAATGATTTTGCCCTTACTTGTCAAGTGTTTTTAAACAGTTATGTAGATTGTGCCCTCACACTGGCACTCACACAAAATTCTAGTTTATGAATAAAAATTATGCATTTTAATAGCCTACTTGTGTACACTATTAACCCGGCTGCTTATCCTGAATCACATGAATGCAGAAATACATCATTTGCACGCACAAGACAACTGCCTAGTTAATTACAAAATTTCAAAAAGAAATGGCAATTTTCTATAAGAAGAGAAATATTTTAAAACTATTACTTACATATGAAAAGTAAAATACAGTGCCTCAACATGTGATAGAATTGGACTGCTGAGCAAAATCTAAGATTGCTTTTACTGACAACAAAATCAAACCAGTGAAGAGAAGCAGGCAGAAAATGATGTAGATAAGAAAGCCAAAACCTCCCCTGAACAGGAAGGTTTTTATTAGCAAAATGTGTCCAACTCACATCTTTTCCAATGAGGTCCCTCTGGTTCTCGATGATGCCCCAGGGAGGGATCCCAACGGCACAGATCTTCTGCAGGTACGGGGAGGCACGGCCTTTCAGGGCATCCCCCACATGCCTAGACACTCCTGAACACATAAGTAATCATCACTTTTCTGATACATTTGGATTCCGGCTACCAGACACCAGTGAAAGGGTTCTCCATCATTTACTTTATTCTACGGTTATGTTTTGAACAGAAATAACACTATCCTCCTCACTTCTACATTTGACATGCACCGCAGGAATAGTAAGGTTCAGATGTAATGCACCAAAGTCAATACATACTTGTAATTGACATTATTCATATATGTTGCTAATGCATCTATCTACCTGCATAAATACCTTATTATTTCTATAAATTTTCCCAGAACTAAGATTGAAACTAATGCTTTTGTTAGTATTTATACTAACATATAATACTTTGTTACTATTTATGTTTAATTATTAACCATTTCAATTAGTTTCATTGTACATTAAAGTTAGTATACTATACTTTTAGACTCTATTCCTTCAAATATAATGCCTCACTCCATTGGAAGACCTTAGAATGACAAACTAAGAGCAAAAAGAAAAAAAACACAGAAAAAAATCACCTTAAGCATTCAAACATTCTAAAAAAACATATTTGGATTTAATAAACTTTTAAGTTAATAGTTTGGCAATGATTTTTTCCAATTTCTGCATGTCTATGTTTTTATATTCAGCTAATTGAATGAGTCTGTATTTCTTCCTGCGCTTGGTACTCCTTGCAACCTGAGCTAAAATACATTAAGAGTTTACTGTAAAGCAGCAATGATTAAAGGTCAGATTTTGTCTAAGCAACTGACAGTTAAAAAAAAAATCATGCAAATAAAAACACGTTTGAATAGCTCTGAACAAGTCAATTTAAAAAGCTCAATTTGTAGTTTTAGCTTATAGGAAGTTTTCAGATCATTCCTTCATCAAAAAAGATTAAATTCATGTAATAATGAATGTACTATTTTTCAGCACATCATTCACATGAGGGTTTTCATCAAGGGGATTTTCCCATGAGCTTCATGTCATCTCCTGATTGTCCATACTGCTTCCAGCCAAGCAATCTAGGTCATCTGTCAGGTGTAAATTCAAATCCCCTCTGATGTACAGGATAGTCTCCTCTAAGGCCACATGACTGAATACGAGCTAAAGAAATAAGATTTTTTCAGTTCCTTGGCTTACTGACCACTTCAGCTTTTGTGCGTAGTCTAGGGAACTTCAGATATTAACAGGCTAGTTAATGGATTATCATAATTTAAAACTTTCTTAATTATAAAATATGAATTAGATTTAGATTTGAAAACTATTTTTAAAGATGCTGATCATGGTCCTCAGAACCTGAATGTTTTAAGGAAGTAGATGAAATCCACTGCAACATAAGTTCTGGTTATCTATCAGTTGGCACTGTGCTTCTTATTGCATGCAGAATAATCCTTCCTCTTTAATAAAAAAAAATATTGAATATACTCAGATTATCAGACCACAGGAGAGCAGTCTGATGTCACTCTTTGCATTATGCATTATTCCTAATAAAAATTCCCTTATTTTGTGATAGAATATCCCAAATTATCATACAAACAACTACACTGTATTTGCCATAATTGTACATGCTCGTATATGATGAAGATTGAAACAAAGAAAAAGAATTACACTACCGCTATTGATGCCTTCTGTAAGTATCCATGCTCCCGTAGTCTCAGCAGCCTTGACCAATCCTTTGCTGAAAACCTGTTTGACCTTCGAGGGAAGCTTGAAATTTTGAATGCCTCCATGAACAGATATCACTAGCTTTGGCAATTCCATCTGCCATTCTTTAACCATCAGGTGCAACAGCTGGTCCAAATTGCTGTCATAAGAGAGTCTAATATACTGGAAGATATAATCACGGGTAAAATAAATATCCTTTAAATATTCCAAGTGAAGAAAATGAAACATCTAGAAACTTCTCATCATTAATGTCTTAAAGATCTTGTGAAATATCAGAACTTTCACAAAGACAGACATTAATGCGATAGCATAAAAATGTATCAGAGAGCAATACAGAGAACAAGTCAGGTTGGTCTTAATCTCAATGAAGCTCAGCCTAAAAATATTGTATACACACCCTAATTCGAGTTACTTGTACCTTGCCCTGTTCTTTCAGGACTAAAAATCCAGTATTCACCCAACCTCACCTTTTGCCTTTCTTACACTGAAATTACAAAAAAGTACATATTAACCCAGCACCTATTAAAAAAATCAAATTATACCCAAACCTTGGCATGGTAAGTATGATCTCCATCTTGGAAATTGATTGTCCCAAATGCATCAGTTGGACTCGTCTTTGTGTGTTTTTTCACAGACCATTCTTCATCACCTTTCTGCAGGGCAGCCTCATAGATCGGCCAGTTACAGTCTATCTCTGGGTGATCTCCAATCAGCCGTCCACAGCAACACCTCACATTAAAAACAACGAAATGATTTTATATCATACACACTTGCACATAGCTGTAGGATCTTGATCAGAATAGCCCAAATAGTTTTCCTAAAAAAATGGATTTTCTAGCTTTCTGATACTAAATATAACAAAAATGAACTCAGATGAAAAAACTCAGCAATGGCAAAATGACATTGAATAAAATCATAAATATGTTTTGAAGGATATAGGATTTTTTTATACCTGGGGAACACTAATAACAGTTTGACAGTCCCATGAAGCAATTCTGATCTGAGCAAAGCAGTTTAGTTTATTGGGCTAATATGTGAGGTTTAAGAAGATGGTTTTTGGGCCATCAAGACTTTTCTGTGGTTATGACCAAGGTTATTCTAGGTACTGAAGAAGATCTTGGAGTTACAGTCATCAACCAGGAGGACAGAAGTGACCTTAAGTCTAGAGAGGAGTAAAGGGTGACCTTCATACTAACTCTTGGACACCAGCAAAGTGAATATACAAAATAAATTGATTGAAGTGCAATGTTAATGGAAATTTAGCAGAAGCTCAGTCAGCATTAAAAGCTTGCAACCAAATGAATAGTCCAGGCTCTGAATTCAGTCAGTATCACTGCTATACAGGCTCTGACAGGCTTTGGCCTGTTTTACAGGATTAACTTTGATGTAATTTATAATGACATCTGATACTCCAGTTTCCCTTTAGACATTTCCGATGTTAAAATACTCTTGAGAAATTTAGAGAAAGCCTTCCCTTCTACTCTGTGAGATACCAAGCAGCCTTCAACATCCCAAACTTAATGAATTCCTTGGGACTCCGAAACATTACTTGTGGATCTAGGAGCAGGTTAGATGTAAACTTGATCTGCAAAACCCTAAAGAGATAACATGCAGAAAGACAGAAAATTTTCTACAGAGATGAGAGAAAGTTAAATGGTGTAAGATAAATGGATCTAAAAAAAATAAAAGCCCTAAGCAAATTAAGCAGGTGTACTGTTTTAGAAAGGCACTTTCAGACACCTAGAAACCATATAAAGTATGTATGCACTTTAGTTTTTCAGCACAGGCAAACGACATTTGATCTATTCAATGCTCTACAAAAGCACACTGGAGAAGGGAGGCATCTCACAGTCTTGAGGAATTAATAACTCAATTAAGTAATCTTGTTCAGTGGAGAATTAAAGAGTTGCCGAAACCTAGCACTGCGGAAAGCTACCATCAAGATATCAGCACATAAGGACTACCTCTGATGTTACTGCACCTTACAGAGTCACATCAGTAGCCCTTCCTAGAGCAACACAAACTGCAGCAACCTGCCTTTTCATAGCAAAGATCCTACGGAAAGGAACTAACCGTCTGACATGACAAATCAGTGCAGTAATCTTGAAATTGAGAGGGCCAATGAACACCAAACTATTTTAGTAAATAACAAATTTCCACTGCTTGCTAAATGTTTAAATGCAAATGCACACAGGGATCAGACACGTTTGCAGAATGCCTTAGCTACACTGAGCAGGCGGTAGAGGACTGCACGTGGACCTAACACCGCAGGGTATATACACCTGCTTTTTAGACCTAAGATTACCATACAGATGTATGAACTCTAAAGGACTGGTATTATCCAGACAGCTCTTGCTCTGCTTCAAGTTGGCGTGTTCTTCCTAGGTGTCCAGCAGGAAGGGCCAAGGTGGAAATAACTCCTGAGCTATCTGGAAAGTCGAAAGTCAAGACCAGGAGGCTTTCAGAAAGGGCAAGGAAATCAAACCAGGACATTACATGGAGCTCTTTGTATTTTGCTGTAGATCTTTGTGCTGTATGTGACAGGGCTCAAAGAGGAGAGGAGCCACCAGCCAGGATAAGGATTGAGTCAGGGGTCACTCGCAAGCGCTCGACTCACACAAGGCCCTGGGATAAGATCAGCTGCACCCTGAGGGAGCTGGTGGATGTCCTTGCAAGGCCACTATACACCAGCTTTGACATGTTGCGGAGATTTGGGGAGGTTCCCAACGACTGGAGAGAGGCGAGTGCTGCACTCATCTTCAGAAACGGGCAAAAAATAAATCTGGGGAGCTGGAGACTGGTCAGCAACATTTCAATCCCTGGGAAAATCCTGGGAGGGGTCCTGCAGGAGCCCACGTCTGCACACATGAGGGAGAAGGTGGTGATCAGAAACAGTCAGAGGACTTACCAAGGGTAAATCACGCATGACCAACTTGATTGCATGCTGTTATAAAATGACCAGATTTGTGGATGAGGGGAGAGCAGTGGATGCTGTTTACCTTGACTTTAGCAAGGCTTTTGACACAGTCTCCCACAATATTCTTGTATCCAAACTGGGATGTTATTTTCTGGGTGAGAGGACGACAAGACGGGTAAAACACTGGTTGAGGGTCGGGCTCGGAGGGTGGTGGTTATGGGTCGCACCCTACCTGGAGGCCAGTGTCACATGGGGCACCGTGAGGGTCTCTGCTGGGACCTGTCCTGTTCGGTGACCCAGAGGAGAGGACGGCGGGTGCTCCATCGAGTTGTAAAGGACTCCAAATCTGGGGGAACTGGTGGCTATGTGGGAGGGCAGGTGCCGCTCAGAGGGCCCCGGCTGGGCGGGAAGAAGAGGCCAACAGGGCCGCGGTGAGACAGGACGAAGACAAGGGTGCAGCCGTGGCCAGGCCGGGCAGTGCTGGGGCAGGAGGCGCTGGGGGAGGCGCTGCCGGGGAAGCGAGAGAGCTCAGTATGGGGAGAAATGATGTTTCCCCTGGGGAAAGCCCGGCAGCGGGGCTGGGCCGGAGGTGGTGCCAGTCCTGTCCTCAAGCCCTAGCTGGGTCCAGCCCTGAGCGACCTGGTCTGCCCCATGGCTGAGCCTGCTCTGGGCAGGGTTTGGCCCGGGGGCCTCCTGCGATCCCTGCAAGCCCACATTATCCCGTGATCCTCTGAATGCACCGTGTATAGCTTCAAATCATCCTTGCAACAGCTTTTCCTTCCTTACTTTAGGGGCTCGCCAAGCTACTAGTGAGGCAGGGAGTAATGTGGAGCGACGCAGAAACAGCACCCTGGAAAAGTCACGCTTGAAGTAACGAGGAGAAACTCAGAGGGACGATGGTGACGCTAGAGCCATGCAGTAACAGCATTACAAAAGCCAGTGCCCTAGCTGGCAGCACGTTAGAGCCAGCATCCAAGAAACGTGCCTAAAGGGTCAAATACAGAGATAACTCGCAAAAACAATGGAGATGCGCAAGGAACCAGAGGTTCAGCACCACATTGCTGAATAACCACGCAGTGAGATCAGCCTTGATGCCGCAGCGCAGCAGCCCGGGACGTGCTTGGGAGCACTGCGCTGAAGAGGACATAGGCCAGTTCAACATGCTGGGGAAGCATGGACAAACAAATGTACCAATGCATTACTCAGATTTGATTACCAAGTACTTAATGGAGTTATTCTACTTAGTATTAGCAAACAGTTGCATAACCCACTCATGAACCGACTGCAAACCTTGAAAGTTCTCTTTAAATAACATCATTAAGAGATTCCGTTTGGCAAAAAAAAAAAAAAAAAAAAAAACTCATTTGCCTAAGGTATTAGGTCAAATTACAGTATACATCAAGTACATTCACATCAATTTTTGATAGCGGTGAAACATTTACAAATCTCGGAAAGCCTAAAACTAGTTTAATTTCTGATCTAACAAACAGAAAATAACCAATTTTAACACTCACGTGGAAGTGCTTTTCCCATGTTTGGAACTTTGAAAGAAGGGCTCTGCTAGAACAAAGCGATGCGTGCATCTCAAAATACACAAGTAAAAAGATTAGCTATCACTCAGGAAAATGTACCCAGAAGACAATAGCTGACTGAAACAAACACCAGATACCCACACACATCCTGCATATATAGACAGATGGACAGATGCGATTTACACGAATTTGAAAAGCAGGAAAATGCACACCAAAAAGTTAACAACAGTAAGAGGGGAACAAAATCCAAATCTATGAGATCTAGAGAAAATTAAAAGAGAAAAATAATTTAAGAAGAAAACACTGTGGCATGCACACTCCCACTTTCTCTCCTCCTTCCTCCATCTGCCCTCCACTCTCCCACTGTACTATTAGCATTCATACAACTACACAGTGTTTGATTAGAAGGCTGATGTGGTTCAAAACTAATCTTTTTTATTTTTCCCAGGTTAATTTTCATATCAATGAGGTTCCTGAACCAACCAACAACATGATTGCAGAGGCAAGGGGAGAGCAGAGGGAAAGCTAGAACTGCAGTACTCTGAATTTAGATGGACTTAAAATAGTGTGAAAACTACATCTTAAGTACTCCCTTACTGAACTCATCTGAACTTATCTGCAAGTTAGCGGGAAGCACACATGTGGTCACTCTTTTGGGACAGAAATCAGATGAAGGGAGTAGACCCTTTAAGAGTATATGTTGCACAGATCATTCACATTACTTTTAAGGCCAATGCTCTTCATGCTGTTTTGATTTACAGCAGTGTTTTATTTGCTTTTTAGAAAGTTTGAGTCTGGTTTCACGTAAACCTTAGAAGTAAAATAAAACGTGAAATGTATCGTCAAAATGCAAGTAGTCACGCTCATGCAGATGACAGGAACAGTCTGCACCACCCTGTTAGTCATTAGTTATTGGGAACTCCCAGTTTTCCATTGCTTCAGCTTTCAGAGAAAAGGCCTTATTGCAAAACAACCGTCAAGAAAAATTAAAGTTTTGATTTAACAACTGCTAGTTTATTATCCTAAACATGCAATACTAAAAGCTGTTTGGGGACACCAGCTACAACACCACCAGCTACTACAAACACTGGACTGAAAACATTCAGAAGCCACAGACATTAGTTGCCTGAAAAATCCACACACCAGTTAAAAGCACTAAAATGATGTAAATGTGTTGTCTGCCTTCCCAAAAGTAGGAATTCAGAACTGCCAGTACAGTGAAGATGAGAAAAATCTTCAGAAAAATAATATCATCAGGGATGTGCCTATTGTCTTCTTCCTTCTCCCTTCATTTTGTTCTTCCCCTTTCCCTAATTCTTAACGTTCTTCACTGCCCTCCTCTCCCTCTCTTTTATGGCACCCAGGATATAGCTGGAACTGTCACCCACTTAGGGACACACTTCTGCCTTTCTTTCCTCAGGAGAAGATTAAGACAAAGACATCTGCAGAAGTCCTTTGGATAAAATGATCTATTTTGAGTAAATTGAAGGTTATTAGATAATTCATTGTACCATGGTTTATAGTAAAACTTTCCCCAGCAGGCCCCCAGGAGGGCTCTTATGACATTTCCAGAGGAAAGATATTTTTGCTATTGTTGCTTCCTAGACCAGGAAGGTCCATTTTTACTTTAGCTCATTTTAAAAAACATAGACTTTTCATTTATAAACCCTTACCTGATTAAATTCTGGCATATCTGGCATCCTGCAGAACATCTGTGACAATAAATGAATAATTAATACATGCATGTATAAAAGAAAGCACCTGTAATGGTATTCGTAAAATATTAATTCACCTGTGAAAAAATTCTAATCAACAGAATTAAAGGTTGTATATGTCCACATTCAACCTAGAAAGATCTACTGGATAACTTCAGTGATTTATTTGGAATATTAAATCTCAGACTGTATGTCCAAACTACATTTCATAGACAAGCTATCATTTACACTATCACGCTATCTACGTGTTCAAAACAATATGATCAAATTTACAATTTACACCCTTGAGATGTGATCTCACTGAGTTTATTTAGGCAATACAACCGATTAGTTACACAATGTGGAAGGCATGATCTGGAAGGTTTGCATTCTCAGTTCCTCAAACCTGGGTAGAACATCTGATTTTTTTCTTACTCTTTTCACATTCTTTGCCAGCCTGAGCAGAAACCTGCATCTCGGAGTACCATAAGCAACAGCAGACATTGTTTTCTACTTAAAGCAGATTCTGCTTTATCCTTTGAGGAAGGCACAAAGCAGTAAAACGGGATTAAGAATTCCAGTGCAGTAGTAATATGACATTAAGAAGCATGTCATTTTTCTCTCTCTCAGTTCGATGCCGTACCACAGTTTTGGTTATTGGACTGAGAGAAACATAACTGAGAAGCCCAGGAAGGTTAATAGTTGCCGATTTCTAACAGCCTCATTTAAAAGGTACTGGTGACAGTATCGACAAAAAATCATAAATGTCAGCAATCACTAACTGAGGCATCACAAAACCACAAAGAACTGCACTGAAACTACACACAATGTCCATAAAAACTTATTCTGACTCTTTCTAAATGTAGCAGAAAGAAAAATTCACTTCTTTACCTGTGAGGGTCTTTTGAACTGGGAATGATGTTGGCACATTCTCTCTTACTGAAGACCTCTTCAATCCAAGACTTTGGGGACTGAAAAGACATTTCAGACATAACTGCATTCCTGAACTTCAGAACATAATGTCAAAAACTGCACTATAATGTCTGTATTGCTGTGTATGATGAACATCTCAATGATCCCCATCATGGTGTTAGATGAAACCAAATGCTATGAGCTGAAGCTACAGCTGTAACTCTGACCAGTCCCAGCCATTCACTCCCAAGCTTTACAGAGCTCCATGTAAATATGAATACTGAGATTTATGTCTGCCTCTGTTAATGAACATGAAAACGATTTAGAGGACCAGTAAAAAACACACATATAATAGAAGAAGCAGCTAGGATGGATCAGAACTGGAAGTGAGAAAAGGAGGAGCTGCTGAAATGACTACCCATTCCTTCTGTCAGAAGACTAGTGTGTGACAATCTTATTAAACCTGTGAAAATCTGGAAAAAAAAAACCAAGACTTTTAAATTATTTTTATTTATTTAACCAGAAGGAGATGACTGATTCCTTTTTTCATTATTGTTACTAACATTTAAGAACTGAAGCTTCCTGGTTACATGTCTCCTGAACTAGGACTACAGTGAAATGCAAAATGCAAAAATCTGGGACCATTCTCAAAGACCAGACCTAGCACTTAACAGTAATGTCAAGTGGGATTTTTCCACTGACCTCCAGGTACACTCCAAAAACTGACTTGATGAAGGCTATGTAGCTGAGTAAATAGTCACTGTGGTACAGAGTTTTTTCAAAGAATCTCTCGGGGAGTTTTTGAACCTCTTCCGGTCTATCGGGATCAAAATTCCCAAAAGCAGTAACAGGTTTTTGGATGCCAAACTTTGAAAACTCCATGACTGAATTTAAGAAATACTAGAACATAGGAAAATCTTCTTACAGTTTATGGGAGCTGTTACCTCAACAAAATGTGTAACAGACAGATATTGTACTATAAAAAATAAATACAGTTATAATGATTAAAACTGTCTCCTTGCCTCTCTGCCTCTTGTCTATCTTGGATTGTAAGCTCTAGGACAGGCCACAGTAGGGTCCTGGTTTATGATTAGGCCTACAAGGCAAACAGTAATAAAGTGACTCCTTCCTTACTTCTGATGTTTGCAAACAATTATCCCTGCACAGCACACACTTCCCTCATAAAAATGTTTACGATAAGTACCTGTCTCCATGTTCATTTGCAAAAGGTCTCTTTCATATCATGAATTAGTAAAGAATTAAATTCATAAGGATGTCTGTAATTCAACTGATTAAGAATACTCCTGGGAACATTTTACGGTTGGAGTTCAGCAATAATTCTTACAAAAGAGAATATCTCTCTTTTATCGGCTGAATGGAATTATGATCCTTAATAAAACAGGTCTGTTGGGGGTTTCTTACCTTTGCTTCACATTCACAAATATTATCTGCCCCCACATAATCTTATAGCTAATCCTTTGGTTATGGAAAAATCAAGAGCTGTATAAATGAAATACCAAGATGTCTGAAGGTTTGAGTCCAGCTTTCAACAAAACCAATGAGAGTTGCTCCTTTGATTTTAATGTAGTCTGAATGAGGCCCCCATTGACAAAGATGAAAGAGTTTATTAAAAAATAGTTTGCTGGTATTAATGTGCTTGTGTATTCTTCTGGGAACAACTAATTGAACTGCATCTGGCTGAGCTCGGAATGAAGGAATATCACTGTGGCAAATCCTCAGGGTTGGACAGAGCAAGGCATGCAGAAAAACTAATTATCTTCGAAAGACACCTACTGAAGACCAGGCACAAAAATTCAATCCAAAGAAAAGCCTGAGAAGCAGCAGAGCAAACTTCATTTTTTGAAAGCAGCTATGCTCTGCTCTTCTCAAAAACCTTTCGGCAGGATTCTCCTCAGCAACCAGTATTGTCTCACACTTCCCAAACCACTTCATCCTAACTGAGCTATCAAGGAAAACACTGAAATGTTTCTGTTATTACAACATCCTGGGACTCTTTTTATTGAAATCCATTTCCTGTAAATACTGCTCTTGACTTATCAGAACTAGAGAATAAAAAAATCTTTTATTTTATGGAATGCCTTGGAAAAAAAGGGTTTTTTTTAATCCTTACTTTGCTAAACTTCTCATTAACAAGAGTGGGTATAATGGAATGGCTAGGAGAGTTTTTGGTGCGTGCTGAGCAGTACCACATGAGAGATTCTGCCTTCCTGACAGGCCTCCCAGCATTTGCTGGGGCAACATGCTCAGCCTTGTGAGAGGAGAAAGAAGAACATCTAGACCGCGGTCGCTTCAATTTAGTAACAGCACTAGTAATTCAAAATAATTTTGTACAAGCCATTGGTATCACACAGTCTCAGGTGGCTTCCCTCAAGCTACTTTATTTCCAGCACAACATAGCCCAGAAATCAAGTGTTATCTGCCTATTTCCTGAGGTGGGGTATATCACAGCCCAGGTGTGAAGGTCAGTTTTGGAGAACACAACCCAGCGTAACGAGGACACTCTGCATCAGCCTACACACCAACTACACACCATGCAGAGCATGGTGCCAGCTGAGCAAGGGGCTGGCACTCAACTGACCCACGTGTGAATACACACAAGAAAGGATGTCAAAGAGGTTTTTATCTCTGAAGCTCAATGTCTCTCATGATGCCATCACATGGTACAAGTTACAACAGCTTTTTTTTTTTTTTTTTTTTAATGGGGACAAGTGATCTGGTACACTATAGTTTTTCTGGGTAGTTATTTCAAATCAAAAGATAACTTTGCTCTACATAATCCTG
The DNA here is from genome assembly GCF_036370855.1 of Dromaius novaehollandiae. Classification (NCBI taxonomy): domain Eukaryota; kingdom Metazoa; phylum Chordata; class Aves; order Casuariiformes; family Dromaiidae; genus Dromaius; species Dromaius novaehollandiae. The sequence goes on from NC_088132.1 coordinate 26,216,383, forward strand.
AAGGATGGCAATAAACTACGTCAGCCAACATTACAGTATCTAGTAAGGGAGATACAAAGGCATCTTCTTTATTATCAGCTTTCCGAACATCCAAACCATCCCCTAAAAGAACATACCTTATTATAAAAAGATTTTTTGTTTGCTTTGGGTCTTTCTTTTTTTAAACATAAAAGTAATGTTTAAAATTCTGGATATTTTGCACAACATTTTACAAATTGGCCCAGTAGTACCTCTTTTTTCCTGCAGCTGAGACAGCAGCAGCAGCTGCTGTCTAACCTGCTACACATGCACATTAATACCACCACACAACACACCTAATCCCCTGGTGAGTGACCAGACAGCTCTAATCACAATGGGTCAGACTCGAAGCCTAACAAAGTCAGCCTATTGACACCAATGAGCTTTGGATCAGATACCATGAATCTGACCTCACTACTATAGAGGTAATTGGCAAAATTCCCATTTACTTCAGACAAACCAGACTTATGAAATTAATCTGACCCTTGAATCCTGAAATGCCAAGGATACATGTCTCCTAACGGCATATCCACTATGAGCATAACTACTCAAGTCCTTTAACTCAACTTAAGGATTCTTAGCCTTTAAGAATTTCTCAGTAATAAGGACTGAAACCATTTCAAAGTGAAATTGAAAGAATACTGGTAATTTTCACCCTGTTCTGCAAAGAAATAGAGTATCTTCCTATACAGATAATTCAACAGTAATCTTCGATTATTAACAAAAAGTTTGCCAAAGGTTACACTGCATTGTCTCACATCCTTGCTTCTGTAATTTTTAGATTGAGAAAATGATAATACTTGGATTGCATATCATCTGTATATGATTGTGATGAAGCCTGCCTAAAAGACTGTAACTCTACGGTTGGTTTTCATATCAAATGATAAACAAGTGCATACAGCAAAAAATAGCTGGTGAAGTCTCCAACACTATTGCCTTTAGTGAAGTTCCTTAAAGAGATGGTGCTACTAAAAATAAAAACAAAAAAAAAATCAGTCTGTATAACTGTATATCATTTTGTGAAGCACTACAAGTTTCAGAACTGAAGAAGACACACTTACCATTACTTTTATATAAAATTAAGCTGAAATTTTCACTTGCTGTGTAAATTTACCCTATAAAAATAGCATCCATTTCTTAATGTAATGCTTTAATAAGGTTTCTAAAATCACAGCCTAATCAGGAAAAGGGCTGTAATGCTTCATCCTTTTTTCAGTCATCTAACAACTTCAGGATTAGGCAAGTAACAATGAAAAGAGGAAACTTCTGATCTGCAATTAATTTGCTTTTGGTCACTAGCTTTCTAAATTCTCTCTATAATACATATGTTTCTTTCATAAAATTGTAGTTAACATTTCAAAATTATGATCATTTAATTAAACTGTGACAACAAATTAAAATTTATATTTATAATTTTAATTTATATACTCCAAGCTGGTATCAACCTGTGCCCTCTCTATCACCAAACCTTCGAAGGAGACAAAAATACAACTGCACGTTCCTTCATGCTGGTAAACTTCTTTTCTGATATACGGAAGGTCTAAAACCAAGTTTATAGTGGAATTTTCTTTCCAGACAGTTCTGAGATCTTTATTTGGGAGTTTTGCCTTCTCATTTCTCGCCAGTCTGAGGATTAGGCTTGCTGCTAATGCTTCCCTGCCGCAGAAGAGGCTTTGGAGATTTCTAGACTGGTTTAGTCAATGGAGTGGGAAGAGTTTGGCTCTGAGATTTCAGGCACATGAGTAGTTCTTAGCAAATTGCTTTTAATCACTTCTCCAATATCTTTAGTGTCTGATATCCTTAATGTGATATTAAAGGGACACTGCCAGGTCAAATCTGGTTAAACATAAACAGGTTAAAGACGAAGATTTCCAGAAGTAAAGCAAGAGACCAGAGAAAAAAAATTTAGAGAAACATCTGCATTGCTCACTCCTTTCCAACCTTTGTGGACAGCGAGCAACAGCGGACAAAACTTAAAACCTCACCTCGTACGGAAATAACCCGTCCCCCCAAGATGGCCAGGCTGTGCTCACTGCTGCTCTCTCACACGGGGTCCGGCACCACCAGCTTGGAAGCACTACCCAAAGTGAGGAGCGGTCCCCGCCTCGCTGTGCCGGGTATACACCGTGCATATAGCCATGCACTTGTGTGCTCACTAATTTCAGCACTTGTCCATGGGGAACATTTCCATTTTTGTGCGCCTGCTTGCTTCAGTCCGTGCCCACCCCACCCCCTCATAAAGGACTTGCCAGAGTCAAAGCTTTTAAATGCCCTGCGCCAATTAAACTCCGATAAGCAGGGGCTAATGTGCACTTGTCCTGCTCTGGCATTAGCTTTACTAACTCAAGGTCTGCACCAAACATTCAGCCCCTTCAAGACCAGACAATAAGCACTGTCCACTGGTTGAGTACCAAACCGAGGAAAACTAGGTTACACTCAATACTAAACACCAAAATTTTTTAGTACAATTAACTGCACTAATGTCCCCTGTGGGGTGAGAGCACAGATACACGCATTTTCTGAAGAAACAACATACTGCTCCCAACACAATCAAATTCTTTGTCAAAGGAAATTAAAAGGCACACATCTCAGCATCAGAGTAATTTTGTTCATTACTGAAACATAACCATCTCTTCCACAAAAACAGCATCTGCCTTTAATAACACACTGTAGATCTAGATGGGGCAGATAATAAGAAATTATGTAACGAGTAGCCAATTTAAATAACAGGCTAGTTTATTTGGGCAAAATACAACTGTGCTGGAATCTAGCCAAAGCAACCAAGCTGCAAGTCCCTTATTAAAACTACAGGGAATTTGTACAGACAACACAGAGAGCAATGGACTTCCACCTTGTATCTTAGCCAAAATACAACTTCTTCAAGAGGTGATATGTGCTGTCAAGCACCAAACACCAGCTGTGCAGAGATTCCACTACACACAACCACTTTTCTAAGTCACTTCTCAAGAATGTGGGTATCCCTGCAGATCTTAGAGCCAATATTTTTGCACATTTGGTGAGATGGGCAGACTTTCAGTCAAACGTGGTATAGCTACATGTGATAGAAATACGTTGGTTAAGAAATGTTTGGTTACCCTTAACATAATGAGAAGAAAAAATATTAAATAGCAACGTGGCTAATAGATTTTCCCCAGGACTCAGTGTATTTGTACAGTAGCTGTAAAGAAATTTACCACTGGTGGCAAGGATTAGAAAGATCAGAAAGACCTAGAATTGATGCTCTTTGCCTTGGAAGCAGGGAGATACCATTTCCCTGTAATTGTACCTGTGAGAGACCCACACAGGGCAGGATGTGACCAATCCTTACTCAAATACAAAGTGAGGGGAGGGAAGGGAGGATTTCCCATTTGCAGAGCCACTGGAAGTATCCACCACCTCTGTGCTCAGCTGACTGTTCTAGACTATTTTAAACCCTTTTAAAAATTAACTAGACATAGAGCAAGTCACTCACAAGAACATTACGTACCTGAAAGGTAGCCAGAGTTCTTGTAAGCCAACACTCAGACTGTCTCACATGTGTTCAGGCTATAAGCAGAACGGCATCTCTTGAACCCGCAGCCCTGGAAACGCTGCCTGAGCTCTATAAACTAAGCTGAACTTACAGGTATCATCACTCCATACATAGTAATTTTTAACTCACAAGCAGGATGTCAACAATACTTCTGCCTCTCATTGCCCTTGCTAAGTTACTCCTAGCATTAAAGAGATTTCCAGCTTAACAGGCTGCATGAGCTTTTCAGGGCAGAGACTTTCTGGTTCAGCATCCATCACCTGCACACTCATGGCATTAAGTAAAGTAACAACCGATCATAACAAAGAACGCCACTTCAGTTTCACGTAGGGAAGAAGTGTAGTGTAAAACTCCAGAGTGACATGCAATAAAACATGAACCCAATGTGAGGTTTTCAGCTAACTCCCCTGTCTTCTAGGATTTCACTGTGCATTTCACTGCTGCAAGACAACAGCCTGGCTTTGTAACACAGCCATGCTGTGGTTCCCCTCCTGTCAGTACTGAGACAGTACTGACAGCACACCTGTTATTAACTATTATATTTTGCTTTTCCAATCTTTCTCACCCACTTTTTGCCCAAGTGTTCAGAAGCCTATACATCAGTGCAAGTACTGTCTCGTAAGCAACTGAATTCGCAAGAAAACTTTCATCCGCACGTTTCAAAAAGATGCATAGAAGTATTGTGCAAATAATGTAATTTGAATGTTTTCACTGTTGTTCAACATTTCAGTAAATCCAACTATAAAAGGCAACTATCACTTAATCCCAGACTGCCTTTTTAGGAAGTCTGCAGACTCCATAGCATTGAGGAGTTTCTCTTCTTTCCCCCTCTTAAAAATAAAATATCATTTCAAGTCACAGCAGAATTTCTGTGATAAACTGCTGGTAATTCATCCAACCACACCCACCATTAAGTACTCTCAAACTTTCCTAGAAACCTACACCAATAGGAGAGGAGTCACTTATGCTAAAAAGGTTAAAAATAGATCTAAGTTAGGGCAGAATAATAAAACTTGCTATAAGCCTTCAGTCATACTGCGGGGAGATTTTGGATGATTTTCCCTAGCTCTGACAGAGCCTGTCAGCTTCTTAGGAACTTATCAGTTCAGCCTTAAACCAACAGAGAGTACTGTGGCATTTACTTTAACATTTACTCAACTGTACCTAAGAGCTAAGTCTGTATGGCTAAGTGCTTTTCTGGATTGGGGCCTTGCATCAAAGGCTCATGAAACCATATCCCAAATGTTGATCGAAACTTATGCAATTAAAGAAAGCCCCTTTGGCTGTAACAGGCTTTCCAGCACGTAGCTTTGGACCACATGGTACAGTTACAAGAACATTCCCGATGTTCCCAACACGAGGAAATGCTTCCAGTGCACCTAACACACCAGGACATGCAAATAGCAGCAGGGTCGTGACGACAAAAAGCAGGAAATATTAAATAGTGAATTCTCACCATGTTGCTGTCAAAGATGCTCTTACTCCACCTTTGGAAGCGCTGAACCAGTCACAGCTACACACAGGCAACCTCAAACCACAGTTCGTTTTCCTCAGCCCCTCCCTTGAAGCAGGCCCAGCAGTGCTGCTAAAAACCCTATTTTATGCCTGGCCTGGCCTTAGACGTTGGCAAATAACTTGAAAACAAGACAGAATCCGTATAAGCATTAGCTGGTTTCCTGGTCAGCTCCTCCAGTTGGAAACAACACAAAGTCTCCATGACGAGAAACAGAACTGGGCCTTCTGCTAAAAATAGCCAGTCCAAAACCTATTGCTCTGGAAGCGCTGCTACCTTCGAGAAAGTTTAGATCTGGCTATGCTCCATAACTGAGATGCATTTAAATAACGGAAAAAATCTGTGCTTAACACTGGCGGCAGCTATCTTGCTAAAAGCTGACATTTTTCATATATTGCCAATATTATAATACAACATAGTTCTGTACACTATCTTTTATTCTCCCATAAAACCAGTTCAATGATCAGTGTAAGATGTGGATTATTTAACAACCAGTCATAAAAAAGGTACAGAAAAGATATCAACTGACAGAAAGCACTCCAAAATGTAGGAAAAATGGTATGACACTCAAAATTTGTGGCAAATAACAGAGCAAGCACCAGTAATAGAGCAAGAAATGGCAAATGAATCCAAATTATAGCTGCCAAAAATTGTAAACCCCTTAATATAGAAATGGCTTTACTTTGTCTTTTTTGGAGACAAAAGTTGCAGGGTTCCCTTAATGAACACTCCTGCCTGCCGCATGGACAAAGTTTCTAAGGTCAGTATTACTATTCATATCATGAAGAAACTAAAGGATTTCACCTTCTTTTATTAACTAACGCAGTAGCATTAGAAGAGTCCACAAATTCAGACAAGTTAGACTTGAAACAATGTTGTTCAAAGTCATTTTAAACTGGCCAAAATTCAAGGAGCAATGAGAAATTGATGCTTCAGGCATATTATTCAGAGAGTCAGCACAACGCTTCAAGCCTTGCTTGGGTTTCCACTTCGGGAGGAAATGCCAGTGCTCACTCTTTGTCCAACACTTGATGTTAGCAAAGAGCCACTTGCTGTTTTTAAAACTGGGTCTAACGTACCTGGCACTGAGCGATCACAGAGGTCAACTACCTACTGTTCTTATAACAGCATTCCTCTATCAGCGGGTTCAAAATTATACAGCAATTTTACACAGCTCTTCCTGGTTTAAACCAGATACAGCTGTACTTGTATTGGATTACGATCACTCGCATCTCGCACTTTACCATTATTTGCTGAAACTATAAAACCTATTTTCTACACTCATATTGTCAAATGCAGCTTTACAGTAAACATTATGGGTCATTGATCACTTGTCAAAGATTTCCTCTCAGACCATCAAATCATGTAATTGCATTGCTTGAATATTTTTAGTCTGTCCAGGGAAGCTCACACTTCACCTCACATTCAAGCCAAAAATGTTCCTCTGCCCCTAAAAAAAGTCCTGTTTCCAAGCTTCTCCACAACCTTAGTCTCTGTGTATACTGTCATACTGAAGTATATTTTTCTGCCTGCATTTTTCCAGACGACTCCCCTCTTTCTTGCACCTTGCTTATTTCTGGCCTCTCTCAGACAAGTCAAGAGATCCCTCCTTCACCAAGAGAAAAAAGGTAAAAGCAGGGAGAGAGGGAAATTAGATTTGATACCAGCTAATAAATTTGGAGCTTTCCTTTGCTTACTGTATATTTTCACAACCAGGGAATTAACAATAGACACAGAGGTGACAAAAGACAGGATGTGTCTAATGTAGCTAAAGGTGAAACCAAACGCAGTTTGCGAGATCCAGCTGGAGGAAGCATGAAAGGCCCCAGGAAGTTGCAGTTTGATATAAATCCGTATTAAACTGAAGTACTACAAAGGTTAAAGGATGTGAACCACCAACACTGCTAGCCTCTAGAGCCATGGGATCATCTGCTGTTACTCCTGTCTGCGTTGTTCCCTTTGCTCCGTTGTTTGTCCCATGCACTAATAAAATCCTTACAGGCTTGACTTCGGTGTACAGCAGTGCTCAGACATATCGCGAGGCTGGGGCCTGGGGCAAGCTCTTCCCATTTTGCAAGAAGCAAGGGTGTCCATTCCAGTCCCGCTCAAAAAGCAATTTCCCTTTTTGGTGCTACCTCGCTTTTGAACAGAAATCACCCCATTCACCCTCTAAATGCCCAGGACCCACGAGGATGGACAAGGGTCCTTGTCCCTGCGCCCCAGAGGCCACCCAAGCACCCCCTGAGGCTTTGCACCAAGTCTTTCCAACCTACCCTCCAGCCTCGTCTACCAATTCGACCACTTTATCAGCTTTTTTTCAGACTTGGGGTTGCAAAAGCAACCAAAGAGCCCGACCAGGAGGAGGGAAGGATGTATGTTGTAAGCCTTTGAGGATTTACTAACATAAGCTCTTCTACCTCCTGTTTGGAGGTTAGATTACATCAATAAACAAAAACAATAAATACATTAACAGATACAGTGGTTTATAGCAGCAGGACTGCGATCAAACCTGGGACTGACCCATTCTAGCTGGGCTGGTAAAAAAATCTACACCCATAGTCCTAAGCAATCTATCGTAATCCAACTGGCACTAAAGTCCCTGTGCATCACTTTAGGGAAATGACCAAGTTTCTCACTGCTTTTGCACAACTCCTGGTACCACACGGCATCTAGAAAAAAACTTTCATACTGTAAACATGTTATATTTTGACACTGCAGAGTTGGCCCAGAGACACAGCCATGTGCCTCTGTTTATGGCGTTCCAGACCATCACGTCTGAAACCATCACAGACTAGGCAATAAGTGTCAGTCTGATTAGACATTCAGGGTGCTTATCATTAGCAGTAATGCAGAAGAGGGCTGAACTCAATTCTCACCACCTCATCTATCACCTGAGGCTTCCTAATTAGAAAGAAAAAAAAACAAAAAAAAAAAACCCATGCATTTCACTAGCAAACCAAACCAAGGACATCTGATTTGGAAGCAGTGACAAGAAGACACTGAAAAAACAATGGATTTTTTTTTAAAAAGCTTCTTCTGACCTGCATTTATCAATGCACAGCACCACAGTGTCTAGCCTTGTCCCCTGGTCGAAAGAACAGTAAGAAAACCCAGAAATTATTTTTAGGTGCAAGCTGCTGTTCCTCTTTAATGAGCAGAGGGAACTGGACAACTCAGAATGGTGTGTAAAAGAAACAGCACTATGGAAGTAAAGCAAAGCCAGCCATAAGAAAATGACGAAAACAACTGCGTATTTCTCGAGGCTTAATCACTTTACTTAGAGCTCTTAGAATTTGTAGCATACAACAGCCTCATGAAGAAAGATACTTCTGCCTTACACACCCGAAGGGGCCTCCTTTCTTTTAGGACTTGCAGGAGAAGGTACAATCAGCTCTCAGTAACTGAATGAACAAGTCGGAGGTGTGAACATAATGCAAAAGAACATAATTCAAAACATACAGTGTGGATCACGAGAGTTTACTTAACATGCATGTTATACAGAAATACGCTTATGTACTACAAGAATCAGGGAAGCGTTACACACCAGTTGATAGAGCAGGTCCGGGCAGAAACAACACTGAGGGGAGATCAAACCTTGCTAAGTCACAACCACCTCAGCTTCCCATCGTGCTGTGAGCTGATCACAGTCTCAAAGAGGCTAGGGTAATCATCCAAAATTTGGATTACCTAAATTGAATCTACGATCACTCTGGACAGACCCTAAAGGCTATAGGCTTGTTAGGGGCATCTCGTGTCGAGGGCCCCACCTCTTCATCTGACATGATGCTACTGGGTGAAAACTGAATTTAAGAAGAACCGAGAGCCAGAAAGGCATGACGACAGAGTCATTTGGGACAAAACCCTGGGCTCTGTGCTGAGTGTCTGCTGCACATCCTACTCTGGTCCCAGTGCTTCATGTCACGCCCCGGAGGACCCTGTAGGTGAGATGAAGCCTGCAGTGGTGAGAGCACTGGTGAAGAGAAAGCTGCTGCTGCCACTTCTCTTTCTGCAAAGCTGGATCCACTGAGTGCACCCAACACCCTGCCTCATGGAGCATAGCCTTGGGATATCGGCAGAAACGTAAACCAGACACAAACCCTGCGAAGATCAAGACAAATTTCACATGCCAGTATCCTATCTGAATTCAACCCGAAGAGCTTAGCTTATCTAGCCCCTACTATAGTTTCAGTCTTTCCTTCCTCACAGAGTACGTTCATCTGATATAACTCGCCTGCTGGAGTACAACATTACTATCTTTTTTGAACGTGGCTGTCTGATTTAAAATACTCATGTTTTAAGTACAATTAGTCATAGTGTTAAGATAAATGTAATCATTGCATTTCAAAGATGTAACACTCATTTGCCTCTTTCTGTGCTGTCACAATACCAACCATGAGCACAAACACAACTAAATCATCATCGTCTGCCTTTTTGCTTCTTTCTGCACCATTCTCAGTTCAAGTCTCAAAACCACTCAGCTGGAAAGAAATATTAGGAGTCATGCAAATTTCTTCTGGGACAGAGTATGCAGAGCCATGAATATTAATGAAATTGAATTAGTTGTGCTTTATAACTGATTATCCCTAAACTGAAGTGGAGGGAACCTAATTATGTCTCAGCTTCTTCATGTCTTCCCCCAGAAACGTACTTTTACTGTAACAGAGGAGATCATCTCACCATTTAGTTTACTGTTTCCATTGCTTTGTCAGATGCTTCTGATTCCTCGTATCTCACACTCAAATTGCAAGTTCTTTGCAGACAAAGGCTACCTTGCCTTGAACAAATGTCTTTCACTTTAACTATAAGCTAATAAGAGGAATGAGACTGGAGCATCTCAATAAGGCATGAATACAAATTCCCACCGGCCTGGCACAGGCACTTTCATACTAGTATGGAAAAGACACAGGAAGAGTATTACCCTTTCTCCCTCTACTTCAGAGCTTCTTCCTGGGAAGGTTCATGTCAAGCTTAGGCAGCTGTCACCCAATCCGATCCACACCGATGCAAGCTGCCGAGGGGACAGAGCAGCCCCCACCCCAGGCACTGCTGTCTCATTTGCAACACCAGTCATTTTCAGAGCTGCACGAACAGCAACGTGAAGGCATTCGCCTTCTCTTCGCACAACTGCAGCCTTCCCCAACAAGCTATCCCATACTGCAACCCCACTTTAAAGACACTATTATAAACTGAGGATGACTCTGGTCCCAGACTGCTAAAATCTGTTCTCTGTTATCTCTTGGCACCTACCACAGTGGTCAAGCAGAGGCAAAGGGGAACGCTTTGGGATGACAGAGGACTTGCATGCTGTGGCTGCCTTCGTATCAAACCCTTCAGGTTCTCCACAAACACATTACAACCAGGGATCTGATCCCTGGCAGGCCGATAGTCAGTCACGTACACTCTACTGTATGTAGAAACGACACAGAAGAGATGGATTGCAACAAAAGCTGGGCAAATTGTAACAAATCTGTTGTTTTCAGAACTCCACAGATTGCATCTGATACGATCTTAAATACAGTGTGTGTAAAGCAACTGAAGAAACTCGGTCAATATGAGGCTTAAATTTAAGTCACCTTTAAGATGTTTAAATTTAAAGTGTATGTTGCTCTGGTTTAGGTAGATATAACACACTATTTGCACAAATATTGCCACTATATGCACAAAGTCTGACTGGTTTCAACGTTATGCTATGCTCTTATGTGCCAACACCGTTTTGAAAAACGGCACTTTGGCACTTAAATCACTTAAACGCTCTTGAAAGTGTTATTTGCAGCCACGTGTGGAATACTTTAGGCACTGTACAATTATGTGCGTGCACGGAGAGATGCTTACTGAGACCTCTCATTCTTTTATGAGCTGCAGAAATTTTCATCTCACATACCTTCCACTACTTAAAGCTAATATGTGACTTTTTGACTTCCATTTAGGTTGTCGCAAATGAGAAGAAGTAAGGCAACAATTACCTTCCTTATCTCCTTCCCATTCCTACAACGTAAAAAAGCGAAGGTGGAGCTCAGAAAGAAAAAAGTCTTTCCCTAATACTGCTGTGCATGGTCCTTATGTTTTCCTCCTGAAACTGGTTACCTCCAGGGATCACATACTTCAGCACATTGACTATTGGGCAACTTCTGTACGTCTGACCTTGTAGCAGCTGAGAAAGCTACAATGCTTGTCCCTTATCAAGCCACAAAACAATTAAAGAAACTTTAGTTCAAATATAATCTAACCTGTTTGCTGCTTATCATGTTTCCAAATACTACTATATAAACCCCTTTTAACTTTAAGTAAGGTTGTTATAGTATAATATAAACACATCAAAGGAAATGCTGTAAACTGATTTCACAACATCAGAGCATATTTTTCATTAAGAAAAAAAAAAAAAGATGATGCTTCTGTAAACCTATTTTAGGCTCCTAAATACGCCTTAGTTTATTTTTACAGGTAACAAAAACTAATTCCCCTCTGTTGGCTCCCTGCATGATCCAAAATGCACTAAACCTCTGAAAATTGGCCAGTCCACTTTGGTACCAAGAAAAGGAATTAGTGGTTCAACTTCAGGCACTCACAACTGAAACCCATATCTCATTTTTTGTTGGCGTGCAGGCAGATGGTGCATATTTTGAAAACTATACTCATAAACTGTATCATTCACAAAGAATATTCCGCTCTAGGCATATTTCTTATATTAGCAAGTATATTTGAAATGAATACATTAGACACATTGTTACAGCATCCTCTGCACGAAATAGCAAACAGTCTCCTAATATTATCGCTAGTTGCAGAGTGCTGTTCTTAAAACCCCAACTTCTGAATGATATAAATTTCATCTCTGTATTTTAAAAAAGTTGTCAGCCAGCGTAACAGTATAGAGAAGTGAAATTTGAATACAGCCAAAGGCAAATTACTTATAAATTACATCGAACCTTTGTAAATCTCATGGTACCAAAATGGCACCACCACCAAATCACCATACGATGTCCTGCTTGCAGGGCGGGAATCCTTTTTGCTGGAAGCCTTTCACAGTTACTGGAACACAGGCAGATGTAGGTATAAAAAATAACCGAAGTCCACCTCCGCAGAGGCACCGCGGGCAAACAGCACCAAAACCAGCACGCTAAACCACAAAACAAAACAGCAGTGAGGCTGAAGCCACTCGTAGCTCGAGGTTTTCTCCTAATGATCAGCTCAGCAAAACTGTTCTCTCCCCAGGTCATGTGGACTTTCAGACGAAGCCCGATGCCACCCAGGTGCTACTTATTAAACAGTGACTGCGACAGACATTGCTGGAAAAAGAAAAGATTATCTAACCGCACTGCTCAGGTGAGCTGATAGCCTCCTCGCCCACTCCTGACCGAGAGACCTATCATTCGCGCCAGCGGGACTTTGGCCCGGATGAAGACGAAGAGGATCAGGCCCGACGGCGTCTCCGTCCCCTCCAGCCCCTCTCTTCCGCGGAGCGCAGGGGGAACCACGAGGCCGCGGGCGGCGCATGCTCCCCTCGGCCGCGCCATGCCCGGCCGCCCTGCCTGCGCCTGCTGCTCTCCCCCCGGCGCGCGACGGCTGGGGGGCGAATGCTCAGGAATAACTTAAAAATAAACATAATAAGAGAGAAAACCCGCAAATGGCTCTGAAGCGAAGGGCCCCCTCCCCTCCCCTCCGGCAGCAGGCTGTCAGCCCCATCCTCCTCCCCGCCCCCGCAGCGGCCCCCTCCCCCCCCGGGCTCTACCGGCGGCGGCGGCGGCGGCGGCGGCGGCGCGGGGGCCGCGGCCGCGGGTTCGCGGCCGCCCTCGGGCTGGTGGTAGCGGCGGCGGCGGCGGCAGCGCGACGGCGGCCGCAGGCGGCGGAGGGCGACGGCGGCGCAGCACGGCCGGGGCCGGCGGGCGCGGGCGCCTCGGCGGGCGGAGCCCGGCTGCGCGGAGAGCAGCTCCCGCCACCCGGCCATGGCGCCAGGCGCGGCGGGCGGCGCCTCCCGCGGGCGCGGCGGCCCCGCGGAGCCTCCCCCCCTTCACCCGCCCGGTTTATCGCCTTCCTCCGCGGCGCGGGAGGGTGCCGCCGCCGCGGGACGCCGAGAGGGAGCCTTGGCTTCGCCTGCGCCCGGCTTCATCTTGTCTCCGTGTTGGCTGCCCCTGGAAAACCCGAGGGCAACAGCCGTCCGTTTGTCAGGGCGCATCAGCGTCGTAGCGCTTGATGGTGAACCTAAGAGAAGAGTCCCTGAGGAGGGGAGTGATGCTGCCCTGGGTTATTAGGCCTCGAATCATACCTAGCAAATGCATTTAAAAAACAAGACGTGGAAAACACAAAATTACTATCTGGTCATTTTGCTCAGGGCCAAGAACGACTCACCCTGTGTGCAAGGAAAGCACTATGTGACCAGTGAATTAGTTAAAAACTGGTTATGCGTAAAGGGATGAAACATGGATGTAAAACCAAACTCTTGATTACTCAACTACCTGGTCTTCCTGTTCTTTCTAGACATACCTTTGCTGTCATGTTTCCCACACTGATGAAAAAAGCCAAAGGAAAAACCTCAACAACCCATCAGAAGTTACCACCACCTCACCCAGGGTGGGAAGCTCTGAATGCACGGAGGACCACCACCATCTGACACGTGCAGCAGTGACGGGCTGCTGTACTTTATGTGGACTAACACAGAGCACACAGGCTATTCTTATTTTATCCTGAGTTTCATTCTGTGTTTCTCATCTTCCACATTTCCTCCAACTTTTCTCTCAAATCTCACTTTTCTTTCAATCTCTGTTTTCTCATCCCAAACTACTTCTCTTCCTACAGTCAGTCGCAGTCTCCAGTTTTTTGGTTTCTCTACCCCAGCCTCTCATCCGCTGCTGATTTTTTGCCCAACGTTTCTTTCGTTTCATTGCTTTCAGTTGTGCCATTTCATTGACTTCTGAGCCCCAATGCACACCAAGCTCTGCATATTATCTAAATTACCCCTCCCCTTACTGCTGGATATTTCCTTTCTCTCCACTTCTAATTGTCCTGCCCAGCCAATTTTTGCCTTCCTCCTTGGTGCCCAGCTCTCTGTCTCGCTGCGGGAAGGAGCTCCACGTTCGGACCAGGCAGTGTCTCCCCACAGCACGGGAGCCCAGGAAGAGGGTCACCAAGAGCACGGCAGAGGGAGTTTTCCCTCTGTCAGGTCAAGTCCCCAGCCTCCGTGGTATATCTGAGCCAAAAAGCCTGCTCAGCCCTGGAGCATGCCTCGGGGCCTTCTGAAGTGCAGGCTGTTAAACATAGCAGCGCTTTCACAGGAGCAATTTTTCAAAGACAAGGAGGATAAGAAAACTGTGTTTCGGCCCCTACCAAACATAATTTTCTGCTTCTCACATTGCTCCTTTGTCATCCTCAAACTTCTTGTATTGCATTTCGTATGCAGGAGGACTTGAAAAAAATTAAAAGCTTCAAAAAACAGAAAGCGTTGCTAGAAATTTGTAGCAGGTAATAAATACCATGTTCATTCTTGTTCTAGCTACACCTTTCAAAATAGTGAGATTATTTTATCTTTCTTAAACAAATCGTCTTGAATCAGCATAGAAACTTTCAGCTCAATCTTCAATTTTACCAATGCATATAAATGAAATTTAAAAAATTTTATTTAATAGGAAAAATCAGGCAAACCCATCAGTGACTGTTACAAGGCTCACTCTTTTTGTGAGTCTAAGCCTTGTAAAAAGCCTGCATACATGTGTATCTCAGCCCATGTAGATGCTCTAGACTTTTACTGGGACGTGGCTAGATATATATATTCCTCTGATTGAAAGCATTTTCTTAATTTCAAATTTCTCCCATTTCATTCTAAGTTGTGCGTCTTCCTTCAGACGTGAGAAATTCTCACTCTTCCTGGAATGAAGACTCAGCATTTGTTATCTAGTACAAAGATATAAAAAAAATTTCTGCAAAGCTAAACAAACTAATACCCATGCTGAAAATTCTCACACACAATTCCTTAGTACTTCATATCATACATGTTTTCACGCCTGTGTTTTACAACAGACATTTCAATAGCTCAAAGTTCACATAACTATCATGTACTCCTTTATCCTGTTATCTCTAAAAATCAGAACTGCTGATGTGTTTTCTCCTGCAATCCTACTGCAGAATATCAATCCTATTTCTACAGACTTACCTGAAGATCAGAGATATCTTGCTTGTCCATCCTTTAAGCTTCTTTTGTCATATATCCTGTCTTCCCAGTGTTTAAGTTGTTATTTCAACAGCAGTGAGGCCAGCTCAGTTCTTGGAAGCCCTTTAGAAGTAGCACTTCAGACTTCCTGCTTTCCACATCCTAAACAGGTGAAGCACACACTTGTCAGCCTATGACCGTATTCATCCAAGTGGAAGCTTCCACTTTTTCCAAAATCCAAGAATCTCTTTCCAAAAAGAGATTTTAAAAGAAGGATAATACACCTAGTAGAAACTTCTACCACATCAGGGATGGTTTGGTTTTATTTATTTCCATGAGATGCCCGTGAAAGGATGAACACACAGATACCCATTCTGTTCACCAGATTCTGTTAGATCATACCTCCTACCCAACAAGTATATTGAAGTTGAGTGTTTTTCATCAACTGTGTTTAATCAGGCAAGATCTATTAAAGGGGTGGCTTTATTTTAGAGTGCAAAAGCCAAAACTAATCTCTGTCAAATGCACAATCTGCTTTAGAGGGAACTCCCAGTTTCATTGCTTCCTCATCGCCAAACGCCCACTGAAGACATTAGGTTTCATAAGACTGCCAAATTTTTATCTTTCCCTTCGTGCCTTTGCAGATCTACAAGAAGTGATGGAGCAGTGAAGAGAAGAGCAAGGGATGAAACTGGTAATGACTGCTTCTAGATTTCCTTCCCCCCCACCACCATATCCTCATCAATAAATCTGCCTGTCACTAGGCTTATATACCTTTATGTTCCAACATAACTAAAGAAGTCTCGTAAGTCAGTCCCACAAAGAATGCACATTCATCAGATGATGACATTTTTCAGCTACTCTTTTATGATGCTGTGGAGAAGCACTGTAGCAGAGACTGGGCGATTTATAGCACAAAACTTAAAGAAATCTTGTTTTACTATACAGGTTCTGGACTACAACTGAACAGAATATTCTGCCCTATTCTTGCCCTTCAGCTTACAGGGTGTGCAGGCGACCTATTGGCATGGACTTAAGTCTGTGCTTTATTGCTTATTTCACAGCATGTGAACACGGAATGATGACTGCAGCTCTGCTGCAGCACAGCTTCCCTCCTGGTGCCTACCACATACAGATATTAGAAACTAATCTGCCAACAAAAGCTTTTCCAGGAAGGAGAACGTGGTTTCCCTCCTCAAGAGTGACTCATTTTTTCATCAAAATTAAGGGTGACACAACACGGGCAGGCTTAAAAACATCTATCAGGTATTAGCTCATGTGATGAATGTGCTTCAGTAGGAGGCAAGAACAAGGGCAGTCTTAAATATCGAGTCTTGAATATATACCCAGGACACTACATGGTCTTGGAGCTTAGGGTGTTTTCTTGCTCAGATCACTCACTGGTTGAAACAAGTGGTTACTGAGATCTAAACAGGGCTTGAAATCTTTCAACATAGTTAAGATGTCACTATTTGAGCGAAGAAACATTCTGAGTGAATAGGATTGTTTGCAGAATTTATCCTAGGAGAAAAAAAATGGTATTTAAAAGCTTTTATTAGACTGCATAACTAGTCAAGAATGCAATAGGTGGATATTGTCAGCTTGATGGTCAGACTCGCAAATATCCAACCATCAATTCTCCTCAGATACATTCTGTAAATACCTTTGGAGGAAGTGCAGACCCAAAGAAGAACAAAATGTGGCAGTACGGCTTAGTGTCTCAGTACAATCATAAAATATTTTCTGTGTTTCTGGTGATAGTTCCACAAAAACAATCATCCTCCTTTCTAAGGCAGGATGCCAGTGTCCAGAATTGCAAAATGAGATTTCAGGGGGTGCCATTGGTCTCAGTTACCCTATTTTCTTAAAAGAGGTAGGAAAATACATGAAAAATCCTAAGGGGATTCGGTGAAGGAGTACGTTCTACAGCTTTATGATGTGCCATCTCTGTCTCTTGAGAAGAAACCCTTAGTAGTGACAGAGAAGCACTATGTACTTTTGCTGGATAACAATCTTAATAGAGACAAGCATGAGGAAGATGCACTACCAGAGTGCATCAGTCTCTGCTCTTACCTCTGTATTAGATGACTCATTGGGTGATTTGTGTAGCTAAACAGTAATGCCTTAAACCTTTTCTAAGTTTCTGAGAAGCCTTAACACAATCTCTGCTTAGCTGTTAAAGAGGGATTAAGGTCTGTAGAACAGTCTCAGGGAACAGTGGCTCTTTGCACTTTGCTCTGTCATTCTTTGTATCCCTCAGGTTGGTTGAGAGATGACATACTGGAAAGATCTTTAAGGGTACTCCTGGAAGATGTGAACGCTGACTTGTCAACCCCCTGGCCTGGGTCAAGTACCAGGTTTAAAGATTCTTCAGTGAGATTTTCTCCAGATGGGACCCCAGGACTTATGAATCCTCATCTTAGAAGAATTTTCAAAATTTGTTCTGTTCCTTCCCATCTTTTTCACACCAGACACAATATATCTGTCTCATGGGGCCTATACAGAAGGCAGGTTTGGCAGCATGCTAGTAGTTTGTGCTAGAATTAACACTCAAAGATGTGCCAAAGCAATGCTTCAAGCCTTAGAGGGGGGAAAAATCCTGCCCGAGATAAAAAAAGAACCTTATCTACATGACCTCTGTATTTTGAACTAGACTAAAACTGTTTACCTATAAATTGAGGGTTAAACAGTGATGAACACACAAGGAGCACCAAGTCACCACTTCTCAAAGGAAGAAGGACCTCTGTGCTTTGACCTTGGCTGGAGGCACGAGGAAAACCTGGTGAGGGTGCAAGCATACAGAGCGCCTCAGATTTAAAGGAAAACCGAGTGACAGTTGGTTCAAAGCACATACTTATCCCAGGCCAATCTTTCCAAAACCGGGGACTAGATGCCAGATTTAGGATGCATCCATGACTCATGCAGATGCTCTGCTGACAGCTTTCATGTGCAACTGCTGCCCACTGCTCAGGTGAGTCCCTGCCACTTCTCTGCTGGGTTTCACCGGCTGTGCCAGCAACTGCTCCCCATCGGGCACAGGCCCAGCACGGAGCTGTGGCACAAGCGACCGGATGGACCTGCTCTGCAGGCCATCGCTTAGACTCACCGCTACCAAGAGCAACAGATGGGAAATAGTAGGCAAAAAAGTCAGGTGTAAAATTGAGATGCTACTGCCGGTTAAGCAGGGCTCTGTTGCAATGATCCCTGCTTTTATACTGTGTTTCAAGGAGTGATTGCATGCCACATGATAGAAATAGAGCATATCATGAACCTTCAAACTGAGAATTTGGCTGTTTGCTGCTGGTTTCTGGACAGTTTCTCCTTCAGGTACCTATATTTCTAAGAAGAAAACAAAGTAAAATTAAGCTTACTTTCCTTTAGTGAATAAAGCAGTTGATTTTGGATTTTTTTTCTGTGCCAATCATCCCTTTCTGAAACAAAATTATTTTGCTACAGCCCTGTGTCTTAACATTTACATTATTTTTTATATCGAAGTGTTGCGCCATATATGACTAATTGCAATATTGTGGTTTTAAATGGTAGTTTTTAAAGCCACAGAAAACAGTATTTGCAACAGAAACCACTCTCCCAAGTGCTTCTCTCATATGAAAAGGCCTTAGGTATTTTTCCTTTCTGAGAAAAAAACAATCAGCCTAGGAGAGGAAATGAGTTTGGTTACATCCTCAGCTCAAGGCGGCATGGCTGATTTTTTTTAACATATTGTATGATCATACAATCTTTTGCTTTCTTAAGAAACCACACTAAAAAACTACTGTTTTTTCCTTGACTGCTTGAGACTTCAGATAAAAATCTAACCATCTGTCCTTGTAAATGCCGCCACAGTTACTGCTCACTCCTATGAGCTGTCCTGAAATCACAAATCTCTTATAGCATTACTACACTGTATCTGCAGGACTCTGAATCAGAAAAGTACATTTCAAAGTAAAAATTCAGTGCTCTAACCTGTAGTAAAACAGTACTGATGAAATACAGAGACCTTCAAAACCATATCTTTAAAAGGTAAAATGTTTCTAAGTTTTCATACTGTAAAGGAGAATTCAATAATGCAGTTTTCTTTTATCATTCTTTTAAGTCAGTCATAGACACTGGTATGTGGTCTAAGAAATTTGACTGAAATACTTTGATGGCTGAAGTCAACATTGAAATGACCGGCCTTAATGAATTAGCAATTCTGGCCTCGGAATGATCCAAGAGCAAACAAGCAAGCAAAAAGATAAAACCGATTTGAGGTTGGAGTAGTTAACACAGACAAATCCAGGATATTCCTAGATAAGCTGCACAATACAAAGGGGGGAGGAAGGAATGCACTGAAATGTAGGTATGAGAATCTGCCTTGCCGCTCAAATTAATGAGAAACAAAGATAATGGAGAGCCTATTCTACCTTTTATGCTATTTGCTAGCACAAAAATGAGTAGACACACTCACAGTAAATACTTGTTTGACTCAAAGAGATGTTGCCAACCAAGTTTATCCTTAAAGCTCTTTGGGCATATATATGCAGCGTACGTATGGGCTCTAAGAAAAAATACACGTTCTGGACATCAAAACCATCAGGATTCCACCTGAGGCCCTTTCATGTTACAGAAATGAAGGTATTTGGATATTTACACTCCCAGATTTATATTACTATTAATGTCCAAAGTATGTTTTTGCTTGTTAGTCATTACTTTTCCTCTCAAATCAACATCGGAGTCCAGAATCATACTTTCAGATGGGTTTAATGTAGAGTGATTTTTATGCCTTCACTTTCAATAACGAGAAGCTGTAAAGTTTCTCTCATTAGTCTTTAGTGCCTCTGTATTTGCATGTTATCAGCTGGGAAATATAGAGGGCAAACCTCTATATGCTTTCCTGTTTTCAATCACAGAAGGTTTCTGTAATTCCTAAAAGGTTAAAAATAGAAAAGCAGTAACTATTAAGGGGTACACACATGAAACATTTTGTGATATTTGATCAAAAAAACACTGTAGCTTGTATCTAACAATTATGAAACAGTAGGATTTTGGCTGTTTACTTTATGCCAAAGTAGTTTTTCTCATAAGTGCTTTTTATGTAGTAATAAGCAAAATTAGTTTGTTTGAAATGCCAGGAAGAAAATGAAAACAATAATTTTCACATTCCACAGCATGAAGCATCAGAAAGAAATATACACTGTTTTTACAACATCAGGCTTCAGAAAGAGAACATTTGACATTTAGGGTAGATTCTCTGGAATTAATTAAAGGTTCCAATTTAATTAGAAGAGCACTGTACACTGCTCAAAGTATATTACAAAATTCACCTGTGCAAGAAAACAAACAACTGTAGAAGTGACTCATTTCTATTCACAGTTCTGCATAAAAAAAAAAGAAAAACTTTTTTCCTTTGGCTTACACTTCACTGGAGGTACTACAATATTATTTTTGTTAATTTTTCTCTCAGCTGCGTATTTAGAAAGAGACTTTATTTCACCATATTCCAATCCAAACATGAAGCCTCCTATTAATATAAGAAAACTGAAAAACCTGCAACGCTTAGCTAGTCTGTATTTTTCTCTCATAGGTTCCATATCATACAACAAAACAAAAACAGAAAAATTAACATCCATCACAGCCAGTCTTAAAAGCAAAACAAAATAACAAAATTACAAGAACTGATTTTTCCTACATCTTCCTTTCATGAATTTTTTCTCCCGAGTAATGTATCAGCAATAAGGAAACTACTTCTACAGTAGTGAAAAAATTATGATCTGTATGGCTTTAAGCAAATAATAATGCTTTTAAGCACTATTACATTCTTACAAGTGAATTAAAAGTCACATCTTGTTTCAGTGATAGGGTGTTCATTTTTTAATGAAAAGCACTTAAAACACACTTATTAATACTGAAGACTTCACTTACAAATGAAATACTGATAATAGAGATGCACTGTTTGCTGCATCAAAATCAAATTCTCTAATAAGACAGGTTTGAAATCAAGAATTTTGAGTAAGCAAGCTTTTACTACTACTACTACTACTGGAAAAATCCCTCTTTGAAATTTTTTCATACATTTTAAATATATTTTGTCACCTATATACCAACATTTAAACACTGCCCCATGAGTTCGTCTCTTACGAGCTAGCATGCTTACCTTTTTCATCCCCATGTTTAACGAATACATTTCAAGTAGCCTTCAGCCACAGGTCGAGATTTCCATCCAACACACAATCAGATAAAGCTTGCTTTCCAATTGTAACTAATGGAAACAGTGCTAAGAAGTAGTGACAACAAATTTCCATGTGTTTAAATTGATAGCTTGGGGGGTAGGGGAAAAGGGATAAACAGAGATGAACCAAAAACTGACAAAATGTTTTTACTTGAATTATACTGAAGACCTTGTGTCACCTTAAAATCAGGAACTTGTGACTTGATCTGCCTTTATTTATGTATCACAGTAAGGAAATGATTAACATTCATGATGTCACTGCTCGAATTTTCAGTAGCAGTTCAGAATAAAAGCATACCCAAAACATTTTCCAGATTCACAGTAGTTTACTGTGTATGTGTATTGCCACCTAGAGAGTCAAGGTTATAACTGTAGGTATGGAAATAATTAAGCCAGCCCAAGCATATTAGCTATTTTAAAGTGCTTTATCGAACATAGGCTTTGCTATGCCAAACAAGTAGTCCATGCAGCCAAACATCCCCTACAGCAGCTATCATCAACTTCCAGAAAAATACACATGAATTGCCACAATGCATCTGCCATAAACAGAACTAGCTTTCTACTGCAGGACAGTTGTCATCTCTGGAGCTACTTAGAAACCTGTATTTGCACTCCTGTATTTTCTGTTTCAAGGGACCTGTGGATTTTCCCACTAGCCATATAAACAGGTGTGTACTTTTTAATGTCCATTAAATTCTTGGCTTTGCCAACAGGAAAAAACATCAAGCAACAACTGCCAAAACAGCAAGAAATCTAGTAAAATTACTGTCCATCACCATATTCAAATTATTGTAGATGTTGCTGTGCCAAAGATGGAACCAGCCCTGAAAATACTACTACATCATATTGTTCAGATGGCCAGCTATGCCTGCGATCATCTGCTGTCCCTCTTACGCATCATTACCTAGCTTCCATTCCCATTTTTCTTGTTTCTCTCTTTCTTTCTAGCCAGGTCTACTTATCCAAGACTTGGTCATTAATACAGCACATTTTTAGTAGCAAAAATTCTTCATTCTCCTGATTAGGAGTGAGCCTGAATCTTCTCCTGGAGGCTTATCTGTCACTGGAACCATGAACACAGTACAGATGAAGTAGCAAACCAACCCTTCTAAAATAGGCCTTGAGGTTACAAGGAGAAGCAAGTAGATAATAATGCTAATAATACTTGGCTGTTTAAATCTACTTTGAAACATCTTCCACTTCAGCAATGTACCTGCTTCTGATCAGTCTTCTCAACCCAAATTGTGCTACTTCCACATTGAATGCCCTCATCAATTTGCATAATCTCTGTGGTTCAATCTTTTTTTTTTGTTCCCCCCCCGACTTTGTGAACATCAGTCATATGCACCTGTCATTTGACTAATTTATCATGTTTTTTGCAATGGCAAAATAAAAACAGACATCAAGGATAAGCAAGCGCCATCCTACAACATACGCAAGACAATGATTTCAGAAATGTATACCAAACCAGATGAAGGTGAATTTGCAAACCTCAGTGCAGCGAAGGACACTCCATTCTAAGGTCTCTAACCAAGAGCGATATCCAGACTGACTCAACCTCTGATGGAAGTCTTTTGACACTGAATGAAGAGATGAACACAGAATCCATCCCAGAAAAGCAATCAGAACAAAGTAACGTACCAGTAATAGTTCTCCTTTGTTATGTTTTATTACTCCCCACCCCCCCAAGAAACCCAAGTTTTTTAACTAAGCGACATTGCCTATTTCTTTACTCTTAATTTTGATAGGAGCTCCTCCTTTTAGAAAGGAAAATTTTACAAAAAAGCAAACTGCCAATTACCTAGAGAGAATATAAATGACATTTTTCTGAGTGTTTATTTCAAAGAAGATTGTCAGCTTAAAAAAAGTGCTAAGAAAAAGTTGGTAGACACTACACCTGCTCACAAGTTGTCTTAAAATTTCTCTGTATTGATATTTTATTATTTTAAAAGAACATTTTCTCCTCCTATTGGATATATCCTGAAGGAAAGTTTACTAAGAACCAAAAATAGCACGCACATGCAAATTAAAACGACTTTAACTTACTTATAATTTACGTACATCACTTGAACTCTAGCTCTTTGAAAAACGAAGCCAGACGTCAAGACCAACGTTCTGGTAGCCCAGAGTGACACACAGTGTCTGGAGATATCAATCTGTCAGCAAAAACATTTCTTTATTATGCTTTGCCACAGTTCTAATGCGAGGATTATGTACTCTATCAACACCCACTTACCTTGCCCAGCCTTTTATATTACCGAGCCTCTCAGACTCATTTCAAAAGGTTTTCCAAAGCTTTTAAGTTTGCTTCTACTTGCAAACAGATGAATGGAAAAAATGAATCAGCTCAGCAAATGCTCTGAGAGCAGCAGTAACATTCCATCCCATAACCCAGGCTCCAGGACTGGAACAAGCCACAGGGAAAGTGTTTGCCTAGAGCATAATTGCACATAAAGTGCTCCGAAACAATGGTGAAGCCTTTAAATTTTTAAAGGGATTATTTATTTTGTATTATTTATTTATTTATTTAGAGCATATAAGGAAGACAACCATAAGTTTTCTTTGGTAAGCATCTGGTGAATATGGAAAGAAGAGAGAGATTCTTGACACAAAAGTGCAGCCTACCACTTGGATGGACTTTCTGTTTAAGAAGCACCAAGCAGATCTTAATTATAAAAATGTATCTGCATAGATACTAGCTAATACTGGGAAATACTGGCTCCTGGGAACAATGGATGGTGTGAAATCTTAGAAATATCGCAAATACAGGGATAAGAGATGTGACTGCACAGAAATCATCAAATGCAGTAAATTAGCTAAAGTTAAAAAAAAAAAAGGAAAAAAAAAGTGAAAGCAAAAGTGTATTTCCTCACAAGTTTACTTTAGTTACAATAAACATGTAATAGTGGATGCATTCTTACCAGAAAAGGAGTTTGCTTCTAAAAATCTGAGCATCTCTTAAGAACAATTTGATATACTTGGTCTTAAAAAATATAAAAATGTCTGAGCAAAATAAATATTGAGGTTTTAAATATGTATCTCACTACTCTAATAGCAGTTAGAAGTCTACCTGAACAAGCACCATGAAATGCTTGACTCACTAAGCTACCTTCCTTCTTCTGCAAGCTCTAAAAGACCCACACAATGGAAAACAATCAGCAAAGTAAAACTACAGATAAATACTGAAAAAAGTTTCCAAATGCTTAGTAGTGAGGTTGACAAACTGACGTTTTAAGCAAAAGGACCTAATAACATGACACAGTTACAGAAGCAACAGTCTTAAGAGACAAAGTCAGGAAATTCAAGTAACAATAGTCTCAAAACGTTCAAATACACAAAGGCAAAACTTTATTGTTCTTTAACAAACACATTATTAAAAATTCACAAATTGCCTTATTCAGAGATGATCCCAACAAAAATCCCAGACGTATTCACTATACTTAAATACAAATCATATTTGCAAGGTCTGATAGTCTGCCAGTACAACTTTATATTTCAGTCTATTATTGAAGACAAGTATTTGTAAAATAAATAAAAAAAGATAAGCATTAACTTCATAATTCACAACAAAAATCTACTAATTCATCGAACTTGTGTAAAAAAAAAAAAAAAGCCCTGCAAGACCTTTAGTCTCTGCAAAAACTGGACCTCAGTCGTTTAATTTGAAAAAGCATACGTGGTAATTTTACACTGCAGTATCTTTTCTTGACAGCTTTGCACATGCCTGCCATTTCATCACTAATTGGTTCAGAGCTAATGTCACAAAGAATAGGAATACCATTAACTCAAGAATGGACCAAAACCCCAAAAGCTAGCTGCTCGCTGCTTTAAGTGATCACTAGGAGACTGTGAAGCAACTTTTAGAACAGCAACAGCTTGCAGAAGAAAAGAATCTCTTTTCCTTCCCCCTCCCCACCACAGCTGTTTTTGGTTTGCACAGAAAAGGGAATGTTCAGTTTGGTTTTCGTGGGCTCTTATTTTTTGGTTTAGGTATTAAAGGGAAAAAATGCACTAGGAAAAACAGTTTTGGGGAAAGTGTGTTTTAAAATAGATCCACAAGATAAAGATTTCACTTTCATATATCACAATTACAACTTTTTGTTCAGGACAGATGAAATGACTTTCAATTTCTTTCCCATATGTTACATATCAAGCTGCTTAAAATAGCATCCAGTTACGATTTTTGGTAGTTTTCTTTTAGTTTGCCTCCATGTTTTCAAGCATTCTTGTTGGACAAGCACAGCATCCTCACCACTGGATAGATAAATTTACCTCTCCAGCCAGCTTACTGGTAAGTATCTAAGAGTGATTCTTCCATCAACTTAGACAACTCAATCTCGCTTTTGCAGACTCGCATATGCTGTTTCTTCAAGAAGTCAGAAACATGCTATAATTGTTCTCCCAGGTAGAAAAGCTTACTTCCTGCAAGTAGATGTATAGCTATGAAATAACTGATCAGGTCTCCATTTCAGTCTCCATGATATCAGTCCTTGAAGGAGTTTTAGTTTCCGGCACAGTCTCTCCATCTAGATCCTGAATGTCAGACAAATCAAGAGTAGGCAATGGTACTCTCCAATACAGGAATGAGTTATACTGACAAAATTCTTCTTCCTGCTTTAAAAAGAGAGAAACAAGAACAGCAACAAAACATTAACGTATATCACTGCAGTAAAAGTAAACAATAAAAAAACTTTTACTAAAGAAGCTGATCATAGTTTACTTTTAGTATTTCAAATAATTTTACAAAGGACTACTGCATACCTCTGGGAAATAGTAACAATTCCACCAATGTGTTCCACTTAGAGTATCTGCACGGAACAAGGCTGAAAAACTTGTGCAATTCTTTTTGCACTTTGCATATGTAAAAATTATTCACTGCCTTCTCCTCTCACAATGCCATATGAACATCATACATATTTAGAAGCTTGTATTCCAAAAAATGTATTTAACTATTTTGCGTCTACTTAGAGAACAGTATTTGCAGGAAAAGTAAAGCACTAGTGAGGGTTTCTACCACATTGGGTTTCTTCTTTTCTTTATCTACATTTTGTACGTTAGCATAGAAAAGAATAATCAACAGGGAGGGGAAAGCTTAAGACAAGATAAACTGTATGGGAAAAAAATGGGAGGAACATGTATTTATCTACTATCTTACTCTGCATGTATATGCCACCACAACCTTTTCCTTCTCTATTAGAAAATATGCTGTCTGCTTACAATCTTATGTCATTATTAAAATAAGAAAAAAAGTTTCTAGAATTGTTTGTCAATCCATGCACATTTCTATGAAAGTGATGCACATAGGAAGTGAGCAAAGATATTCTTAAGTCATTTGTTAGGTCTTGAACATGTACTTTGTTCTACTACATAAAAACAATGAGTACTGTTACATACCTAAAATTAATTATTTCTGGTATATATTGGTTTGTATTGTTTCTAACCTGCGATTAGAATTTTTAAACATTTTCATGAGTCAGTTTGAGCACATTTTGAAAAAAAAAGCATCTTTAACTACTAAACTGGTATAACCAACTTTCAGTATGGTTCTTGAACAAATTCATGATCTGTCTGCTGGCTTTGTAACAGAATAATGAAAACTAATGTCCAAAAAATCCCAGTATGTATTGATACTAAAGCCCCTCAGACACTGGAATAACATGATGCTTCTTAAAAAAGATAGATTTACTGTATGTTCCATATAAAAATAATTTTTCTATCTGTTACAACACAGACTTCTTGTGGACAACAGTTTGTTGTACTAGGTTACTTGTGTTTACTACCAAAACCTGCGTTATTTAAGAACTGTGATAATTAACACAAGGATAAAAGGTGAGGACATTTTATAATAATAGGATTGTGGTGTTCCTGTAGAGTATTACTGATACTACTATCTATTTGCTCATTAGGAAAAGAATAGCTTCAGGGAAGTTTAAAGAAAAAAAGTTCCTATTAGCTGGAATTGGGACCAAAAGCAGTGAAGTAATGGAGTGCCACAGAAACAGGACTGGTCATACAGAAACTGGAAGAAAGTCAAAATACAAGTAGCTGCATAAGTATTCCTGCGAACTGAGATTTTTGAACTGCACAGTATTAACAACAAACAATAAACAACGTGTGAAAGAATGATGAAAGATTACCTAGTCCATGTTCCTAACTAGGCAAGATCACTTATACTGAATTGTACAGGGCAGGTAGCTAACAACTTCTTTAAAATAAATCTCCAACAACGCAGTTTTAGAACCTGTAAGCACATAGCTATCCTTACACATTGTCCTCATGTTTACCTGAATTCCTCTTCTTATAATTTAAAAAAAAGTTGCTGCTCACACTGTGAAAAGCTAGTCATTTAAAATCAGAATACCACTGTGCTAGGTGCTTTGTATGCACCAAGGAAACGGCAGCATGCTTGTTCGAAAGAGATTATAATCTAAAACCGCACAACTGCAAAAATATGTATATTCCCAGTTTCAGGTTCAGATTACATGTTGGATTAATCTGAAGAGTATTCAAGTGTTCAGAGCAGCAGCATTTCAGCTTACTTGCATCTCCCAGAAAATTCAATGTGAAAATGAGCAAAACCAAGCAGTGCAAAGGACAGGAGCAAACACTCGATATTAATACATAAAATGAGTAACTGAGTTCCAAATATTCCCATTGAGCTAAATATCTTTCAAAACAGGTTCTGAGAAAAAATGCTAGCCATGTAGGTTACATACAGCAAGCTCAGTTAAAGCTCAGTTTCTAGAGATGAAGTTGTTCCATTTTAAGGAGTTAATTTCCTAACTCTAGTTACAAAGGTATGCTTGCAAATGTAACTCAAATAATATTTCTTTTTTGGTGAACTGCTGTATTATTGAAATTGCTCATAACTCTCCTGAACAACAGTAGGAAATTAATACTTTCCTTCTCATGCTTATTACTCTAGCAAATTTTGCAATAAGCCACAAAACAGCAAATAATGCCGACTTAAGAGGTGTAAAACTTATCATCAAAAATATTGGTCCTTGGAAAAAATTTAAAACATACAGGTATGACACACAGAAGGTGAAAGAAAAACCTCTTCTCTTAACATTAACCACAGAGAAGACAGAAAAAAACCCTCTTCTCCTAACATTAACAAAGCTTTATTTTAAAGTGGAAATATTTTTATACAGTATTGTAATTGGGGAAACAAACTATTTAAAAATACAGTCCCACAAGAAATATTTTATATAGGGAAATATGCAACTATATATAAAATCTTCCTATGGAATACTTTCAGAAAGTATTGTCTCACTCTTCACTGGGTAGGACTCCAGGGGCCTTACTGCCTTGCCTATCACGACTAAAGAACAACAAATAAATCTAGGGATAAGTAAAGAATTCAGCATCATATGTGCAATGGAGTAGAACTGTTTGGTAGAGCTTGGCTCAATTTGTCACCAAAATTTCAAAAGAAGCCTTTTCTCTCTTCCAAACTTAAGGATATCCTTGTATTTAAAAGCTCTAGCTTAAAAAGGATGTGTTATTTTCCCAGTGCATACCGATTTTTTTCCTTGATTCATTTGTGCCTTAATTCCACTAATAATCACAAAAAAAGAAAAAAGGGATGAGCCCGAGAAAGGTAAGCCACGAGTTTTGTTTACAGACCATAAACAGGTGTTATACCATCGAAGGGCTATTTTTTTCAAAACCGGGGACTAAAACTAGAGTTCAAAGTCCATCTGACCCAGTTTGAGTCCTTGGCTTTTCCAACCCACTGGATCAAATCCTTTACTTTTAGTTAAAAGGTCCAAGTGGGAGGAGCAGCGAGCTTAGGTACATCAAACTTCTACGCAGGCAGGAAATTCAACCTCGCATGTTACTTTCGCAGAAGTGAAACCTTCTTGGCACCGCGAGCACTGCCCCCGCTGTGCACGACGCCATCAAACGCTGGTTAAATGACCCATCCCCTGACCATCCTCTTCACCAGACCTTTTGTTCAAGGCACCGCTACTCAAGGCTCATCCCCAACAAAAAAGGTAAAAAAAAAAAGAAAAAAAAGCCGTCGCCTGTTCCCAGCCTGGCCTGCGACCCCCCAGCAGCCGGCACAGCCTGCGGCCGGGGCAGGCCGGCTCCGGCCGCCGCTTCCCTGCCGTTTCCCTACAGGGGACCTCGCGGCGGGCGGGGAGGCCGCGCGGCCCGGCCCGGCCCGGCCCCGGGGGGAGGCGGGCCTCGCCCGGCCCCGCGCCCAGCGCCCCGGCTGCCCCGTTACCTCGGCGGCGGCGGCCCGCTCCTTGCCGCGGTCCCCAGCGCCTCCTGCCGCCGCCTGCGATTCCTCCGGCGCCGCCGGCCCCCCGCGCCGCCGCCGCCGGCCCGCCGCCTCGCCCTGCTCCGCCCGCGGGCTTCCGCCCCGCAGCCCGGGCCGCTTCCCCGGCGGCGCCTCGGCCTCCTCCAGCTGCCGCTTCGGGGCGGCGCTCGCCGCCTCGGCCCGCGGGCGCCGCTCGGGCGCGGCGGCGCGCGGCGGCGGCTCGGGCAGGCGGCGTTTGAAGGGCACGTGACACACCAACGGCTCGGCGCGCCGCTTGGCCATGGAGCGGCCCGGCCCGCGGCCGCGCGTCCCCCGCAGCGCAAGCCCGGCCGCGCCGCGCCGAATGCTCATGCGCAGCGCGGCCAGGCCCAAGTAGAGTCGCCGCCGTGCCGTACGGCTGCCCCGCCCCGCCCCCCCGGGGCCGCGCGCGAGGGGCTGCGCAGGCGCCGCCGCGGGGCACCTCGGTTCCGGCGCCGTTGAGCACAGCGCGCCCTCAGCGGCGGCTGCAGCCTGCCCGCGCGTCCGCCCGAGTGCTGGAAACGTCTCGCTTTGAGCGACTTCTGGGGTTAGGAAAAAAACAGAAACCACCCTCTGGCTGGTTGCCCGGGACACTTAATCCGTTATTCAACCAAGGGCTGAAGGTTCAGACAGCTCCGCGATGGTGAAGCGGCTCTGCCCCTTCTAACGCCGCAGTCCATTACAGACCGAGTTAGACGGAAAGCGCAGGGACATCAGCACGCGAAATGGTAAAGGGTTAAGGAAGCACGACGTAAAAAAAGTTGTCAAAAATCCAGCCTGAGCGATACAAATCAAAGATAAGACTCATCAAGTCATACTGCAAACTTTAATATCCAAGAAAAATCAAGTCCATTATACACATTAAAAATAGAGGAAAGTTCACGCCAAGACATGAAACTTCCAATTCTTATCTCCGTAACTGATTTTCGAATGTAGTACATATAAATAAAAATACAGGACACTTTACATTTGTCAAGCTTACCCCATATAAAGAAGTATTACACTGCACATTATGCAGCATTTTATATTTTACACTCAATACCACATACAGTTTAATAGTGACCTAAATCATCTTGGCTTCAGCTGATAAACAAGTTATGCATTTTTTTCCCTGTGTATACAATTAAGAGAGGAATGCAATCACACTGAATAATACACATTTATCCCTGTCCATAAAAATACAAATGATGAATTTTAAGAACTCATAAATAAGACTGCAGGTAAAACACTAGTCAACTCATACAATTCATTCACAAGATTATTCTGCTTCCAACTCTTAATGCAACTGTTACATTTCAAAAGGGAAGCATCAGGGAAAACTGGCATTGTCCAAATTAAAAATAGAAGCACATCACTATATACCTGACATAAGTCAATAAAAACATACATTTTTCCAAAAGCAAAGCAAAAAAATGGCACTTTCGACAACGGGGTAGTGAAGAACAAACCCAAGAGAACAAAAGATACTGAGATTTAGTCAATGCAAAAAGTTCAATGGTCTATTTGTAAAAACAATAACACCACATTTCAAGAGCAACTACAGGCTGGTTAAAAGAGGCAGAAATTGGGCAATATTACAGATGTAAATACTCAGCAACTACATAATTAACATTTACCTAACCTTGTCTTATTTCAAAGAGCTTGAAATTTGAATAAAATGCTAATCACTTTTTATCTAAGGAAAAAACTGAATGAAGGCAAGGAATCACAAAGTTCATAGAAAAAAATTGGAGTAAATAGTACAATAAGGAAATTAAAGCAACAGAAGACTTTGAGGTGAGCAAGGGCTTGTTTTTCTATCTAGTTATAATAATGGCAGTGTTTCAGCTTTGAATGGGTCTTTCTCGGAACAGGGTTAAACTTTGAGTATTCATTAACAGAGCTAAATCTTGGTGGTGCATCTTTAAGAAGAGAAGACAGTTCAAAGACGATTTTAAGTTAAAGCTCCAATGAAAATGTTTGTGGTTCAGAAGCCTTTAGCCTTGATAAGGATTCTGAGCAGAAAACGACATAGTACTGAAACATCCACAGGCTCTCTCTCTTATGCAGTGTTGAGACTATATCAAAGGTAAAGATGTGTTTTTCCCTCCATGCAAACTTTCAATTAAAAAAGAAATGAAGGCACAATTTTCCTGCCTTAACAGAAGAAATCCAAAATCTTTAATTGATATAGCCCCTATGAAAAAGATGTGATTAGGCCAACACCATGAAAAAGGGGCTATAAATAACTGAAAGCAACTGAGGTTGTTTGAAAAAGGATGAAAGTGGTACCTAAATTAACCATCATATTAATATGAACAAAAAACAAAGGGCTAATGTGATACCTCCTCTTAGCGCAGTAATTATTAACTAATGTTTTCTCATTTACCTATATTCTAAGTGACAGAAGCCTCCATCTCTCTTGTATAGTGACAGGTTTTGTAGATAAAATATCCACCTAAACTTTATGTGCCAGGAAAAAATTAAGATAAGGAAGCAAGAGGTAGACTTCACAGTAGCACGGGTAAACTGCCTTGAAATTGCAACCAAATTATCTACCAGTTGGCCTGCATATGCCGACTCAGACAAGAAGGTGTTTTGGTTACAGTACATCTTGTTTATATGCAACTTTTTGGGCAGGGGGGTAGAAGGAGAAAAAGGGATTTCCTTTCACCCACTACCTGTTTATGGCATGGGTAAGTCAGCTATGCTATAAAATTTTAAAAACAGAAAAGAGCTGAAAGTATAACAGGACTTTCTGTTGTTTAATTATCTTTAACAAAATATATTGCTTCCACATCTTTAATTTAAGTGGCAGGCAGGTGACTCAGAACCAATACATTTTAAGTCTGCGAAACATCCAATATTTCAGTTTCAGCACCAACAGATTAATCACAACTGGTGTTAAACCTGAACTGAGGTTAGTTTACTGTTCCTCTATGACATGTTCTTCACTTAGTACTTTGCTTTCACATATTATTTCAGATTGCCTACAGATTGTGTTTTATTACATTGTTAACAGTCAGATTTGAAGATTAACATTTGTACAATAGTCTTTGTTCCTATTTCCAGTTCCACAGAAAATGCTGTCTAACAGTTCTGATGGTTATTATATCTTCCAAGAAACATTTTACCTCTTTTCAATCATTTTAGACTGCATAATTTCAAGTGCATATTTAGACATACTTCCTTAAACTGTGACACAGCTAGTACAGGAAGCACCTCTAAGCATTCCTAATATCACAAAATTAAAAAAATATATAAATTTATGAAAACTGAGGCAGCGTATGTGGAGAATTAGCATGGTTAGGGCAAACATAAAATTTTATACTCAAGAAAATGGTTTTTTTAAATGCATTCCAAAGCACAAGGACAGTGTATGTGAACATTTTCCCCTCCATTTTCATTAGTATAGTACAAATATGCATGGCATAGTACATGTCTGGATAGCAACAGAGATTAAGAAAATAGACACTATCTAAGTCCTAATTAGGAATAAGAAGGCACCACTGATTTGAGGTTGTGTCCAGACATCACCCAGTCAGTTTTGTTTTCAATTTTAGCATTTGAGCCAACATTTTTTTCTGATTAACCTATTCAAACCACTTCTATTCTGGTTTTCTCACGACAAACAACACACATTCATAGTAGTATTTCATCATGGAGAGTTCATTCACAGTGTATGTTGATAATACAGATTCTTTCTCCACCTGAAAATATAAAGCAGAAGCCTTCAAAACACTTTCTCTACCAGCACTGTGTAAGTTTCTCGCAGTCAGAAAGAAATTGCTATATACTACTACCAACAGATTTCAATGCCTATCCACTCATTTTTTAAAAAAATGAGAAAATGTAAAATTTTGCAACGCAGTTACGAGCATTTAATTGTTCTAAATGTTATTAACCTGTGCCATTAAGCTAAACTACATTTAAGGTAAAGACTCTATGAAGCAGTTTGTCCAGTCTATACTACGCGCTCCCAAACTACAGTATTTTCTTACCTCAATATGGAATCCATACTGCAGTATAACATTTTTTATATCCTCATAGCTTAATTCTATAGAAAGTTCATTGGCCAAGTTTTCAAAGTGGTAAAGGAGAGGACCTAGAGGATAAGAATAAAATGGAAAGGGATGTCAAAAAAAAAACCAAACTTTTTTTTAGAATCAGAAGTACATACCGCAAGCGCTAAGAATGCTAACATTTAGGCCCACAATCAAATACAGACAAAAAAGATACATATTACTCAAATATGCTTTTTATAATGGATTTCAGAATCAACGTAAAGTTAGAACAAATGAGTTCAACTGATACTGAACAATAACGTCTTATTCCATACCAAATTGTGTCTTCTGTCTCTTAAATTTTATTCCCCTTCACCATTGTAGAATCATAGCTGTCTCTACCGAATTAGAAGCAGGACATGTGGCCTCTACAAGAGCTACGTTCACATTTTGTGACTGGCCAGGACAAGTGTAGTGACTGACCGACTACTACACAAAATGTGTGATGTATGAGGTTTTTCTGCCTTTCCCTCACCATGGCAGAAATTTTAAGTCTCTTTTCCTTTAAACCAGAGCATCCATAAACCTTATCCTTGAACCTTCTGCTTACAAGCACAGTACCAATTAGATGACAGATATAGACAGAACAGCTTCTTTCCTTGGAAAGCCAGCAGAAAGAATACAGGACAATACCTTTGTCAAACAAATAACATAAACATGTGATGCATGATTTCAAAACCCAGCACTAGGCAGCTTTGATGCCATATATAAAATCACTTGACAGTAACTTAACAAAAATAACCATTTGCACATATTCTTCAATATTCTGACATATTGAACAGGCCTCAGATGATTTGCAAGCTGTAATTTTTTTCTTTTTTTTGGCTCTGTGGAGTTTTCAGCACAGACACTTTCATCCCCATAACTCTTTTCAAGTACTAGGAGCCCATTATGTGAGGAAACAGAACTTGGGAGTAAGTGGAAGAAAGGTCACACTTGCCTACATTTATCCATATTCCTCCAGGCTTTAGTATTTTCCATATTGTATCAATATAATCAATAACGTTATGTGCCGTATCTATGAAGAAGCAGGTTGCTATGCAGTCCCATGTATCTGCATAAAAAGAACATATTATACAGAGATCAGGTTCAATGTTTCTTGCCCTGTAAAAATTTAACACCAATATTTGTTGTTACACTTAGGCTTTCCTTCAACTAATAATAGAAGTTGAACACTCTTCATGTTTACCAGAAACTAGCTGTGTTTTACAAAAGCAATGGACAGCAAGTTTGACTTTGAGGGGTGTGCATACATATACATACATATAAGTGCCCAAATGTGCTAATACTCACCTGTTTTTATTAACTTCACTACCAGAAAGGTTAAAAATATAAATGCAAAAATACTCTGTGACTTTGGGCCTCTCCAGTTATGCTAACACCTAGAACAATACAGGTCTGTACATTAAAGCATATTTTTACAAAGTATGTAGCTTCAAAGCACTTTATCCACTATCTGAATGTTTCTCCAGCTGTATTTTACTAGTGTATTTAACTAGCAAGATCTTTCAAGGACTATCTTTTAAAGAATGAGGCTCCCCATTTTTTGTCTAAACAATATCTTTGAAATTGCAAAAGTCTAAGTTCTCTAAATTTAAAAAAAATCTGAATCTATCACCATCACCTTGTCTAATACAAGACAGATTAAACTGCAGAAAATGGGGCAATTTAAGGAAGCCATTTTCCAACAAACTATCTGGAAGCTTAGCTGCACAAAAGAAGGCTGATCGAAAGCTATTTAATTCTGGTGTAAATAACTACGGCTCCAATAAGGTCAGAGAAGTGGAAGCAGAAAACAGAACCTGCAATTTCTGTTCAAATCAATACTGGGGGGTTGGGGGGGGGGGGGGAAGACCTCCAAAATAGACATACTCCATGTTTCTTAGTATTTGCTCTACTAGGATCAGAAGTGTTACGGGTAAATGCTATCCTTTGATCAAAAGCCAAAATATGTAATTGGTACAGTAAGCGCTGAAGGAGGTTGTCATCTGCAGATTAAGTCAACATTAGATTAGTCATAAAAGATCACATAATAGCTGCAATGAAGACAGCATAACTAATCTGATATAACCAGGAAAAATAACGGTATTTGTACTGGCTAGAGCATCTCAATCTTTAACAATTACCATCTCCATAATGTGCCCCCAAAATACCTGCTACTGGCACTCAATATGCATGCATTTGTTTCATTTGTAATTAACTATTTCTGAAACAGTTGGGTATGCTTTACAACTGTAAAGGAATCAAAAAAAAAACCTTCCTATTTCTTGCACTAAAGAATTGACTCTCCATTCCACACCGTTCACCTGTTTAACATCACTTTTCTTAATCAGATAAACTTTTCCCTAATATTCTTATGTTGTCTTTATTTTGAAAGAGACTACTACAATAGTGTATTCTTTTATAACTAAACAGAAAAGAATAATTTATTTGGAGGAAAAAAAAAAACTTGCTACAGTTAGCACTTTTGTTGCTTAACAATCACAGACATAGTTCCACTGTATTTGTGATCATTTATTTGTTCCACTCTATTTGTAATCATTTCTTATTGTCTTATCATTAATACACTGAAGATGCATGGAAAGACTAAATATTTGCATTTACTCACTGCACTCAGAGTAAATTTCTTGAAAATCTCCTGCTGTCATAGAGAAGTTTGCACCAGAAGGAAGACTGTGAGGGTCGACATCAGGGAAATAAATTGGTCGGATCTGATCAGCAGATCTTCTGTTATTGCTAAACTGATGAATCCAGGGATAAAGTTTACATGAGTTGATTTCAGAGCATCTGAAAAATAAGAAGTCAGAACAACTCAGTTTCACTTAGCTGCTTAAGTATTATTTAAAAGTGTAGATATCTTGCATATAAAATGATACACAAAAAGACTTTCACCAACATCCATGATTTTGTTGATAAAGTTAAAGCTATAAGCTTTCTAAAGCACTTTTATCTAGTTCATGACCCATCAATTTATGAAGTGATCAAACGATATTAAACGATTTCACTCTCTGACATATAAAACTATCACCACTAAATAACTGCCCTTTCCCCCCCCCATTTTAAAACTTTCTTTTCACCCTTTTCACCACTTTCCCCAACTTACTTTTCACTGAAAAGAAAGCTAACAAGATTCTTTCTGTGATATGGACAAAATTTGTGATTCCGTAAATTCAGTAAAGCTATTAAGTCTTTCTGGATTATCCTTTTTTATTAAAAAAAAAAAGAAGAGCAACAATAGTTTCATGCTTGTCTTTGAATTTTGGGGGAATATTGTCCTCATTCTAGGTTCTTCTGCCTTTTCTGAACCACAATCACAGGGACTTTGAAGCACAGCAAAATAAAAGCTTTGTTCAAATGCTATATTAAAGAACGTATTTAACTTTCAAAATCTTTTTGCAAAGGCATAGAAGTTTTGCACTAGCTGTCTCTTAAGTTATTAGCATCGGAAGTGTTGCAACTATGCAAAGTAATTTTCTTAAATAAAACCTGTGGACTGACACGACAAACTAAGCGAACTCTAAAAAGTGATGAAATAGTATTCAAAGTAAATAAAAGTAAACAAAAAAGTTTTCCGCAGAGTCCGGCAAACTCAATTTGTAACTTAAAAAAGGAAGAAGTTTTCTCTCCCCATGCATCACCACCAAATTCTGCAGTCAAGTCCACTTACTAGTGCCATGATATACATGCATAACTAAATATTCGGAGATAACAAAGGACATCTGTTCTATAAAATACGTATCAACAAACACCTCTTAAACTGCAAGCAATCTACCAGTTTACATAAAATGCACTCTTTTGGTTTGTGGATAAAAAACATCTGAGGTATAATCTTTGAAGTAAAAATTTTGACCTTGATGTCACATTTAGTTTTCTCAGTAAAAACAATCAACTGCATATGAACAGCAGTATACTGAGCTCATCAACTGTCTCCATATATAATGGATATATAAATGCCAGATATATGCAATCCTAACAGTCATAAAGAAGACAAACAGGGGAAAATACCCTGATAACATGGATATAATTTCCTTCAAGCAAGACACTTCTACTTGGGCTGACTTCATTAAATAATAATAATTAGAAAAAGTCTATCAAATGTTTCTATGTTAACCATTTCAGCATTCTCCATGTGTTCGCAGTCAGTCTGTGTCCTTAGAACACTTCTGTAAAACAATGACATTTTCAGATAAGCAAGGCAAAGAAATGAAGATACCTGAGCTGATTAAAAAGGAAATTTTTCTGAGCCTGCCAGCAAACATGCACCTTTCAGTACTTTTTTTTTTCTCATTTTTGAGCACAAATTATTTACATGTACACTTCTAGACAGTTCCAGCACAATTCCCCATTTACTACAGAAGAACAATCTTGCTCCATATTCAAGCTTGAAAACCTTCTCTTTCCACCTTCCCTAATTTATACCTCAAAACTAAATACTGCGGTCCTTTACAATTACCATCCTTCCAACAAAAGATGCACAATAGAATTTAGGTTAAAAATATCTAACATCTTTAAGAGCATGAGGCACTTCACTTCTAATAGGGCAGCACCACTTACTGTGCAACGCAGTCTGAAAAACTAATTATGGAAAAGACTGATAGCTCAAATCTCACTTTTGAACTCTAATTTCAAGATAAAAATGCTTCAATGTTTTCCTCCTAAGGCATTCATCAATATGAAAAAAGTACAATTAAGCAACCTTCTCAAGGTGTCATTTATCTACAAAGACATTCCCTCAGGAAAGTAAAGGTTAGCCAACTGTCAGTGTGAATTCCACTGGCAGAATTCAAGCACTTTAAACTACCTGTACTCTTGTTTGGGTGCAAAGTGATTTTATACTACTCAAACTCTGTCTCCTCAAATATTCATAGGTGGGACTACAGCTTCTCCTGACAGGCTGTTGTGCTGAGGCTATTAAGTCTGCTCTGAATCTCCAGCTGCAAAACGAAGCAAGTCAGCAACTAGCTGCACGCTAGACCAATTCTGTTGCACAGTGGAAAAATTAGGCCATGTAAGAGCCCGTGTCTCTTCCATGCAGACACCACCCTCCCATTTTCCCTGCTATCAGATGTCGTAGGGTTGTAATGAGTATCTTGTGGCTCTAGACCACTTGAAAATTTTGGTGTGCTTCCCAGAGGTAGGAAGGCTGCTTATGATTTTTACAAGTTTTGCTTTGCCAAAGCATGTGAGAAATGAAGTGCGTCTGCACATCACCAGCGCTCACCTCTGCCATCTGTCATTATATCCAGGATTCTTCCAAACACAAGAAAAATACAGCAGCAATACAAAAATCGTATCATAAAGGAAAAAGCCGAATCTTCTCTTTAAGGATCGCAGCAGCCTTGGAGCCATTATAGCTTAACTCTCCAGAGCCACTTTGTTTTGGAATTGGAGCTTCCTCAATGGAATAACGTACTTTACACAATACAGTTTTCAAACCTGAGTTGATTCATTTCAATTTTTCAGTGACCATAGGTACACACTGATGCACTTTTGTGTTCACTACATACCATGCTTTGAAATTTTATCCACAGCAACATCAGTTCTCAATTTAAGAGAAGAAAGTTCTTTCACATGTGCCAAAACCAGCAAGTATCACTTTGTATACAGACTTAAGTCACTGTACCAAATCCAGAAGGCCCACTTTAGTAGTAGGCTTCGTATTGAAGACAGTACTTTGTCTCCCTAAAAACAAACCAAGGTCAGAGAAAGAAGGCAGATCAAAACTGTAAGCATACACTAGAAAAATCCTCATGTCATTATCAGCTGGAAAAAAAGAAACTAATTAGGAATTATACCATGCTGTTTTGAACTACAAAACTAAATAGAATTTTCAAAAAATGATTTAATATTTAACCTTTTTCTAAGCATCACTGAAATCAATAAAATAAGCTAGCATTTTATTCAAAGTTATTTTCCTTGTTCAACATGGAAAGACCTAGGCACCAACTCTACCCTCTTTCTGGATAAATTAAGAGGGAAGGAGGAAAGAAACTGTAGCTAAAGACTTATTCACAAAATCCTCTTTCCTTACCACACTCTTCCTTAACTGATACCTTCAACTCATACTGATCATTGTTATTTCTTTCAGCTCCCTTGTGCAGGAAGACAAACGTCCATTTCAGATGGCTAACTGGGAACAGCCATTTAGGCCTGAAGTGAAAGATCCCCAGAGTCCCTACAACCTTCTTAATAGCCATCCCAAGTCTACAGTTATCCCTGCACTTCAACTGACCTGACTGAAATTCAGAGTTGAGTTAGCAGTTATGTGTGTTCTCTTCCTGCTAATACCAAAACTTGTAACTGATAACTTGCCCAGGAAAGATGAAGGTTACAACAGCTGAGTATTTAAAGAAGGCAAAAACATTATCGTAAGTAGTTTCGGGTGAAGTTATACTTTCTGGATTGGACCAATGTGACAGCTAATCAGTGCTGTCAAACAGGGGAAGTGAATACTTTTATACTGCTTTGAATCAATTTAAAAGTTCCAAAGAGCATAACAGCCAACAAGGCTGTATAGCTAGGGGTGAGGATAACATGATCTCCTCTCCATAGCTGCAAGGCATTAGATCAGCTCAACTGTAACATGCAGTTTCACCACCAGATGACAGTCATTTATGAATGATGTAAGAAAAAAGAGCAAATACATCTCTACCAAGTATTTCTTTTCATTCTAGTGACCAGTGCTGTCGTATTCAGACGTTCAGCAGCCGTGAGAAACAATGTTTTCCCCTTGTTTTGTATTAGAATTTTAAGTAACAACAGATTTGGAATCATCTTCTGGGTCCCATGCCTAGCATGAGGGAAACATAGACCATAAACAGGACTGCAAAGCACCATGAAAACAGAGGGGACAGGCCAGCATTTTAGGTGTTTTCACAAAGGGCTTATCATTTCAGAATGAAGAATTAGGGAACCCACAAATTCTGTTTCTCTGAACTTGGTTTAAAAAAAAGAAAGAGAAAAAGAAAAAAATCTCCTTGATACTTGTCCGCTACCAGTCTTGCCACCCCCATTCCTACAGGAACTGCATTTTGCTGCCTTCTTCCTCCTCTAACAAATTCATTCAGCAATAATTTGCAGTGCAAGTAACAATACCGAACACAAAAACATCACTCTAAATTAAACCTATACAGTAAAATTTACATTATTGTCTTGCATTCAAATTTAGTACCTTAGGGCAGTTGCAGAACTATTAATTTTCTAATTTTAGCTGTTATTCAGTGACAAGACTTGCTTAAGAAGCAGTGTAGCATGTTCAGTTGGCTGTTTTCAACATAGAAATAGAACCTTATATTTTAATTTAGAATGCAACATTTTCATTGATAAGTTTCCTCTGTAATCACCATCACTAAGTATCATTCATATATTAATCCATCTTTGACACCTGTGAGGTAGGTGTGCACTTTATAAAAATAGATTTGAAATAAAAAATA
This sequence comes from Dromaius novaehollandiae, assembly GCF_036370855.1. Classification (NCBI taxonomy): domain Eukaryota; kingdom Metazoa; phylum Chordata; class Aves; order Casuariiformes; family Dromaiidae; genus Dromaius; species Dromaius novaehollandiae. The sequence continues at coordinate 26,257,555 of NC_088132.1, forward strand.
AAATTTATTCAAAATTATGCAGGAAATCCATGGCAGAGTCCAATCAGCTTAAGTCTCATAACTGAAAAGGCATGCTTGCTACTATAAACTTAATAACTTATGCATAAGACTCATAATGCTCCCCCCCTCAAATTACTGCACTTATATAGACTCATAACCTTCCCCCTCCAATTATTCCACTTACACTTTTTGGAAGAAAAAAAGTTCTATAAAGTTGTTACCTGTGTTAGGACTTAAAAATCTATTCTTGTTGAGTTTTATTTATTCAAGTTTTTCTCATTAATAATTTTGCCTCCCTGTGGGTGTCAACCAGCAAGTAAAACATAAGCTATGTACCTGTTGAGTACAAAGTTAGAAGAAAAGAGCATAAAGAGGCTCCATTCATTTCCTTGGCAAGCATAACCGAGCATAGCTATCTCCCACGCCAATCTACCTAGCCCAGCACCAGGTACCAGGATATTAACTTTGGAGAAATCCCTGCAACAAAACAAAAATAATAGTTAAGCCTTTATCTGATACCTCTCAACAAAAAGTAGAGAGGTCCAGTCAAACATTTTCCCCCATATATTTAGATATTATAATGTACTTCCTGTATTTTTAAAGGCAAACTGAGTCAGTTTTGATCAGATCAGTTAATTGTATAGTCAAAAAAAAACCACAGAAAAATGACTTATCAAGAGAACATGTGCACAGAATAAAAGTACTTACAACTATGCAATCCTTAGAGTATAGTGCATCATTAACAAAATATTTTCTCTAATAACTTTAAAAGCTGAAGTGATTTGCAGAAAGAATGAACATGATCACATATCACTATTTACTCTTCTACGATGCCCACTGATAACCAGTAAATATCCTAGAAATCAGAAATGCAGTTCTTGCTTACATCACTTTACACTTGTAAGAAATAAACAAGTATTTTGACATCACAAACACAAAGCAGGCAAAATTTCTATGAGCTGATAATGAATAATTCAGACTATAAATACTTAAAAATAGTTAAATTTTCAGCAACTGCGGGTTTTGATTTCACTCAAGTACATATGTAACATCAGGTTTCCTAAAGCGAAGTACAGTGCAGTTCTCTGCCCTTCACTTCCCATAACTAGACGTTAGGACTACAGGAAAACATGCAGCAGCGTTCAGTTACTGGGGGATTTAGACCAACTTATCTGTGGCTCACCTCTAGAAGTCTGATAACCTATTCACACAAGAAAGATGGATCAGCCTAACTAAACTCTTCTGGGGCATGTTTACCCTACTATATTTTCCTTCCCTTTTTGTAAAAGGGCGCATTTAGCATCACATACTGTGAGGAGTCAATAATGTGGGAGCTTTACATTCTACCTGGTCTTGACAAAAATTCCTGGCAGTATTCTCTATTTAAATCCCACTTTATCATCCTGGATACACAGTGGTGGCAAAGGGATATAACAAGTCTTTAGCAGAGCTTTTAAGCACTGCTGACCACTTCAAGTGATGGAGATGCTCCGAGGCACTGCTTCTGTTTTAGCCGCAAGGAAACTTTTGCAGTGACTGTCCAAAGTCATTTGAACAAAGGCAGTTCTGCCAGTGCAGAAGCCAAAGGCTCTCCAGTTATGAAAGGATTGCACATATTAATTAACTTTGTGCTAAGATTCTCAGTGCATCTTTGTCCTCACTGAAGCTGTTTAGTACCAAGACAATCTGTGTCTGATATCACATACTGATATCACAGCAAGCTTTGTATTTGGAATATATTTTTATATTTGTCAGTCTTGACTGATACTAATGCTTCAGGAGTGATTTGCTGTTAAACTCTCAGAGAAAGATTGACAGAATATCCATTCCTTTTCCATAGCACACAATCTACTCCACAAACCAGTGTTCCTCTCTTTTACAGCAATGCTAAAACTGCTGATGAGAAATGCTTGTTACAACTTGCTTATATTCAGGATCTTGACTTACTGTGATAAATGGCTGGACAACCTGCTATAGAATTAGATGTAGAAAGCATGTCCAATACTAGGAGTTTCTCAGAAGACTCACTCTGGTAGGAGATGCCCCACATTTGAGTAGCAGAAAGCTGTGAATTAACCCCTCCCAAGTTCCAAGTCCAGCAATTAACAAATAGAACAACTAAGAATCTTAAAATGTTCTCTTCCAGGCAGAAAAGGTAATAGGTACATATTCTAACCTACCAGTATGGTTGCATCACAATACAATCAAGCCTGGCAGTGTAGGGCTTTTCATTTCATGTTGCATACAAGAGGAGAGACCCTTTCATATAGACAACAAACACAAATGGGAATCTTCACTCTCAAAACAAAATCACCTCCACGCCAAACTGAAAAGACGTACCATCTAGGAAGCAAGTATACCAAATAACAAAAGATATTGTAATTTAAAAGCATAATACATAAGTTTGCAAGATATAGGACAGGATTCTAATCTCACAACTAAATGTTTATTGCCATTTAGACCTCTATACTCATTGTTGTGGTAAGTAAAAGGGTGAACATGGCATAGATGCTGACTAAAAGGACAAGGCTATTCATAGGAATCTGGTCTTACACGTACAGACAAGTGGAACCACCCAAAGCCACATACATATGAAGAATGTAAGCACTTACATATTTAATATTCTCCAACAATTTTCCAGTTTTCAGTCCTGAATGGGACTTTCTAATTTCATATATCAAAAAAAACCCAAGGGTGAACATTCAGCCCTCCCTCCCTTTCACAGTACACCTTCAAAGGCAAAACATCTGGGAGTGAATTTAATACATACACGTAACTAAATGCAGGAAGCCAAAATCAACATTAAAAAGAGAGCGAGCGAGTGCACACAAAACTTCTGAAAAGCAGTATTTCCAAAGATCACTACCCAAACCCAGAAGAAAGTACTAGCAACCTATATATAATTTAGTATTCCCGAATTGAAAACCAAAGTTTTTCCACTCCTAACTTTTATTCCTTTCAGATTATAATTTCAGATTCTTTATTCTTTGATTAACAGGAAGAAGAAAGACAGCACTTCATAATTATTTAAAAGCACTTCTGTGAAACAACAGTTCTACTTTTCTTTACCTCTCTTCTACAACGAAGGCCAGAAGAAAGAATAATGAGCCAGCCAAGAAGTCCTACTGAAAAAAGCAAAGAGATGAATTCAAGGGAAAACTATTTGCTTAACATAAATTTTGAAAATAGAAACCTGAGAGGAGGGGGATCCAAATCACTTGCCAGAAAGTTAAAAGAACCTCAATCTTGCAGCTTTTTCTATTAGTAGTGGTGTAACTATTCACCATTATGTTAACCGTTGTTCCGCCTCATCCATTTCTTTACAATTTATCTTTATTTATGAAACAGTTCAACGAGCTCTACGTAAATTTTTGCAACCTCATGTGGACACTTATATTTTACAATAACAGTGGCCTGAAAAACCTTATACCAATACCAAGACATCACACACTGACCAGAAAAGATACTCTTATATAAATAACCTACTGACAAGGAGCTATGTAGGCATCACCAGTGTTCTAAATCTGCACCCTTCTTCATACAAGCACAAGAAAGCTTCATAGAAGTGAGTTGATTTTAAATTGCTTGCAATTGGCTTTTATCTTTTTATCCAGAAAAAAACATGGAAACAGTTGATTTTAACTGCACTTCCCTCTGCAACTTTACTACAGGATTGAAGCCTGCCTGGAAATTTGTTAGCAGTTTAATTCCTACCTATCCTCTTTATATCAGTTGCCAGGGACGCAGGCCATCAACTGCATTTCAGCATCCAGAGCACTGCTAATAGAACACAAAATACATTCACATTTCTGAATCCACTAACATGGACACTTGCCTTCCAGAATGGTGCAAGATCATTTCTGTTACCTAAAATCAGAGAAATCAGGTAGCTCGCAAATTCACTGTGCAACAAGCAGGTACCTACTATATGAACATAGCTGTAACATCAAACTACACGTTAAAGTCAGCTGAAAGAAGAGCTGGGAATCAGAATTGCTACAAAATTTAAACTGCATAGAAATTGCTTTTTAATGGCTAAACAGTTATGAGCCAATTTAGGAGGCTAGAAAAACCCGCTTTCCTACAGTAGCTACATAATAGCAGTAGAAGCAGACAATTAAAGGAACTCCCCCAGCCCCTAATAACTGATAACAACTGAAGATTATCCTCAGTGAAATTACTTTAAACTAGCAAGCAGCAGAAGCATTTCTAAGCTACAGATCAGAAGGGCTCTGGTATTTGCTAGGAACATAAATGGGCATTATGCTTAACCTCAGCACATCACACATTTTGAATATGAACATCTGTGGGGCATAAGGGGAGAAATATTGGCCTATTAACAGTATAGGTATAGGGAAGAGGGCTAACATACTGTTTAGGATAAATCATGTAAATCTCTTAAAGAGACAGTGGATGAATATCATCAGAAATGCTACTAAAATTTGTCGTTATTGTATCACTTTTTGCACTCTTGATATTTTTTGAATTTTTAAAAACTTAATGCCATTACTGAAGACTTTAATATGCTATCATTTTTTCAAGGTAAAGTAACACACAACAAAAAAATATAGGCCTCATCTTTTATGCCGACTGAGCTTTAAGAGAAAAACCTGAAGATGCTTCAGCTAAAATAAAAATATAATGGTGTGTGATTGTAGATACACTTCATTTTCATAAATTAAACAGTGCAGTTCAACATTATTTACTGATACAAACCTCTCAGAAGAGAGGTAACACACTGCATTTATTGTTGTTACAAGAAGCACGTAAATTCAAAAATTAAACATTCCAGCACATAGGTTCTTTATAAAAGCAAAGGCATCTACTTCAAGGGGTTCTTATACTGCCATGAAACACTATACATCAGAAATATACTCTCCATAGAAGACCAGTGGACATGCATCACACCGTGGAACTTGTCAACTCATTCTTTCCCAATGTCATATCTCTGTAATATTTGTAAATTTAGACAGTGAACAGACCCAATTTTCAGTATGGTAATTTTAATTTTACTATAAGCCTGTTTTCAATAACTTTCTTTAAAATATAACTGCTTTTTAAATAAGTAATAAAGGTAACTAAAAAGTGCAATCAGTTGAAGACCAATTCTTCTGCAAACTTGACATACTTCCATTTCAGGACCTGCAAAGACTTCTGTGGACTGGAACAATGCAGAGGACATCACTTGCTGGTAAATTCAGCATTTCAAGCAGATTTCAGATTAAAGCACAAATTTGGAGGAGATAAAAAAACTGTAGGAGGACAAACATTTTATGTCAAGTTGAAGACAATTCCCATAAAATAGAAGCTTTAGAGCCACTATAAACTTGACTCTGCACGCAAAAACTATAGCCAAGCTCATCCTTAAAATGAGTGAGATAAATTTTTCAAATAAAAAAGGAAACTAAGTACTCATCGATTCTTTTGAGCGTATACTGAAAATATAGCCAATTGCTGTGCTAGGGGTTAGATTTAAATTTCTAGTGACGGGGGGTTCTATAGACCAAGTTAATGAACAAAGGAAAACTTTGGAGAAAATACCTAAACTTACAGATTTTGGTCATGGAATGATATTACCTAACTTAAAGGTTTAACATCTCTTTGGTTCCTTTTGGATGAGAAATTAGATCTTTATGTCCTTTCAGATAAGTAGAAAGGGTAATAGAAGAAAAAGAAAATTCAGAAAGAGAAGAAAGAGAAGAGGAATTAATTAGAACAAAAAATTAATCCACTTTAGAAAGAAGTATTTGCTGTAAAGTAATGCTCCTAAGTATACTCATCTAGATTTTCAGTTCTTTCTCCATAAATATGCTTAAATGGTCACATTTAATCAAGAAATAAAAATATATCTGTATTTCACTACAGACCAAAGAAATTTAGAAGGCCTGGTCAAGAAGGCAGACAATTCTAGAATTCCAAACTGAGTAATACAGGAAATCCATTGCTTCTTTAGAAAGACTCTTATCTTATGTAACTTCGTTTCAACTGCTCTGATGATCCTACTAAGAAATTCTACGCTTACAGAAACAAAAAAAGATTTCTGAAGAGGAACAGGATGCAGAAATAGCTTTTGCGTTTTTTATTTTTGGATGACAGTCTTGCCAAGAAACTAGACTGAAACACGAGATAACATTAGCGCCTACTCACAAAAGTCTTCTAATTTACATCTGCTTTCCACTGTTACTTGTTCCGCATCCCAGAACTGCAAGCATATATCATATTTAATACTTCTTTTCCTACTCTTTGCATACCCACAGTAGGCTGATATCGCAAAAAATAGCAACAATACAATACCAGCGTGCATGGAGCTCTAACAGCAGCAAACATACTTGGATAGTTTCAGACTGACTTAAAACCTCTAGTAGCAGATCGTCTTTTTCAATACCTAAACTGATTGAAATACCATGCCCCTGTACTCTTCCACGAATCTTCTATATTCCTTTTTCATGACTCCAATGCATAGCAATAGAAGCAATAGAAATGATGTTAACTAGAAACTGAATGTACAATTCTGATGAAGCCATTAAGAATATATAGGTTGATTTGTAGTGAGAGATTTAAATTTAGAGTATTTATTCCCCCATCACTTTTAACGCAAGATAAATCTAGGCAAACCTGTTTTCATTACGAAGTGCCCAAAATACAGTTTTCCTGTAAGAATTTCAAGACTGCAGGACACTTCAGCCCTTCACGCTACTAAAGAGAACTACGAAGAAATGCAAAGGTGCACTTTGAGGTTCCGTCCGCAGGCCACCTTCCTACATGACCACTCACAGCCAGTCCTCTCTTTAGGAAACAGACTTTGCACCCACTGTATACACAACAGCCAGAATAACTTCAATATGGCCAGACTAAACCCCTTCCATCCCTTTAAACTGAAACAACTGATACCCACAAAAACTTTAAAAAAGGAACCAGATTAGGGACAGCCTTCCCTGTCAGACAAGTTGCCTCTTCCGCAGGGTTGAGATGACAGACAGTCAGCCTTAAAATACATAAACAATGAGAACAAATACTTCTGAACTACTGCGCTTCTTGCCTCCTGAAAAGATAGGGTACACCAAAGTAGGAAAGCCTCTGGATCCTAGCATAAAGAATGAGCTGGGGACAATAACTAACAATATATAAACAGAAAAAAGGTTTTATTTAAGTGCTACCACAGCTCCATAAAAAGCTTCAATATTAAACTTTTATATAGATGTGTATGTAATGTACCTTTTTAAAATGCAAACATTTCACTGTGCAGAAACTCAAACTCGTAATAGAGATGTTTGATGTAAACAAAGAGAGAGAAAAGGGGGAAGAAAAAAGCAACTGGTATTTCAGAGCCATCACAAAAGGGATAGAAGCAGCATCACAGTTGTTGCATCCGATGGAAAAAAACAACAGAATTCCCACTAAAGTAGCACAAAGCTAACAACTAGACATTCACCCAATTTGTTACCAGTGTTGCTTCCTAAAACCAATCTGAAGTTTTTAAACAAAGTTTCCTGATGATAAAAGTACAAGTCAAAACTTTCCAACTGCAGTCTCTAAGACTTTAGGAAACAGTTACCTCTTCTGTAACTAAAAGCTTTAAAAGCTAGCATACAAAAAAAGTGAACACCTATTTTTAAGATTTAACAGATTACTTCCATACCTATGACCTCTCCTACAGATGTGCACTAAAGACGCATCAGGTAACCTTGTAATATTTAATTTTTATCTCATCTAGGGCGCTATTAGCACTGAAAACCTATTCAAAATGCAAGAATAGTTAAAGTGTGACTAAGTCAATCTGCACAGTATTGCTGCCTTAGGAAAATGAAGTGAAGACGTTTAGAGAATAAACCTGATTCTTGCTCCTGTTTCTTGTTTCAAATAGCTCACTAAAGACGGGTAGGTTTTTGAGGATTACAAATTTGCAACCCTCTGTAGCTAGGGTGGTCTTTGGCTTCAGGCAGGGTAAAATACATTATTGTAATTCAGTGACATGACAAAAAGCTAGACACAAACAAGGTCTCTATCTGAAAAGAAATGTGATCTTCTCCTGGATGAACTATGGAAAAAAAAAATAAGACAGCACTACTTCTTCCTATAATGAATCAGCAAGGTAGAGATAAACGCAGCAATTCTCCAAAAAAAAATTCTGCCACATCACCTTTTGAGCTCCCTTTCACATCTTTGTTTCTTAAGCTATGAGCAGCTACAGCTGTCTATAGTACATCTTTACAGTTACAACATTTACGTTGCACTTTTTAGTTCCAGAAGTTGAAATTCTGAACTCAGAACTGTGATTTGACCTTTGTTACGCACAAGAAACACATCGTATCTTACAAATGAAGGACTTGGTGAATATTAAAAAAAAAATGTAAGAAACGTTTTGTATGACACGTTGCTCTACCACTTCCAGTTTTAAATATGTGTGAATTCACAAGCTGCTGCTCTCAGTCAGGAGTTATACGTAAAAAGGCTTACAATTTTCTTCTATACAATTTTTCCTATTTCACTAAATATGTTAACACTACTGGAAGAACAAAACTTAAATTTTGTCCAGTCTTTATCCAACTTGTTCGGCCTTCAGACAGAAAGTCTTCTATCAGACGTGCAACACTGGCGTTGCCCATCTACAAACTAAGAACTAAAGCAGGATTTCCACGAAGTTGAAATTCAAAGACATTTTTAGAGACAAAGATTAAGTTTGATCAATATCATGTCTTCGAGAGGCTGCTACCAATTTATATGTAAACTGTGAAACTTAGAAAGGCAAAAGCTTTACTTGAATTTTTTTTCCCCCGTAGGATAACTCCTGGGGGAGTTCTAAAGAAAGTTTCACTTAAATGTGTAAAAACTAAACTTTTGTTATAGTTTTTTTTTTTTTTTTTTTTAACACAAGTGAAGATCCTTGAATGCCTTGTATCCAACAAGGAAAGAGCATTCCAGTTATGTTTTTCAGTGTACTGTAGAAAGCTCATTTTCAAATGAAATTTCCTAAATGGTGCACTATTGTTCAATCTTTAGATAAGTTAGCTCAAAGCAAAAAAGAAACCCGGCAGTCTACCTGACCTTGCCATTTGACTGTGTCAGAATACATGCCATCTTCTGCCACTAGTAGTCCTCATTCATGAAAATTAAGAAAAGCTAGAAGTTATTTGAGAATCAGTACAAGTGCACTTTTAATAATCACTGAGAAAGAAAGAAACTCACAGTAGCTTCCTGCTATATCAAACCGAAACTCTGAGATGTTATGAGAACAAAGTTCACAAGTGATATTAAAATAAACGCAGTACTTAATAATTTTTCTAAGAGCGTCAAGTTTAAATTGGAAGATACTTTATAACTGGGCTGACTAAATGGCAGCATCACTAATGATAGAATTTTTACAGCATTAATTTCTTCAACATACAAATGTTCCTGAGATTCTACCAGTATACTTCTACTTAAAGTTACATAAAAACCCCTGCACTGATTACTTTTTTGGTGGTGTTTCTTAACAAGCCAGTGCAATAATAAAATTATGCATGTACACCCAACAAAGTTTTTCTAAGACTTACATTGTAACATCTGTCTGAAACCAAGGCTAGAGCTAAGCATTTGTAGGATAAACTATAAGAGCAATAAAACTATTAAGGGGAAAATGAGTTGTCTTCTTTCCCTTCCCTTTACACCAAGGGCAATACTCACATCTGCAGCACAAGCACTCTGATTACCAGCTAACCTGCACACTTCACCTCACTGAGCACCACTGGGTTAACTCTACAACCTTCTGAATACTATCACATTAAAAGTTATCAGGGAGCCCATTATATCAAGCCACAAAAAACAAATATTTATTCCTGGCTTACTACATGTGAAGGTTATGATTCTGCTCTTATCCAAAACCTTCTCTTAAACAGAAACTTTCTTAATTAAACAATACATTCCGCAGCATCCACAGCAATTGCTGAATTATTAACTCCAAACTTTTTCTTATTTCCTAAAAACTCTGTAATGTTTGTGCAACAGTGCATGCCCACATAAAATTAAGTCTTAAAACACTATTTACCATCTCTCTTTTGGAAAGTTCTTTACAATTTCACTAATGATTGGCTGGTAGCAGGAATCTCTTTCAGGTTTACCCTCTTCACTCCAGTCTCTTACAAATTGTTTCAAAGTAGACTTTAATTTATCCATGTCAAATGTTGAGGCTGGTGTAATCTTCCCTCTTCCCTGATTAAAGTGGAAAAAAAGAAAGTTAGTGAAAATATATAAATATCTTTAATTTTCAAAAATAAAAAATAAAGTAGTAAGAGACAAGGAGTCATGCTTTTAGGGCTGTCGGGAGTTCTAGCCGATAGAAGACTAGTACAGAGATGGAACCTCCCACCCTGAGGAGGTCCTTCATGTCACTACTGAGGCAGCCTAGAGAAGATCACACCGGAGCTGCCCCAAAATGTACTTAGCCTGCAGGTACCAAAAACAGACTTCCATTTCCATCACTGCCAGTCTTTCAAGTCCAAGTGCAATTTTTTGTGATAGAAATGCCACACTGAAAAGCAGATGAGTAGTGCAAATAAATAAATAAATAAGTTTTTATAGATGATAACATTCAGAAATCTTGGCCAACCTAAAACAATTTAGGATGCCATAATGTACAATAATATACAACATGGCAGACAATATCAATTATGGCTTATATAGCCAATTGAAAAACTAAGATTAAAGCGTAACCAGGGTATAGCTAGAACTCCGGAGTTAAAAAAAACAAAAAAAAGTTTTACTAGAAATGATTACTGACATTTGCCATAGAATCTCTATTAGTTTTCATAATACTAACCAAAAGGACTATGAGCACATTGCTTTACTAATCATCTCTATAAGATGTGAAAATGAGAGAGAAAATGTAAACAAACAGCAATTCATAAAGGAAAAAACGTAAGAAGGGCAAAAGGAAAGAATGCTGGAGGACAAAAGGTGTGAAAACAGATCCCAAAGCATACAGAATTTAATTCTGGAATATCAAAAAGTCCAGTTTTAACATACATCCTCTCCATATTCTTTATTTTCAAACATATGAACGCAGTCATTCACGATGGTCTGTAGTATCTGTTGATTATGATCAATGCACTTCCGAATCTTGTCAAGGTGAGGAAGAAATTGAGGGAGAAGACTCTGTTGGTTAGCTGGGAGAGATCTAAACTGCCTCTCCGTTCTGTTCACCCGTTCATGCATATTAGTTCTAGAAAGCAAAACATTTAAGGTCTTTAGATACTTAGCAACAATACGTATAATAAATAAAAACAAAGAATTCACTCAAAGCTGCTCCAGTTACAACTATCCATTTCTTTAACTAAACTCAGAGAGCGGTCAGACTTCATAGTTTCCTACTAGAGAAAAAGTTCAAGAATTTTATATGCAAAAATGATTGTTTTAAGCTCTAGTTTCACACTACCATTCTTTCACCAATATGTTACAATTTAAATACTGTTTTTACCTTTTACTGTTCCATCACCAGCCACACATTTCCAGCACAAGTGATCAGTACCTCTAATACATGGATCTACAAAATGATTCAATTAAATAAGCAACCAAACCACAAACCATAAAAATTGCCAGATTGTTTCACAAATCCAATTTAAATGGAACGAAACAGCCGAATGTTGTGGTAACCTTTGGCTATAGCAATAGTGGGATGTGGAGTGGGGCTATCAAACTGTGAATCTGCTCATGTAACTGATCTGAGCTAAAAATAACTCATTCCTTTCCTCAAAATAACAGTTCCACAGAGGGTAAGGTGTGAAGCTACTGCTGAGAAAAAGTTTTCTTTCTTCTTCTCTTCCTTTTCCTCTCCCAGTACAGTTCTGCCCTCGACCTTGTGACAGCTCTGGCACTCACCAGGCCTGCCATAAACCTGGCTTGACTCATTAACCAGGCAGAAAGCTATTCAATTTTTGCTAGATTTGTTTTTTGCCAGCTTAGCAAGTCAAGTTGCCTGAGTACAGGGTCGAAGGGACTAGAGAGGGAGAAGCTATGAAGCCAAGATAAGGGAGTAGATACGGATACTGCCCCTTTTGGCAGCTGCAAATATTTTATCAGGTTAAGCCATACTGCAGTTTCTCAAACTCTTGTGTCAACATACATACTGCAGCACAGTGATGAGAACTAGCAACCAGAAGTAGTAAGGTGCAATTGCTGCAATTTTGATTGCAACTTCAACCTACAAATTCAACCAGTTAAATGTTCTCCAACAATACAAATATGTCACTGAGAAGGGCCTGTTTACTGTAATATCTACACTGGTTTTAAATGACATTTAAGAACAAAAAGCAGAGAAAAAACAGTAAGAAGAATAAACTGTCTATACTAAACACAAATCAAGTAGCTCTCAAGCTCGATTTTAGCTCCATTACTAAAACTAAAGTATTTGAAAGCAGTCTAGAATCACTGTTGAGCTTCAGGCTGACAAAGACAATAGTTTCAAAGGATTTAAGGCCAGAGGATACGATTACATCACTGACACAGCCATAACAGACAACTGCAGTTAAACGAATATTTATATTTGACATAAAGGTTTTGGATGACCAAACTGAATTACAGAGTTCTGTTTGGAAGGGACATCAGGACGTCATGTAGTTGAACCTCCTGCTCAAATAGTACAGTCCTGGAAAACAAACAAAAACAAACAAACAAAAACCCCAAACCCAAACCCCCGTGATACAAAAACACTAAACAAACAGGACAAAGGCTCTAAACACCCACTCCTCCACAAACTTCACTGTCATTTAAGTGTTATGGATATGCTTGTCTTACATTGCCCAAAAGAGGTCAGTGCATAGCAATGCTCAGATGATGCAACCTGTCAAGTGAAGTATAGAAATAGTGAAATTATAGTGAAATAATAGTGAAATACAAATAGTGAACCTACATCCCAAGCCTGCTTCACAAATCTAACGTAACAGAAGATGGTTTGCCAAAATACTGCCAAGGACTAGGCCTCTTTCAGTCATGCCTACGTGAAATTTGGAGCACTTCTCTCTTTCATTCTATGAATTCACGTGGCAAATAAGGGTTTTTTTCCTCTCACTTATTCTCTTCCTAAACGGCCATCAAGCACTTTTCTCACTCAACAAACGTCTGGACAACTAAAACTGTAACAAAATGGCATCCATCAGCGCTATCGAAAAGCCTCATTTCTTCTGCAAATTAACCAGTCTTTCAAAAACTTCTTCAACAATCGAGACTAAGTGAAACATCGTTTGCATATCTTTGCCAGTGCAAACTACTATTGCGTTTCAATACTTTACTTACATAGTGCTTACTTAACCACTTTTATCTTTAAAAAATCCTTATACCCCTCGCTTCAAGCGTTTGGCGTTTTGAGGCCTAGGGGGTTTGTTCTTTTGTTTTTTGGATTTTTTCCTTTTTGGCTTCCTAGCCAGCAAGCCTACTCCGGGGGTATCCAGAAACGCAAGGGGAGCAGCGATCCTTCTCTCCCCAACCCAAGGCAGCACGCCCCGGCACAGTGCTCCACACGGAGAGCGGACGGACGGACACGGACCGGGGATCCGGGAGGCCGGCGCGGGGGCGCCGCGAAGCCGCCCACGTGGACAGCGGCCTCCTCACCGGAGCAGCGAGGCCGCCGAGCCGGGGGCACGCCCGCGCGGCACACGGCGGCGGCGGGGGCTCGGTTACCCGTAGTATCGGAAGGCGTTGATGATCCTCCGGAAATGCTCCCGCTCCAGCCGCTCCTCCTCCGCCTCCGCCTCGGCCCGCGCTGCCGTGGCCGCCGCCGCCCTCGGCTCCTGCGGCTGCCGCCGCCGCCGCGCGTCGCTCAGCGCGGCCGCCTCCTCCGCCTCCCGCTCGCCGCCGCGCTCTCCCCGCCACGGCAGCTGCTCGCGCTCCTCCTCGTGGCCCCGCCGCAGCCCCCTGCGCATCGCCTTGGCCGGCGGGTCCCTCTCGCCGGGGGGCCGCGGCGGCAGCGGCGGCTGCGCTTTGTGGGACACGGCGCACGCGGCCGACATCCCCGCGACAACGGCCGCCAACCGCCCGCCCGGCGCGCGCGCCCTCACTTCCGGCGCCAGGTCGCGGGACGGGGCCGGGCGCGCGCTCGGCACCGCCCCCCGCGCGGGCAGCGCGCGAGCAGTGTCGCGAGAACACGGCGGGGGGGGGGGGGGGGGGAGAAGAGCGGCGCGGGGCGCGTGCGCAGTAGCGGGGGGGGCGTTGCTTGTGCTGCCTCCGCACGGCCAGGGGGAGGAGGCTGCTCCCCGCCGCCGTCGGCGTTTCATGTGTGCCGGCTGCAGGCGTGGCGCCGCTATGTTCGTTTCTGCAAGGACAATCTGGCCAGATTAACAATAGCAAACTCCCCACCTCCCCTTAAAGCAAGCAATAAGCAGCCACCTCTCTTTTTTTTTTGATCAGATCCCTGATGAATTACTCAATTTAGGTCAGCTATCTCAGGCAGAGAGAGCAATTTCACCGCTGAACAGTACTAGCCCCAACCCGTAGAAAGTGGCATCTGTTTGGGGTTGTTCCCAGTTGGTCTGAAATGCCTTTGCAGATATCTCGACGTGCGCCTGCCGAGTTCCCCTGGAGCACTCATGCAAAAAAGTACAAGTTGGGCAATCAAAAAACCCAGCTCCTGCTTGGCTTGCCGCAGGCGTCCGTCTGTTCACGGCTTGCTCCTGGTAAGATAAAGATCCAGTCCTGTGCAGTAACCAGCTATGCTATTAGCAGTAAGGCATTTAATGCTGACGAGGAGGAAACTGCAAATGGAGCTCTGCAAATAATTAAACCCTGAGCTAAAGCCCAGTTACTCTTTCTGAAAAAGAGCATGGGAACTGCCTGCAGGGAGGAAAGCAAGGAGGCGACGTCTAAGAATAAGCAATGTCTAACAATAGGTGAGTCACTACACTTCAGACTTCTCCCTACACAAAAGCCACTTTCCCCTTTCACCCTATAGGCAAGCCAGAGCATCCCCCTCATCCTGACAAAACCTGTCTGTGCAAACATCCTCCCCGCATGCCGCAGCAAGTCCTCGTGCTACCGTTCAACCTGCTTTGGTAACAGCCAGCTCTTACCAAAAAGGGCCTCCTTTGTTAAGGGTCAATCTCCTCCTCAGACTGAGGACCTGAAAAGCACTGTATCATTATTTTGTCAAAAGGCTGGCAGGAAATAATGGCTTTTCAGGTAAATCAAGTGATATAACTGGGGAATGGAGGAAGAGAGAAGCTTTTGGGCAGACCAGCCTTCTAACCGCTGAAATAGGGGCATCAGCCTCCTAATGTAAATGCTCTCAAATTTTCCCCCCTCTTGTCTTTGCTAACACGACTGTTCTTCCTTTGATGCAACTGTGTTACCTGATTGGACAGGTTGACTATGAATGTGTTAGGTGGCTGTGCAGGAGAAAAAGCACAAAGACATTATTCCCAGTGGGATGGACAAAAGGGTAATTGCTCCCAGTAGTGCATTAAGTGGTTACCTGAGATAGAAAGCAGTGTTTGTGACAAAATCAACATCTGAGTCAATGACGGTAGCGTTCAGAGTTATGAATTTTAGTTTCTAGACTTACCTCTGAAGGTTAAAGAGGGAGTTTTGTGAAATAAAAATGTTTGTTCCAACTATATAAATGACTGTTATCATCATGTTCATCATGTACATGTGTACACGATGATACATCACATATATCATGTACATCATCATGTTCTTTCCATTATTTTTCCATCATCATGATGAAGAAATCACCTTCTTAGATTTCAAACTAATCCTGTCCCTGCATTTCTCTGCTTCCTGTATATCAGCCATTTTACTTACATTAGTCTTCTACACTACAACAGCAATACTTCTATCCCCACATTTCTAAGTGTATGCAAGACAATCGGCAAAGTTCTCCTTCAGCTATGACAGCCTAAAGTTGCAGCCAGAAGAACGTGGCACTGCTTCCAAAAAACATCCTCTCTTCACCACTGGTTCCTGTCCTGCAGCTCTCCCCAACTGCTTTAGAGCTAGCACAAAAGATAGGGCTCTGCAAGAGCAAGAGCCAGCTGCCAGGGCCAAACTAGATTTTTCCCATCAGTTGTGGTGCCATCTTCAAAGCATTCTACCAACACACAACCTAAGTCTTGGAAAGAGGCAAATGCTGCAGAGAGGTCTGTGAACTTTTATCACAGCACCTGAAATAGCTTCTCTCCCAAAGAGACTCAGAAGAGTTCACTGTCTTTTCCCATTAAGGTGAGTTGCTGTAGCAACTGGCAAGAGGATGTGCAGTTTAGGCACAGCACACGAGCCAGGCTACTTTCTGCAGTCCATTCAAGGCGGGTCCATCCTGCCTGCTTCTTTTACTACAAATTATGGATCCGTTGTCTATGAACTTCACAGACCCTTTTAAACCTGCTGGCACTGTCTGCCTTCTACAACAATAAATTCCAGAAGCTCTCTATCTGCTGTGTGAACTGGTAGATCTGTTTCCAAAGATGGAAGAGTGCCCCTAGATTTAGTATTGTCAGATTTAGTGAATAGTAGTTCTACATCCACTTGACTCACTACTTTCAAGATTTTTGTAAACCTTGATCATATTCCCTCAGTCTTCTCCTCTGCAGATTTAAAGCCCAGCCTTTTTAGTATCTCCTCACAAAGCAGTTGCTCGATTTCCTTGATTAGCTGCCCTTAACTCTACTATGTCCTCCCTCCAGAGCTGCACAATACTGAAAATGTGAGTGCACCAGTTTCAAACAGCAGCATAATAGTACCACCTGTCTTATTCTCAATACCCTTCCATAAAATGCCCATCATTTTGATTGCTGCTCCACACTGTGCCAATGGTTTCAAAGAACTGTCAAAGATAACCTCCCTGAGCAGTAACTTCCAGTTACAAGTTCAGCAGCATGTACATTTAGAGAAATTATTTCAATTGCTTTTCCACAGATGCATAAATCTTTACTGAAGCTTACCAACCCCTGTTGCCCATGCAAGGATCTCACAAAACTCAGGAAGCAAGTTCCTTGCCACTAGCTCAGCATCAGACTACTTGAGAAAGCCCAGTATCATCTGCAAGCTTGAGTGATTTCATTATTCATTCCCACCTCTGAGTCACTGCTAAATTTGCTGAATAAGACCACTTGGGGACTGCCAGCACTAAAATTCTTCCTCCTCCTGAAAGGTGCCCATTAGTCTTACCCTTTGCTTCCTAGCCTTTTCAATTCATAAAAGCATCACTTATGTTCCTCTGGAAACATTGTATCTCTTGAAATTGTACTCATGCATTTCTCCGTGAAACAGAATATTTCCAAAGATTACAAAAGAAGACAAAATCAAGCAAGTTCTGTGCAGAGACGGGAGGCGAGACAACAGCAACATTCCCCTTCTCCATCTATTAGCCACTCTCTCACCTCTTCCAAAGTTAAATAAAAACAAAAACATAGTCTCAAACCAGACAGTCCATCAACACATTTGAGCAAATGCAACTTGAAGTATTTTTTATTGCAAAATAATTATACAAATTAGCATTTGGAAGTACTTTGTCTTACACATAGTTTTCCACAGCTCTAATCTGTTTCAGGCCTTTTTCTTTTTACAGTTTTAGGACTCCTATTGCTTAATAATAAACTATTACATTTCAATCACCATGATCAGTTCAGCCAAAGCATAATATGTAGTTTAGCCTTGTCTTTTAATGTATGTAGTTCAGTTTTAAAAGTCTTGTTTATCTAGTTGATAAAAATGTAGGAGGACGTTTAGAAAAAGTAAGAGCTGATTCATTTCTTATTCAACAACTGAAGCTGATTCTACTTCTTAGTTTATCTAAATATATACACAAACCATGTAAGAAAGTTTTAACACACATTTAGAATACCTGCTTTTTAAATACATTCATTAATATCATTTCAACATGAGTTCTGAAAATTAACAAAGAATATTTTTCCTTCCTCCTCCCTAAAGCATGCATTTATCATCTAGTACTACTTTACGCCACCCCAATTCTCATTCTTACCATGATACATTACTTAACCTTGTCAGCAATGCATCTGCATTCTCACTGACATCTTATTGACCCATCTTTTCCTACAACCTGATTTCTCTTAATTTTTTTTTTATATCCACTCCCAACTGCTCCAAAAAATCTGCAATATACAAATTACTTGAGAAACACCATGCAGGTATTTAGCATGTCTAAATATGTTCACTTATAACATATCAGTAATATCTTCAGTTACTGAATAAGCAATGTAACAGCTCTTAACTATATAGTCTTAAAATTACTATTGCCTTTTTAACAACAGCACATAGCCAGTTCCTCTATACATATTTATCAGTGACTGCCTCCCACATTTTTACTAGCTTCTAATCACTTTGTAATTCCCAAATACTATATAGTCATTTGAAATTGCATACATCTATCTTACAATATCCTTATTAATCAACAGAACTGCATCTTTATAGTTTATTTTTTCTATACAAAAATATTTGTTTATATTCTTTAAAAATGTAAGCATGCAATCAGATTTAAAGATTAGCATTTGGCTAAAGTATTACTGTTAGAAGGAATTCTAAAAAAATATTGCACTGTTAATACTACTCAGCAATATGTGAGACTTACAGAGTTACTAGTTGCTACAAATCCACTTGTGTTGTATGAACTAGTATTATGGACATACACGTAACATCTGCTCAGTTGCCTTGCCAAGTACTACAGTGTTCGGTTTTCAATCCACATCAGAGAGAATCCAAACTTCCTACATTACTATGCTGTGACTTGCTTACCTAAAATAAATAAATAAGCACATGTCACCTGTGGTGTCATTCTCTGCTTGCTCATGGTATATGACTGTATATTAGGAGAAACTACCACCCCCAAAATATGTCTGCTTTCAGTCATGTTTTGCCCCTCCTTCCCCTGTTCTGGTTTGGGCTTCCCCCCCCCCCCCTCCTTTTTAGTAGTAGATTCACCTATTATTTAAGAAAATCCAATTTCAATTAACTTCTTTAAAAAAGTTATAGCCTATTATGATTTAAAATAATAGACAAACATGTATAAGGACTGTGGCATATAGATAGACAGATCTATAATCCACGCATTATTTCCATACAGAAAGATTACTTTTTGTTAACTTGGAATAGGAGAGGCAGATTCAATTTCCAACAAAATTACTTACTTCCTTCCCTTTGCTTTTTTAATTCCTGTATTATATCATTGTACACACAGGATAAAAGCTCCTCCTGGGGTTTTGTTCCATCCAAATAAACTAAAAAATAAGAAAGAAAGAAGTTTTCACGTGAGTTCTATGCCAATTATCTGTAATAGCAATTAAGAAAATTTTCACTGTTCCTATGGGTGTAATCACAAGAGATGAACAAAATAAAAGGCAAGAACAGTAGTCCCTTTGGTTCTGTCCTGAATTCAAGTTAAATGTTTTTAAAAAAACAAAAAAAACAAAAACTAGCATAATAGAAGGGTATTCCAGTTAAGAACTCACTCACAAATATTTTAGTCCAAAAATCTCCAGAAAGGTAGAGATTCTAACATTGGAACAGTAGAGCAAAGGAATAATTCAGCAGAAAGATCCCTACACAGTGGAAGACCTTGGGTTCTCCCTCAGCTATAGGGTTGGAATGATCAAGGCAAATAGGGATATTGCTGTCCCCATTCTCACGGCGCAGTAAGGAGCGCCCTGGTCTGCACACTGATGGCGCTTCTCTTCCCTCCACCCCCACATCCAGAAGCAGGCAGCGCCGACAGCTCTTACAGCACAGATGAAGCATTGCACAAACTCCTGGCAGGGCACCACCAATACACCCAACTTTGACACTTCTCATGCAAAACTGGCAAATGGACTGTGTACAAGAAGCACCTAGGAAGTGCCCTAAGTTTAGGCCTTCAGGACTTCAGCCAGGTTTTAATTCTTTTGAAGAATTCGCCCAATACATCAGATACTACCTCAGAACTCTCCTATTTAGACATACACATGTATATATACATGCACACCCAAGCTGGCTTGTTACATGGACTTAATTAGTGATCAGAACATTTCGATTTTTTTCTTGTAACCTCATAATTAACACATTTCTATTTAAAAAACTTAAAAAATTTGAAAAACAAAGCAACAGAAAGGTCCAAACCTACTACCCAAGCACCACAAATAAAAATCTGAGGAATGTTTGCTGTGGTAGGGGACCAAATTAACAAACCCACCCTCCCAAATTCTACGTTTAATCATTTTATAAGTGTAAAATTAAGGATAGCATACCAACATTACTTGCATTTTCTTCCAATTCATTTTTATATTTCAGATACATAGGCCACACGTGTCCATCGAAGTACCCCGGTGTATCTGCTGGCTGATAGACTCTGGTGCTATACAAAAATATATTTGCTTTCCCATGCAAGTTTTACATTTTCCCCCCAGTGTCAGCTGGTTTAATTAGAGCATCTATCCAAAATACAAATAGGCAGGGAAGCTCCCTAACTGTTGGAGCAAGGGAGGCTCCTTTGTTACAATACAATCAGTGATATGAACTCTTATTGAATAAGCTATTTTGGCCAATCAAATCATGTTTAAGATGAGGTAAAAGGAAGGTTTCTGTGTAACATCTTTCTCAAGTAAATTAAGCTTTATCAAAAGCATTACCAAAACAAATTATTTTTTTCCTCTTTATTGGCCGTACCGATTTCTCAAGTTTTAGATGACTACCAATCTCATCTAGTCATTTCCAGCCTGGACGCCAAATTCCAGGCAAGCCGAGACAGAAACCAGGAAAATGGAGTCCACCAAAATCCTTGGCCACATGTGAAAATAAAAGCCAACTGAATGGAGCATTTCTTCACTCAGCCAGCAGACTCTGACTTCAGGTACATGGACTGCTTCAGCACACGATTCAGGCTCCAAACTTGGAGCCAAGTCAGACACTGGCTTAGTAATATAAATGAAATACACAGTATAACTAATACATGGTCTAAACCAAATATACACTAAAACCACACATGAATATTATTACTTTAACATTAATTACCATGTAGCTGTATTCACCCAAGGATAAGATTGCTTTATGTTTTTTGAAGTGCTTCTCACTTTAAACATAGTTTAACTGCAGTACGCAGTCAATAATCAAATAATTTCTCTGATCTAAGGAATCTCTTTTCAGTGTTTTTAAGATGTTTAACATTTTAAATAATAACCCTGTGCTCTAAATGACAAAAATGTTTGTTAGTGCTTGTTAAATAGTCTACACAAGCTTCCCTGTGAATCACAGAGGACAGCTAATCTTACTAGCTTTTATTTGGCAAGCACAGAAGAAAAGCTAGTACAAAAGAACCACTCCATGCTAGGGGATAGGCTGACCCTCAGTGAGCAATAACTGAATAATCTTACCTCCTCCTCCTTTTGCACTCTTCATAAGGAAGGGTCAGAAAATATCTTCTATCCCACAGTTCATTAAGTGGCCTAAGACAATAATATATTTAGTTCTCTTTTCCCTTCTAGGGAAACTTTTAATATACCAGGTTACATAATACTGCTTACTCATAATTATATAAAAGAAAGCCTTCCACAATCAAAATATAAACGTCTTCTGTATTTTTTGGATTGATACATGTAGTCTGTGATTCTTCAGTCACGACACACAAGCTTGCTGGGCTGTTCATCCGACGGCGAATGCTTTTCACCATTTCATCCATATAGAGGGCATCAAGTACTAGATGAAATCAAAACCACAGGCATTTCTTAGAAACAGAGAAGAGGGAAAAAGAACCCTTCAGTATCGCTCAGTTAGTAAGTCAAATAATCTAACTATAAGCATTAATGAAAAGGAACAAGATTACCCCCAAAACATCTTCTCACACACATACAAGCTGTTCCTTGTTTGCAACAGATGACACCTTGAAACTAAAGCTTTCCCCAGGACTGGGGAATTTCTGGTGGATGTGGCCCCTCCGAACCACGCAACACCAAATAGCATATGAACTCACTTCTCAGCCTTTCTCTCCACCATGAAAGCTGTGAGATTGCTCTCCAATTCTGTGAAACTTGTACAAAATTGCTTGCCACCAAGACCTCCTCCCTTCTCTCAGCTGTAACTTAAACAGGCCAAGGAGTTTCAAAAACTTTTTGCTTTGGGTTTTTATTGGGTTTGGCTGTTTGGGAGGTGGGGAGAGACAGACTGGATCAAAAAGAGGATGGCATATCAAGCAGCACAGTATAAAACAACACTTTTACATATCTATCTACAGACAGAAACAGAACACATCAGGTAAGTACTGAATGATAGAGAGAAAGCAGGCTTTCTCCTAACATAGGAGCAAACACATTTTTACAGAAGAACGGGGTTTAGAAACTGATGCAAGACATATTTTTTAATAAAAAATTAGAAGGCCACAACCCACACTGCAGATCCACAGGAGACGACAAAGGTAAAGACATCATAAGTTCCCAACTGGTACTGGAATCTAGAATAGCAGCATTAAACTTGGATATTTGAACCTGAATGTCCAACTGATCCCTCTAGTTTCACATTCAAGTTTCATGATGTCTAGAAGTTGAGACAAAAACTGCACTGCTGATGAAAATCAGTTTTCAGATGGAAGTTAAGTTTCTGGCCGATATCAAAAAAGTGATACGTTTTGTGGTCCCCGAGTACTGGAAGAGATTAGCTAATAATAAACTGTTCATAGGTATCACTTGAACTAAAGTGCTGGCCTAAAGTGGATCTGGATCCAAATGTTTAAAAGACTAAATTTTCATGTTGGGCGAGTATTAACTATGAACTTCAAAATGTTGGGTCGCCACGTGAGATCTGACTCGAGATAAAGGTGTCAAGATTGGACCCAAATTTTGACTGATTTGGGATGTGATCATGAAAGAGACTCAATGGTCATGACATCCCATGAGTTCATCATACAAGTGAAAAATATCCATCACTGCACAGAAAGTGATGAGATTAAGCTTATGCCAGTGCTGCAAGCCAAGAGACTTTCAACTGAACAGTGCCATTTGCTACTGCTCCTGGTACAAACTCAAGAAGTAGAGGAAAAGATAAAAAAGAGAAATGAAAAGGAGAAGTGCTAGCTTCAGCTGTTCACTAGTTCAGCAAGTTTTCTGTTTACATATTGGTGAACTGAGAGAAACTGAACAACAGATCCCTCTGAAACAACCGTTTGTTCATCATCTTGCTTCAAGCAGAAGGGAGAAGGGGGAAGTACTAAAATTCTACACAGCAGACATTTCAGTACAAAGCTCACTAACAATGTATCAAAGCTACTGACCGTCATATAGCTTAAATCCACGTTGATCTGTCTCTACTTCAGATTCTGGCTGGAGAGAAAAAAATTAACATTTTCTGGGCTGCTCTTACAAACACTTTCACAGATACATTCTCTTAAATTAAAAACATATGAGTTATATACCACTGTATCTTAAGCAACAAAATTTGTTTTCAAAATTAAACTGCTGTATACAACCATGAAAAGACAATATACTTTATTTAATCTAGAACAACAGATTCTTCAAATAATACTTAAGTTCATTAGAACTTTACTTTCTAGAAATAAGAACGACTTCATCCTCTTTAATAAACAGCTCCAATGTTAATGCAAGAGTTGCTTTTCTTTTTTAATTTGGAAAACACAGAATTACATACTGCTGGTTTTCTTTTTTTTTATCTAGGATTACGACAAAAATATTATTAGCTTCATGAGCACAAAATGTCTTGTAAAATGCATCCAGCATACACCTCTTCTTTATTTAACAGAGTACCAAAGAAGACAGTAAACTCCTTTTTGTTGAGTATACTCAGTCTTTTTTGGCAACTGAAAAGTTCTGTTATCGCAATGCTCTCGTTCTATTCCTCTTTTGCATAAAGTTAACATGATTTCAAGCAGCATCCATTTCAAAAAGTTTATCAATAGGAGAACTGAAAAAGGAAAAAATGGTACTAAAACTATATCTTAAGCTTACTTTTATCTATCAGGTCTTCTATCAAAGCCTTTACCTTAAAGAAGTCGTCCTGAGAGATTATATCACAGTTGGGAAGAATTTTTTTAAGCTTCTCTGCCAGTGTTGTTTTCCCCCCATTTGTTACACTGAATTAGAAAATACAGTAAAAATTGGATCAAGACAAAAATATGCATATACACATGCACACAGACATATGCACATGCACACCCACTTACATGTAAATATAGTTAAGGTAAGCCAAAATACAGATACAATCCAAAACCCAAGAAGTTTATTCACATTAAATACTCCCTACATCCAGAAATTTGCTGGCAAGTTCTAACAGCTTTCAGAGAGTAAATCTAACAGTGGCAAGAAAGGGAGTAGAGATGGCATCTGAAATTTATGAAAAAGACAGGGACGATTTCTAAAAAGTTACATGATATATACAAAAAAATCAATATTGTGTTGCATTTGGAATCTATTTTCAAACTATATCTCAAAATACAATTTATCACAAATAGAAACAATGTCACACTTAATTCTGAAATAAATAGCAGTCTTAAGTTTTAGAGGAAATTTAACTTGTCAATACTTACCCTCCAAGGCCAACAACCAATACTTTCATAGTTTGTATTCTCCTCAGTTTGTTCTTTTCGCTGTCAAAAATAATAACCCAGTGAAATTTGACAACAAGGAAAGCTGCTATTGCATTAAGTAACACCAGGTATAGATAATGTTTTTTACGCTTTCTGTCCTACTTCTTTGCAAAGTTACCGTCAGAACCTCTAGCTCTTCTAGCATTTTAATGCAAAAAGAAAAACCCCACACATACCACATCAGATTTGGATGCATTATACCACAGACAGTATTTTAACAATTTGGGGGGAACTTTGAGGGACTTGGTTCTACCAGTATCAATTAACATGGCAGTTTCTGGAAGAAAAGCACAATCACTAGCTCAAACAGCTAGCTGAAACACTAGGTAAGAAAAAGAGATGCTGTGCTGAAAAAAAAAAAAAACCCAACAGAATGCAAACCCCCCAGAACCCAATGCCATGTGCCAAGGTGAAAGATGTTTTTAAAATTTCATAAAAGTTCATACAAAGAGTATGTCCAAAGATTCTCTTATGAATCCGGCCTCAGCAGTTTAAGAATTCACTATTTGCTTGTCCCCAGTTAACAGCACAGACCATACAAGTGCTCCAACACAGGGCAACTGGGATTCATTAGAACTACTGTAAAGGCAGTTTAAGCCATCCTGGCTGATTTAGCACTGTAGAAGAATACGTAACACTTGTTCCGCTCCAGAAGAGATCAAAAACTAAAACTCTGGAACAGATGTTCACCCACATGCCTACTGCTGCCAAGAAACCAACCTTGAGGCTCTGATTGGCTGAACACCTTCAGCTGTCGCTGCTTCCAGAAAACACAGTCTTGTCTTTCTCCAGCTCTTTCTTACAACTTCATGCTGGTGCAGGTGTTTGCAGAACCCATAGTGAATTGCATTGGAAAACTACTTCACCTGAAGAACAGTTCTGCAAAAGGGAAGGGAGGAAAAGAACAGCAGTTGTCAGCTGAATTGATTCCCTTCAATTTACCATCTATTCACCCATGCAGGGGAAGATACAGTGTAGCAGAAGGATGGATAGCAATGGAGCTGCTTCTCTTGACAGCAGCACTAGTCCAGAGAGTTTGTCAAGCCACAATTTAACATTTGTCAAACATTACTTAGGGAGAGCACACACCAATTAATAACTAACCACACACAAACACACTGTTTTTTACCTGCTCCATCCTACTAGGTCACACTTAAGAAGATAAGGCCTATAACACATAACACCTGATAGGACAGAAGGGGTAAAAGCAGGTGGGGAAAAAAAAAAAAAACTTCCTCAGTAACAAACAAGTATCTGCTGTACTATACGAGACAAAAGACAGGGCATGAGCATGAAAAGTAAAACCCACAGGATTTCTGTTTTAAAGAAAGAGCTGGATATACACAGAGTCTGGGAGAAAGCAGTTTTAGCCTTTTGTACTTGGAACACAAGACTGAAAGTTCAACTATATTCCATTCTCATTATTTCACAGGCCTGTGAAATCTTTACATGGTCATTTTATGCATTTCTTCTGGTAGATAAAAATAAAAACATATTGACTAGTCCAAGAGTTATCATCAGTACAATAGCTGTTGATCTGCAATGCTGCTGAGTACCTACAGCAGTTGGCACTGGACAATTTTAGAAGTCAGCATCTGACGGTTTGCTAGGAATACTGCAATTCCCAAGTTAGATGACACACTGCATGTTTGTGGTATTACCTGTTTATTCAGAGAGCACTAACAGATTACCTGCTTGCTCTCAGGAACCTCTGATACTCAGTCCCTCAAAAAACTACTATTAAAAAATCAGTAAGATTTGTGTTCTACAGGGTTAGTCTTTGTCCCAGAAAAAAAACACTATCTAACAAACTAAATAACATCTAGATACACGTGCCGAGCTTTGGACTCCAATTTACGTCACTGTATGAGAGTTAATCCCTGTTTAAAGGAAAAAAAACACCAAGATGAACAAAATCCACCAGCTCTTCCCCACTGCCTCCTCTCCAAGAGGAAGGAATAACACAAATTACAAATTTGCCACCAACGCTGCAACACAAAACTCCTAAATTATTCTTTCCTGTCTTGGTTTAAGCATCTATAAACAACATAAACCTGTTATGACTACATCAGAGAACTGCCATTATCCGATTTTTTATGTCACGGCGTGACAAAGCCACAGCACATGGTAACGGTCCAGCAGTAACAGCCAAAACACGCTTCCCATTTGGCACGACCACTTCAGCGCCTCCGAGGTTAATACTGACTTTTAACCACTGCTTAAGGACACGCAGGATCCCCTTAAGAAGCCATCCCGGCCCAACGGCTTTCACACAGGCAGAGCTCCCACCTCTTGCGCATAACTACGCAGGTGACCAAGGCGCGTATGCCACCGGCTTCACCGCCGGGCCGGCACGAAGCTCCTGTCACAGGCCTGCGGCGGGATCCGCCCGCCCCCCGAGCACCCGCACGCGCCCCCCAGGCCTGGCCGCCGCCAACGGCCGCCCGCCTCCCCCGCCCACGCTGCCCCGCCCCTCCACGGCCGCGCGCTCTGATTGGCCAGCTCCTCAGGCCGCGCTCCATTCTCTTCCGAGGGGGGAGAGCGAAGAGGGGCTTGGGTGCGCGCGGGGATTGGCTGTGCCCCGGCTCGTCCCGCCCCCGCCTCGCGGGGCGCCCGCCGCTGGGGGGCGCCGCCGGCAGCCCCCGCGCCGTACCCCCCCCCCCCCCCGCCCCGTCCCCCCGCCCCGTCCCTCCTTCCTCCCCGGCCGCCGGCGCGCACCGTTCCGGGAGGCCGGCGAGGGCTTGCGCCGCCGCCCCGCGCCGCTTCTCCGCCCGCAGCCCGCCGAGGCGGCCATCCGCCTCCCTGCCGCTTCTCCGCCCGCGCCCGGCCCAGCCGCAGCCATGTCCAAGCCGCCCCCTAAGCCGGCCAAGCCAGGTAAGGGAGGGGCGCGGCGGCCCGAGCCGCCGTCCCCCGGCCGCCTCACCGGCTGCGCCTCGCCTGGGCCGGCAGCGCGGCGTCGCCGCGCGGCGCGGAGCGACCTGGCGCCTCCTGACACGTGGACGGTGCGGGAGCCGGGTCGGGGCTGTCAGCGCCGGCGCGGCCCCCGGCGGGGCGCCGCCGCCATTAGCCGCCGTGTCGCTCGGTCGACGCCGGCGCGGGCGGCGCCGCCCCCGGGGAGGGTTCGAGAGCGCCGCCGCGGCCGAGTCGTTACCGGGGCTCCGCGACGAGGTGCCCCAGAGCACCTGGTTGCGGTCGCCCAGGGTAGGGTGTCCGCCGCTCTCCCTCGAAGCCTGCTGCGGCTCCCGCTGCTGCCGGACTCGCCGTGCGCGGCCCTCGAGGCCCTGCGGCAGGTGCGCGCCCATCGCCCTTGCTAGCGCCTCTGGGCCTCGCAACGTGTAAATCTCGGCCCCTGTGCCCGCTTGGCTATGTTTAGCACAGAGTTCGTTTTCCAAAGTAAGTGAGAATCGAGTATTTTTTCTAAGAAGATACTAAAAATCATTGGAAACTGCACAGTTCTGTTTTTGGAAGTTGGAAATCATTGGGAGTTGCACAGTTTCTCGAATGTCTTCCTTCAGCTGCGGAGGCTAAGGCCTTCCCTCTGCCAAAATTTAAACCACGAGATTTGGGGTTTGTTTTTTGTAAATCGGGAATTGATCTGGAAAGTGCTGTTGCTGTTTACCATTTTGGCACACCATCTTGCAGTGTAAAAGGCTGGACTCTTACTTCTAGTTGAAGATTCACTTTTAATATAATCATATTTTGGGAGACATTAACCACCTTATCTGACCACTAAATATGTCCAGATTTCAAAATTTTCCTCTCTTAGAATATCCTTGAGATACTTATATGTTTTAGGAGTATTTAAATGCACAACATAATTGAATACTTTAGCTAGCCAACTTGTAAAATAAGCTTTTATTTGTTTAAAATCAAGTAATTGCAGACTCAGTTTAGAACAGTTGCTTACCTCCCTGCAGAAGTAAAATTTGGTGAAGCTCTGAATGCAGAGTTTCATCCTTGGGTGACTTTCCTCTACCCTGCAATTTACTAAGCCTCTTTGGAAATAGGGCTTATTTAAAAAGAAATCAAAAAGCACTGGTAGAAGCACTGCTGTTCTGGTCTCCCACTGAAAACCCATACTGAGGAAAGCTGTGGTCTTCTCAAAGGTTTTGGTGTGACTTTTAACACCCAAATATGTGAGAAGAATAAATTTTTCCATTGAACTTGATTACTCAGTTCTCTAATTTGCAAAAAGAGGAGTTGGTTTAAGAGAACGATTAAGGAGTTAAAGCCTCAAGTCTTGTTTAATGTGCATCAGCTATGAGGCTAAATCAGGCATGATGTTTCCGACATTGGGCATCCCTTCCTAGTTTGCTAGGATGCAGTTTTGTGTTAGTTTCATCTGGTAAAATGCAGACTGCTGTCAAAAGGGCAGGTTCCCTGCTCCCTCACCCTTCCTCTTCCATTGTACTTAGTGACAGCTTGGGTCAGTGCTCTGATACTACAGAATTCTTTTAATGTTATTATTTTTCTATCTAATCAGCTTGCTGATCTGGGTTACCACGTGATTACTAGACACAGCAAAAAGGATGAGGCAGAAACAAATGGCTGCAGGAGGAAGAGGAAGAGAGTAAGACTTTTTTGGTAGCGACTCTCAGATCATATTAAGGGTAATGAGATTCGTTTTGATGAATCTCTCATCTTTGTTTGAATAGAGAATGTCTCATGAAGGCTATTGGATTAATTTTTTTCAAAGGTATTTTAAGGAAGAAACTGTCTTCTAGCCTACTCGGAAATATGTTTGTATTAAGGCATGTGTGTCTGGCTTTTTCTCTGTCTTTAATGTCAGTTATTTCTATAATGCTGTTATTGTTCTATGAATCTCCTGGGTTATAGACATTAAAGTGTATTAACTTAAAAGACAAGTAAATACAACATAGGGACTGCATCTGTTGAAACAGTTCCTACAGCACTGTAATGCTCTCTGTAGTGGTAGCTTCCAGACTGCAATTGGTTAAATGTCCTCTGAGTGCATTTGATCAAGCTATGTTAATTTTTCTTCACTGACAGAGATCGGATGTAGCATACCAGTCTGCATATAGGTCTATAACCTGTGTCAGGGAACAGCAAACCTGCTTACTTTGCCAGTGAATTGTTAGAATTCAAGAAAGATAGAAGAGAAAACAAGATTTTGGCTACTGTAGTGCTTTAAGTAATGCGGGGGGGGGGGAGGGGAGCGCAGACTAGATAGAAGGAGATACAGCTTGTGGCAGGAAAGCATTTCTAGTGAAATAAATATTCATCCTTTCTAAAACAGTGAGCATATTCATCAGAGGGGTGTTGGGAGATTACACTGGATGGGCAGACAGTCCTCTAAAAATATGGAAAAAGGCATTAAGAGAGAAAATTAAATAATTATTGCATGAAACGCAATTTTCTTCAGTAACAGAGCTTTTTATCTGACAGAAAGCTCTTCACTTCTAATAGTCCTGCCATGATCACCTTCTGTTAGGATTTCGGTTGCAAAGAGATTTTTAACATCTATAAACAGTCATCTAATATATTTGTCAACAGTTGAGCTTGTATCTTGGAGTCTGTGGTTATGTTCTGAATAAAGGAACGTGGTTGTTTTTAAGGGCTTTTAACAAGCTCCTAGCCTTGCTTTTTGCTGAGGCTGTTTTACTACTCTTGCTTTTTAGCAGTGTTTTCTATTTAGTTTTGCTATTGGTGATTCAAATGAGTGGAGTGGGAGTTGAAAATAACTAAACTTTCTTCTATGTCAGCACTATGCAAGTGTAGAGTTTCCCCTCCATCTTTCAATAGCTCTATTGATGTCTCAAACTTCATTGCTCTTTGCAGAGTTCATTAACTTTTTAAACGTTCTGTGCCCAGTGTTGATCCTATTTACAGAAGTTACTTACTACATTCTTCAAACCTGACAAGCTCTATTGGCTCCTGCTAGATGTCTCCTTGAACAGCGTTCCCTGTCTGATTTTTATTTAGAATCTTACATAGGCTGCAGCAACAACTTTTAGAGAGATGATAGTATTATATGAATAGTTAATAAGTTAGCCTTAGTTTCATATTCTTCAGAGAGAAAGATTCATTGATCCTAGGGTACAATCAACACAACATTTTAATGTACAATTTAAAGTAATTCCATTTGAGAAGAAGGGAGGTAGGAGGAAACATAATATGTGTAACATAAATGGTTACCTTTGCAGCCACCAGTAGCTTTCACAATTAAAAGTAGGATTCTATATGCGAGTACTTAGTTTGAATCATAGTCAAGTTCATTTCGTATTACTGCTTAGGTAAAGTAGGAGCTGTGGCAGGCACCATTCACAAGAGCAGGAGTCCTATGTTGAGTCACATGGAAAAGGTCTGAGCAATCAGTAGGCTTAAACTGGGCTTAGGTGATGGTTTTGGTTTCTCCTGTTGTCAAAGAAAGGTTTCTGTTGGTCAGGGAGAGGTAAACATGAATGTGGGGAGTTAGGCTAGAGTCACCAGCTCTAGGGTGGGGGAGTCGGGGGCATCAGAAGAGCTGCTAAACAGCTTGAAGTCCACTTTCAATGCGAATTAAAAACATTTATTTCTGACCCCAAACCTTCCACTTACTGCAAGCTGCTGTGGCCACAAGTAGCCTTTCTACAAGTAAAGGCATCTTGCGTATTTGCAGAAATAAAACCTATAGTAAGTAGGGGAAGATTTCAGCATCAAACTGGGCAACTCACAATTCATTTGTCAATAATTTGCAGCAAACATTAAGTGAAGATATTCATGTACATCTTCTGTGAGGTTATTCTTAATTCTGGTTTTCTGAAAACAAATGCTGAACACTCCTTCCACTCCAGATGCTGACAAATACAGTTCATGACTTTTTTTGGGCTACCTCACTTTATTTTCTACAACAGCACCAGTCCACCCTTTGTCTTTTCCAGGTGTCACTACCCAAATTTTCCTAGGCTTCTTCTTTTTTCCTTTCCTTTCCTTTTTTTTTTTTTTTTTTTTGTGTGCTTTCCCACTTTCCCCTTTGATTTGGATGCCCTATATTCATTTCCCTTTTCTAACAAGTACTACTAAGAAGTGGAAGATGGTTCTCTTACCAGCAGGAACTCTACTTTTTTTGTGTTGGTTGTGGCAGTGCTTCAGTGCTGTATTGTACTCCTTTGTGTCTCTGTGCAAGATCCTGAGAGCAAAATGCCAAAGTTGAAGTGGCAGTCCTGTAAAATGTATTTTCACTTTTTTAATCCCACTGGCCTGGGTGTAAAACACCTTATTTTTCAGTTCCTAAGAAGCAGGTAAAGCACATTTCCATCTGTTCTTAATGTCTTTTTAATAAAATTGCCACGTCCCCCAAGAGACATGCAGATCATAGTGTGAATATATCTGCCCTTACTAAAGCAACCTGTAAGCATATTGCAAATAATTCTGATTTGCAGTTTACTGGTGATACTAGCACTTGACCAAAACTTTGCATCTTCTAGTTGCTGCAGTTACCAGGTTATGTTCTTTCTTTGGAGAGGTGTAGACTGAGAATGAGAAAATGCTCTCTGTCCTTTTGCTACCATACTTTCTGTGAGGTCAGGCGGAAGATGACTCTCTCTTGCTACAGGGAAAATCATCTGAATGTGTATCAGAATTCATGTTCCCAGCTATTCCTTCTGCTCCTCCATCTAGAGAAGATGCAGAAACTAGCATAGGACCTGAAACCTGCAAACTGTCCTTCTCTTCCTCCCTGCAGGGTTGTACAGTTGTTCTCTTTTTGGTCAAGTTGTTACAGCTGGGGATTGCAATTAGTTGTTTATAGTCAAGTTTATGCTAGAGAGCATCCCTGATTCTCAGCTGCTTCTGTGCAGCCTCATGGGGCCAAAAGGGAGGATGGATGGTGACTCTTAGCCCAGGACTAGCTTGATCCCTCACAGATGCTGACAGACCTGAAGTTTTCTGATTTATGTGTAGATAACCGTGGCCCATGCAGGATTTCCCACAGCACAGAGGTGATCACTTTCTCTGTATTACAGGCACTGATAGTGCTTTGTGACACCTAAGGAGTTTGTTTATCTGATTCTGGTTTTATGGCACTCTAGAGCTACTCACTCTGAATATAGCTAATGAAGAGCTTCTGTGTCAGAAGTCAGAACCATTATCTGTTCTGCAGAACCTCATTTGTGTCGGAGCGAATGAGATTTGTTTGCATCTGTCTGTGGCAGGAGAACCAGGGTGCCAAATTCCAACAGAAGACTTGTGTCAGTTCTTCGGGCCCAAGCCTTATTAGCTCTTGTGAACATTAGCTTACTAGCATGTTTATTTCCTTAACTGAAGTAAATGGCTCTCACATTTAGTACACATTACTTTTGGTTGAGGAAGTAATATAAATTGACCAGCTAATGAAATTGCTTTCCCTCCTCTGCGGCTGCGGAAGTTCAGCCTCACTCAAATGCTTTGGTGGCAAGTTTAGTAGAAGAGGGGATTTCAATGATAGTGTCTACAATGGCACAGAGAAGCTAGAGTAAAAGAACCGGGTAGGGGGAAGTGGAAGAAAGCCTCACTGAGAGAAACAGTAACTCCTTGTTGAGAAAACACTAAGCACTTCTTTGAAAACAACCTTCCATTAACGATACTGCAAGTAAAAATAAACCTCAAAATTGCTAGGAGGAGGCAAAAGGTTTATAATCTTTTGACAAAATTGCCTTTTCTTTTTAACTTTGCATTGCGAAGCACAGTAGTGATGTTTTTAGTTTAGTAAATAGCGGAAGCTGCATTTTTTAACATTTTAATTTTTTAACTTTTTTTAACACTTAATTATTTACATTAGAACCTAAGTTTACTTTTATGCACTTCATTTGCAACTTCCAGGCAAATCAGTTTTATCTCGGAGAGGGCAATGTTAGAAATCTGAGTTGCCCGTTTCTTTTCCTGATAAAAGCATTTTATCTTTATTTAAGAAGTCATCCAAAAGAATTCAAAGGGAGCAAAGTCGGTTGAACATGATAAAGGCATTTGTTTTACGTGGCAGCAGAACATCACTGATTAGAGTGAATCCTTAGTTTGACTCACTTGCCCTGAGGTGTTTTTGAGGAGGGTTTTGTAAATTGTGGCGTGGGAGTCTGTATGGTAAGATGTATTTGTGTCTGCTTAGTGTGCATAAGAATTTATCTTTATTTGTTAGATAGGTGTTTTGCAGATGTTTAATGCAAATTCCATAAGAAAAGGAAAAGAGAGTCTTGTGGCTAAAGCATGGGACTGAAAGCAGAGAGAGTTTATACTTTTCTCCCTGCTTGAAAAGAGATTTATTGTGGAACATTTGGTTTCACTGTGCCTCCATTTTCTTTATCTTTTGAAAAGGATACCCGCCCTCATGGATCAAGCTGAGAACAAAGTCACTAATATTTGTCTAATGCCCTGAAATCTTCAAGTCATGTCTTCAGTATTTTAGTTATTTTGTCCTAGAAATACATGGTGGGGAGGTACAGTCAGTCAACTCTGGTAAGTTCAAATCAATGCTAATATATTAGTTCTCCATGACACACACATCTCACAAAGTGGTTAGCTGTGGAGAGGAGATAGTGAAGGGGAGCAGGAGAGTATCATCAAGCTCTTTCTGACTTTTTCCTTATTTCAAAGGACATTGGCAAATGGAAGCTGTAATTTTCTCTGCGTGCCTAGGGACGTGCATTGCTAAACAAAAGTAGCTTCTATTCAAGCAATTCCAACTACTCATGTGCCCAGTTAAAGATAATTTGTCAGTATTTGCAGAACAGGGATTCTAGTTTGATCTGTACTTTGAGTCCTTATATTTTATTATTTTAAATCTTTTAGACTGATTTTTGCATTTAAAAATAAGCTGCAAATTAGTACCATGTTAAGTGCTCAAATCCTATTGTTCTTAGCTCTTAAATGCAGCACTGTATAAATCTGTTTATCAAGAAATATTTATAAAGATCATTCAGAAGTGCCAGTAAGCAGCAGCGTTCAACTCCCATATAAAGTGCTGTAAAATTAACATGAACCAGACCGGCATTTTATAAATGCAGATCTGTACTTTGTACTTCATCATGGGAAGAGATTTTAGAACATGCTATGCTGTGACACCACAGCTTGATATTTGGGGAAGTAATTCTCCATTTCTGTTCTGTAGAACTAAAAAAATTCAGCCAATTTGCCTAAGGTTTAAACAGCAGTTTAACAATACTTTTATCAGCATAAGTGTTTTCGTTCTTCTTTTCCTCCAGTTAAGGGTGTGACAGTTTTAGAAAAATCTGTTGATACAGATGCAATACATTATTACAGGAAACACTCACTACACAGATCTGCATTTCTAAATTTTTCTGTCTTCTGCCATCTTTTCATTTTAATATTTCTTATTCTTCCTTTTCATTCTCCATTTCCGCTACCCCAGAATTGTACTTGAAAAAAACCTTGAAAATTAGTGAGTGAAGGTTAAAGTTGTCACAATGTATACTGTGCAATTCTATTTTGCATTTTTCTGTCATCTATTTAGAAAGCTTGGGAGAAGGGAGGGAGGGGCGCTACCCTTTATCACCCAGCCTTTTCTGTCTCCCTTCCTGTTTTGTCATCTCTTGTTCTTTTTCCTCTTTTTAGTTGACTTCCTCCCTGCCTCAGCTGGAACACTTTATTCTGAAGCTCTTAGATCTAGGACACACTACCCTCTACTTTTGTTCATCATCGCTGTATAGGTAATGAACAAAAATGAGATTTCATTTTAGTTACTGCCACAGTGCAGGTATTTAGTTTCTAGGGCATAGATCTGAGAAGTATGGGACTCCTTTATGTCTAAGAAATGAGAGAGAGAACCAGTAAAGCCAGATTCGAATGTTATAGTGTTACTCAAAAGTAAGGTCCAGAATATAGGCACAGGGTGTGGTTATTAGTTACAAGAATCATATCTACAGTGTGTACGTGCATCTGGCTATTTTAGAAAGCTTCACAGATTAACTTTATGGATGGACTGTTATAAACACATAGGCCCCAAAAGCCTGAGATACAGGACTACAGAAATGTTTTGCGTGGGAGTTGCACTTTGGTAAATGTATTTTCATAAACGCATGCTGTGGCATGGCTCTTGCTCAAGAACATCCAGAGATATTTGAATACATCTTTGAAGATCCAATCTGAGACTGTTGGATATTCTGCAAAGTGACAGACTGGTCAATATGGCAGCTTATGCAGTTGAATACCCTCCCCACTCTTCTCAAACCTGTCAACTTATATAGTAGAGCCCTTAAGTTACCATTCTAGAACAATCACTCTTCTTGTGGGAAGGCTTTTAGATACTAGGGTAACAAAGAGTGCCTACTTCCTTGTCACTCGATTCTCCTAGTATAATTTGTGGCTTAATATACTGTGCAGGCTTCTGTGTAAGCGTACAGTTTATTTTACAGTACCAGACTTTGGCAGTAAGTCACTGGTGCCTCTCACGATACAAAATAGCCTGGTCTAAGTGTAGTCCAAGTAGTGCATTGTCCAGATGTACTAAATACTGTTTTGATTACAAGTTGATCTATATAACCATGTGAAGTTTACAGTTTAAGGACCTGAAGTACGGTATGGAATATCTACATACTTAAGACATCAGCTATTTAGAAGTAAACAATACAGAAAAGCCATTGAGTTCAGTGGATTTCAGCTGTTCAGCTAATAAAATTATGGAAGATAGTTATTTCTTCTCCTGAGCTCTTATACTTTCTCCTCTGTATTTTTGAAATACACCTGTGTTGGTTGATTTTTTTTTTTTTTTATTGCTTGTATGGATGCTTCCTTTGTAGTTTATTCAATTAAATTTGTACTTCTCTGCATTAAGATTATATTTTCTGGGCTTGGATGACACTGACAGTCTCTTAAAGCTGCCTTATTAAAACAAACATTGCCCACTTAGTGGAATTGTAAACACTATAGTTTATTTTAAACATCTAAACGGAACAACGTATCAGTTGTACGTTACATAAATAGGACTTGGATGACCATTTGCCATTTTTCTTGAAATCCAGCAATAACTCCTAATTAATAGCCTTAAGTAAGTATGAAAAAATGATGGGGATATTCATAACTTTTATATTTCTTTATTCCTTCCTTAATCCTGTAGCACTTGACCAGTCTGACTCTATTAAGAGAAATATATATAACAGATGTGCAGGTGACTTTTTGTGTGATTCAAGCTGTACTTTGCCTGAGAAGTCAATGGCTACATAGTGAGCCAGGTGTGCACAAGGGGCAGATCACACTTAGCTGGCCAAGTGGCTCATTTCCTTCAAAACTTGTGCTGCTGAGTTGAGTGTTTTCATCAATACAGGCATACCACAAACTCGTTCAAACAGAGTTAATGTTTAATAAAGGAGTTCAGTTGGATTTGGAGGCTGTAGGTGTGTGCTGTGGTTAGAAAACATGGTATTGACACTATTTTTCTTTTTTAGGGCAGGTTAAAGTGTTCAGAGCCCTGTATACGTTTGAGCCCAGAACGGTGAGTATGTTTAGATTTTAGGGTTTGGATTTTTTTGTTTGTTTATTTAATCCTGTCTGTAATAAAATCTTCCTGAGTTCTGCTTGGTTTGCCCTGTCAGATTTGCTGTAGTACAGTTTCGATGCGAAAAGCCTCCAGTGTTGATCGATCTCAGTTCTTAAATGTGTCCATAACTGCCTAATATATCACCATTTTCTCCTTCCTCAAGTTCAGCTCTTTCTAAAAGCATCATGTCTTCTTCAGTACCAGTTGCCTGCAGTCTAGGATAAGCAGACTCAGTATGTGTCCCTTACCCCCACTTCTTCCAAAGGCAGCAAAGATAATTCAGAATAGAGAGATCTGATGAACTGGGACCATCCAAAAAGGGAAGAAATTAGCAAACACTAGCTATATTTCACTGTTCTTGTTGCACAGAGGTCTGTGGGAAAGACTACAGCCTTTTTGTTTACCTGTCAGGAGGGTCGCAGCTCCAAAAAGTTAGCTGTAGTTTGACTTGCCTACAGTATGAAAGACTGTCAGGCAGTTATTGTCTGCCTGGAGAATTTGAGCTATTGTAATTTTCAAAGAAGAGCTGAAGGTACTCTGCTTTTCCCATTTATGTGTTTTGTGTAGGTACATGCATTCAGAACTTTGCTTTCTTTCTTTTTTTTTTAAAAGCCAGATGAACTGTACTTTGAAGAAGGAGATATCATTTACATCTCAGACATGGTGAGTCTGACACATCCCATGTAGACAGAATAATTCTGAGATGCAGCATTATCCCTTCTAAACTCTTTTCCCCTTTCTCTCCAGAGTGATACAAATTGGTGGAAAGGAACTTGCAAAGGGAGAACTGGACTAATTCCAAGCAACTATGGTAAGTCTGAAATATTTTCCTTGGTAAGGTCATTTGCAGTGAAAGGAAATTGCTAAATGAAAATTGCTAATACGCTTATTTTCAGAAACTATGATAACAATATTGATGTTTAACTGTCCTCTACCAGATTATTTCAAAATACTCTAATTCTGCAATGTCAGTCATCACTATCCGTTGGCCATGTACAGGCTGTCTGAGGTTTTTATAAGCTACAGACAGACAGCTTGAGTTTGGCAAGTTCATGTTTCTCAGTGTGTAGCAAGAGATGCCTTCAGTTTTGAGGGAATGAATAGATGGGTATACAGGATGATTTTACAGACTGAACACTAAAGTGATAGCGTTATATTCTTGATAGCCTTACTGGATGTATTCCTGCTTTTAATATCTTCTCATTAGCTGTTTCTCAGCTGTATTCTTTCAGTCTGCATGTTGTCTTTTTTTAAGTAGACTTAATGGTGGACACCACAGGCTTTAATAGCTTTGAGATCAAGAAATGTGACACAGCAGGGGCTGTTGGTTTACATAGATAATCAATATTGGAGTTGTTAGGCAAACCTAGAACCAGAGAAGAAGATAAAGCAGATTGTGAATATTTCTGTAAACCTCCTTTGACCTTTTCCACTTAAGAAACAGGGTTGTTCTGTTTGCCAGTTGTGGCTCCTTAACGAATGTATTCAGCCACTGAAAGAAAGAAAGGAGGGGGGGAAAAAAAGTTTTGCTTGTTAAAGTCACTATATTAAAACCACCTAACCAGGTACGTAGAAATGTAATAAAACTGCAAAAATTCATATTTCACCTGCTGGGATGAAATAAAAATTGCTTTTTTCAGATTCAACTAAAATCATTTTGGAAACCTTTGAGTACAGGCAACCCAGCTGAATTCTTCCAAGTTCTCTCAGGAAATGGAGGCAGAGCAGCAGTGTCATGTGACAGATTGCATCAAAACCACAATATGTCAGTCGCAGTGTGCTTGCTTCATGTCCATCCTTTCCTCACTAGGAAGCATTATGGTAGCAGTGATATGAATCATATAACCTATAGTCAGATTAGGTGAGCTGTCTCGGTAGAAGTCCATGAATGGAATGCTACAGTGAAGTTACTGAGAAATTTCAGCTTGTGGAAAGAAACTCTTGTGACTGACAGACTGATTGTATTCTAGCCATCTGCCAGAGGTGGCTGTTATTTTGCACTGGAAGAATGGTTTACACATGCTCACCTATGCTCTGATTTCTTGCAGATATTGGAGTATGCTATATTTGAAATAAACCCAGCAACTTACTGATTCTGTTTGTATGTTTTCATTGAGAACATTTGGAAAAATTGGCTCTAGAATGGTTTATTGAAAAATTATCTCAGCAAAACTTCGCAACTTCCACTTCTGTTTTAGGCTGGTGCTGCACGTTTTGCAAAAACTTTGTATGTGAGCAAAACAGGAGCCTATGCAGATACAACAAATAAAGAGTACTGGGACATAAAAGCAGTGTGTCTGTACACAACACCAAGTCAGAGGTGTTCTAGCTGCTACACAGTGCAGGTAGTATACTTGGTGACATTTATTGCATACAAGTATGTCTTTTGATTTGGACAAACTGTGTAAAATCACTCAAAGCCTGCTTCCGCTGCTTGTCAGTCTTAGGACTGCCCAGGTTCAGGCCCATTCCTGCGCTACTTGAAACACTGCACTCTCCTGTGGTCTCCTATAACCTTTTAGGGGAAGATGCAGACAGATTGGAAACTACTGATTTCGTGGTGAGGTCTTGTGCTCCATCTGCTGGACTGGAAGGAGTACGTTTGGAAAGCAGATATAAATAGAAGCGCTGATGAATCCAGAATCGGTGCTGTCTGCATTAAAAATGCTTATTACTGCTTATGACAATAATTTTATAAGGACAAAGTTATTTTTACGCTTTTGAAACAGTGATATCTGCAGAGATTAATATTAATGCTTTCTGCTGTGCCCTAGAAGCACAGCTCAGTATGACTAGAGTGTTCTATTTGTATAATGGCTGTCTGCTCTGCAACCAGCTTCTCCAGTGCTGCGTTAGGATTCTATTCACTGCGCAAATTTTTCTAACCTGCAATACCAGAATATAGCATTTGCAATTTATTTTACTCGTAACTGAAGAGATAAACAGGTGAAATCTTGCAATTATAAATCATTATGTGAGCAACACACACCAAAGTAAGAAAAGATCTGCGTAGGTCATGACAGACTTGAGACTCCTATTTCTGGTGACTGAAGTACTTTGTATTTGCCTGCATTGCATCTGATTATAGTAACACTTTGACCAGAGAAACACTCTCAGATTTTGCCTACCTCCTCTAAAAGCAGAGGAGTAAGGGCTTAGAGAACCCAGTCATCTCGGATTGGATGCAGTCCTACTTGCCTGTACCCATAGTAGTCACAGGCTTTCATCTAAAAAGTTTAAAAAAGGGAGTTTCCAGGTCACAGCCCCACTACCATCTGTTCCATAGTGCTGTTCATTTCTTTTTGCTGCTGCAACAGCACAGTGACTAGGAATCTTTCCCTGCTCTTCTCCAATAAAACCTAATGTTTGCAAGATGAAGAGAATATCTACCAAACTTCAATCTTCCCATCACTAAATTCAGTTTTGATCTGCAGACCTCTTGTAATTTTTCCAGGGGAAATGAAAACCTCTGTAAAAACAAATAGGAAGCCTGTTGACAGTGAGTGGACTTTCTTAGTTACTTTTCACAGACCCCTTAAAAGTAATCCACTGATAACTACAGGTGGCAAGCTATAGCTTGAAAGCCACTGCACTGCAGAACAATGACCAGCCCCCATGCAACTGCTCAAAAATAGTCTACAAGTGCAGAAAGACAAGGAACAACCAGGATAAAAATACTGTCAGATTCTCAGTGGCTTGCAACCTCTGATCAATTTGAGGCTATTCTTCGAAGTTTTCACAGATTCTTTTCTGAATTTCTGTCCTATACACAGAAAAGGGAGGTGTACCCAACTAGTCACATGGGATATGTACTGTTGGCTGTTCCAGAATAAAGCAAAGTTTTATTCCCTTACAGGTAATACCAAATATCTGTTCAGTTTCAGAACCGGTTAGAGTTTACTATCTCTTTCATTTCAGTGGCAGAACAAGCTGAGTCTATAGATAACCCATTGCATGAAGCTGCCAAACGAGGTGAGTTTGGACTTTGGTTGTGTAATGCTAAAGAAAGATTTGTCTGTTTTTTGCCAAAATGCCGTTAATTATATTTAAAATGAAGAGGCATGTTGTTTGTTTTGGCTATCTAGTATCTTGAACAAGTTACCTGGTAAAGTTCTGGAGTTTTCAGAAGCTGAACTTGTGTACAGCCTAATAGAATTACCACTCTGATTGTGTGCACAGCAGAAATGTCTTATATCATCCAGTCAGCTGTACAGAGGCCTAAAGGCCCTATGGAAGTGGAAGAAGAGATGTTTGGTATCACTTGGACCGGTTGTTTTATGAGTTAAGTGTTGCTGCTAAACACTTTTTCCTCCTTGCAAGCTCATAGAAGGAGTGTGGCAGTCAGAGAGAGAACTAAGTGGCCTTAATGGTTCTGTTAATTTTTCAGAGAAAAAGTCAGTAAAACAGAATTTGTTTTTTAGGCAACCTAAGCTGGTTGAGAGAGTGTTTGGATAACCGAGTTGGGGTCAATGGCTTAGACAAAGCCGGAAACACAGCTCTGTACTGGGCATGCCATGGAGGGCATAAAGGTATGAGAAAAATCATTTGAAGTGACTGTCCTCTGATTTTCTTGACTTGCTGGTTAGACAGACTGCTGAAATTGCAGTATTAAATAATAAATCCAGAATGACATAAATCTATGTCATTCTAATTTTCCGAAAGAAAAGTTAAAGCCAGATGGGAGGTTCAGATCCATCAAGTGTTGTGTTTTGTTGATGTTGATGTTAAAGCAGCCGTTCTAATGAGTGTAACAATTAGAAATAGAGTGGGAGGAAGGACAGGCCAAAAAATGTTGGATTTTGAGGGTACGGTATGCCTTAATATTTCCTTGTGACTATTTTTTTTCTTTCTTTTTTCTTTGTTCAATGCTGTCTTGCTGTAATAGATTTTTGTTAGCTGATTGGTTGTTTCCTTTGAATCTTAAATAAGATTATACTATGAATGCAAAAAGGCATATTTTGTTTCCACTAAGTTTTCCTTTTATTTTTTCATGTTCCTTGTAGATATAGTGGATATCCTGTTTACCCAGCCAAACCTAGAGCTAAACCAGCAGGTAGGACTCTTACACTAGAGATGTGATGTTATTCATTCTTGGTGCAAGCTCAAAGGTTTTTGCTGTGTTTTAATCCTGTTGCTTTTCCCTCTAACTCCACAGAACAAATTGGGAGACACAGCTTTGCATGCTGCTGCATGGAAGGGTTATGCAGATATTGTAGAGGTGCTGCTGGCAAAGGGTAAAGATCTTCAACAAGATTTCAACAATCTGTGTGGCAGACTAGCTTCCTGAATGTTTATTAATATGTATTTTTTAACTGTTTTCCTGTAACCTAGGTACAGTCCCTAGCTAACTCACCTGCCTGACTTTGTAAGCCTTGCAGAAAATTCTGGCAGTTGTCTGGAAAGTAGATTTCAGACCTGCTCAAGATAAATATCAGCCTCCTTGGCAGACAGAATGTGGCACTTAACCGCAGATCAGCAGAGAGATCTGCTTGCTGGAAAGGGAGAGCAGCCAATGAGCTCCCTAGCCAACTGTAGCATATGGAAGAACATCCATAGCCTTTAGTCTGCTTCATATCGGTCCAGAGAGGAGCATTACTCTGGTCTGTTTTACCTGTGCTACTGAAACTTGTGTTAATACCATCAAGAAGTAGCTAAGACTGGCTGAGTGATTCATGATGGAAATTTTCTATTATAAAGGGGCAAGAACAGATCTGAAAAACAATGAGAAGAAACTGGCTTTAGACATGGCAACCAATGCAGCTTGTGCTTCCCTGCTTAAGAAGAAAAGTGCAGGTATTTCTGATTTTTGTTCTTCTGATACATTTCTCCCTTTTTAGAGGACAGTTAAATGTTTCAACCAAGTACCAGTGTGTTGATAGCCATAAAAACCAGTCTGGAGCTATGTAGACTAAAAGTTGTGTTTGGAAGGAGGGGTTAAGTAGCAGTTCAGCAGAGGTATGATAGAGGCCTGTGGTTCACCACATTCAATGTTGAGGATGCCACGCAAAATACCTTCTCATGTCAGCAAGAGGTAAAGGTGTTCAGAAGATGTGCAAATAATAGTGGAAAGGGGAGGAAATGGAAGCAGGGCTCTTCAGAGTGGTGGGATGGAAGGAAAGCAAGGATGAAAACTTCCTGTGGGAGCAGTACACTGCTAGGGGCAGGACATGAGAGTGGAAGAGTGCAATATGTTCCACCTGTCTGTTTCTCCAAACTAAGCCAACGTAACAGAAGCTCTTCTTTTATCTATGTCTCACTCCTATTTTTCTTTTTTTATTCCTATGTCTCCCTGCTTGACTGAGAAACAGAAATAAAATGAAAAAGCTTTCAGCTATTTATCAAAACAGTCTCACTGCTTCCCACGTTCGTCTCTCCTAATAGCACAGTAGCTGTGTAGAGGAGTTGGGCAGGTACAAGTCTGTCTTCTTTAGAAGTTTAACAAAGACCGAATTGTTCAGGATCACACAGGAATTGTTTACTTTAGCCTTGAGAAGGCTGAAATTGGGGTAGAAGCCCTCGGTGAATTACACATGAGAAATGACTTAAAGATACAGGCAAGAGTTACAACTGATACTGGTGGCACATGTAGTCTAGTAACCATATTGCAGGGTTAGCATGGAACATGAGAACAGAGGGAATGCTAACACATGGGTGATAGGAGGTTATGGGAATAACGTGGTGGAATAGCTGGCAGTCCTTTTAGAGGGCCAAGAAGAGGGGTTGCAGGAAAAATACCGTCCAGCTCTTTGGTAGAAGTAGTATCAGGGTTTCCCAGAAGGCCTTGACAAATTATTTTCCTCAATTTTGACTCTGAAGAAAGCAGCTGTGACTAATGACAGTTTCCTTTCTTTGCATATTTTTTCCTGATACTAGTTAATTCCTATTAGGAGCACTTTTTATTTCATCTTCTCCTGTCAATTATAGTCACCTGATACTAGAACATTTTCTGTCTTA
Organism: Dromaius novaehollandiae; assembly: GCF_036370855.1. Lineage (NCBI taxonomy): Eukaryota > Metazoa > Chordata > Aves > Casuariiformes > Dromaiidae > Dromaius > Dromaius novaehollandiae. The sequence goes on from NC_088132.1 coordinate 26,301,513, forward strand.
TGTCCCTATTAATTATATTAATGTTTCATTTTCTGATTCTGGGGAGGTTATCTTTTATTTCTGGTGCATTTGCTTCACTCCATCTAAATTATTTTTGTTTCACAGCTGACTAATTTTTCATCCATAGTCACTTCATCAATTACCAAGTTCTGATACTCTGACACACTGTCTTTTCTTGTTTGCCTTGGTGTAGTGTTCTCAGTTTTCACTGCTATTTCAATATTAGTTTTCTTGCTTGGTATTCTCACTTGTCTTCTGTAATTTCTGCGACACTATTAAGCTGTGTACTTCCCTTGTATTTTTTTGGCCATCTGCATTAATTTCTCTCTTCCATGTCTGATTGATACCACGTTTCAGTATTTCCCGTGTCTGTCAGTGGAACAATCTTTCCTTTTCAACGACTTAGTCCTATTTCATAAGTCTTCCTGTTCCCAATTTCAAATCTGTTCCTATTTAGCTATTGCTTCTGCATAATCCTTCTGTAAAATATTTTATTTGCTCTGAAGAAACTAACTTTACAACCACTTAAATATAGTTCTGTTTTATGCATGTAAGCACTTATTCACAGGTAATGACTGCTAAGGTACCTTCTAGAAAGGAAAGAGTTCTTGAAATGCTGTCATAGAAATGCAAGATTGTCATTTGTGCTTCTGAGGGAGGGAAGAAGTATTATATGGAAGCAATACAATTTGTCCTTTCCTGAAGTATGGCCCCTTGAGCACAAAAGTTCACAATTTCTTCCCTTTGTTTTCTTCCGTCCTTAGACTTTTATCAAAACAGTTCAGTGGGTCAGTTTTAAATTTACTCACTTTTCTTCCAGAAATCTAGGGTAAGGTAGTTAGCATGTTTCTGAATTATGTCAGTCTTGTCATGTCTGTACCTGATGTTTTTAATATACTATTGCAAGACTATGACTTACTAGGATCTGATGGTCCCTTGCTCCCAACAGTACAACATAATACACAATACAATGTACCTATTATACATTACAATATACTAAATAATTCATGAGCAGCTACTCTGGCCCTTTATAGTTAAGGAGTTCAGCCCCTTTGAAGATCTGTAGGAAAGCAATCACCTGTCACAAAAAGCCTTTCCTGTGTATCTTTGTACAATCCAAAAGATAAATGTACCCCTCCTGGCAATACTACAAGCCTGGAGGAAGATACTTTAGTACTCCTGTCTTCTGTTGTCACCTTTGGTAGCGTGAGCTCATAGGTAAATCTCAAAAACCTTTTTTCAGGAAAAAAAGCTAGGCAAGGAAGTGGGGAGAAGAGAGAATATATGGAGTTTGTCTGATTTTAAGCAGAGAATGACAGCCAGCTAAGCACTCATAAGTAAACAAACTCACCAATCCTTTGCTTTGCAGTTTAGAGGTACTATATACAGAAAAGAGAATTAAATATTCCAGCTCTGCTGCACAGCTTCCAAGGAGCCAGGAGATGGCTCCTGGAGGTCACTGAGGAGAAGTAGAACAGCAGCAAACTTACTTTTACTGTGCTTTCCCCTTTGGACTAAGTCACATGTAGGAGACGTGATTACTGGCCTAGCCCTGCCTTTGAGATGCAGATTTTCAGCCCCAGCACTTGTGTATCTTAGCCCTAGTATCCCTAAACAATACAGGAATCTGGGTTTCTCAGATGGTGGTTTGCAAGCACTGCAAATGTGAGGCTTTGCATGATTTTTATCCCAGATTAAGAGAATGCTTTGTTTCTTTCCAGATATAGTGCGAACATTAAGTAATGCAGAAGAATACCTTGACGATGAAGACTCCGATTAGCTTTTTTTTCATTCTGTCTTAAGAACTATAACCTCTGTTGCCTATGTCATTCGCAAATCATATCTTTGCTACTGTAAAAATATCTTAGCATATTTCAGTCTTCCAGTATAGCATATAAATAAGAGAGTGAAATCATCCTTTCCAAAGGAAGAACCTTCATGTGTGCCAGAAGATGCCGCATTTTAAGTCAGAGTTCCTTTGGAATCATCGAACAGAGGAAGAGTGGCATCCCCTAAGAGAGGGGCCTTCCCGCTCTTTTCTGTTGAATGGGCAAAGGACAGTGTCTTCTAAACCCACAGTCTGCATCTCAGGCCTTCCCAGCAAGTGCCTTGTTTCTCTGGATTGCACTCCTCAAACCTAAAGATTCCTGTGGGATAGCAGAACACCATTGTTAGCATTACCCATCTCCCTTGGTATAGATTCCTGTAAGCAGATGAAATAATATTGGCAGAGTCAGTACTAGCTGACAGATGTGAACAGAGATGCTGCTATAGAAAATGACCACCTTCTGCCCGCATGGAGCTGGAAAGACAACAGAGGGTTTAGGGGGTTTGAATTCCCAGCCCTGTTGTCCTCAGTGTATGGGGTAAATGACATGGGATGATCTGTTCCTGGATATCTTCCCTACTGCTGTGGGACCAATCCTGAAATGTTAGCTCAGGTGAAATGCTTGATGAAGTCAATTTTGCTTGAGGAATGTACTTAATTTTGGACTCTGACTTGATTATTTTCCTTTTTTGAAGTGCATTTATGTTGAAACTATTAGCAGGGAAAGGAAGACAGAATATTTTTCTATTTATCATGCCTAAATTTTTTTTACTGTCTCTTGCTTTTATTTTTTAAGTGTTCTTGTATTTTGTCCTAAATTACCTCAAAGCTTAAGTGTTTTTGAAGGAATAGGGAAGGTGTATATTGAACATACCACAGGTATCTTCAGAAGAGATGTCCTAATCTGAATAAACATTTTAAAAATGTGTGGCTTCTTCCCGTGAATTAAAGCTAATAAATAAAGCTACTTCTAAGCTTCCTTGCAGAGTTAAAAACCAAGAACTTCATTCAGATTGCTCAAACTGCAGCCAAAGATTATACTCTATTGAGGGATACTCTGCTGGTAAGAGATCTTGCAAGTATTTACATATGTACTCCTTTTCAGATTTTATTGTTAACTTCCTTATTAGCAACTTTGACAGATTCAATCCAACACTCTTTTGTGTGTGAGAATTTAAGGCGGGGGGGAATCGACTGTTGCAAAAAGGTACATGAAAATCACAGTATTTTGGAGAATAAGAATGGTATAGATCCCTCTAACTTAAAAATCTGATCCAATACATTTTTAGAAGTAGTATTTTTATTATTCTGGAAAGAACTAAAGATAAAGCCTTTCAAGTGAACACTTACGAAAGGCAGCAGTATTGGATTGACCAGAACTGTGCCAGATTGAGGCATTCTACAAATCTGCATCATCTGCAGCTAGTCTCTTCTACTGTTAGGGGCTCAGTCCTGCAAGAAGAGTTTGAACAGTTGTAACACTTAAAACAGTTTTGAAATCATTCAACAGTCCTATTGAATGACTGTTTTGGTCTCATGAAATACTGTGGTCAGTTGAACAGTGCTATTTTGTTTATTTTATGTGAGCCAAAAATGCACATCCTGGAGGGGAAGAAAAAAAGCTGACAATTGCTTTTCTCCAAGCTATCATTAGAACAATTGTTAAGCATGACTCATGATAGTCGGAGACTGTCCTGCTTCACATTTTGTTGGCCAAATATTTTTACCACAGCCAGGCTACATGTTATGCTGAATGCTGTTGATTAACATGGTGTAATTTAAGGACGTATAAGTAGAGGCTAGAGAAGCAAACAGGTTTGTGTGTCTGTTACCGGATTCTCCTTCTTGCATAAAAGGAAGCTCACAGGGTTAAAACTTTTCAGCCTCACAGGACCTGGAGAGAATGACCCTTCCCCCAAAATGCCATTTTCCCACCAAAATTTGGAGGCAGAGTTACAGAGCTACAAGGTAGCTGCAGCTACCAGCTTGTGCAGCTAGTGCTGTAACAGGTTTCTAGGACTAAAATTACAGTTATTTTTTTCAAAACTTCATTTTTCTTTGTGCAGCTATAAATTCATCTTATGAAATACAAATCACTGTGAAAACAGGCAATAAATGACTTTGTCTAGCAGTTAAGTTTTCATTAAAAGGGCAAAAAATCCTACTGTTAGGTGGGTTACAGCTGGAGGGAGACTGTACTGTATCTTAGTTATAATAAATAGATATATCTAAATTTAAGAATCTTCAAGGACGGCTAGATTCAGGTTTGTAACAAGAAAAATATTTTTTAAAAGAGTGGTACAATGGTTGATTGTGATACCTCCTAATTGCACTCTTAAGGGTCAGTTTTGCCTGCTTCTGGTTGAATTATGTGGGCTTTTCCATGCAGATGCCGCTAAGTTCCAGTTAAAATTTGGGGACAGAAGTTGTTCTGATTTATTTTGTGCTTTTTCAAGTTATAAGAATTTGCTTCATCAAAAATCAAATGCTTAATCTTTCTAGAAAATATGTGAATTCTTACACCAATCAGTCCATGTGGGTAATCTTCAAGTTTTACACATTTTTACTAAATTAAAATCCGCCTTACTGCATTTGGCTCTCAAATGTCCCATCAGCTGAAATATAATTTGCTTAAAATAGTTAAGGTCACATTAAATGTTTAAACTCGGTGGCCCATTTTCTGACACACTATGCAATTTAGACTCCCCCGCACACTCCACAAATGTTAATTTCAAAAGACAGCATGGTGTTTCTTGTACTTGAGTTTTGTATCAAAGACCAAAGACTTTAAAGTAAATTAGCATGACCTTATCATTTGAGTTATGTGCTACTAAGTTGGATGTTTGAGCATGCGGCATACATCACTGAATTAAAGATCTGTTTTTAACTGTTGCCTGCTTCTAATAAGGCCATTAAAATGGAACACAAGGATATGGAGCAGAATAGAAAATAACAGGCCATCAATCTGCTACTTCTTGAGACAGACATAAGTTGAAGTTACAAAAAGTGTTCCAAAGCAATGCTAGCCACACTGCACTTTGTTTGGCACAGGAGCAAGAAACAAGTAAAAAAAGTTTTCAGGGACTTGAAACAGTCATCAAAAGAAATTTGTTTGATATCAAATCAGTTTGATACCAAATCATGCATCCTCATTGCCTAAATAGATGAAAATGCAGGAGCTCTTTTTTTTTTTTTTTTAAAGCTACACTATTAAAAAAATGAGATAATAAAAGACTAAAAACAGTACACAAACAGTTCAGAAAAATACAGTCTTACAACATAAGTGTCAGGGCAGAATTTAGACTGCTAATGTGTGGAGTTAAGTTTGTGGCAGAGGAACAATTTTACAAGGTGCCACTTTACTTGATGCTGCTGTTTCCTTAGCTGATAATTGATGCTGAAGATGTGTCCAGTCTACAGCCTGACCCAGAAGGCTTTGTTATGACTCTGTGCCTCAGAGCAAGCTTATCAGTCCTGGTTTGGGATGTCTAGGGCAAATCTGAGCGCATGCCAAAGATCTCTCTTCTAGCGGTATGTTTCTGTGAGCCAGGCTCCAAATAACCCACAAGCAACATCACTGAACAAGCAATATGGTCCCGGCAACATTCACGTCTCGGTGCGGACTACAGAAGTGAGGCAGTTTCCTGTGGTCATGAGCAGCTCCAGAGCATCTTGAAAGTGCTGGGCTTTACAGGTTGGAGGCTGAGGAATTGTGTTGCAAAGGTAATGCTATTTTGACACACTTTCAACATGTGCAGAACAGCACAGATCTTGGAAGGATACTAATGCTTAGCTGTTCTACATGCATGAAGTTTATGCAACCTGGAAAGGGCTTCATGATTTACCCTGCTCCCCTGTTGCAAGGGCAGAATATAGTCATGGGATATAGTTTTTACTGAAACCATCGAGCATATGTCCGAGAATGGAGATATATATAAAAATACTTGTGTGCGTGTGTGTATGTATATATATTACTGATCCATTTCCCTGCTCTGTCTGGATGTATTGGGGCAATAGCTTTTATCTGTTCTCCACCAGCACTTGGGAGCATTTTTGTTTAAAGAGATAGATTATTCAGAATATGTGAAGAGTGATCTTTCTTAGCATGAAAATCTGTATTTCCTTTCCCTTCTCTCTGCAAAGACTAACACTGAACTTAAAGAACTGGGATGAGATTCAGCCTAAAAGAGGTGTGAAGATTTTATAACACCACAAGCAAATTAGACACTTCACACAATCGTATTTCTGATTTGAAGGTCTGAAGCAAGAGCTCAGAAGCCAGTGAAGATAGCGGGGAAATGAAGGTCCCCTGTTTTTAAGCTCAGCACAGAATCATTTTTGTTCTCTTGATTTGTGCTGCTTAATATACTGTACCTTTGCTAACAGCTTTACTGCAGTCACAGCTCTGCTTGACTTCATGTCTACAAGGAAATCTCAGACTGAAAATAATCCTTATCCCTCTTTGGAGATGTACAACATAAAATTATAATTAAATCCTCAAAATATATGTCCAATTTTAATAGGTCTTTCCTGTTCAGCAGACTTTTATAACACAACTAGTTCCACAGTGTTAGTAATTTACCCTGGACTTTTTTATTTATTAACAACTTTCATTTTATCTTCTCATATTATTTCCCTAATGTAGGTACAGTTATGGCACATTTCACATAATCTGAAATTTATGAAATGGTAGTACATTTCCTTCTCAGTCTATCAATTTTTACTGCTCTACAAAAGTTAATTTATACATCTCCCTAAGATTTCTATTTAAGTTATTTTGCTGGAAAATCCCACAAAGTTCTGATACCCTACTGCCTAGCTCTAGGCTAAAAACAGAAGAGGAACAAAGAAACCAAAAAAAGTGTCAGGACTTCATGCAGTTGTGCTGAAAGCAACAGTGTGGTCAACACTGATAATGAAAAAGTTGTGCAAGAGGTAGGTTGAGTAGCAGGCATTGCTTATATGAAAAACTTGCATAGATTGATTAAAGCCCCTGGGCTAGCACTTACTTTGGTTTTAAGGACTCAGCCTAATCAGAGAAGGTGGGCAATTCAGATATAATGCTGGAAGTACTTGTCTAAAAATTAGGTTCCACATGGAGTAACAGCAGCAGAGTGCAAATAGCAATCATGGAGTAATCAACATGCTTCCAAATTTCAGCTTGCTAAAAGACTTCGGACTTCTCTCTAGTCAGGCAAAAATGATTCAAAAGCATGAACCACTGCAGAGGCTGAACCGTTGCAAATAGTTTTTTCATCAGTAGGAAGCTCCCTGAATATTAATGATCCACATCTGCTCCTTCCAACTGGTGCTGTAAATGCTTGAATTACTTCAGTAGATATGACAAGATCGTTCTGAAACAAATGAGTTGCAATTGAAAGCTGTTACACAGGAGAAAATAGGTTAAAAGCCTCTGATGATATTTATGTTTAACAAGGAGTTATTTCCACTGTTTTACCCAAAGCCAGGCTATACCAGAAACAGTTTCAGGAAACAGTTTTCAGGAAAGTTACTTTTACCACTGCATAAAGATTCCAGTCTTACTCATATTATTTTGAGGAAGCTCCAGTTTTGAGTTATCATTTTAAGGGCTGTTAGCTGTTTATTAGCTGAGCTGTGGCTTTAAACTTTTCCTAGTGACACCAGTTGCCTGGAATCTACATCCTGGTCTTCTTTGTATTTCAGACCAGTTAGAAAAATATAAATGAGATTGGATATTCTTGTGCTGGCCTTAATTTTCTTGTTCAAACTGGATGACCTTCTGAAGTGCACTGTAGCCCTCTCCTTACCCAATCATCTCCTTCAAAATTAGACTAAAATACATATATGAATGAAATGTATCTTGAAAGTGAAGAGAAAATAGAAAGTTAAATGAAAACCTACTGCCTGCCATATGGGCTTTATAAATCTAATATTTTTCGTGACCTGCAGGTTAATAACTCATATACCTTCCCAGATGTAAAAACATAACAGTTAGGGCAGTGTGGCATCTTTTTGCATACACTGTAGAAAGACCAGGTGTATAAGTAAGTACCTGTGCACCAACATAATAGCATTAGTTGAAGGCAACTTGAAATTACTATCACCTGATTTTGTTATTGAAGTGTGTATATATTTATGGCTTGATTTGAGGCTTGCTTAAAATGAAATGATCATTTGTCAAAACTCAGTTTCTGCTTTGCAGGAAGCTTTAGCTTTAGCCTTCATTCCAAAGGGGGAATTTCAAAATCTTGCCTGAAAAAAAGTCCAAAATGTTTTCTTTATGGCAGCAACAGTGCTGTATAACACACACTACTCTGGCTGCCATATAGAGTCACAAGTTGAAATATTCTGCTTTTTACAAAGTCATTAAGAGCTGCTAAGCACTGATCAATTAGAAGATGGTGTTTAGAAGATGCTCCAAAGCACTTCCCACTTGTGTTAAAGGCAATTCAACATGAAATCTGAAATATTACATATAGCTGATTTTCATTCTAATATATCAAACTGAGCTTTATTATTTAATCATTTTTATTTTATTTTAAATAACTTAACCATGTCAAGTGTACTTTGCCAATGATATAAATGATCCTCCTATTAGGGTTTAAAGAGCCAAGCTGAATTCTTTCTTTTTCTGCTTTCCACGCTAGAAGTAAAAAGCCTGCAGGCCTCATTACAGCCTCTGTGCAGTTGTTTTCTGTGTTTACTGGGTCCTAGTCATTACTCTGTACAAACAAACTTACTGACTGCACAAAGTGGCTACATAAACAGACTTTGCAAAATGCAGTTGCACGTGTCAAGCAAATCTAAGCTAGAGCTTTGCCCAGTCTCTCAATTTCTGGTTTGCCAATGCAGCGTAAGATAGACTAGAAATATTATTTGCCCATATTTAATAAATGGGCTGGATTTCTTGACTTTAACTCTTCATAATTTCCCTCTATAAAAAATGAGTTATATTTATGTATTAGAGAATGAAGTCTGATTCCAAGAGGAATATTCTGATTGGCTTCTGGGATAAAAACATGTGAAAAATTTTCCTGTGCTGAATCCAGCTGCTCAGCTGAGCAGTTTATTAAACATAATCATCTCAGTTTACAAGAATGTCTGTCCTGTGATTGCAGTAAAGCTCGTTGATTTTGATCAAAAAATCCTGATAGTTTGTACAAAGATGTTAACCATTCCTTTAGTAGTTTACTTCAATTTTTCTGATCAGAGAAATATTGCTCTTGCCCGGTTGACCAGTGTTCCTGGTTCATATTATATGATAATATCAACTAATCTTGTAGTTGTTGCAAAGCAGGATGTATAACTAAGCGTATTAACAAACACAAGGCTTTCGGGCTCAAAATAGAAGTCTAAACATGATCCGAAGCTAATTCTAGCATTTCTACCACTCTTTTGAAAGAGCACATTTTCAACTATTTTGCAGTGAGGAAGACTATTGAGATACTCTGTCATGGAACTACATCCAGAAACCAGTACGAGGCCACAGTAGGAGTGTGGGGGATCATCTGAAGGAAAATTACCTGATTAAGGATCAAATACTAGATTTTAAGAGATAGGACAAATGGATATATATGCAGACAGCTCTGACTTCAGTATAGTTTCCCTGATCAAATATTAACATGTGAATTCTACCTTAACATTTCCATCGCTGCAGTGTATTCGCAGCAGCTTTTAGCTAGTGGACTGCAACTCCAGTTTCATTCATGATTCCTTCTTTTTCTTTTTTTTAAAGTGTATAATATTTGAAAAATAATATATACTTTCCTTTTTAGCTGGGGGATGAAGAAGGGAAAAAAGGGACTGAAGGAAGATCCAAGACTTTAGTTGGTTAGCTTTTATTTAACCCCCAGGTTGTTTTGTGGTTACTCATTTCCTGCTCCACTACCTTCAGGATATGCTGTATATTCTTTCCTACCTAAGTCTTTTCATACTAATTTCGTTTTCTAGTCTTCTGTCAATTACTTGAAAAGATGACTTAACTCTCACTTTCAAAGGCAAGATGGCCATTTTATTTGTAGGCAAGACAAGTCACTGTGTTCTCAGTACCCTTGACTTATTAACATGGTTTAGCTGTAGCAAAAAGCATTTGACACATTCCTAATGCAGCAGGCAGTTGTGCTCATTGCTGCACTAAAATGGATAAATAAGACTGTAACAGGACTAAGTGAAAAGGAAGGCTTGGTTGATTTTGTTTATAATTTATAAATATGAATAAATACAAATAGGTGGGGGGGGGGGTCATTTTTTTTTTCTTAAAGGGTAGAATAGACCAGAAGCATGAAAATCTAATGAAGGAAAGGCACACAGGGCTCTTCTGTTGCTCACCCACCATCCGGACCATGCACACAGACATTCCCCATCACATGGTGTAACAAACAGCTGTGCTCCACCACAGGACTAGAAAAACATATTCCTATCAGCTCCACTTCTCTTATGCTCCTGTCGCTGTGTTTATTTTCATCCCAAGGCCTGTCAAGCAAGATAGTAGGCCATGGCCAAGAGGAGCTGTTCTAAGGGACAGTTGCTCTAAGGCTGGCCATCCTAGAATAAGCAAGGCACAAGATGCAGAAGAAACAGATAAGTTTAATAAACGGAGAAGGTAACATGCCTATATCATGATGTTTTCCAATTTTATATTAGAAAAAGGCTATTGTTAAGGAGGAGCATATAAAGACGGAATAAATCGCTGAACAGTAGAAAATTCCAGGCAGACACGAGAACTAACATCATTCTTGTACTCAGGAAGGAAAATAAGTTTCACTGCAATAAGCCTTACCATGCCCAGGCCAATCCACAGAGGTTTGATATAATGCAGCGTTCACTAGTAAAGGCTGGCAACATAAAACAGGCAGAGCTTTAGCCTGAGTGTTTCATCAAACAAACCTAATGATAATGGAAGTAAAATACTTAACGTCTTAGAGGCCTTTGCAGACCTATCTAGCAAAGAGATCTCCGCAATGGCCTTTGGTATGACTCAGTTATTGAAGGAACATATTGTTCGTAAAAGCATGTACTCTCTGTATCATTAGGGCTTCCTTTCCTGAAGTAATTCACTCCCTATTGTCACTTACCACGTCCTGCTTATCCACTGTAGCTCTGGGAAGGACAAGTCCTGTAACCCAAAGGTGTATCAGCTCCATGACCGCCCCACTTGGCAGAGTTTGTTTCAGCAAGGTCTGTCTCTCTGCTGTTCTGTGTTGGTAGTAATAAAACTTCTGCTCTGACCTGAATCTAAATTATATATCAGTTATTCTGTGACAAGATGCTCTTTGTGAAGGTTACCAGTTTGTTCCAGAAACAGCGTATGTATTTTCATATAATATGTAACTTAATACTACACAAAATTCTCATTAAAATACAACTGTATTGCAAGGTACATCTGCTAACTCACACATCTCAAAAAGGTCCATTTTCACAAAGATCAGTTATATGCCCAAAACTATATAACACTTTTATCCATTGCATGAAACGATAAAATCACTGATGATCAGGTTTGTGCATGTAATAAAGACTGGTCAAACAGTAAATAATGATGTAGATTACTATTTACCAGGAGCAAGTCAAATAAAGTACATTCTAAGAAAGCCAAATGCAAAGTTATACACCTAGGATGCATAACTAGGTATAACGATGCAACTAGAATGCATAAGGGAGGTTGCTGTTACAGAATAGGGAGTTGTGATTTTGCTCAGGCTGTAATCTCTCCTTAAATAGTACCAATTTCCTCTTAGGGAAAATTTGCAAAGTATCCTTTGCTCTTTTCCCTACTCTTACCAGTCTCTTCCTTAGTCAAATGGATGAATCAGTCATCGTAGATCCCTTTTGTCAGTCAGCAACCTAGAATGGCAATTTGTGTGAGAGTGAATGAGTTCTTATTTAATTTTCTCTAAGTTTTCTCTAAGACTCCAAAGGCCTTTCATATTGATCTGTAGCAGGAATGTATTAAAAATATATCATAATACCACTGCAAAGCCATCATTACAATCTCCTTTTATAGAGTGCTCCTCCACAAATGCTGGAGAACCTGTTGCAACCCAAGCAATTCAGATTTTGTGATTGATAGAGTCTGGCTGATCTGCCTTAAAAGAAATAAGAACTAAAATGAGAAAAGGGTGTGTGTCTTCAGTGGAAAAGAAAAGGAAAAAACAAGCAAACAAAAATGACAAAACTGTCTACATCCTGCTCCTGTGTCTGTACCACTTTCCTGCTAAAGCACCACCTCTGCAAAGGAAACTGCACCTTCTGCCTGCATTTTCCTATATCTTACAGGTAATTCATATTCTTTATTCACTTCCCATTTATGTTTCACCTCAAGTTTGCAAAACTGTAAGGCCAAATATCACTTAGTAATATTTAATAAGAGACAATCTTTTACACCTCATTGTATTTTATCAATTTAATGGAAGCTTTTCATACTAACATAAAAATAATTCCTCGGGGATAAAACTCTACTGTTTCCAATGGCCATTTTAGTATGAGATGGCCTTATTCTACAGAGATATATTATTCTTGTAGATAGGCTTTTCTGTTAATGTACAACACTGGATGTTCTTCCCCTTTCTTCTCCTAGGTTAGTATAGCTTGCAACGGTACTTTGATGCATCTGTTCACACTATAATAATTTTTTTTAAAGCTAAACTGGTTCCAAACTAAGAGTTTTCTTGAGGCATAAAAAGCAATGTAACTGTGTTTTAGGGGTTTTCTTTGTCCTTTTTATTTTTTTCTTGATGACCTCCTTTGTCCATAAAAACAATGAAAACTTCTGTATTCTTGGAAAAATTCAGATTAACTTTTCCATTCCCTCACCAGATATCCAGGGGACTTCATCTTCAAGAGAGCCAGCACACATATGGAGGTTAATAGCTAAGACGGCTTTTTCCATCTCATCTTGTAGAAACTTCTAAATGATTCCAGCAGCTCTTTCAGTGGGGCTTTGGGAAATGATATGACCGAAATATACTGCTTTTTTCGGACCCAAGCAGTGGATCCCTGAAATGACTGGATTTGTGCACAGATCTTTTGTGCTCTTTCACAAAAGAGCTCTTTTGTGAAATCCAGTGCTTGGTATTTTGTATCCTTTAACAACTATAATAATTCACCTCCATGGGACCTTAGCACACACTGAAATAGCCTCAATCCCCCAGCCTCCAAAGGCAAATTTCCCCATGGCCACCACATAGAGTATTAGATGGCTCAATAACTTCCACTATAAACTTTCATTTCATCTTTTGCCCCACTTTGGGGTTCAGCTGTTGTGCAATTCTTTGGAAAGCACATGATAATCAGTATCAGTAACCTGCTGGATAATACCAGCACTTCCTCACTTGACAAAAATGGCCAGAGGAACATAGCAGCCAAGTTCAGGTGCCAGCTGCTTCCTCCTTTAACAGTGTCCTGCATTGTGCACATGTTTTAATCTGGTAGACAGTACTTCTACTGAGCTTGATTCAGGGAAAACAGTCAATTCTAGCTTTCAGATATTATCTTTCAATAGTATTTTTAACACGTCTGTGAAAGACATTTCTCCTTTTATCTAGCAGGTCAATATATCAACTCACTGACCCTCTTTGCCTGCTGCAAAAAATGTTCCTGACTATTTCGTAAAGGGTGAGGGTAACCAAACACTACCCTGCCCCTTGTTTTGCCAGGCTCACTCCTCCACTGAGTCACCTAACTTACATCACATCTGTATTTTTTTTTTTTTTTTTTTTGGTGAAGCAAGAAATGTCTTCAGGCTTTCTCCTTCTCTTTATGATGAATCCATTATATTGGAAGAATCTGACGTCCTTTCCTCTGGTTTTCCTAGTCAGATCTAATATGTCATCAAGCTATTGTGTATATGCAAGTGAAGCAAAACCCAGTGAAGTGGATTCAGAAGTCTGTAGGATTCAGAAAATGCTAATAAAAGAAAAAGTAACAACCTATCTGTGTGCACGGACTCTGAATGCAAATATTTTTGTAGTATTCCTGTGAGGGACTGATTCATTTGCTACACCAGTCCATCTGCCTGAGGATGATAAGAGGTCATTTGAATGGCCTTGATCTCTTCGAAGCTGATAAAACTACATTAGCAGAGATACTTAGAAATTGGTTTGTGATCCGCCACTCACTCCTTTGGGATATAGACAGAACTACGGAGTTTAACCACTTCTTCAGCAGTCCTTTTGACAGTGGCACTATGTAAAGAACTGCTCCTGATTGCGGGTCGTATGTCAGAGATAACTACTGTATGTTTCCCTGTGAGCTCCCTTCCTGCCAATTCACGACAGCTTTTTCAGTTCTTACAAATATCTATGATAGGCATGAGAATCCCCAGATGCTTGGTCTGGGAGCTATCCCTGGGCAAAACCTGGAGTAGATTGAACCACACCTCTTGGAAGCTTCAGCAATAAAATCTTTGTCACATTTTTCTTTGTTATTTACTTCCCCTACTTCAGTCTAAAAATCTCTAAGTCAATCAGTTGTTTTGCCTGTTTCCTCACTTTTATGATACTCATGTATCATCTTTAATTCACCATTCTCCACAGATTTTTGAGATCCTAGTTTTTGCCTCCTGACACTATCCCAAAGCCTTGGGAATCTAGTCCGACATCTCTGCACCAGAACAGGAAAACAGAGGAAACAGGCGTCTATGAAGCAGTGTGAGGAGCTTGCACTGCTCCTAATAAGGAGCGTATTGAGGAGACAGGTTCTGCTAGATAGCTGTAATCTGAAAGTCAGTTGCCCCAAAATGCTGTAGACATAACTGATAATACAAAAGTGACAGCCGGACTACGACAACTGCTTTTCTGACCATGCTGCACATGCGTCCTCTCTACTGACAATTGCTCTGCACCTTAGGATTGATCACGGATGGTAGTTCGTAAATCACCATACGGGACACAGCAGAGATCCATGGTGCTGAAGGACATGGCGCTTTTGCGTACAAACAAGGAGAGCTATTCCATTTCACATATTGTGTCCACTAGCCTCTATCACTCTGGCTTGTTCAGCTGTGCTACAACCACCCACCTTTTGTAAAAAGCCAATTTAGGGACACAAAAAGGCTGCGGGATGCCAGTGGAACATACATTTGCCAGGCTGAAAGCAGGACCATACCAGCTTTAACAGCTAGTCCTCTTGGTATTACTGCAGTTAGCTGCGTCCCACGTGACACCTGTGGGTAAGGGGAGATTGGGGTGGACCAAGGCTCGCTGGCCTGCTACCAGCAGCCAGAGCAGAGCGACTGAGTGAAGCTAGGGAGGAAAAAAAGAAAGCAGTCATTGATTAGCACAAGTCAGTGGGACACGTGCTCAAGGCTCATATTTCTCAAAGCAAGATGGACTAGTGAGATTTGCTAACACTGCTCTTAATTTTATCACACAGGAGTTTCAGTCACTTAATACACTCCCTCCCCAGAGTATCATACACCTGGACCTCTGTCTTTGCCAACTTCTTCCAGGTACCTTCACACACATGCAAATTCCAGGCACACGTCCAAGAAATCATGTTTTCTGTAATGCTCCCCCTCAACAAAATCTTATGCCTTCCCAGAAGTTTGCTAGCTGAGCAGTGCAGAGGCAGAGGACGCAGACAGAGCAGTGCATGGAAAAGGATTCTCAACCCCATGATTTGAATTTAAGCTAGCCAGAAGCCACCAGCACACAGGGAATGACCAAGAAGTGAATAGGTAGAAAACCATGAAAAAAACAGTGTCTGGGAGAATGAAAAACCAAGGTCTTGGCCGTGCATAAGGGGTCTCCCATGTAGCTCCCATGTTACCCTTTTCCTCAGGCTGGGCCTAGAAGGAGAAGCTCAATGTGCATGCCCAAGTGACCACATACAGATGATGGCGGAGGGCAGGAGATGGGACACCTGCAGCGTGGGGTTATTCTCAGCCATCTCCCATCCTGGGTTCAGCAAAACGCTTCTCCAAGCACAGCAGTGTTTGAGCCACAAGAGGTCACTGGTAACAGTGCTAAAAACAGCTCCCAAGTTTGCTAGCCCAGAGGCTGTGTGTGAGCTGCTCTCCTTTAACCTCCCACCTGTACTCTGGGTTGTCGGATATCACCTACCACACAAGCTAACTCTCCTTGCACCTAAAGGAGACCTGTTAGCGGTACAAGGAGCAACACGCTGTCTCGCAGCAGCATGCACCAAGCATCCTTCCTGCAACCCCTCACCGCACTGGAGCAGGCGCACTGCGGCTGATTCAGAAAATACGGCCACTCCCCGGCAGTGGTCACGGTCTTCTCAGTGGCAGGATGTCATTCCGGTGATTTCAGTGGAGACATGGTGGATTTCAGGTCAAACTAATTGGGAAACAGTTTTATTTCACTAAAGTGTTGGATATTTCTTTTTTTTCCCTCTCTCCTTGAACTGCAATGCAAACAAAACTTCTCACGTGATTTCAGGAAACAGGACCATGTTAGCGTGTCCGTGGGTGGCCTGCAGCGCAAAAATCCCAGCCCAGCACTCCACTCCTCCTCCTCGGCTGAGGAAGAGCTAAAGTTTGCTTAGGGCTTTTTCTTAAAATCCCAAAGCTTGCTTATAAGGTATGAGAAATTTGTGTTCAGTTCTGCTTTCTGCCTGATGTGGCTCCCACATCCCGAAGAAATTTCCCGAGGCGCAAGACTGCTAAACATTGTCATATGGGCCCCCTCTCCTTTGCAAAACTTTGTAAAAATGGATTCATTTCTCAGAATTGTTCTGGTTTGGATATAGCATCGTATTCTGGCAGCATTTCATTTTGCAAGCTCTAATTTATGTTAATGTATCAGCAGGAACGTCCTCAGCCTATTTAATAAATGAGATGGTATGAACACTGTTACGTAAAAATACCTATAATTTGCTGTGATTCAGTCACTTACCCAGCTTGTCATAGAAACAAGTTCACAGGCATCCTAGGTAAGAGATCAAGGTGAACTGGCTTGTTTCACTGGGATTTCAGCATAACCTTTGTTTTGGCATTTCTGTTATTGTTAACACCTTCAGTATAAGACTATGTGATGTTTCAGTGGGAGTCTAGCTTAGACTTCAACAAAACGTCAGGAATAAAAGCACAGGGAAATGAAACAGTTTCCTGAGAAGAACAGTATAGACATAAAGAAAATGAGAAATTAATTTAAAAACAACTCTGCTCTCCATTTTTGTACTGCAAAATGTATGTGAACAAGAGATCTCGCTTTGAAGAGAAAGCATGAAGCATGCAGCAGTGAGGAGGCTTAAGGAACATACCCTGTCCATCCCAATATTGCATGTGACTGCCCTTCCAGGTGGCTGACAGGGCTTCAGTGTCTAGGACCCAGGTTTAAGAGGAATAAAAATAAAAGAAACTTTAAGGACATTCGAGGTGCTCCCAGCCATGCAGCTTTTCATTTACACTGACAGTCCCCACTTATTCTGACAGCATTTCGGCTGCTCGGCAGCTGAGTCGAGCAAGATGTCACAGTGCTTGAGAAACTGCACATCTTCAGCCTTCACCCCGCAGCAGCCCTGGGCAGCGGGCACATCTCCATGTCCCCTTGCGTTTCCTAGATCAAGTCCTCTGTCTGCCTGCATTCAGTTTTATGAGCTCCTTGAATGAATAGCAGAGCTGTACGAGGCTTTTCGTAAACCAGATGTCGATCTCCCAGCCCTCCTGTGAAACCCCAAATCCTATCTGCTGTCTCCCCCAGCTTTGTTACCACCAAAGCTGTTTTCTAGAAGCAAAGCTCTTCTATTCAGACAACTCTCTTCTGACTCAAAAATGAGTTAAAGGTGCTTTGATAAATGTCTTGGCTCATCCTGGGATATTTCAGTTCTACTACTCCTTATAATCCATCTTTGCTGTGTCTGAACTAGACCATAAACAGCTTGAGTCCGAGACTGATCTTAAATAACCAGGGAGGTACGCTGGTATGTAGGAAACGATAATTGAACTTTTATTGCACTTGCTACAATGTCTACATGCTTTGGAAATGTAAAGGCCCAAAGTTTAAGAAAACAGAACAAACATCTGAAAAAAGAAACCTTAAAGACTCAAGGTTTTGGAATCAGGAGAATTTATGGACTATTATAACTAATAAAAAGGTACTTTTGGTCAAACGTGAAGCCTAAGCTATAGTATATAAGTTTATTCAATGAATATCAGAGCTCCTAACCTTGCTGGCTACTCTCAGCATCCCTGGGGTGACATTAAGCTACATATTTTTGCAAAGAACATTAAAAATATAAAGAGAAGCAAGAGCAATGGTCACTGAAACTGATCCAACTATATAACAGGAAAGAAAAGCTTTTTTGATTTACTGCTTACCAGGGTTGCATCCAGACTTTTCTCTTTTCAAGGAAATAAGCTTTGAGAGACAGAGAATGGAAAATCAATTCACTTTACCAGCAGTGGACTATGCTGATAGAATTTATAGTTACTCTACTTTATCCTTCTCACACAAGGTGTGTTAATATGCAGTATTTTCACCTGAGCTGAGAGAAAGACGGGCCCAAGGTATTGGTGGGGGAAAGGGCCTTGCCGCCACATTTCAGACAGATTGGCAGCCATCGTGGGAAGCTGTTTTTTGAACCAGATAGCCCATTTGGACAGAACCTTATATTTCACAGGGGAAACATCATTTCCCAGCTGGTAAATTTGTGTACGAGTTTTCTTGCCTGAAGGGAGAAGACACAGTGAGCCTCCTCAGCTTTGTTAGTGCCAATTGAGGTGAGGGCTCCGGTTGGAGCTGACATTGAAGTAACTGCAAGTGATAGCAGAAATGTCACTGTATTTGCCCTTGTCATAAATTTGCACACCATCTATTGACAAACCAGGCATTTGCCATTTATTGGTGGCAACCCAATCTATGTCTTTGGAGTTGTTAGGGTAACATTTTCACCCCACTTTTATTTTTTTCCATTTACCATGTTTTCTGCTTATTAACAAGCTCTTGCTGGTTGCTCTGGCATGGTAGGAAGACTTAACAAGACTATTTTCTTTGCGCACTACATTTACTCAGTGCACACTTGATTAAATAACAGCAAACCCCCTGCCCCCAAAACCCAAACCCAACTGCTGGCTGGAACACCAAGTCTGTCGGAAAGCTGGGAATTTCAGACCTGAGCTGTTAGGTCAGGGCACATTAATGATGAGCTGCAGTATGTTTTCCTCTGCTAAAGAGGGTATTTTTGGCTGCCAGTATTCTGACAGCCGCACGCGTTAATGACCCATCCATCAAGCGCTCTGGAGGGAGCCTTTCCGTGCTTTATTTTTGGCCTGCCTAAGAGCATATGCTGCAAGCGTGCTTGTCCGCGCGTTCATTTTTCTAAGTAAAGGCTCAATTGGCTGCTGCTATATTACAATTATTATTACCACACTTGCAGAAAAGTATGACCTTGCAATATCCCTTCGCAGGCTCGCAGCAAACAGGCAGTTTAAGATGCAACAAAACTTTCGCTGGCGCTTCTCTTTTTCAGTGCTCTGACACACTGAAACTATTTCTGTCAAGAAATACAGCCAAACGATCTGCTCATTTGACAGGCCTCTGGCATACAGGACTTGCTAATTTTACTTTGTGCCAGCTACTTCAGTTTTGTCTTCCCTGCCTAGCTGAACCCATACACCCTCACCATACTCCGAAGGGAAGAAAAAAACAGCAATTTTTCTCTTGTTTTAAATGAATCTTTATGCTCTTTTCACCTGCTGGGAACGCAGCAAAGCCAGTATTCATTTCAAAACCTTCCTGCGTCTGATATATCTAAATCTGTTTGGCTCAAATAGCCCTTTTCATTTACACCTGGGATGGGCAGGCTCTGTTCCTACCTCCCTGTTTCACTCCCTGTCATTTAACATCTGTATTTTCTGAGTCGGAAGTTAAAAAGTCCCCTGCCCTCACTGCAGGATTTTAATTCTCTCACTTCTGACCTTTTTTATGTTGTTTCAGTTCTCCCTCTTCCTAGCACTGAATGTTACAGGACCAATTTTTAGAATAAGTTTTATCTCCTAGGAAAGGTTAAGTGTATTGTTTCCTTGTGTGCTCTAAAGCTCTCATGCTAACTGCTGTTTCAAGTGTTAGGAAATTAATCCTTAAAGGGTCAGGAGAGGCTTACAAAAATAGCCAGTTAGGAGAAAACCAGACTTCTAGAAGTAATGGTTTCTGGCAAGACTTGTATGTGCAAAATTCCAGCAGCGATAAGGGAGTAGGAATAAGTAGTGTGCTTACATTCTTTAGTTTTAGCCCTTTTTCGCAGAGTTAATGCCTATGCTTGTTGAACCACTAACATCTGTGAGGGCACACCACAGTTTTTCCAGAATTTAACTCCTGATCTGGTATTTCCGACTTAAAAAAATGGTGTAGCAGGTCTAGTGTTTTCTCTCAGTGCGTTACAAATGGACAAAAATCTATGACCCATTTGATAACAGCCATCATTTTGATAGAAACTTTTCAGTCTACTTACAGAACGTTTATGATCATAAAGAGATGAGCTGCTCAGAAAGATGTGCTTGGAATATTTTTACCAGCAGTTTCTTTGAAATCTACAGGACAGTGCCTTTTGTTACATGACTTTTTAGCTGCTATGGTACTGCAATTCTAAGCATTTATAAAATTTCCATTTTCTATAACATGCTAGTTGAGACGTAGTTATTTTTAAAATAGACAAAAACATTGCACTTGTAATGAAAAACAAAATACTTCTTCGCGTTGAAGTATGAGGGGGTCAAATACTCAAGTAGTTAGATGAACTAATTCCAAATAGAGACACTACAGGAAAAAAAAAATCAATTCCTGCCTCATTGCAACAGCTGCTGTGCTTTTGAAGTACTTGAAAACTTGAAGATGAACAATCTGGAAGTTAAGGCAAGCTTCCTTATAAAACTGCATAACCTATTGGATGCCCTCGTAAGATTAAAGCACACTGGCTGCAGCACTTTAAAGTAGCTTCAGAATTATTTTCTGAGCACTTGAAGAGCACTCAGTAGTGCGTAAGTACTACGAGAGAGGATTTTCTTTTGTGATCTCAGACATACATTTTTAATGGCTGCAGATTTTCTACGTCCTCTTAAAACCGCTGTAAGAAAGATGCATGAAATTTTAATCTGACACTAAGTTACTGTGATCACTCATCCCTTATGTTAAAGAACATCTGTGCTACATTCTTCTGGTCACATGAGTGAGAAAGCAGAAGCAATAAACTCTTTGCAAAGCCACACTAAGCAATGTAACATTTGATTAAATCTTGGTTGGTCTCAGTGTATAAAAAAACCTGAAAAAACGTGTCTTAAACACCAGGCACAAAGCACTAGTAGTGCATTCTTTGGTCTCTTTTTGCAGTCCTAAAATGACGAAGAATTACAATAAAAATCTAAAAAAAAACCATAAAATCAGGACTGCATCGCTATGTTTGAAATTTTACCTGTTCAGATGAATTTGCTTTTTGCACTTGCAATGCAGGTAAAGAAGTTGGACTACAAGTAATAAGGTTTCTGGAAACTTTCATTAAATCTGCCATCTGGTGAAGGGTTGTCCAATATAGACTGGTACAGTTTATTGCAGAGATGTGGTGAGTACTGTTCGTCAGGTGCTGGTTTGAAAAACGGAGCTAAAATTCACAAGGTAGAGGCTTCCCTGGAGCTTTCTGCAAGTTTCCGTGTGTGCCCCAAGGAGACCTCTAGCCCTCGGGGACCTTTCCTGCTGCTGTGTCCTGAGCCCCAGAGAGGTCGAGAGAGTGACATGAAGACACTGGATGAAGAAACAGGTCAATTTTGGAGCACAGCCTGAACAAATAAATGCCCTTTCTCACTCCCTCTTTTCCTGGTGGCCTAGTTCTCCCTCCTTCCTCGCTCCATCCCTGGGAGCAAGCATGTCCTACCGAGACAGCAGAAAGCTGTTCTGGCCTGGGTCGCTCTCTTCCCTGAAGACACTCTTGTCTTCCCAAATCACTCATCATTTCGGTTTATTTTCATGCAGCACTTTTGCCCCCAAAATGATCATACAGCAATTTATAGATATTAAATGTACAGAAACAACTTTCCTTACCAAAGAGAAGTTTGAAAAAATATATATTTTCCAGTTTAGCTAAGTATATTTCTACTCTAGGCCAGCTCAAGTCTAGCTAAAGGAAATGCAACTGGAGCAGGGCTCAGGGCATGTAACTGCCGGGTGTCGCTGGTGCCATGCCTGTGTGTGGGCAGCGACCGTGGCACTGACTTTTCCATCAGAAAGTACTCGTTGTGAGATGTCAGGTGTAGGATAAGTTGCCAAAGAGAGATCGCACAACCCTAGTGTGATGTCTTAGACTGGCTTTCCTGAAACTTTCTTTTTAAGGGACCTAAAAACCCAACAAAAGGCAAAGTGGCTGCTTTGAAGAACTACAGGAGTATGCCATAATACTATCCAACCTGAACTGTAAAAGTTATTTGTCTGTGATAGCAAATTAAATGTCAAGATTTATTTACCATTAAAATGATACATGAAGGATGAAGGCTTTGCATATTGCCAAAAATACCATAAGATACCGTAAGTCCTCCTTCAGCTGAGAAAACAGAGATTTGGCCATGACAGGCAAATCCAGTGATCACTGGTGCTTCAAAACACAGAAACAGCAAAGCAAAACATTTACAAGAGTTGTTTGGTGCAGCAGAGCTGAAAGGGGATATAGTGCTTTGTCCATTTTCAAGGCAGCAAAGACATGTCAATGTAAAAAGTGTCTCATACCGAAATGATCTGATATCTTGGCAGTATCTTACCTTGCAATTGAAGACATTTAATCTGCACCTTCCCAGACAGCACTCTGCCTAAAATTTATGGAATATGAAAATGAGTATTTGTTTCCAGATAACTCTCTAGATATCATACTTAAATGCACATAAAATGCAAATTATGCTACAGATAGCTAACAATTTGATGTTAAAAGTTGTGTAAGAAACATCTTCAACCACTCTCTGGTCTAGCATTAGGGTTTCAGAACAGAAGAGAGACTCCATTTTTCAGCCCTAAATATATGACAGTATTGAGTCACGTCTCCACCACATGGTTGTTACCATACTCTGCAACTGAAAGCATCTTAAAGTGTTTTACAGCTGCTAGTTACTTCTGTACATTACAGGAAGATTGCCTGATTGCTTGCTTTAAGGTTGATAGAGCCCAAACAACACTTTCACAACGTGCTAAAAGTTTATGACACAGTTTAAAGTGAGAAAAATGGATCTAGAAGTTTAGGATATGAATGTATTCATTGAAAGTTATAGCAGAGAATTAATAAGAAGTTATTTGCTCATAGATGTGATTTGTCTAAAAACCCATCATAGCAAAGCAGAACAAAATGGAAAGATTGTATCTGGTGATGTACATTAGCTTTCCATACCTGACTTCGTATTTTGATTTCAGTATCATGGTCACTCTAAACTGATTCAGCCACTTGAAAAAGAAAAAAAGAAAAAAGGAAAAAGAAGAAAAAAGAAAAAAAGAAAAAAGAAAAATGAAAAAAGAAAAAAGAAAAGGAAAAAGCAGCACTGAACTTCCTTATAGCCTGAACACCATTGAAGGGTTGAAAGTTGACAGAGGACTGGGTCTGAAAGATTCACTATAATGTGTAAATGCTGCACAAGCTTTGTGTTAAGAAACCCTCTGGTGTTTTAAGAATCTGAGAGATTCAAGATTTAAAGATAAAATGCGTGGAATTTATTATGTTGTTCTTATCTCTGTGAGAAGTGGAAATAATATGACCCCTCTGTAAAACAGACATGAGCAGAGCATGAAAACCTGCAAATACTGATTATGTTGACGCTGAGCTTCACCCTAAAAGTCAGTCTCCACTGGAGATTGACATATGGAGTCTAACAAATAAGCCAAGATAAGATTTAAGCATAATAATAATTTTTTATAATACAATCAATTAGTGTAGAAGGTAATCATTTAAAAACTCAAAAACTGATTGCATATTTGAAAGCAGTAGAAATTCACGCTTTGGAAGAAAAACAGAGAACATGCTAAGTGGAATGGATTTTCCCCAAAAGGCCCTGTAAAACAAAGTTTTCCTGCAGCTTCATGCACATTAGACTGCCGGCATTTTTAAATTGGCTTTATCTGAGTTTGTTTCACCACAAGCAATTATTCACTGCTGTTAGCTGCACATTAGCCTTTCCCCACAAGGATTCCGCATCAATTCTGTTACATATTATTCGAATCTAAAGACACGCACTGCTTGAACATTTGACTTTTTCTATAGACTAATTTCTAGTCCTACCAATTGCTCGTGTTCCTGCTCACTCACAGTTTTGATCACTAGGAAAGAATTTCAGGGAAATGCTGTCATCTGTGTTCAAAGATCAGGAAAAAAAAAGAAGAAGAGGAGAGATTTGCCCATTGCTTGATTTGCTTCAGTGTAAAACCCAGAAGTAAACTCCACATCTTGGAGACAACAAGTAATCATGAAATAATGTCATTAGAACAGATTCCTTTTATAATGTCAAGATGTTGATGCTGTTTGTCATCTGTGCTTGGTTGGGACTCAATCCTGTAATCCTTAAACACACTTCTGTCTCTCCTCTGCAAATAACTCTGGCAAAATCAACAAACACTTCTCTAAAAGTGCAAGCTGTGGGATGAGCCCTATAGATTATAAACTGTTGTTTATAATTGTTACACAACAGCTTAAGGCTGAGTGGATTTACCTCTATATTTGCTTAATAACTAAGCCACTTCTGGATGCATTTTACTGTGCCTGCAGTTCTGCTCCTCCTGCATCAGCCACTTTTCAGCATCGCTCCACAGACACAGTCTGACATGCTTCTTCAAAGATCCTTCACCTGAAAGAACCATGCTTTCAAACAATTATGAAAGCTAGAGAGAACTGAGATGAAAGCAGATTTATTTTATTTTTGTTACTGTTCTTCTTACAATCCTTTTTTTTCCTAGTGTGAAAGCGTCATGAGTTGTCTCCAAAACATACCTGCACTGTGCAGCGAGCTCTGAGGAAGGGATTTTGCACAGACTGTAATGACTGTACACAACAATGATGCAAAGTTAATCACTATTACTGGCTGAAAGCTGGCTCACTTAGAACAAAAATAACCAGTTTATACTGGTTAAACAGGATTATAAAATTATTTCTATTATAAATGCATTTCTTTACCTACTAAACAAATTCACATTATAGAGTGAAACACAAATCAACTTTCTATAGACTTCTGGATTAGCTGTATGAATTAAAAGGAGCTTTGCACTAATAAAATTAGCCTTGATCCTGTAAACAATTTTGTAATCTCCTCTCTGCTAAAGGTTTTTCAATCCAAATGACATGCAAGGCTAGCAATACTTTTGCTGTGAGAAGCCATAAAACTGCCATTAATGCATGATCCTGATTCATGTTCTACAAAGAAATCTCCCTATTTTATGGAATTAGCCAATGCTTAACAGATTAGCAGTTCACTTTCATACCACCTCCATTTAGACCTTCTTCTCCTTGACTGTGGTAACTCCATAAAAAAGCATCAGGATCCTCCTGATATTAATCTTCAGTTGCTTGTTTTTCCATCTTTCTACCTTTTCATCATGTCATTTGTACCAGTTCACTCAAACACACACACATGCTTTAGCTTACACAGTCCCATACATGCAGTTATATGCAAAAGTCAGATCAAACAAAGCCAAACTGGGGGATATTTTGAATGCTCAGTTAGCAGGCAGGGATGAGATATAAGGCGAAGTGTGAACCTCAATTATTTGGGAATGTATTAATTGTTCTGGAGATTAGGAAGAACTGTTTTGGAGATTAGTCTCTCTTCCACGGTGTAGTCTCTGACGCTGTAAAACTAGCAAGTGTAGCACCGATGGTTTTGATAGGTGATCAGCTGGTCATTTTACAAAAAAAGGCATTGGCCACTGCCAAAAGCAGTGCTGGAGGGACCAAATTCAATCTATTGTTTCCATTCTAATTTTAACGTATTGCACACAACTGCCTTTAAGTACATTTAATGAATCAGTTAGCCTCAATGTGCACCTAAATAGCTCTTATATCTGATAAAGAAATCACAACCAGTATCATTTTCCCTATTAAAAGTAAGACAAAGAATCTGTGGAATGGTATTTCTGGATCTGTAGATTACAATCATACCTTATATCATCATCTTTAAAAGCTGGAATGCAATGTGCTACACCATATAATGCAACACAGGCTGGATGTACATTTATTGCACATGTATAAACCACAAATTTATTGAAAAAATCTCGTCTGGCAAAATAATAAGCAGAGCAATGAGCATGTTCATTTTCTGAAATACAATATTGAAAGTATAAATCAAAATCAGAGAGAGATGTCCTTATTTTACAGTAAAGCTGACTTTAAAATACAGCCAGTCCAGCATTAATCTTTTAGGGAGAGAAATTAGTTTTGTGTGCAATTAAAGTGGTGATATTCATTTTATATGAAAAAAACTAATGCCCTAAATTCTGAGAAATAGTAAGTTATGGGACTAGCAGATAATTTCCTTTCTATAATAAGAGGTCTTCCAATATGTATGTAGTAATTGTACCATACATTATGAAATGCCTCCCCTTTTCTTGTCTGCACATCTGATATTGAAATTAGCTGAGGTGCTTTGGACGTAGAAATGCTAGAGAACCAAAGTTTGGTATTGTGAGAGTTCAGCATTTCCTTGCCTTGGCAGTGGGTTAGAATTATATTTTTTTTAACAAAATACTAGCGTGACCTACGATATCTTTCAAACCTCAACTCTGATTGGCTTTATGCTTAAAAGATAATCCTACTGATTATGAAAAGTAATAGCAATTCTTATTATGTTTACTGCTAAAAGCATTGCAATTGAATTTTCCTTCAAAATCGTTTGGCAGCTGAGTTTGTGGTTGTACAAACTCCCCCATAACAGTCCTTCCCTAACGCAGAGCCAGCACTCGCCATCGGCTGTAATGCGTTTTCTGGTTCACTGAAGCATGGGCTTGCAGATTATTCCAGGTATGCATCATTTTTCTCCGTTGCCCTGAAGGCCTTCAGCATGGATTTGTTCACCTCCTGCCTCACGGCACCGCACCCCAGGGTGTCCTACCAGGCATTTCAGACGGGACAACCAGGATCCAGCTCTCAGAGGCCAGTCTTGGGTTTAGAGAGTTGCAGCCCGATGATGACTAGCCAGAGGTCATGGACAGCAGTACTACTTTTTTTTGTTATGGCCAATTGTAAGGTTCTTCAGGTAAGAATAACCAAGAGTTCTCTGTGTCCATCATTGCAGCCGTTTGGTTAGATAGCTCCTCCATCTCTACCACCTGGGAATTTCAGGAGTACCCACGAGCTGAGACTTCTGGCAGCCTGTGGGGAGTCCTGGCTCGTGCCAGTTACCTCATATTTAGCAATTTATTTTCACAGTATTGTACCAGAACATTTTCAATTCAAAGTCCTTGACATCTTAATTTCTCAAAGATAACAAAGATTCAAATACAAGATTTTTTTCTAATTCTTTTTCTCTCCTTAAAAAAAAGAAAATGAGCTTTAATATTGCAAAAAGACTTTTTTGAGAAATGTCATAGAGGTTGTCTCCACACAAGCAAACTGCCAGTAAAAAGCTGACATTTAATTCCCAGTTGATGATACCGTCAGACCCTTCCCTTCCCCATGGCCTGAGCATTTATTTCTCCTCTCTGCAAGCCAGAGACCTGCCCAAGCAATAGGAGAACTGAAAGACTTAGCAGCTTTAGGTTTGTGGGAACCCTTCATTCTCAACTGTTATGAGACAACCACTTCATACTTCCTCTGCAAACCTGAAATTTGTGTAGGCAAATAGGGGCAGCAGGGGTCCAGGACACTGCCTATGGAAAGATTTCTGCCAGCGGTTTGCCTCAGCCAAATTCAGATAAAAACCTCTTTTCTTAATTTCAGAGTAAGTGCCCCAGCTTCAAACAGGGCAGTCAAGACAACTCATTTATGAGTATTTTTTATATTTCCAAAAGCTCATTTTAATCATTACTTAGAAAATGCATGGCCCCAATAGTGGGTTCAATTGTAAAATGAAAAGCAACACAGTACAAAGCCTGTGCGAGCTACCCAGACCAGCATTCACCCCCAGAAACCAGCAACGCAGAAGGGACCTTGGGAAGGCGAGCCGCTGGTAGCTGCCCGTGTACTGAATCCAACATTCAGCCAGCAGCTAGGTAGTCATTTAAAAAGGAGCACTCTCATTCATTTATCAATCATATCATTGCATTTGATAAATAAATGACCACAAAAGTTGCTCCTGGGTCAGAAACCTGGACAAAGTTCAAGAAAACAGAGAAGCCATTTAGGTGGAGGCCAGTGTCTAGATGTAAGAAGGGGACTGTGTTCGACTGAGAGAAGAGATCTGGCAAAATTAAGAGACATAACTTGGTAAGTGTGTTATTTCCCTTACCAGGACACAACAGGGAGCTCAGTGAAAAGTCCTTGCGCTTTGGGCATGATGGTACCAACAGGGTTTGGTCCTCTGAATCCTATTTTGTTGAATCAGAATCAAAATTTCTATTTCAAGTAAAATAGCATCAATCATTTTTGAAGATTAAAGTGTTAGTCTTCAAAGAAAGAAAACCACAGTCTTTTTTTTTTAGGGGGCACAGTGGGGAAGGAAAACAAGAATTTTTTATCATGAGAAATACTGTGTGTTCTCAAATCCTTTCTAAAACATTCTCTAGGCTTTCTTCATCTTTACAGACAAATGGAAAAAAACTCTGCTTTCAGCATAACACATTTATAGGAGTAGATAAGAAGTACAAGTTCTACCATGCATGATTTTCTACATAATATTTAAAGCAGTGTAATTAAATTTATGGTAATTGATAAGGTTCTTACCTGATAACGATCAGGGGTCAGGAGTTTAAAAGCTACAGTGAAATTTACTTTGCCCACAAAAAAACCCCTAAGCAGATTTGAAGCTAAATCTTGGTTTATCGTCCATTTCTACTTTCTAAGACAAGGGTTTCATTTTGTTAATTCCTTTTTCTAAATTAGGAACCCTATCCTCGTATTTTTTCCTATTTTGTTCTTTTTGTTTCCCATTCTTTCTTTCATCTTAATTAAAAAAAAAAAGGATACTTCTTTAAAAGAGTTAAGTTTGCAGACAGGAGATAATCATCTCTGGAAAATTGCAGGTAAAAGTACAACAACACAGAAGGAAAGATTTAAAGAGGACACACACTATTGCATCATCAGCTATCTCAATTTTCATGCAAGTTCTGTGATATTTGGCTTTTCTTCCTTTAAAGCCTGAGCTACCAGAAATCAAGATGTTTCAGAAGAATCTCAGTGCACTTTGTATTAAAAGTTCAGACATTTTTAGCCTCCATAACTGTGAAGAAAACCTCCAAAGGGCAATGAAAGTGCAAATTTAAGTCTAAAAAACAAATGAAAAGAAGATATTATTTTCCTGCCATTCCTACCATCAGAAAGCATAATATATTTAAAATCAACATAATCTTTTTTTTATCATTGGTAGTAATAGTGACAAAAAATAAACAAATCCTTTGAACAGCTATTTTTCCTTTCGTACTGTCATTTTTTCAAATAATTTGTTCTTTCAAATACTTTCTATCTTCTAAAATTATTACAATTAGTCCCATTTCACACATTTAGGTAAAAATCAAGACACTTTTCCTATTTAGAAAACTCTGATGGGATGGGAGAAGATAATGTCAATACTTGCACGCAGCCATGCCTATTCCTTGTAGCAAATCATAACCTCTTGGCAGAAGTAATTTATTTTATATTCCCATCACCTAGCTAAACCTCAGTAGTCAAATTCCTGGCCTTGCACGCAGAATTGTGCTCACACATCCGTACTGTGAACACTTTTTTGATGATCACCAGTCTGAGTTGAGCATTAGTTCTGGCTTCACAGCACCTTTAAAGGCTAGGGCTCTACATTTATTTCAGCACGGCTTAGAGCAAATTTCATTAAAAAATGGCAAAAAAATAAAAAGTCTCCATTACTTTTGCCCTGGAACTACAGGCTCCTTCTGCCCTTAAGTTACTCTTTACAGGCTCTAGAGAGCTGACTTTATACATTCTTTCTGTTTGTCCGCTGGCTCTCACGTCCCCCACCAGCCTTCTAAGGACAACTGGGCCACGAGCCATCGTTTCTCCAGCCATGATTGCATGGTCACTTTAATCCAGCATACATGCCTGCCGCAGCTGGCACACACGGAAATCGTTTTCAGATGGATCAGTTCCTTTATCTGGCTCCACATGTGACCCCACTAGTGCTAGTGAGGGAGAAATGAGTGGCGAGGAAGCAAGATCACTCCTCTTAGAATTAGCATGGATTTATTTTGGATTAAGGGGACTCAGCAACCACAGCCTCTGGCTAAGCAATAGCGGAGCCTGTCTGAAAGAATGACACAGTCTTTGGACCGCAGGAAAACTTCAGGGACCAAAAAACATGAAAGGGAATATGGGACCAGAAAGAGGACAAGGTGAGCTTCAGCCCTCCGATGTGTCACACGACCTTGTCCGTTTATACCACATACGCTGCTTCCTTGGCACAGCATCCTGTCACATACATTTCCTGATAAGTGACAGTAGTCAAAGGTAGCTTTCTAGTAATCATTTTAATAGAAATAACTCAGAGCTAGATACCAAACACCATTACCTCCTTTTGCCGACGTGTTTTCCAACTTCTATCTGACAAGTAGCTGCTTTGATACAACGTACATCAGTGTATATTTCCTATCTGTGGAGAACTCATGTCAGAGAATAAAATAACTCAGACAGCACTTGTAGGACAGCAAAGGTCTAACTTTGCCCTTATCTGCCTCTCCGGCACGCAGAGGATGGATGCAGCTGGAGCAGTGTTCCTCAGTCATCTAGATGTTATGAAGCTGTCAGCCTTGAACCCTTCCACTTCTTCGCTCCTCCTCTCCATCAACCCACAGACGGCAATGCAACTGCCAGCATGCTCTCTCCTCATGCACATATATATGTGGAGATAGATTTATGTCACCTATACCTAAAATGAGTTATGTATCTAAATTAATAGGAATATCTTGAGGGACTTACCTGGACGTAGCAGTAACAGAAGAGACAGGCAAGGTGACTCCTGTTGTATCCTAATATATCAGAAGGTGTTTGCATGTCATCAAAACAAGGAATATACACATATTTATATGTATGCATACATACATGCATATACATGCACACACGCACAGAGTACAAATATGCATATATCCACATAGGAACACACATACATACAGTACTGTGCTACACACATTACTTCATGCACAGTACTTAAGTAGGATCGAATTCACCTTATCATGTTATTCCAAGGGGTGTATGTGGGGGGCAATTAAGCTTTCTTTTTCCATTCTTAGGCCAGCATGTTAATTTTCATTGAAAGCTATTGCATCTCTGCTTCAGCCTGTCACATCTCGTTCTCACCTCTGTCAAATGTCCTATTTCTATTTTCTGCTTGGCATTTAAATTCTGCTTACCTCCGTGATCTCACCTTCTCTTCAGATAATTCTGCTGTCCATGTAGAAAGTGGGGCAAAGGGGGATTTCCCTCCCCTAGTCCTCCTCCCTCCCCTTAATGGCAAGAAGTGTTATCTATAAACCCATGGGCTTATTGATATGGTCTCCCTGGAGAGGGAAGCTCATCATGTCCCAAACGACTGCAGCGGATATCAAACAGCTCCTTACGTGTAAGACCTGTTCTGCCGCACAGCTCATGGAGGAACTTTTAATTGGTTTCTACATATTCTCATGGAGAAAAGTGCACTCACAGAGCTGTCAGAGGTAAATTGGAATAAAAATCCCCAAGAAAATTACTTTACTGATATTTGTACCAAAGCAGTGCAGAAGGGCCCCAAAGATGAGTCACAAACAGACCTCATGGGTAACCCCTTAACTACTGGCATAACTTTGTTTCTCACATCATCTGTTCACTTAGGTGTTTCCAATATCACTTCTACCAAATGCAGTGTCTAAATACCAAATCTCTTTCTCAGATGTTTCTGCCAAAATGTAAACTGGGAACGCTCCATACGCACTTAGAGGTCTTTATTTCTGGTAGAGTATCAAAGGTATACTGCTTAGAAGGATGATTAAAGTTTTACGTTGCGTGATAGGCAACTGCCTTCACCATCAGGAGATTTCTAAAATTTGTGCTGACTTTCAACAGTGTAAAGGTGGGGGAAGGGGAAGAAGAGACCATAGAGTTTCTTAAGCATCTGAGTTCCCACAACTGTGTGCTTACCTCTAAGGTCTCACTCTCACGGGGAAGATCTGAAGGTATAATTACTTGCATAAAGTTATAGGAGCGTAACTTCTGCATGCACACACGTATCAAGAGCAGATTATCCACAGAGGATTTATGCTGCTGTAATTCTGCTGGTGATTTTTTCCTTTGTAGACAAACCCTAAAGTGGTAAGGATGATCTACTGTTCACACCTGCTTTTAAACGTGGAGCTCTTGATAAAAGGTTACTGGTTCTTTGGGCATCTTCCCCCAGTGGAGCATGGCATCTTTAGAGGAGAACTCACATTAAACAAGTACAGAAATCTATGCTCCCTTCCTTCCTGTTGCATGCCTTTTACAAGTTATACAGTTTTCTATCAGTAGATGGCCATGTCGTGTTACAGCTGTTTTCTCCTTCTGATTCCTTGCATTAAATGTTAGGAAGACAAAAGATCACAGCTGGCCCAATGCGGTCTCTTTAGGCAGCAAATTATTAGAGGCGAGGGAGT
Source organism: Dromaius novaehollandiae (assembly GCF_036370855.1). Lineage (NCBI taxonomy): Eukaryota > Metazoa > Chordata > Aves > Casuariiformes > Dromaiidae > Dromaius > Dromaius novaehollandiae. The sequence continues at coordinate 26,333,994 of NC_088132.1, forward strand.
TGTATCATTGTAGGACATGCACACCACAGAGCTTGTCAAAGCCTTTGCAAATGAGCTTCATATGAAAATGGGTGAGAACCTCTCTCCCTGACAGAGGTTTCTCTCTCTCCAACCACAGGCCCCCTGCATGCACTTCTTTTTGATTAAAAATTATCATGCTATATCAAAGTCTAAAAGAAAGGACAGCAAGATCCCTAAAAAAAAAATGCAAGGACCAACCTATTAATCACAGTATTTGCACCACAAGGTCAGCCTTCTTTTGAACACTTGTCCGGCTAGGTTTTGCTACATGCATTCAATAAATACTCGGTATGAATTGCAGCATTCCTTAATTATAAGGTTACAGTCAAACACTCAAAGAAAATAATCATCAGGCATGAAAAGTATCTCTAGAAGCTTGGAGCTTCTGTACAGAGTTAGTAAAAATATCAGAAATAACATCAGTGAAAAACAAAAATTGGCTTTGACATTTATTTTACTCAGAAATATCCTGGGGAAAAGACTTTTCAGAATATTTTCCTGACACCAGTGAAATAGCTGGTTGGTAAGGTACTCAGCTGGGATGAGGGAAGCCCTGATCCCAGACCTCTGATTTCCACTGATCAGAGATCCATCTCAGACCGAGAAAACCTTAAGATGCCTAGGACAACTTTCGCTCTAAGAAACACGTTCGTGGAAAGGCTTGGTTGCATTGGCTTTCTTCTGATGAAAATAATTGTGCTAAAATAAAAGTTACCAATTACTTCTACATTTATGTTCTACCATCTCTTGTAAATATTAAGATGAGCATCCCCAGTTCTGTCTGCTAATAGACACCCCCATATTCCATATAGCTCATCCTACCATATTCTCAAGTTACAATGCAACATGTATTCTTCTCCTTATGTATTCTTCTACGAGCTAAACACATGGGTAGCATTTCACAATATCTAAAGAAAAAATGTGTTATTTACTTGTTATCTGTTGTTTTATTGCATGCGGTTCTAGCGTTACTGATGGATCTGGCATTGCCACAAGAGCACTGGTTTGTTGGACTTTACGCTTTGCAAGGAGAACTGTGGCCGCTGCAAGCTCGGCTCTCCTTCCTGCCGCCTGCCTCCCTCCAGCCCGCGGGCTGCCCCCGCGAGTCCGCTCGAGGGTGTGTGCTCACGGCATCAGGTATGCCAGGGCACCGGTGGCCTGCCCCTCTTCAAAGGGTGCAACCTGGCCGCTCCCCAGGCGACGCTTTCAAGCTGGCAGCATGATAGATACACATCTGGGCTCCAGGGCGGCCCTGAGGTTGCTTTCGGCAGATTTTGTATTCATAGCTGTACAGTGTTACTAGGGCAAATCCTGCTTTCTGTAGGCTACAGTTTTAATAATGTTAACATCTATATTTTTATATGGGTAGCAAAAACCTTCACAAGATGCAAGTAAAGCAGGACTTCATAGTAACACCTCGAGTAATATGTCCCAATGCTTTCAATGTGGCTGTGTAAGCTCCATAAGCACCGTGGAGCACTGTGTATTTTGTATTCAGAGTGACTTCTTCGCTCGCTGAGTGTGTGGAAATCACAGCGTTGCACACGGGTCTGCCTTCACATTAGCACGTCTGGGCTGCCGGCTGCCAAATAGTGACAGCAGAATATTCACAACAGACAATTATGTGGATTTTTCTTTTAGAAACACAAAAGCAAATAAAGGATGCATTTTACTAGGTAGGTTTTCTAAGCTCTGCTGAGTTACTGCAAATTGCCACTAACATGTGCAACTTCCATTACCAAACCATTTGGCAAGCTAGCCCTGTTTCCCTCCCAGCTTCAACAGCCCCCTGCTCTCCCTGCAGACTTAAAGGAGCTCCATCGGAGCAGAGACCTCACCTGCATGTAACACTCTGCCATAACCTCTTCATCCCCTGCAAGATCTGCTGGAAATGAGCTCAAACTTCCTTCTGAGAGGGGAAAAAAAGCCAGTCCAAATTACACAAAATAGACACAAGTGTGCCGCATTAAAAGATCCTTTACAGACAATCTTAACACTACATTCATGATTGACGCTCAGATCCTACTGAAGCTAGCATTAAGACACAAACAAGTGCAAGACACAAAGCAATATATTGGAGCCTCTTAAACTCTTGAATAAAAGAGCAGAAGCTTTTTTTCTGAAATAATCCAAATTTCAGATAAAATTTACCCTCTTCGGAACCCCGGACCCCTCATCTGTCATCTTTTCAGGGCATATGCAACCACAGTCTGCATGCGGTCACATCAGTTGCAGGAAAATAGGCAAGAATCATGCCCAACATGCAACAACCCTTTGTCTCACTGTGGTCATAAATTATGTTCCTGTCTGGGCAATTCATGTCAGGTAAATTTACCTCAATATGTGAGGCACAGATATGTTCATCCTGCTCTCTAGAGGTTTCCTCAAGGCATGTTTCTGTTGGGAACACCACGTTTATTAGTGGCAACAGAAAGATGAAGCATGTTCCTGTTGTCCAGGTAGCAATACTACTGCCTGAAGATGCCCCAATCCCATGTGGAGTCTAAGCGAGCAGAAACCATCGCTGTTTTATGCCATTACGGCCCACACTGGAGGAATAACAGCAGCAGCGGTGAAGGAAATCCTGCGACATATCGCACCATTCTGCAAGATCTCTAATAAGAGACCATCTAAGGTAGGTTAACTTCAAGTGGAGCTCTTTCTTTCTTCCCTGTCCCATTTCTGTTGGCAGTGCAGCAGAGATGGCCAAGCAAATCTGGATGTCAGAAATGTACTAGCTCAGTGTCTTCTGCCAAGGAGCAGAAAACCTACATTCTAACATAGAGCTTTACTTCTGCTCTGTCAATGACATACTGCAGGTGCTGCTTAGGTCCAAAAGCTTCACCAGTCATTTGAGCTCGTTACCCTGTGTTTAGCTTCCGATGCAAGCATCATTTTAACTGTTTGCTATTACAGTCCACTGGGCATGGAAGAACTGCCGTTCAGCCTCAGCTCTGACAGGCGTAGTCTGGCACCTCCAAACGCAGTTGTGCTCGCACCGGCGACAAGCACTATATGCATGACTACGGCCAGGATTTTAACTGCAAGACAGTAACCGAAGCTCCTGAGCTTTCCTCTGAGGGGCTTTGTAAGGGAAGATTTGGAAGATGTTGTTCAGTCTGGACTTTGAATTCCCACAGGGAAAATGTGCAGATTTTTTTACCCAAGACAGACATAAAAGCTTACACAGCTCATGCCCACAGGGGGAGAAATGTGGTTATGAACTGTACCCTACACCTGCACACAAACTGCTTTGTCTTACCAAACACAGTTTCTTGCATGACCAGGAAATTAGCGGAACAATAACTAGGAAATAGTTTGACCTCTCTCTTTTCTGAAGAGGACCCATAACCCTTCATTCAAGCTATTTCTTCTGGCTCAGTGCCCCTTGCAAAAAACTGCTCATTTCCTCCAAGTAAAGACAGTCATTAAGAGCAAGTTTCATACGTCCTTCTGTTCCTTCCAACTCGCGTTGTACATGCAACGTATTACACTGCAGCTTCATTTGAACTGTCAGTTGCAAGCCCATATGGTTCCTGGGTAACATTTTCAAAATGATTTAGACCTGGACCTGAAGACCAATTCAGGCCATTCAGCTCCCATTACTCTGTTCTAAAAAAAGCCTTAGACCTTTACGCATTTATGAATCTAAATCCTCTTAATTTTCAGTAAGACACCAGGGCCTAGAGTCACATTTTAAAAATTTCCTCCAATCTTATCCTTATTTGACTTGTTTCACACTGTCAGCTACATTTACAAGGTATACATCGTCTTTTAGGTAAACTGAGTCCCAATCACCATTGGCTTCTCCAAAAAAGGCAGCTGCAACTGCCTTCACTTAACCTTTCTCATTTGCAGCTGGTCCTTCACTCACTGCTCCCCTTCTGTGTCAGAATTGCATCTGGATGCCTCCTCACTCCCTTGCTGTCAACCACATGAAAAATTGGACCCCTTTTCCAAAATGTAGATAGAGAAAATCTCATGCAGTTTGAACCGATGGGCTCTATTTGTTTAATTGCACCTCAGAAGCTAGAACTTCCCATGTGGGGAGGTAACCCAAGCACAGGCAAAAGTGCTAGCAAATGCCAATTTCTGCTTCTGGATTCCCTAGCTCATCTGCAGTATCTTTTTCATATTTCTGCTTTTCAGCTTCTGCCATACCAGGGAGAATACTCAATTAACACTTAGTGAGAGTCAAGATTTGTAAGCAGCAGCAAGTATTGTTATGCACTGTGCCACCTCAGTTATACTATTATAATACTTCACCCCTCCTTCGCTTTCCCATCTTCCATCCTAAAGGCAAAACATTCTCTATGTTTTGGATGAAGAGACGGTGGATTTACAAAATTCACTGCAAAGTCTTAAGCAACATCATGCAAAGCTATCATGAGTTTTTTCTACTCCCCCCATCTATACTCTTATTCTCTAGATGCTGTTTTTGGCATACCCAATAAAACTTGTAATTTCTGGAATGTGCATTTTGTTTTACAGTTGTGGCACTCGGTGGGGAAAGCAGGGCTGATGACCTACTAGCTCTGTGGCTGATTATTTCAGTCAGTAAAACTCCAACATCTGTTTCTGCAATAAAAAGTCAGCAAGAACAATGTATATCATTTTTCACCTTGGTTTCTCCAGTACTTTTATAAAGGCTGATCACCTACAGTCATGGTGATCTGAAATAGACTGTAGTAGCTGAATCCATGCTATGGAACAAGATCAGTATCTACAACTGTCCAAAGGCCGATAGAGCAGGCAATAAACGAAGAACCTCTTGCTTTCCCGGCCCTCTCCGGTAGTCAGATTGTACAGGGTGGGGTTTGTACAAAGTTACTACGTATAATTCAGCTGAACAAAAAAATGCTTTCAGCTTAACAAGAGGACACGTTAGTTGGCTGGCAGTTTTATCTGAGGTGTGCCTCGTGTGGAAACTACAATCTCCAACTAGACGGCTTGTGTAAAGACAGAAATCCCACCACGATCTGTCACGTTTTAAAATGCAGTGATAATTCACTACTGTAATGCAAACTATTTTTGTGGAAACAAAGCAAAAAAAAAAAAAAAAAAGCAAGGAATAGCTCTTGGCCTCAGTGAGCGCTTAACTCAGTGACACATTTGTTTTGCTCCTTTAAGGAACTGAATATAACATTCCCCTCATTCCTGCAGGGGTTTGATTTGGCCCCAACAAGCTACAAGATGCATTTTGTGTTGAGGAGTAACCAATATGCAAGCAAAAAAGGCAGCGAAGGCCTGGTCCTAGGAGACCACTGGAATGCTGTTTGGTGACTGATCTTCAAAACATTCCAGTTAAAACTTGTCTCATTTCCTTTGAACTGTCTCCTCCAGCTCCTTCCTCCATGGCTTTGAGCTAGCCAAGACCATCATCCAGTCGTCCTAACCTGTAACATCACTCTGCAGACCATGGAAGTGTTGACATAGTTATAAAGTATGAGCTCAGTAAGGTGGTTGGCTTTACACTGCTTGGATGCCTCAGTACTTTAATCCAACGGCATTGCATCTTGATCAGCATCTCCAACACCAGCGCTCAGTGTTGCTCACCACGGCATTTGGCACCCTTGTGCCCACCCCGCTGCCGCTGACAGGGTCTTGCCCCTCCTTGCCCCAGCTCCTCTGCAGTGTTCGGCTCTGCTGCTCTCTGGGACAAGCATGGCTCCACCTGCGACGCCCCACCAGCAATCCCACTTAAACAGATGCCTAAATTCACATGCTTAATCCAGGTAAGCATGCAAGGAAGGTGCATGAGCATTTAGTACCATCCAAATCCTGGTCAGCATCATGGGGGAGTCAGGAGAGTAGCTTGCTGGGGCAGTTTAAATTAGCAAACTTACTTATAATTGAGGCAGGAAGGCAACTGCCTTCTTCTGTACTCCAGTACAGGAGTCGCAATCTCTCATCTCACCAGAACCTGTTCACTAAAGCCCTTCAATTACAGAGAAAGTATCTGGCCACTGCATCTCATGTTGTAGTGATTCTCTTTGGTTATTTTTAATTCAGGCCTAGCTCACTGCTTGGCCCCACAAGATGGGCACAAAATATGGGACAACTGGGGAGGGGCGAAAAAGAGAGATGGAATCACTTAAAAAGGTCCCAAAGGGAAATATCTGATGCTCAGTCTCCTGCCCAAGACTGCCAAGGCACAGGCATGTCAACTGCGACTGTGAGTCTATATTCTGAGCAGCACAAACTGCACTTTCTTCTCAACTTTCTGGCATTCTCTGTCCACTGGATAGCATGCTAACATTAAAATAGTTTCCTATGAAACTGTGTGAAGCATCAAGTAGCAATAATTTTCCATTGCTGTCAAGCCAGGTTAGGTTTGAGAAGGCAATCCAGAGCTGAGAGATCCAATTCTTTAATCATCCAGCCCTTCTTGGAGTCACATATTTTGTTTGCATTCACATCAGAAAAGCTCTCAAAACCAGTTGTGAGACACACACACTTAAACTCTCTGCCACAGAAAGACCAGAGCAAAATAACAGTCTACTCAAACAACTAGGAAGAGTTCATGGTAAGTTTTAAAGGAAAACCTATTCTGTTAATGTGGGCTAATTAACCATCCCTTATATTTGCAAACACATAATTCTGAGGCATATACAGAAAACTTGCATACAATAGTTTCCAAATCTCAGGTCCAAAAGAGGCATGTTCGATTACATGGAGGATCTCTCCTCTCCTCCACAGAACAACTAAATTGTTTCTTGGCTTACACAGTGGAACACTACCAGCATCAAAGGGGCTGCACGACATGAAGCTGAGGGTAAAACATTGCCACAAAACTATTTGTACACCAGTTCCTGGTGTGGTGGATTGGAAATACATGTCAAAGAGAACCTGGCTGTATTCTATGTTTGCATTTGCTTTTGCGTCTCCTTAAAAATAGGAGAGGAACAAAGTCTAGAGCTTAGGACTCAGCTTGCACATAGTGTGTATACATCAACAAAACGATCTTTTAATCCTATCATAAGTAAGCCAGAAAATGTATGTTATCTAGTAATTGCAAAATTGGCACTAAGAACATGAACAATCCTCTTTTTGTCACTAATGATGTGTCACTTCCAAGTGGACCCAAACCCTTAAACACAGACAAATGCAATATGCTGAAGCTTAGCGTCTGACAGTCACTGTGTGAAGAGTCTGCTCCAGACGGGTCTACGTGCAATTTCAGTAGCAGGATGTGGCTGTATCTCAACCACTGAGCACAATAATTATGGAGCATGTATCTGTTTCATTCATTCTTGTGAATCAATTTACACAGAGAATTTACACCATTTTTTGCAAGACTTCTGGTGAGCAGATTCAAACTGACCACCACAAAAAACAAAGTAACTAAGGTTTCACTCCTTTTCTTTGAAGCCTAGGAAGATTATCAATATCTTTGCTATGGTAGAGTGTAATATCTCATGGAGATATACACTTTAAGTACAGGAAATTTTTCAGAAGAGGGAAAATACATAATAAATATTGACTTTTCCAGTTTACCAACTACGTGGCAGGAGTGAACAAGGACCTACAGAATATGCCTGTGCCTTGATATACTGGTGTGTGCGTGCATGCCCCAGGACTCAGGTACAGAGTGGGCAAAGGAAAAGTGCCAACATCAGCTACATTTCACTGTTGCTTTAAATAAGACTTTTAGGGGTGAAATCTGAAGGTGGTGGCAGGGGATTTTGGCGCATGGCTCCTCTGAGGTTAGTATGATATACCCAGCTAAATCTCTGCACAGAGATCTGTATTTATAATCCTTAGGTTTTTCCATGTGTTTGTTTTGCCATTGCGTTTTGCTGTTGGTGGTGTTACTGGGCAGGTCCCCTAGGGATCACCTTAACCGTGCACTATGTTTTACTGAGGTGACCTTCACGAGGCAGTCCTGGAGCTAGCAGCAGCTTGGCCGTTATCCCTGCACCCCGCCAAAAGAGAAAGGTAATAAAATCTCAAGGAAATGTCTTAAAAATTGTTTACATTGCTTCCAGGAGCTAAGGCAGTACCTCTGCACGGCACTACCTAATACCAGGCAATAAGCCTACTGTGCCGGGCTTCTCTGCATTGCACAGCACAAATACATGACTAAGTGCAGACATCCATGCACGTGGGCCTGAAGAATGCCTAATACTGGAAAAAAGAAAACTGTGGTGTGAAGGCAGGTAAGGACAAATTCATCCAATATTTGTATTTAGCTGGATAACTGCAGCTTCAAACAATCTGAGGTAATTCCATGTACCTCAAATCCCTCTGTCACGTCAGCGTGTACAACAGGAGCCACACATCAAGATCAGATAGAGAAAGTGTGAGCTCTCTGGTCAGAGGCCAAAAGAGTTTCCTGACATCTACCTACCTGATAAATATTTGATGCTCTATTCCTCTCAAACTTTATGGTAGATGGACTATGACAGTTCACGGGCCATGCTACAGCTCCCTAAGCTTTTTGCATTAATGCACCCATTATTCAATGAGTCTGTAATGCTAGCATGAGGAAACAAAATTATATTCTCAGTATGCTTCCAGTATCTGTGTCCCCTCCTTTGCACCACTGATGAAATTATAACCTCATTGACAAAGCTGCCATTTTATATAAGAAAGGTGATGGCCCAAATCATTTAAACCAGTGGATTCATTCTCAAAGTATTTGCCATTGGTCCAGATTTACCCCCTCATAAATGACAACAAAATCTGAACTAGGATCTAAAAAATGATAAATGAAACAACAGCAGCTTTAACTGCAGAGGAAATGCCAGTGGTACATTTGTTTTCTGCCACTCTCCAAAATTTTGATTCATTCCTTGTAATCTGGATTTGCCATCACTACACTTTTCAACCATTGTCTTCTTTATTTCCCCATGCAATAATCTATCCTTGCCACATGATTTCCTCACAAATGCCAATACAGTAATAATAATAATAATAATCTTTGCTCTCAACTGAAAAGCAACAACTAAAATGCAGTCTCAGGAATCTTTCTTGCAATTTAATTTATGTAGCCCCTTGAACTGTGCTCTCACAGTTGATGATATTAACTAGTAATGCCTCTGGGTTGAATTACAGCTTTTTTGTGCTAAGCCAAGTGCTATACATTATCAGGGATGTTTTTCTCATATCTGAGACTGTTCTGACTTGGGAGATATACCCCCTAGCTACTTTTATTTTAAAACAACAGTGTCCAAAATCTGCAACATTGGCAGCGTCGTTAGTAAGTTCCCAGACCCAGACGAGGCATGCCGAGTTGGTGAAGACATTGGTTCATTTTCCCAGGTTTGTTTATTGTTATTTGTACACTCATGTCCTCTGCGTGCACTTTTGTCTTTCTCAGTTTCTCAGAAGTAATTGCTTATTGCAGTTCAGCAGCAACGAAATCCTGGAGCTGGTGAGTTATGTTTATCCCACTGTTACAGGTTATCTTTTAGGAGTCTGCTAGCATCTTTTGGTTGTAAAAGTGCATCCTGAGCACTACTACTGTTAAATAAAAGAATAAGGTGAATTAAAAAAGAAACAGATATTCTCCTCTCCACGAGGAATTATTGGCATAGCAAAGCTCCTGCATTTGACAACTACCAATTTAGTTCAAAAGCTGAACCACAAAAGTGAGGAAAAACATTACATAGATTTTGCCTAAACAAATTAACAGAAAAAAGTAAAATTCATTTTGCATTGAAGCAGGTGTTCAATTTAACTGGAAATAAAAAGCTCTCCTTTTGGGACAGTTTTAGGAAAGCCTATGGAAATGAAAGCCCAGTTTTTTAAGACCAACATGGCAGGTTTCCCACTGGTTAGGTGTTCGCTCTGGATCGCTTCCCAACTCTGAAATAAATGCCTTAATCCCCAAACTATCCCAATAGGTGCTGCTAACACTGCTTTACCTGGTCTATGGAAGTATTCCCTAGGCACAGGCAAGGGCACGCCACTGCCTCTCTCCCCAGCACGTCTCGGCAGCCTTCGCCCTCACCCCTCGCAGCGCTTGCGTCTCCATCTCTGCATCGTACAGCCCCTGCTGCCCCGTGCGTCTCAGCAAGGAGACCTCCGTGGCAGCAGCTGGGAGCGGCTGGAGGTGCTGCGAGGAGCTGCAGGAGCAAGGGCTGTACTCAACAGGAAAATGGGGAGCGAGGGCAATGCAGGCTTTACTGGAGGAAGCAGGACAAAATTGGCCAAAGGCTTCAAATCAACGACTCCCATTTCCCAGATGAGCCTCTTTCTCTGGGACTTGTCCACAGGTGGAAGCCTAAGAGAAATGAGCTTGGACAAAACCTTCTGCACTACCACTCATCAGAAGACCCCAGGACCACCAGAGCAACCTCACTTTTGTGAATAGTGCAGGCAACTGCACCCAACAGAGACAAGGTCGGGGCCCATGGCTCCATTCCCAGATGCAGAAGGGAACTCTTCCATCTAGTTATCTTTAGAAAGGCCACACTGGTCTCCGGTTTTTTGTTTGTTTATTTATTTATTTATTTTTTTTAAGATTCATTTTCACCTATTTATTTCAGGGATTATTTTCAACTGAATCCATTTTGTTCCTGAACAGGCACTATTCAGAAGGAATAGGTGCTTTCCAAGCAACATGGTAGATGCGAAGGTAGTGGTGACTTTCTGAAATCATAACAACTGCTGAACTGCAATTCATGGTATTGCTTTTTCTGCTGAGAATTTGATATACTGACATTTGTGAAAGTGAAATACCTCAACTTTGCAATATCAAAACTGCAGAATGAATGCTGTGAGCTGCAAGAGATAGCTTGAAAATACTCCGATACATAAAACTATGTCCTGCAGTCCAGAAGTCTGTCTTTGAAAGGAACAAGAAGATATACAATGTCTACTACAGAATTAGCTAAACATACTGCAAAGAATAGCATTTCTCTAGACTCTTAGCTTTAACAGGAATGTACATTACTAAGAATTAGAAATAGAGTAGAATCCTTCTATTACCATTTTGTGGAAAACATGAGGTTATATTTGTAATAACTTCATGTCCACTACGTGTGGCTCAGTTTCTCTGTACACTACTTCTAGGAAAAGGAATAAGCCACAGTCTGCTGGGCGGAGAGAGAAGTCTGCATGTGTTTGCATCACATTGTCTGATTTGGAGTAAATTGGTTACTCTGAACCAAAGCGGCCAGCACACCTAAGGAGAGAACTTGTTTGAAGAGACTACAAAGTAACAAACTTCCTGCCACATAGGTTTCAAAGAAACCAAATAATTAAAGGACGGTGGAAGAAGATAAAAGACAGAGAGCCCATTAATAGCTAGTTAAAATGGGGTCTTTCAGAGCTAATAATTGCTTAAAGGATTTCAGGAAAGACCTCAAGCAGTTGCTTTGCTCTGTGCTTGACAAGGATTGAGTGAGGATGGAGCTCCTGCCGTTGCTTTCCATCCGCTTGGCCAACCTGTCCTACCTTGCCATTCTATAGCAGGAGCCTTCCACATGCCCAGGCTTCCCGGCTCAGAGCACATATCGGTTTCCCCTTGATAAAGCTATGGTTTTACACAGAAGTGCTGTGATTTAAATCTGCTTCCAAGTCAAAAGATGCAGAGCACTGTATGCAGAAGATAAACCAGGGTTCAGCTACCACAGTTATTTAAGTAGGTGATGGACAGGTTGGGTTCGTGAACAAAAGTCTCTGTCACAAATCCATTACATAGCCTCTCAGAGAGATTGCTTGAGCAGCAACTGTACAGTGATATTTATGATAACAATACTGCAAAGCAGTCAAACTATTCACGTGGTATTTTTAGTCCCCCTTTTTTAATTTGTTTATTTTTATTTTAAATGAACAGATGTTTCCCATACTCACTAAATGTATGGTTCAGTATTAACTTATCTGCATTGTGCAGACTTGGTTTCACAGGTGCATACGGTTGTAGCTAAGAAAAGAGTTAGCTCACTTTGTTCATTGTTACTAGGGGCTCCATCCTGGATGGCCCATATATCTGAAACTCCCACTAAAGTTAATAGAAGATGGGAATGTCAAGGAATACAGGATAAGGCTGTAATTATGAAAGTATAACAAGTCCTAGCACAAGAGTTTTGTAAACCACTAGTGCCCAAGGGAAACAGGCTATCATTATTTGAAAATGATAACATCGTAATGCATCTTGTTGTACTTGAAAAATTTAATAAAAATAGAATTATTAAAAAACACACAAAAATTACATGTACTCTGCCTGCATGCAAGCTATTTAATAAAGCAGGTTTCAAGCTGGTATTCTGATATTTCATATCAACACAACCACCATTCAATTTTACTGTTATTAAAAATAAGTCAAAGGCAAGAACTGCACCTTTTTTCCTGCACACGAGATTATTTTAAATACCTTCTTCCCTCTTCTCGGAGCAGAAGAGAAGGAAAGGTGACATGGGAGGAGACACCCAGGCACCAGGAGGCCCAGAGAGCGCGGTGGCCACCAGGGCACAGCTGTGGACCTGGGGCGGGAGCAGGGTAGGTGAATATAGCCACTTTCTGCCTTCCTCGAAAAAGCTCAGAGCAGGCTGCTCTGGGGAATTTGTGCTTTTTCTCTGCATCAGGGATCGTTACAGTGGAAACGCAACCTGACCGCTCCTGGCCAGAAGGTCAGGTGCCATCTCCCACTCCATCAGCCACCACTCAGACAGGGCATTTTGATCTGCTCTTGGAGCCTGGAGGCCAAATTAAGCAGAAGAGGAAAAGGGGATGCAAGGTGGCTTCTTGGCCCCTGTCCCCTTGCCACGTGTGCCCTGTGGGGCAGTGGGCACAGCTGCAGACCAGCACTGCAGGGGGGTGGCTTGTGCCTCCGGAGGAAAAGTGACGGCTGGCTCCCACCCCACCACGTGGTCCACTGGAGGGGCCAGCCTCCACGAGTTTCCAGGAAGGCTTAATACCTTGCATTTCATTTCTGAAATTTCACTATTTTGAGCGCAGAGGATCACTTTTAAAGCTTTTCTTGACACCCCCCACTCCAGCAGGCAAAGGCCGACCCAGCTTCACAAGCAGAGGTAGGCCTGCCGCTGCCTTTAGTTTAAAATAAATAAACGAAACCAAAACAGCCCCCGCCCCCGACTTGCAGCACTTCAAGAATTTTAAAAGGTGGTTGTGACTTCAGTAAAGAGTACAGCCAAACTCTGCATCTGGCCCACACACATTGCTCACGTCTAGACTGATTGGCCCAGACATCAGCACGGCCACAAGTTTTCAAATTAAATTAGACCTTTTTGATCAAAGAACCATGTTCACTTAAGCAATGCCATAATTTCTTAATTATACATCTTATTATTTGATTGCAGTAAGACTTAACACAGTGACATTCAATAATTTTGTGCCAGAGGGAATGGATTCTCATTGAGACAACAGCCCTGGGCTAAAAAAGCACCACGGATGCTGAGAGAAGAGCAATCATAACAATAGCAGTAGAAAAGGCATCCTGTTAAGTACTCTGTTTAAGTGAAATTTTAGGACAGAAGTGAGTGACAGCTGAGCGTATCACAGCCTGGTAGAGAGAGGGAGAAGGATGCCTTTAGGTCAACATCACTTAAAAAATCAGCAACCTCCCTACTCAGACTGTCAGCAAGAGGAAAAATGCCTCTTGGTCAATACAGACAAGCAGGATAGCTAAGCGATCATGTGAAAGATTGAGTTGTACGTCAGAGCACCATAGCAGCCCCAACAGTATGTTAAATCCAACTATTTCAGTGTTAGAACACTGTGATTTCATTGTGAAAGCTTTAAAAGTATAACATTCAAGAATCCCTGCCCAAGGAAAGATTTTATTTAAGAAACAGCCTATTCTGGGCTATCAAATCATACCCTTCCACCTGCTTCTGCAGGAAAAGCAGAGCCTGTCTCTCAGCCAGCCCAAACCTGTCCAAGGTTCCTTCTCTTTCCACAGAGCTCAGAAACAGCCTTGGAAAGATGTGCCTGCTCCCGGCGTGGGGCAAATGGCTCACCTTGCTCAGAGCAAAGACCTGCATGCTTTCAGACAAGCTCACTTCTACTCGCTTGCAAACACAACAGTACGGGACCCTTTATACCTAATACACCCCACTACAATGACTGGAATTTGTACTTGTTTATGGTGCATAAGGACCATAGGCTGGGATCAAGATAATGCCAGACAGGTTTTGTGCAAAGATTTTTAACCCTGGACATGATCCTTGGAGGAAGAGCTGACTGACTCAAATGAGCAAATGAAGGGCAGAAGGAAATAACAGCAACTTGCCTTGAAAACAGGTTATGTAAAAGTATTCTTAAGTCATTCTTCTTAAGAAGAATATAAAGTTAGGTTTGAAAGAGCATGAGCTCCTTGAGACTTCTTCCAGAGCCTGCAATTTATTGCCTAAATGCTGGCAGACATCATGGCGAAGGCAGA